>NW_027256882.1:171574426-172174426 GCF_029215685.1 Pituophis catenifer annectens
CATGTCAAACTTTGATTCTGTGTCTTATGTCTATCACATTGCTACCTGTAGATACAAGATAAATAGGGGCAGTTTTACACAGGTCCTAAAGCTCAGGAAAGTGTATAACAGCAAATAATCCTGGAGAGTAAAGAAATTCTTTATGGAGTTCAATTAGAGTCCAGATCATAAATCACTTCTGGGCCAACCCTTCTTACTCCAGGTGGACTATCAGCAGTAAGAGTGCTTGTGACTCACTAAGGAATAGCTGGGATCAAAATCATCATCTCCTTTTTCTAGAAATGCAGAGAGCTTTTGTTGTGGCAGGAACGAAGAATGGATCATGTAAGTATTTTTCCCCCCATAAATCTATTTTCAAAATATCTGCTATAGTGAACATCAATATCCATTTTTTTTCCTTTTAAGTAGTGTTTTTCCTTTAAAACTGATATTGCTGCTCAGCAAACATATTTGTGTATCAGTCCTAATCTTCTACTTCTTCAAAAGTGTTTTGGATTAAATTGCACATATTATAGAAGAACTGAATCTCATTTCAGGGCACCTTTGCTGAAACTAATATTAGGTAAATGATTCTACATTTGCAACAGAAATGTGAAAGCCTACAACTACAAACCTATAAGCCCCATATTGTTGAATAAGAGATTCTTTTTAAATAAGTGAATTTTTATAATTACAGCATAATTGCCACTTTGGCTTGCATTTTATTAAGTTTTGAATATCATTTATTTATAAACTTTCTGTTTATACCCTTTGGCAAATGTTTCCTAAGAAGTAACCACTTATAACCTTAAACTTGGAGTTGGGGACAGCCAGTAACTTAACAGAAGACAAGGACAAGGCCACCCAACTTCTTTACAAACAAATAACCAGAATGCAACACAACAGATTCTTTTCCAACCCTGGAAAGGTGACATCCTGCACCATGGCCTGAAGACAGCAGATAAGCTTAGGAAAAGGAGGCAAACCGTATATTGCAAAGAAATACAATCCTGTCCTTAATGTATTAACTCAGTTCATGAATTTCTCATCACGTTTTTTGCACCACCTAAGATTCAGATTGAGTGGACCAAGCACAGGTCTTCTCTGCTGAACTCTTCAGATTTGGGAAGAGGTTATAAGATCTATGACATTTGTGGCAAAGCTAATGAAGGATGCTTCAAATCACTTTTCACTCCACTTTGTAGACTTTGCTGAGGGAGAGCATCCCTCTGTCTGACTCCTGAGTAGATTTTTTTTCACGGAAGAATGAATATTGAGGTGATTCCATAGCATTTGTCCTTCCAACGTTCTACAGGCCAGGGAGAACCACCCATGTTTGCATCCCCTGAACTCCATGACAGAATGATTTTTAACTTCAATTCAACTCATAGGAATTGTGATTTATTTATCACTCTCACATTATCACACATTTATCACTTCAAAACCTTTAAAATGATTAAACCAGTGTTCTCTTGAAATGTATGGTAAATGTATACCATAGATGACCTCTCTTAAGGCAGTATCCAATTTCATGGGTCTATGAAGTTTAAGGCAATAATTATAAGTGGGTGACGCCCGACTCATGATGGTATCATGCGTCCATGAATATTTGTCACCAGTTTTCTCTGGTTTGTTTTTTATCGCAAGCTCAGTGATTTTTCAGATGTCTCCTATCCAAGTACTATCAGGATCTGCTTATCTTATATTCTCAGTCCAACCCAGCCTGAGCCTGAGCTATATTTTCAGAATATACTACTCTCTTACTATTCTTCAGGATTGTTCTAATTAGGAAACATATTTAACTAAGACCCAAGAGTTGATCAGACTGGGATATTGACCTGGATTAGAGTTTTACTTACTTGTATTGATCAATAGATCTACAGTTTCACTGAGTAACTTAGAGTATTTTACCCAGATCTAAAGTAAACTCTAAATTCAACATGTATTGTATTATATGCATCCATTGCACTCGCTATTTTCTTTAACAAAGAGACATCCCCATCCACAAATATGCATAGCGTTATCTAATAAGTACTATAAATACATATATTAGATATCTTCCTTGTGGTCTAGATTTTTTTTTTTTTTGTTGGAGTATTGTATCAATGAACTAATAACAGTTTATATATAACATGCACTGTGAATAATGGGGAGTTTGATGGCAACCTATGGCCATATTTATTTGCAATCACTGAATAAAAAGAAAAAGATAAAGAAAATGCCCACCACTTTTCGAGATTATCAATTATCTTAATTTCTTCTACCATTACCTGTAAAAAGTATTCATTTTCCACCCCACAGGAGACAGAAAATATCTAAAGCTACTATGGGATCAACAAATGAAACAGTGGCAATAGTATTCATCTTAATTGGATTATCTGACCAACCCAGAGCCCAGGTTATCTTCTTTTGGCTCCTGTTGATGGTGTATCTTGTTAGTCTTCTTGGCAATGGCCTCATCATCACATTAATTATTGTGGACCCCCAACTTCATACCCCTATGTATTTTTTTATTTGTGTCCTCTCCTTGATAGACTTCATACTCATCAACAATGTAGTTCCCGAAGTTCTCATCAACTGCTTCATTTACAGGCCCACTATTTCGTTCTCCAGATGTTTGTCTCAAATGTACCTGGGTCTGCTGCTTGTTTCAACAGAGTGTGTTCTCCTTGCAGTCATGGCTTATGATCGCTTTGCAGCTATATGCCAACCCTTACACTACATGCAGGTCATGAGTTGGAGTTTATGCAATTTGCTGGTAGCTACATCAGTGACCCTTGCTTTCACGTTTACCTTGATCAATGGGCTTTTGCAGCCCACTGACTTCTGTGGCCATCGCATTATCAACCATTTTGTCTGTGAGCTACAATCTTTTGTCAAACTGGGTTGTTCCAACTCACATATCAGTGAGGTCTTGATGAATGTTTCCAGCCTCTTTCTCTTAATCCCTCCCTTTGGCTTCATAGTTGTGACATATGGTCGCATAGGCCGGGCTGTAATGCACATTTGCTCAAATCAGGGTTACAAAAAGGCCCTTTCCACTTGCAGCTCACACCTTGCTGTTGTCAGCGTCTTTTACGGGACAATCATCATAATGTACATGGTGCCGGAAAGAGAGTCCGTTTCTGACAAGGGAAAGATCCTATCTATAGTCTATGGAGCTCTGACCCCTATGCTGAATCCTGTAATTTACAGCCTAAGAAACAGGGATGTGAAAGGAGCTTTTTGGAAACTGTTTGGAAAAAAGATATCAAATTAAATCAGTGTTCATCTCTGTCTATTACCCAGAGGCACCTGCAGCTGGCAGTTATTCATAACTATTTATTATAGGTACTAAAAATTAGCTTTTCCCCATTATCACTGCATGGTGTTTCAGCCATGGAACAATAACCTACACAGCACTCATATCTGGGTGAAAACAGTAAATCTCCCCTCTCAATCAGGAACATATCCCATTTTCATAGTTGAGAATGGGGTCTTCTGCCTATTTATATATAGTAGATTCTCTACCAGTTTTGGTAGGGATTCGAGTTTTTTTCTTGGTGATTCCTTGATTATAGCATTGTAAATCTAATAAAGTTCAGGCAATACCTATTTTGACATCTGGTGCACCATTTAAACAGTGATGGAATTACATATCTAAATTGGTGTGGTGGGGAAAAAACCCGCTAGTTAAATATGAGGTGCTACAAAATGCAAAGAAAAAAGGAGGATTGGGTTTAGCTGATTTGTTGCTGTATTTTGCAGCTCATTGTTTGGTTTGGAGGAGAAATGTTGCTGAGAAATAGGATGTTTGTAGAGTAAGAGGGATATGATCTGAGATATGAGTGGCATGGAGATTTGTGATACAATAAAGTCAAAGTTAATGTGGATTTTAAAAATTATTCTGTTATATTGAGAAAATGAAATACATAGAAATCCAGGTTGTGCCCAAAAACATCTGTGTGGGTCTCAGTACAAGAAGCATTTTAAAAATAAGAAATAATAAGCAAACACAAATGGCTGACTTATTGTGAAATATTAGAATTTTGTCAAGGGGAATGTAAAAATAAAATCAAAAGAAGAACTTGTAATAGTGGGATATAGTCGTCAATGTTTATTTTATTTACAATTACTACAAAGATTTAAAATAACCAAATAATTATGGTTTTGAACGTTCTAAGACTGAGTTTGAAGTGGAATTCTGTAGAAAGGATGATCATGTATTTGTATGTATGTATGAACTATTATTAAAATTTGAAAGAGAAGAACAAGTGAAAAAATGTATGATAAAATGGGCTAAATTTTGGTTATACAGATGGCTAAAAGGACTGAAATTTGCATTGTTACAATCTTTAAAAGAACTTTAATACAATGATATACCATATATATATCGCAAGATAATTGTCTAGAATACATAAAGGCAGATCAAATTTATGTTAGAAATGTGAATAAGAAGAAACATTTTATCATGTTAGGTGGATAGGTAAAAAAGCTAAAAATTTCTGGATTCAAATATATATAACAATTCAGAGGATATTTAGAATTAATTAAAAAAACGAAACCAGAGGGGTTTTGGGGGGAGGGGGATTAATGGAGAAACAGTTGTAAAAATTTGTTTTTGTACCTGATAACTATTTAAACCTTAAACGCTAAAAAACCTGGTACCTAATCAAGCTTCCAACATGCAGTCTCCTCATCCTATCCAAACATTTCTGGGGAAAACTTTCCCTTCCATGAGGCCTTTTGCAGAGGCATGGTTGAGAGCGTTTTAACAAATTTTATCATTGTTTAGTTTGATGTCAGCAGTGATTCAAATAGAAAGTCCATAGAGAGAGTGGTGAGGACAGCCGAGAAGATTATAGGAAGCTCACTTCCTGTTATTTAGGATACTGCTTATAAGCGCTATGTGCTCAGAGCTCGAAGCATTGTTAGAGACCCACACACACCCACTTCACAATGTGTTTCTGTTGTTCCCCTCTGGAAGGAGGTTTTGAAGTATTTCTAGCAGGACTACCAGATTCTGTAACAGCTTTGTTCCTTATGCCATCCATCTAGCAAACTCGCAAGATTTGTTTTTCTCGCCAGGTACATGTATACATTCGAACTAGACTGTGTTGTTTCTCCAGGTCATATAATATATGTGGGTATAAGCATAGGTTTGTTTGTTTGTTTGTTTGTTTACTTATTTTGTTATGTTTATACAGTATATATTGGAGGTGGAGACCCTTTGAGAGCTATATGCAACAAAATTTCATTTTAATAATCATTTATGCCAATTAATGTACATTCAAAGTAACAACAAAGTTATTCTAAGTTTAAGTCTTTTTGAAAGTTAGAGGGTAGAGGCCTACCAAACTGTACAGCAGGGCCTGCCATGGAAAAACACTTTCTAGATCCTATAAGGTGGTAATGCTTAAGGACTAGGAATGTGCACACTCTATCTAACCTTATAGGAGAGACGGATAAATGTCCTTAGTGAAAGATGGTCCTTCAGATAACCTGGCCCTGAGCCATATTAGGCTTTAAAGGTGATGATCTGGAAAAAAAAAAACAGGAAGCAAGTGCAGCTTGTGCAACAGAGGTGTTATGTGGATAAACCTACAGACATCCATCACTGTGCATACTACATCATTCTTATACAGTATACTGTAGTTTACATTGCCATATCTGATGACCTAAGTCAGGGGTGTCAAACTCAATTTTATTGAGGGCCGCATCAGGGTTGTGTTTCATCTCGGGTGGGTGGGCGTGGCTAGGGTGGGCGTGACCAGCTCGGGGATGCCTGTGGTGGCCTGAGCACTCTGCCAGAGAAAACAGGCTCCCAAGCTCTGTTTTTGGCTGCAACGGCCTCCTGCAACCCTCTGCCAACGAAAACAGAGCTCGGGAGGGCCCTTCTGAGCTTGGTTTTCACTGGCAGAGGCACCGTGGGCTGTTTCCAGGATGGCCCTGCGGGCCAGATCTAAGCACCCCGCAGGCCTTGAGTTTGACCCCTGACCTAAGTGAGGTTATTGCTATCCTCTCATGGTCCTGGAGGCTGTGAAAGCTTGGATGGGGGACAAGTGGCTTTGACTGAACCTTGGTAAGACCAAATGGCTTTGAGTGTATGGAGGTTTGGGATTAAGGACTTTAGTATCTTTAGTTCTGGGTTGGGTTAGACTACCCCAGACAGACCTAGTATGCAACTTGGAGTGCTCCTGGACTTGTGACTCCTGCTGAAAGAACAGGTAGCAGTCATGGCTAGGAGAACCTTTGTGCAACCATGTGCTGTGTGCCAGTTGTGTCCTTTCCTGGATCAGGAGTCCCTACACTCAGTCAATCAAGCCTTGGTCATATCATGCTTGGCCTATTGCAACACAGTCTACATAGGGCGATCTTTGAAGAATATTTACAAATTATAGCTGGTGTAGATGGCAGCCATGCAGACAGTTTTTGAGTCCCCTAGGGTGATCCATGTTGCTCTGCAGACTGCGCTAGTTGCATTTGCTTCCAGGTCCAATTCAAGGTGTTGAATTATCACCTTAAAGCCCCTCATGGCATGGAACTAATTTACCTGAGGAACCATCTCAGCACAATGGGATTGGCCCACTACAACTGTGTTGGCAGAAAGGCCATGCTATGGAGCCCATCAGTTAATAAATTCCAGCTGATGGGGTCCAGGATAATAGTCTTTTCTGCTGTGGTTCCCATCCTCTGGAATATTGTACCCGCCTTTTCGCCTTCCAACCCAATGGAGGTATCATTTTATAGGTGGTTAATGGACTAAAATAAGATCCAATCTCCTTCCTGTGTGTATCTTGATTCTTTCCATTTTTGTCAATTTTAAGCAATTTTAGTGTTAATATTTACTGTTTTAATGTTTCATCTTATTTATATGATTGTAGGCCACTCCACTTAGAGTTGCCTCTAGGCAAGATAGGTGGTATATAAATTTAATAAATAAATAAAATTCTGACTACTTGAAGTTTCTGATGCCCTTCAAGGGCAGCCCCATGTAGGGTGCATTGCAGCAATCCAAAGGAGGAGTTATCATGAGAGAGACCTTGCAGTCCAGGAAGGGATGCAATTGGTACATTAGATGAATCAATGCAAAGCCCCATCCTAGCCATGGATGCTAGCTGCTCCTTAAGCAGCAGTCTTGAGTTCATAAGGAGCCCCCAATTATGTGCCAGCTCAATCCAAGGAAGTGTCCCACTCTCCAGTGTCAAGGATGGAATATCATCTGAGTCCGTGTGGTCTTCCAGGGTTGAGTCAAAGCCAAGTCCTCCCCATCCAGACCTTTGCTCTTTACTCTTGCCCTGCAACTGAAAGATATTGTAGAACTTGAAGGGCAGGAGAACATGATTCATTTTAATGATTCAAAAAATAACAAAATATATTTATCTCCGAATTGCCAAACTAAAGCAGTGTAATTTTGCACTACTCCACTGCCTCTGTAGTGGCTACCTTTAAAATTGATCAGAACATTGCTCGCAATCAAATTCCAAAATTTGGGATTTCAAATAGGACACAACTGTTCAGAAGACTCTGAGGCAGCTTTTCACATAATGGATTTTGTTTGGAGGGGCTGGGATTTTAGAATAGGGACCCCCAATCTCAACTTCAGAATGTTGCATGTTAAAACTGTAGGTCAGCAGTACAATATACACCCAGTCCAAATGAGTGGTCAGGACACCGAAGGGCAGCATGACTTTCTTCTGGAATGGGAGAGGAACATGGCATAGCAGCTAGACTGGGATGGTTTACTCCAGTGGTGGGTTTCAAAAAATTTTACTACTGGTTCTGTGGACATGGCATGACTTGGTGGGCATGACTTGGTGGGCATGGCAGGGGAAGGGTACTGTAAAATCTCCATTCCCACCCCACTCCAAGAGAAGGATATTGTAAAATCTCCATTTCCTCCCCATACCAAGGGAAGGTTACTGCAAAATCCCCATTTCCTCCCGATCAGCTGGGACTTGGGAGGCAGAGAATAGATGAGGGTGGAGCCAGTTAGAATTTTTACTACCGGTTCTCCAAACTACTCAAAATTTCCGCTATCAGTTCTCCAGAACTGGTCAGAACCTGATGAAACCCACCTCTGGTTTACTCTGAGGAATTCAGAGTAAAAAGAAATGACAAACAGGCCATCCATTATGGTCTCCAAGCTGTTTTGGTTCTCTGTCTAATAGTTGGAAATCCAGATTAGAATGAAGCTCTATAATCATTCTCATTTAAGAAAGCCTGAGAATAGGAGGAAAAGGAGGAAAAATGAGACTGAGAGAAAAAGTTAATTTTAACATTAACATACAGTAGTATTGTTTTGAGAGATTTTACATTATTTGTATGTCTCCTATGACAAATCCAGAGTACTCATTGCCTTGAGTGAAAATAGCCCATTAGCCACTTCCAATGAAAATATCCACAAGCTGCTACTACTTGTGCTTCCATCTGCAGCTGAGGCACCCTGAGAATAGCTTTAAGCAGTGGTTCTGTAAGTGATGTTTCCCCTCATGCCATCCAACCTTCAGACCAGTAGTGGGTTTCAATTTCATTCGCTACTGGTTCGCTCATGGGCGCGCGTGCACATGCCGTTTCTGCGCATGCGCAGAGACGTCCGGGCAGGTGACTGGAGCCTCCTGCCACTGCTACCAGTTTGCCTGATCCAGGGTGAACCAGTAGCAACCCACCACTGCTTCAGACTCTATTAAGAGAAAATTGATGTGAATAAGGGAAAGAGTCTGAAATGAAGGATTCCATGACAGCGAAGGTGTGTCTCCCATTGGTTCTGCCAGCTTCCCGTGGGACCGCCCCCTTCTATGTGGTCATTAAACTATTCTCCCACCACTGGATTCTCATTTGGTTGTGAAGCACACCAGAGCACTGCCTTTTACAGCCATTTTATGCTATAAATGATGTCAGTCTCTGAGAAACTAAAAAATATTGGTTTTGCTGTAAAGCTGCTTTTTTGGAAAAGAATGGCACAGTTGAATTTAAATAATGAAATAATTTATCTTTTCGACTTTAAACTTAATGGGCAGGAAATTCCCTTGAAATTCAATTAAAGACCTGCCCTTTTTATCTCGACCTTCTTCCAGCAGAAATGGCATTTATAAATGGCACTGAGGAAAAGATAAGAATGAAAAAAAAAAACTTTATCTCATGGAACTGGCAATGTTGTTCTCAATGCCAAGGCAAAAAATAGATCTATGACACAATCCTTCTGCTAATATTTTTCCCCTTTAAGTGCTTGTTTTTCTTTTTGAGCTGTGGCTTAGAAATAAAAGCAACCACAATGAGGAACACTATGCTTAGCAAAAATACATGATGCAAAGATAGTATGACTGGATGATGCTAGAAACCTTCAGACCACAAATCTGGATCTAAACTTTATCAAATCCCCAGTTTCTTTGAAACCAAACAGCACCATTTTTCCCACTTCGCTTTTCACAATTGCTTTGGAAGACATTAAAAAAATATTTGACCATTTATCACTGGAAGAACACTGGGTAAGCAAAAGTTCAGAGATAAAAAGACAAATACAGAAGATAATTTAAGTGGGTAAGTTGTTCTCTGTTCTCTGTTTGTATTTGTAAAATAAATTGTGAATTCATGGAGTCCTTGATCTAGACAGGAGACTTTGAAGCCATGTCTTCAGAAGGAGCTTTGCTTGCTGGCAAACATATGCAGTTGCTATGAAGTGAGCACAAGGAACATATGTCAAACTCCATCATATCTGTATGTGATGGTGGGGTTTGTGGGTCTGTATTTGTGTGCGCATACATCTACAGACATAGCAGGACTATCTCTTATGTTTGCCACTGAAGGATCTGAGAAAGAAATAGGGTGAATGTCTTTTAAATTATCCATCTGAACAAAGGCTAATTCAAAAAGATAAGAAGGGACAGAAAAAGGAAGTCTAGATGTAGATTTTAATTAAACAGAAGACTGAGGAAAAAAAAAAGGAATGAGAATGGAACTGCTACTGAAATGAATTGTGTTGTCTTCTGGTAATTCCAATGCTTATTTTTCTGATAAGGCTGAACTTGTTGCAAGCATCTCTTCTCTCTCTACTCTCTTTACCTTTCATTGCAAGAATGTTTTTATTTTTGTGAGATTTAGTTGTCTAACCAACCTCCATTCTCAATCTTAATCTTTTATGGGAAATGACAGCCCAGGGAGGAGACCAAGAATTTGATTTATAACCTCTCCTTTGGATTTTAGTACAGCACAAAAAAAGTGTCCTGAATAGTTTGTGAATGGACTACTTAGAATATAGTTATTTTTTTCTAATAAAAACATCAGCCTATTTTCTATTCTGAATAGTAACATAATTTTCTACAATCTTTCCAACCCCCCAAAGAATGAATTGTGCCATTAAGTGAAATTCTGATCATCCTTTAACTAACAATAATTCCAAAGTATTATCGTTAAAATATCAGTGCACTGTTTATAACATAATAAAGCAAAGAAAAACAAAGCTAAGGTTGATATCTTAATAGAGATACCTCAGGTTTAGTAACAACAAACTCTATTTGCTTACAATGTACCCCGAGTGCCACTCCTTTTTTTGGCTCTGTCAGATCCAACGAAGAAAGGATAGTGTTCTTGAGATCAGCATTGATTTTACTTTGCTTTGTGAATTATCTAAACATTACCTCATTGCTTCTAATGAGTTAACTCAGGACATTTTTGTTCAGTTTCTACTGATCTGCTGGTAAATTATGGGTGGGATTGAAGCTACGGCTGCCAGTTTACTGCTTTCATTACTTCTGGAAATAGATTTCTTATCTGGGGTTGCATTTGAATACCTACCTATGAGACAGAATGTAGCTTACTGAGTTTTGGCTAAGCATTTTATGCGGTCACTGCAGTTTGCAAACAACATGTACTTAAATGCAGTGTGTGAATCTACCCATGTGAGAATCCAACAACTGTATTCAATAAATCATGGTTAAAACAAATTCTGTCTAAGCATGATGTGCAAAGTAGTTTTCAAACAGTTTTTATTGCATTTTTATTTTTTCTATACAGCTTTGGCAATCTAAACATTTAAAGTGAAGATATTGCATCTCTTTTGAATGTAATCAGTAATCAACCATTCATTCTTTCCTGCAGGAGAGGAAATGAGAGGAATTATGATAGGAACTTCAAATGAATCACTGGTGACCAAATTCATCCTGATCGGATTATCAGAATATCCCAAAACTCAGATTATTCTCTTTTGGTTCCTCTTGATTATGTATCTCATTAGCATTCTTGGCAATGGAGTCATCATCATATTGATCATTGCTGACCGCCAGCTTCATACCCCCATGTATTTCTTCATCTGTGTCCTTTCCACAATAGACTTTATTCTTAGCAACAATGCAGTTCCTGAGATTTTAGTGAACTGCTTCATCTACAGGCCCACAATTTCTTTCTCTAGATGTTTGGTCCAAATGTACATGGGTGTATTTCTGGTTGTAACAGAGTGCATCATTTTGGCAGTCATGGCATATGATCGCTTGGCAGCTGTATGCCAGCCGTTATACTACACGCAGATCATGAGTTGGAAATTATGCTTTTATCTAGTAGCCATGACAGTGGCCTTTTCCTTCATGATGACACTGGTCATGGTGTCCTTGCAGCCCACTGACTTCTGTGGCCATCACACCATCAACCATTTTGCATGTGAACTGCAATCTTTACTCAAACTGGCTTGTTCCAACAGAGTCAGTGAGCTCTTTATGCATATCTCCAGCTTCTTTCTGGTATTCCCTCCCTTTGGCTTCATAGTTGTGACATACATCCGCATAGGCCTGGCTATACGACATATCAGCTCTACCCAGGGACGCAGAAAAGCCTTCTCCACCTGTAGTTCTCACCTTGCTGTGGTCAGTGTCTTTTATGGAACAATTATGATCATGTACTTGAGACCCGAAGAGAAATCCGTTTCTGAAAAAGACAAGGTCATATCCTTAACATACGGGGCTCTGACTCCCATGCTCAATCCTCTGATCTACAGCCTGAGAAACAAGGATGTCAAGGGGGCATTTTGGAAGCTGATTCAAAGAAAAACTTTAATGTAATGTACACGTATGTTCACCATGTCCCATGTAGGTTTTTACAGCTGACAATCTCTACTAACCTTTTAAAAAGGAATTTAATAACCAGCATTACGACTCCTAATAAACCGATGAGGGCATAAGCAATACTGAATTTTAAGGAGGAATGTATTGGGACTTCAAGATCTAGAACTCACAATGCTTTTGCAGAATATCAAGTTGGGGAATATATTCACAAAGAAGCTGAGAATTTTAGGTGCCAAAATATACCCCTAAATACACCATTGTTTCAACTTATTGATGTATGGGCTTCTCTACAAGTATATATGGTAATACTTTTTAAAAAATACTTGCTATCCCACAGATAATAGATGCTCATAGACAAGGCATCCATCAATAAGCTGATCCTTGATTTTTTAACCAAAATACCTGTGCTGGAAGGTAATGAGGAGGTGGATTCCGAAGAGGGAGGGGCCGTATTTCATAGGAATAAGAGGTGATTCAGTCCAAATATTCTGTATGAGAGAAAAATGTGGGGAAGACAGCCTTAATAGTTTACTTAATAGTTTTCAAACTACATTGTAGAAGTTGATAGTAGCATTTTTAATACGAAATATTTTGTCTGTAGGTGTGAAACAATAAAGAAATTGCCGGCAAAAATTACCATGTGTTATCCTTGATTTTGAGCCTGACATTTTCATGAATAGCCAGTTTAGTCTCACAATTAAGGCACCAGGCTAGAAGGCAGAAGACTGTGAATTCAAGTCGTGCCATAGCCATGAAAGTCAGCTGGGTGGGTTTGGGCCAGTCTCAGTCCTACCTACCTCACAGGGTTGTTGTGAGGAAATGGGAGGAAGATGTGTTGGATATGGGCGCTGTCTTGAGTTATTTGTAAAAATAATAAGGGTGGGATACAAATAAATAAATAACAATTTCAAGAAAGTTTACTGGTATTGTATGAAGAGCTGCATCAGGATCTCTGTCTGGTGAAGTTAAGCTTTGAACCTCTAACATACAGTATGTGGTTGCATAGATCTGCTCTGCCAGAGGAATGATTGTAGCCTGTTCAATTATGCAGGAATCACAAAGGATGAAAGAAAATAAATAAAGCATGAAACAGGGAAAGGCATAATGC
Organism: Pituophis catenifer annectens; assembly: GCF_029215685.1. Lineage (NCBI taxonomy): Eukaryota > Metazoa > Chordata > Lepidosauria > Squamata > Colubridae > Pituophis > Pituophis catenifer. The sequence goes on from NW_027256882.1 coordinate 171,587,546, forward strand.
ACAATACACATTTTATTGAAGCAGGTTTTGAAGATTTTAAAAAGGAAACTTATTCCCTCATTCCCCACCCAGAAATCTTTCAAAAATCATCATTTGTATGCAGTTGATGATATCTTCAAGAGATTCAGGATTTTTCAAGGTGAGCTAGTTTTTCATTGAATGTCCTTTTCTCCGGGTTAAAATCAAAGGAAAATAATTGCTTTAGCTAAAATAGTCCTGAGTTTCTATTTCTCATAATAAAGCCTATATGCCACTGATGCCCAATAGATAGTTTGGACTCCCATATAAACTTGCCATAATCTCTGTTAGGGCTGAAGAGACTTAGTCTGAAGTATGTGGTGAGCACCAGAGGCTCACTAAATCCTGCCAAAAACCTTAAGAGTGTCCTAGAAGGGCACACAGAAGTGTAACTTTTAGATAACTCTAATTGTTGACCATATAATGTCATTATGAATTGCTTTTAAATGCTGATTGCTGGCTTAAGAGTTTCCTATCTAATAATCTGCTGCTGTAGCCCCCTTTCCTACCCATCCTATAATTGGAGGTTTCACAAACTATCTCTCTCTCTGCTTTGCTTACTACTATGCTGTTCACAAATCCAGTTCTCTGATCCTTTGGAGCTCATTCCAAGGTGATGAGCTGTGGTGACGCAGTGGTTAGAATGCAGTACTGCAGGCTAATTCTGCTGATTGCCGGCAGCCTGCAATTTGGCAGTTCGAGTCTCACCGGCTCAAGGTTGACTTGGCCTTCCATCCTTCCTAGATCGGTAATATGAGGACCCAGATTGTTGGGGGCAATATGCTGACTCTATAAGACACTTAGAGAGGGTTGTAAAAGAGGAGGAATGCAGAAAGTAGAAAGAGATAGAAGAAGGAAGAGAAGGAAAGAGGAAGAGGAAAGGTTGTGGAAAAACAAAGGAGAGGAAATGGTAAAAGAGCAGTCCCAAACAATTAACAAATGATTAATGATGCATTAATGCATTAAAATGCATTAATGACGGATAAGAGACTGTACATTTAAATATGCTTATGAAAAACAAAAATAAAAAACACTTTTTTTTTAAAAAAAAAGAGAGAGGTCTGTAAAGCATTATGAAGCGGTATATAAGTTTAAGTCTAATTCAGGGGTGGGATTGAAAAATTTTAGCAACTGGTTCTCTGCCCGGTTGCTGGGTAGGCGTGGCTATGGGGAGAATGGGCTACTCAGCCTCCTGCACCGTGGTGGGGGGGCATTTTCACCCTCCCCAGGCTCTGAGACTTTCCTTGAGCCTCTGGGAGGGAGAAAACGGTCTCCTCCGGTCTCCAGAAGCCCCAATCATTTTACGTGTCTTGCACTTGATGCACATGAAAAAGGAAGAAGAGCAACCAGGATGATTAGGGGACAGGAGGCTAAAACATACAATGAACCGTTACAGGAACTGGGCATGGCTAGTCTAGTGAAGAGAAGGACCAGGGGAGACATGATAGCAGTGCTCCAATATTTGAGTGGCTGCTACAGAGAGGAGGGGGTCAAGCTGTTTTCCAAGGCACCTGAAGGCCAGACAAGAAAGAATGGATGGAAAGTGAACAAGGAGAGGTTCAACCTGGAAATAAGGAGAAATTTTCTGACAGTGAGAGCAATCAACCCATGGAACAGAAATTGCCTTCAGAAGTTGTGGGAGCTTCATCCCTGGAAGCTTTCAAGAAGAGACTGGACTGCCATCTGCCAGAAATGGTGTAGGGTCTCCAGCTTGGTGGGAAGGGGGTTGGACCAGATGACCTACAAGGTCCCTTCCAACTCTGTTAATCTGTTTCTAGTTTCTAGAGAGACTGGGAAGGATTCCACGTATGAATGACCTAAACGGTGAATGCAGAAATGCTTAATTCCTTCTTTGAATCTCTTTTTAGGCACAAAGAAAAAAAAGAACAAAATATGAAAAGAACACCGAGAGAATCAGTATACAATCCCAAATAGGCACAAAATTCCTAAGTGGCGTCCCGTAAAAGACGCTGACAACAGCAAGGTGTGAGCTGCAAGTGGAAAGGGCCTTTATGTTATGTCCATATAAGGGCATCCGCCCTGATTGGCTGCCAGCCATCGGGCGGGAGATTTGAATCCCTGTCTAGGGGCGGTGCGTCTGCCGGGAGCGAATATAAGGAGAGCTCCGGCAGCGCGCCAGCAGTCTTCTTTTACTTGTTACTATGTAAATAAAGTTGTTACATGTATCGAGCTGGTCACGTCTTCTGTTCCTGCGCCTGATCTAACACTGGCGACGAAGGACTAGAGAAGAGAACCTGAGAAAGACTCACGGCACGATCGCCCAAAGAGCTGAAGTCACCTCACCACAGCGAATTCCAGAATGGCTACCCCGCAAGCCCCGATGACCGCGCTGAACCCGTTCGACCCATCCCGGGAGAAGTGGAGGTCATACATGGTCCGATTCCGGCAGTTCCTGCGAGGAAATGGATACCAGAACCTCGATGATGAGAGGAAAAGAGCCCTCTTCCTGGCTCATTGCGGATCGGACGTCTTAGAGATGGCGATGGACCTCGTGGCACCTAGGGACATCGAGGAGATGTCCTGGAATGACCTGCAGGACGTCTTACAGGAGCACTATGCACCTACAGGCACCCCCATCGCAAACAGGTTCACCTTCCAGCAAAGAAACCAGCGGGAAGGTGAATCAATCAAAGAATTCGTGGCAGCGCTCCGCCAACTCGCTGCCAACTGTGAGTTCGACAATGTGGACAATGCCATCCGGGACCGCATTGTGTTTGGAATGCGAGATGTGGGGCTGCAGAAGAAATTCCTCAGCAGGAAGAAGATTCCGCTTAAAGACGTCCTCGACGAGGCAACAGCGGCGGAAACGTCCGAACAAGCAGCCGCTGCAATGGTAAAAGCAAGAGGGATCCATAAGATCCACAAGTCGGGCCCAACCTCATCGGACGAGGCAACCACTCAATCCGAGTCTGATGAGGAAATGGCCGTCCACAAGGTGTCCCGCCCTCCCAGGCGGGAAACCCCACCGCATGGCGACCGCGGAGAGCGATGCGGCAGCTGCAGAGGCGACCACCCCAGAGCGACCTGCAGATGGAGGGACGCGACCTGCCGCCGATGCCTGAAGAGGGGCCACATCGCCGAGGCCTGCAGAGCCACAGACCCAGCCCCGGAGCCGCCCAGACCGCGATTCCGGGAAAATCGCAAAGATAACCAGAGGACATCCAAACGGTCCTCAAACCAGTCCCGGCGCGGGGAGGAGGAATATCCCCGAAACAGAACGGTGCACCAGACCACCACCATTGCTCACACAAGCGACGAGGGGACCACCAAGTTCCACGTGACGCTGCTAGCAGAGGGGTCTCCGTGCAAGATGGAGGTAGACTCCGGATCCGCCTTCTCCATCATGGACTGGCAGCACCTACAACAGCTGAAACCGGCATACAAAAGGACCCAGCTGAAAGCCCCGAAAGACAAACTTGTGGACTTTAATGGAAACCCCATCGACATCCTAGGCAGAGCAACCATCCATGTGAAGTACAACGACTTCGATGGAAAGCTGCCCATCACCATCGTGCAGCACAGCCGACCGAACCTGCTGGGCGTGGAGTGGTTCAAGCCTCTAGGACTTTCACTTCAGGGCATCCACGAGATCCGCAGGGACGAACTCGACTCCATCATCGAAGAGTTCAAAGAAGTCTTCGATGGTAAGCTGGGGAAATTTGTGGGGAGGCCAATCTCCTTTAATCTGGACAAGGGAATCACCCCAATCAGGCTCAAGCCCCGCCGAGTTCCATTTGCCCTGCGGCCGAAAGTAGATGAACAGCTGGATAAGCTGATCGCCCAGGGCGTACTGGAACCGATCGATCATGCCTCATGGGAGACCCCCATTGTGACCCCACTGAAGCATGATGGGTCTGTGCGCATCTGTGCTGACTACCGTTGTACCATCAACAAGGCGTTGGCACAGAGCGCATACCCAGTCCCAGTGGTGCAACACCTGCTGCATTCCCTGGGATCTGGATCAATTTTCGCGAAACTGGACCTGGCCCAGGCTTACCAGCAACTGCCAGTGGATGACAAAACGGCGGAGGCTCAGACAATTGTCACGCACAGAGGGGCATTTAAATGTAACCGCCTCCAATTTGGAGTCAGCGCTGCCCCTGGCATATTCCAATCCATGATGGAACGCCTTCTCCAAGGCGTTCCAGGGGTGGTGCCTTACTTCGATGATGTGCTCATCTCCGGTGACTCGAGACCCCAACTCCTTGAAAGGCTCAGGCTTGTCCTGCAGCGATTCAAGGACAAGGGTTTGAGGGTCAGGCGGGACAAGTGCATCATAGGAGTACAGGAAGTCGAGTTCCTGGGCTTCCTCATTGATAGCACAGGCATACACCCCACCAAATCAAAAGTGGAAGCAATCCATGAAGCTCCAAGCCCAAAAAACAAAACGGAGCTTCAGGCTTTCCTTGGGTTGCTCAACTTCTACGCCATTTTCTTAAAACAGAAAGCCACAGTTGCTGAGCCACTCCACCGCCTGCTGGGGAAATCGGCTTCCTGGAAGTGGGGCCAGGAAGAGGAAGCGGCATTCCGGGCCATCAAAGGACTATTGACGTCCAAAAGCGTCCTCATCCAGTACAGCGAGACGCTCCCCATCAGACTGACCTGCGACGCGTCGCCTTACGGGGTGGGGGCAGTCCTCAGCCACGAACTGCCCAATGGCTCGGAAGCCCCAATCGCGTACTTTTCAAAGACTATGTCCGGCGCAGAACGGAACTATAGCCAGCTGGACAAAGAAGCCCTGGCCATCGTGGCTGGAGTGAAGCGCTTCCACGAATACCTCTACGGAAGACGCTTCACCATAGTCACAGACCACAAGCCTCTCCTGGGACTCCTCGCAGGCGACCAACCAACCCCGACCTTCATGTCCCCAAGAATGACGAGATGGGCCATCTTCCTAGCTGGCTACTCCTATAGGCTCGTGCACCAGCCAGGCACAGCCATAGGGAACGCTGACGCCCTCAGCAGATGCCCGTCGAGGAAGCCGGTCGAGGACCCAGCCCCCACGCTCCACCTACTTCACATTGATGACGACGCCAGCTGCCCGGTGTCATCCGCAGATGTGGCCGTCCACACCCAAAAGGACCCCACACTCCGCCAAGTGAAGTCCTGGATCCTCAGAGGGTGGCCAGCGGAAAAGCCAGAGGAAAGGTTCAGCCCGTTCGCAAGGAAACAGGAGGAGCTGTCCACCATCAAAGGCTGCCTGCTATGGGGAGACAGGGTGCTGATTCCAGGCACCCTGCAACGGCGGACGCTAGAAACCTTACACAAGGGGCACCCGGGCATCGTCCGCATGAAGGCCCTGGCACGGAGTTATGTCTGGTGGCCCTCCATGGACAAAGACATTGAACAATGGGTCTCCAGATGTGACCCGTGCCAAGAAGTTCGCCCAGCGCCGCCGCAATCCGAAGTCGCGAAGTGGGAGACCCCCAGCAACCCCTGGTCGAGGATCCACATTGACTTCGCGGGTCCGATGCAAGGGCGACACCTCCTCATCGTGGTAGATGCCTTCTCCAAATGGCTCGAGGTGGTGCCGATGGCATCTACCACAACTGAAGCAACCATCCGAGCCCTGCGCCGCCTGTTTGCCACACACGGCCTACCGGATGTGCTGGTCTCAGACAACGGCCCCCAGCTCACATCCCTGGCCATGGAGTCCTTCCTGGCAGGACTGGGCATCCGCCACGCCCTGTCCGCCCCTTACAGGCCGGCCGGAAACGGACAAGCCGAACGCATGGTCCGGCTGACCAAAGAGGCCCTCACCAAGATGGGCCCGGGGGACTGGCAAGAGCGCATAGACAACTTCCTCCTCACACAGCACATCACGCCACACGCCACCACCCACAAGAGCCCGGCCGAACTGTTGATGGGCAGAAGGTTGAGGTCACCCTTGGACCGGCTGCACCCCCAATACAGCCCGGAAGTGACCGCAACCGCCAGCCGCCCGCTTCGCGCCTTCAGCAAAGGAGATTCAATCTTCGCGCTAAATTTCAGCGGCTCTCCTAAGTGGCTGAAGGGGAAAATTGCCAGCACAACCGGGCCCAAATCCTACATCGTTGAGTTGGAAGATGGACAGTTCACGAGACGCCACATCGACCAACTCCGAAAAAGGTGGGGGGGGGCACATGAAAACCAGCCTGACGAGGGAGGCCTACAACACCCCGACGAGGTAGGCCTCCAACACCCCGGCGAGGTAGGCCTACCACACCCAGACCAGGTAGGCCTACAACACCCCGACGAGGTAGGCCTACAACACCCTGACGAGGTAGGCCTACCACACCCCTGCGAGGCAGAGCAGCACCACCCCGACAAGGTTGGCCCAGCCCACTACCAAATGCTGTCACACCGGCAGCCCAGCGAGGTAGACCGGGGCCAACCACACGGGGGATGGCACCACCAACCCAGCCAGGTGGGCACCGGGCACGGCAAGGCCAAGGACCACCAACCCAGCCCGCAGGTAGACCGGGACCTGCCCAGAGGAGGAGCAGCGCACCCCACCAGTTACAGCAGCCCATGCCAGCCCAGCAAGGGAGACTGCAGTTCCAGGCGAGTAGACCGGGACCCATCCAAGACGGGCACCCCCAAACCTATGGGCAAGGGTGGCACTCGACTCCCCGGCAAGAGGGACCCCCGCCCATCACAAGAGGCAGCCAGGAAACAACACCCCGACCCGGATGACCCCAGGCACCACCCAACGGTAGACCAGGGACTAGGGGGAAGGGAAAGCCGACAACAACCCGGCCAGGTAGGCCTGCACCACCCCGGCAAGGGAGACCTCCGCCGCCCCGCAGAGGTAGTGCCGCAACAACAGCCCGACCAGGTCGACAACCACCGACCAGACAGGGTAGACCAACGCCAGCCCGACCTAGCAGACCAACACCACCCCTGCGAGGTCGGACAACGCAACACGGGCCAGCACCTCCCGCAGCCGGCGGGCCGGTCCAGAGGGCACCAAACAGAACCACCACCCACCCGGCACCAGGCCGAACCGCAACCGAACCGCAGCGCCCGGGAGACCAGGGAGGAGCAAACGATGGACTTACCGAGACTCAGACGCTCTTCCCGGGTCGGAACCGAGCCACCGAGACGAGGAAACAGATCCACAGGCCAGGAAGAAGACCACCAGAACCAGCCACCCAAGGTCTGCGGTCCGGCCGGAGGCGCTGGGGGTGACCCCGCTCACTCGACAGCCGAACCAAGCCCGGTTCCGGAGAGGGAGCCCGGAGACGACAGAGCCCCGTCCATCCAGGTCGGAGACGGAGAACAAGTGAGACTGCGCAGGTCAGCTAGGGTGCCGAGGCGTCCTACGTACCTGCGCGACTACGTGACTTTTGTAAACGAGATGGACAGTTCAGACTAAGGGGGGAGGAGTGTTATGTCCATATAAGGGCATCCGCCCTGATTGGCTGCCAGCCATCGGGCGGGAGATTTGAATCCCTGTCTAGGGGCGGTGCGTCTGCCGGGAGCGAATATAAGGAGAGCTCCGGCAGCGCGCCAGCAGTCTTCTTTTACTTGTTACTATGTAAATAAAGTTGTTACATGTATCGAGCTGGTCACGTCTTCTGTTCCTGCGCCTGATCTAACACTTTATGTAACCCTGATTTCAGCGAATGTGCATTACAGCCCGGCCTATGCGACCATATGTCACAACTATGAAGCCAAAGGGAGGGATTAAGAGAAAGAGGCTGGAAACATTCATCAAGACCTCACTGATATGTGAGTTGGAACAACCCAGTTTGACAAAAGATTGTAGCTCACAAACAAAATGGTTGATAATGCGATGGCCACAGAAGTCAGTGGGCTGCAACAGCCCATTGATCAAGGTAAAAGTGTAAACAAGAGTCACTGATGTAGCTACCAGCGAAGTGCATAAATTCCAATTCATGATCTGCATGTAGTGTAAGGGTTGGCATATAGCTGCAAAGCGATCATATGCCATGACTGCAAGGAGAATACACTCTGTTGAAACAAGCAGCAGACCCAGGTACATTTAAAATGCTATCTGCTCTGAGAACAGTAAAGGTATTTTTGGATACAACCTGGGCTTTCATTTATTCTGTATCCTTAGTATCGCCACAGAAAGGACTTTTTCTCAGCAATGTCAGCATGACTGCAAAATAAACTTCAATTCTATCCAATTCAATTCAAGATAAAAATGAACTAATGGACCAATATTGTGTTTCAGAAAGCTTTTTAAAAAGCATCCTGTTAACAATTGCCAAATCCTAGGCCCTTTCCACTTGCAGCTCACACCTTGCTGTTGTCAGCGTCTTTTATGGGACAATCACCATAATGTACATGGTGCCGGAAAGAGAGTCTGTTTCTGACAAGGGAAAGAGCCTAGCTATAGTCTATGGAGCTCTGACCCCTATGCTGAATCCTGTAATTTACAGCCTAAGAAACAGGGATGTGAAAGGAGCTTTTTGGAAACTGTTTGGAAAAAAGATATCAAATTAAATCAGTGTTCATCTCTGTCTATTACCCAGAGGCACCTGCAGTTGACAGTTATTCATAATTACCAGTAGGTAGTAAAAATTAGTGTTTCCCCATTATCACTGCATGGTGTTTCAGCCATGGAAGAATAACCTACACAGAACTCATATCTGGCTGAAAACAGTGAAATCTCCTTTCTCAATCCAGACCGTATCCCATTTTTGTAGTTGAGAGTAGGGTCTTCTGCCTATTTATATATAGTAGATTCTCTACCAGTTTTGGTAGGGATTCGAGTTTTTTTCTTGGTGATTCCTTGATTAGAACATTGTAAATCTAATAAAGTTCAGGCAACACCTGTTTTGACATCTTGTGCACCATTTAAACAGTGATGGAATTACATATCTAAATTGGTGTGGCAGGGAAAAAACCTGCAAGTTAAATATGAGGTGCTACAAGAGACAAAGAAAAGAGGAGGATTGAGTTTACCTGATTTGTTGCTATATTTTGCAGCTTGCTGGATGAAAAATGTTGCTGTGAAATAGAATGTTTGTAGAGTAAGAGGATATGACGTGAGATGTGAGTGGCATGGATATTTGTGATATGACAAAGACAAAGTCAATGACTGACTGCCCAAGAGCTCTACTGGGTGAAGGAGGACCTAACTGGCCACCTGATGCTCCAGGAATGCCAGATTGCCTCGACGCTGACAGAGTGCACCACTGTCCTTGAGTGGAGAGCCATGCGGCCCCTGGACCTCAGTGAGTCCCAGGAATGGGGTGCCCAACTGCTGTCACAAAACCAGACCTTGGATAGGCTGCCAGAGAGGGTCGGTCAACTGAGTGTCAGCAGCCTGAGTCAATACCACCAAGCCAGCCAAACCGTGATGGCCCTGGTCCAGCCGACATTCATCTTTCCTACCTAGGGGAACGTGACCACCCTGAGCGGAATTTCCTCCTTGTTCCATTTGGCACAGTGGATAATGCCCAAATCTCCCTCAGCAGGCCCAATTTACCAGTTTGACTGCTCAAATTCTGATAGCCGCCAAACCGCCAATTAAGGAAACAGGATCTTTGGAGTAAGGCTTGGAGATGATTGTCCCCTCCCATAAGACATAAAAGAGAAGCGAACGGAATATGAGCTTTTTCAGGAAGCAGTTAGTTCATCTGGCTGATCAAGATTTGAAACTTCTGTTTGTGACTCTGTTCCAAGTTTGGCCTTGCCCTGCATCTGGAAATTAGCTCTTTGGCAGCATTCCACGTGAGATAGGTGGGTATTGATAACCTTCCTCTGAAAGACTGCTTATCAAGCCTTGCGGACTGTAAATGAAAGTAATTTACAGCTGTATGAATTAAAGAGGTTTGCCGGGACTAAATTTGCTGTTTATTTTCTAAGGAAGCCTAGGTCAGAACAGGATGCATCCAGTACCAATGGGCACCGGAACCCATGGCGCCCACCCCTGCCTGCACTGCCAGCTGCCCCACTGTGCTTCAGGGCCACCTTTGATGTGAGCTCTGAGAAGCTGGCTTATTTCCTGAACTGAATCTGGGCTCACATTGATTGCTATGGACACCAGTACCAATCAGATTAGGAGATGATTTTATCTATCACCAACAACATGGAAGGTGAAACGGCTGAATGGGTGACCCAACTGCATGATGAAGCCCCCCCCCCCAATCTTGGAGATGCTGATGAGTTCCTGCAGGAGCTGAGAACACAGTTCGAGAACATGGCCTCAGGACAAGAGGCCGAATCTGAGATCAGCGACCTCAAGCAAAAGGACTACCCCGCAAATGAACTGATGTGGGAATTCCGTAGAGTGGTGGGAAAACTGTGGTACTGGCCTGAACACTTCTTTGTCCATTACTTCAAGGAGTCCTGGATCTGCGGCAGGGATGCACCTGCCTGGGTGTCCCCATACGCATACATGAGTGGTACTGAGTGGCGGCGGCCATGAGCCTCAAAATCCACCTGCATCGAAAAGCAGCTCCAGAGAAGAAACCCAAGAGAGCCTTAGGTCATTGGTCAAGCTCGAGACAGCTGGAAGAGCTAAATCCAACCCCAACTGGGTCCATTAAGTGCTTTAGATGTGGCCAACAGGGCCATCAAGCATTGGAATATCTGGCTCCATCCCCCATCCCTCAGGCCTGGACCCCTACAGTGGCAAAAGAGACCCCATGCAAGCCAGCCGAGAAAGAGAAGCTCGCCCGGCAAGCCGTTGAGATCTCCTCCCTCCTCTCGAGGTTGAGGGAACTCCGGCCCTGGAAACCCTGCCAGCTGCCCCTAGTGACAGCAGCGGTGACAGCAAAGATGACCTGATGGTAAGTGAAGCAATCTGACCCTTCACCATAAAGTCAGGAATAGTAGTGCCTAGGATAGTAGCCCAGGGAGACATGCAGGACATCATAGACACCAGATGCACCCAGTGCCTAATCAGCCTTTCCACCGTCCAGAAACTAGGAATAACTACAATGCCACTGATGCCTGATATGCTTCGAGCAAGTTGATGGGACACTAATAGGTGGAGCCTCAGACACCCTAGACACCGAGCTGGTGAGGCTGGAGATCGGCCACCACTGGGAACTTATCTGCTTTGTGGTGGCACCAAAAATGATGCAGTCAGTCATCCTGAGGACCCAAATTGTTGGGGGCAATATGCTGACTCTGTAAACTGCTTAGAGAGGGTTGTAAAGCACTGTAAAGTGGTATATAAGTCTAAGTGGTATTGCTATTGCTATTCTGGGTCTAGCCTGCTTGACAAATGGGCACCCACCATCACATGGGAGGATGGCTGTAGGAAGGTGAGACTAGGAGTGGGACCATTGCCACCTCGCCCTCATTGCAAAGCCCAACCAATGGTGTTGCCACGTGACCCGGAGACCTGTGAGAAAACTGCCACCGGTGTCAAATCATCACCAGGCTGCCCCCAGGTCCTTAAAGAATACAGGGCCAATGCATTCAGTGAACAAGAATGCAACAACCTGCCTCCCTACTGGCCCACCGACTGTGCGATAGAATTTTTGCCAGGAGCTAAACTGCCTAAGCGAAAGCTGTATTCCATGACCCCCAGAGAGATGCATGAGGTAAAGCAGGGGTGTCAAACTTAAGGCTTGTGAGCCGGATTCAGACTGTGGGATGCTTAAATCTGGCCCGTGGGACAGGCCTGAAAATATCAAAGGACCGGCCCACGGTGCCTCTGCTGGCTAAAACGTGCCACGTGCAGCCCTGTTCTGCCCCAGCTACGGAACCCAAGAAATGTAGCACACACAAAACTCCGAACAACTCCGTTCACTACAAACACAGTCTTTTTCAAATGCAGGCTATTACTAAAAATGTCCTTAACAGCCTGCCAGAAATTCCAAAGATTAGTTAAAGAGTTGGCAATTAGCCCAGAAACCAGGTTTGCAAGGAAAATTCACTCTCAAATGCTCAACAAACGACCGGACGAACACACATTGTTTTCTGCAACGTTTGCCAGCTGTGTGCAAACTTAAATAGGCTAAGGGAGTGGCCAATTAGCCCCAAGCCTTACTCTCAAGGAGACCTCCTCCTGAATAACCACTCTTGCCTTTTGTCAGCTCTGCGTGCTCGTGCATTGAGAAGAGGCTCCTCCACTTCACTCTCTTCACTTGAAGGAGCCTCTGGAGGATCTGAAGGTCCTGGCTGAATCTCTGCCTCTGGCACCACATCTTCTTCAGCCTCCTCGCGGCCCGACTCGAGCGCCGACTGCACAGGCTGCTGGCGCAACACCACACCAGCCTCCTCCTCGTCAGGAACAGCCACAATCTGCGCAGGCTGCTGGCGAGCCACAACAAGCCCTCCATGCCTCATTTTCACCCTACATGGCCTCCTGCAGCACTCTGCCGGCCCAAAAGGGGCCAAAAATGGGCCGAAAAAGGGCCAAAAATGGGCCAAAAAGCAGCCACACGGGCCCCCCACATGGACCGTTTTTGGCCTCCCCAGCCTCCAGCAGCACTCTACTGGCCAAAAACAGGTTGCGCGGGGACCTCAGGAGGGAGTCTCTCATTGGTTCTGCAAGCTTCCTGTGGGACCGCCCCTTTCTATGTGGTCATTAAACTATTCTCCCACTGCTGGATTCTCATTTGGTTGTGAAGCACACCAGAACACTGCCTTCTACAGCCATTTTATGCTATAAATGTTGTCAGTCTCTGAGAAACTAAAAAACATTGGTTTTGCTGTAAAGCTGTCCTTCTGGAAAAGAATGGCACAGTTGAATTTAAATGATGAAATAACTTATCTTTTAGACTTTAAACTGAATGGGCAGGAAATTCCCTTGAAATTCAATTAAAGACCTGTCCTTGGAATTTTATCTAGGCCTTCTTCCAGCAGAAATGGCATTTATTACCCACTGGGGAAAAGATGAGAATGAAAAAAAAAACCTTTTACCTCAAGGAACTGACTGTTGTTCTTAATGCCAAGGCAAAAAATAGATCTAAGACACTATCCTTCTGCTAATATTTTTCCCCTGTAAGTGCTTGTTTTTCCTCTCGAGCTGTGGCTCAGAAGTAAAAGCAAATGCAATGAGGACCACTACGCCTAGCGTACTGCGTATATATGATGCAGAGACCATATTTGACCATTTATCACTGGAAGAACACTGGGTAAGCAAAACTTCAGAGATAAAAAGACAAATACAGAAGATAATTTAAGTGGGTAAGTTGTTCTCTGTTCTCTGTTTGTATTTGTAAAATAAATTGTGAATTCATGGAGTCCTTGATCTAGACAGGAGACTTTGAAGCCATGTCTTCGGAAGGAGCTTTGCTTGCTGGCAAACATATGCAGTTGCTATGAAGTGAGCACAAGGAGCAGATGTCCAATTCCATCATATCTGTGTGTGGTGATGGGGTTTGTGGATCTTTATTTGTGCGTGCATACATCTACAAACACAGCAGGACTATCTCTTATGTTTGCCACTAAAGGATCTGAGAAAGAAATAGGGTGAATGACTTTTAAATTATCCATCTGAACAAAGGCTAATTCAAAAAGATAAGAAGGAACAGAAAAAGGAAGTCTAGATGTAAATATTAATTAAACAGAAGACTGATGCAAAAAAAATGGGAATGGAACTGCTACTGAAATGAATTGTGTTGTCTTCTGGTAATTCTAATGTTTATTTTTTTGATAAGGCTGAACTTGTTGCTAGCATCTCTTTTCTCTCTACTCTCTTTACCTTTCATTGCAAGAATGTTTTTCTTTTTGTGAGATTTAGTTGTCTAACCAACCTCCATTCTCAATCTTAATCTTTTACGGGAAATGACAGCCCAAGGAGGAGATCAAGAATTTGATTTATAACTTCTCCTTTGGATTCTAGTACAGCACTAAAAAAGTGTTCTGGATAGTTTGAGAATGGACTACCTAGAATATAGTTATTTTTTTCTAATAAAAGCATCAGCCTATTTTTCATTCTGAATAGTAACATGATTTTCTTGCAATCTTTCCACCCTCCCAAAGAATGAATTGGTGCCATTTTATGTGGTCACAGCAGTTTGCAAACAACATATACTTTAATACGTAAGATCTCCGACCTCCAGGTGTTTCGCTGCGCTCTGAAGACCCTGTTGTTCCGCCAGGCCGGGCTATCAACATAATAATTTTAAATTGAGGTATTTTAAATTTTCGGGGTTTTAAACCGGGCCAAATCTATTTAATTATTTTAATTTTTAATCATTGTTTTGTCTTGTGTTTTTAAATTGGCTGTACACCGCCCTGATATTATTATTATTATTATTATTATTATTATTATTATTATTATTATTATTATTATTATTAATGAAGTGTGTGAAGCTACCCATGTGAGAATCCAACAATTGTATTCAATAAATCATGGTTAAAACAAATTCTGTCTAAGCATGATGCGCAAAGCGGTTTTCAAACAGTTTTTATTGCATTTTTATTTTTTCTATACAGCTTTGGCAATCTAAAAATTTAAAGTGAAAGTATTGCATCTCTTTTGAATGTTGTCAGTAATCAACCATTCATTCTTTCCTGCAGGAGAGAATGAGAGAAAATAAGATAGGAACTTCAAATGAATCACTGGTGACCAAATTCATCCTGATCGGATTATCAGAATATCCCAAAGCTCAGATTATTCTCTTTTGGTTCCTCTTGATGGTGTATCTCATTAGTTTTCTTGGCAATGGACTCATCATTATGTTGATCATTGCTGACCCCCGACTTCATACCCCCATGTATTTCTTCATCTGTGTCCTTTCCACAGTAGACTTTATTCTTACCAACAATGTACTTCCTGAGATTTTAGTGAACTGCTTCATCTACAGGCCCACAATTTCTTTCTCTAGATGTTTGGTCCAAATGTATATGGGTCTATTTCTGGTTGTAACAGAGTGCATCATTTTGGCAGTCATGGCATATGATCGCTTGGCAGCTATATGCCAGCCGTTATACTACACGCAGATCATGAGTTGGAAATTATGCTTTTATCTAGTAGCCATGACAGTGGCCCTTGCCTTCATGACGACACTGGTCAACGTGATCTTGCAGCCCACTGACTTCTGTGGCCATCACACCATCAACCATTTTGCATGTGAACTGCAATCTTTACTCAAACTGGCTTGTTCCAACAGAATCAGTGAGCTCTTTATGCATATCTGTAGCTTCTTTCTGCTATTCCCTCCCTTTGGCTTCATAGTTGTGACATACATCCGCATAGGCCTGGCTATACGACATATCAGCTCTACCCAGGGACGAAGAAAAGCCTTCTCCACCTGTAGTTCTCACCTTGCTGTGGTCAGTGTCTTTTATGGAACAATTATGATCATGTATTTGAGACCCGAAGGGAAATCCGTTTCTGAAAAAGACAAGGTCATATCCTTAACATACGGGGCTCTGACTCCCATGCTCAATCCTCTGATCTACAGCCTGAGAAACAAGGTTGTCAAGGGGGCATTTTGGAAGCTGATTCAAAGAAAAACCTTAATGTAATGTACACGTATGTTCACCATGTCCCATGTAAGTTTTTACTGCTGACAACCTCTACTAACCTTTTAAAAAGGAATTTAATAACCAGCATTACTACTCCTAGTAAACCCACGAGGGCATAAGCAATACTGAATTTTAAGGAGGAATGTATTAGGACTTCAAGAACTAGAACTCACAATGCTTTTGCAGAATATCAGGTTGGGGAATATACTCACAAAGAAGCTGAGAATTTTAGGTGCCAAAATACACCCCTAAATACACCATTCTTTCAACTTATTGATGTATGGGCTTCTCTACAAGTATATATGGTAATACTTTTTAAAAAATACTTGCTATCCCAAAGATAATAGATGCTCACAAACAAGGCATTCATCAATAAGATGATCCATGATTTTTTAACCAAAATACCTGTGCTAGAAACTAATGAAGAGGTGGATTCCGAAGAGGGAGGGGCCGTATTTCATAGGAATAAGAGGTGATTCAGTCCAGATATTCTGTATGAGAGAAAAATGTGGGGAAGACAGCCTTAATAGTTTACTTAATAGTTTACAAACTACATTGTAGAAGTTGATAGTAGCATTTTTAATAGGAAATATTTTTTGTCTGTAGGTGTGAAACAATAAAGAAATCGCTGGCAAAAATTACCATGTGTTGTTCTTGATTTCGAACCTGACATTTTCATGAATAGCCAGTTTAGTCTCACAATTAAGGCACCAGGCTAGAAGGCAGGGGACTGTGAGTTCAAGTCCTGCCATAGCCATGAAAGCCAGCTGGGTGGGTTTGGGCCATTCACTCTTTCTGAGCCTTACCCACCTCACAGGGTTGTTGTGGGGACATAGGAGGAAGTGTGTTGGATATGTGCGACGTCTCAAGTTATTTGTAAAAATAATAAGGGTGGGATACAAATTAATAAATAACAATTTCAAAAAAGTTTACTAGTATTATATGAAGAGCTGCATCAGGATCTCTGTCTGGTGAAGTTAAGCTTTGAACCTCTAACATATGTGGTTGCATAGATCTGCTCTGCCAGAGGAATGATTGTAGCCTGTAAGGAGTAAGAATAAGAATATTGCTTTTATTTCTAAATCATGTGTGATACTTTCTTTGATGATATCTTCAAGAGATTCAGGATTTTTCAAGGTGAGCTAGTTTTTCATTGAATGTCCTTTTCCCCGGGTTAAAATCAAAGGAAAATAATTGCTTTAGCAAAAATAGTCCTGAGTTTCTATTTCTCATAATAAAGCCTATATGCCACTGATGCCCAATAGATAGTTTGGACTCCCATATAAACTTGCCATAATCTCTGTTAGGGCTGAAGAGACTTAGTCTGAAGTATGTGGTGAGCACCAGAGGCTCACTAAATCCTGCCAAAAACCTTAAGAGTGTCCTAGAAGGGCACACAGAAGTGTAACTTTTAGATAACTCTAATTGTTGACCATATAATGTCATTATGAATTGCTTTTAAATGCTGATTGCTGGCTTAAGAGTTTCCTATCTAATGATCTGCTGCTGTAGCCCCCTTTCCTACCCATCCTATAATTGGAGGCTTCACAAACTATCTCTCTCTCTGCTTCGCTTACTACTATGCTGTTCACAAATCCAGTTCTCTGATCCTTTGGAGCTCATTCCAAGGTGATGAGCTGTGGTGACGCAGTGGTTAGAATGCAGTACTGCAGGCTAATTCTGCTGATTGCCGGCAGCCTGCAATTTGGCAGTTCGAGTCTCACCGGGTCAAGGTTGACTTGGCCTTCCATCCTTCCTAGATCGGTAATATGAGGACCCAGATTGTTGGGGGCAATATGCTGACTCTATAAGACACTTAGAGAGGGTTGTAAAAGAGGAGGAATGCAGAAAGTAGAAAGAGATAGAAGAAGGAAGAGAAGGAAAGAGGAAGAGGAAAGGTTGTGGAAAAACAAAGGAGAGGAAATGGTAAAAGAGCAGTCCCAAACAATTAACAAATGATTAATGATGCATTAATGCATTAAAATGCATTAATGACGGATAAGAGATTGTACATTTAAATATGCTTATGAAAAACAAAAATAAAAAACACTTTTTTTTAAAAAAAAAAAGAGAGGTCTGTAAAGCATTATGAAGCGGTATATAAGTTTAAGTCTAATTCAGGGGTGGGATTGAAAAATTTTAGCAACTGGGTAGGCGTGGCTATGGGGAGAATGGGCTACTCAGCCTCCTGCACCGTGGTGGGGGGGCATTTTCACCCTCCCCAGGCTCTGAGACTTTCCTTGAGCCTCTGGGAGGGAGAAAACGGTCTCCTCCGGTCTCCAGAAGCCCCAATCATTTTACGTGTCTTGCACTTGATGCACATGAAAAAGGAAGAAGAGCAACCAGGATGATTAGGGGACAGGAGGCTAAAACATACAATGAACCGTTACAGGAACTGGGCATGGCTAGTCTAGTGAAGAGAAGGACCAGGGGAGACATGATAGCAGTGCTCCAATATTTGAGTGGCTGCTACAGAGAGGAGGGGGTCAAGCTGTTTTCCAAGGCACCTGAAGGCCAGACAAGAAAGAATGGATGGAAAGTGAACAAGGAGAGGTTCAACCTGGAAATAAGGAGAAATTTTCTGACAGTGAGAGCAATCAACCCATGGAACAGAAATTGCCTTCAGAAGTTGTGGGAGCTTCATCCCTGGAAGCTTTCAAGAAGAGACTGGACTGCCATCTGCCAGAAATGGTGTAGGGTCTCCAGCTTGGTGGGAAGGGGGTTGGACCAGATGACCTACAAGGTCCCTTCCAACTCTGTTAATCTGTTTCTAGTTTCTAGAGAGACTGGGAAGGATTCCACGTATGAATGACCTAAACGGTGAATGCAGAAATGCTTAATTCCTTCTTTGAATCTCTTTTTAGGCACAAAGAAAAAAAAGAACAAAATATGAAAAGAACACCGAGAGAATCAGTATACAATCCCAAATAGGCACAAAATTCCTAAGTGGCGTCCCGTAAAAGACGCTGACAACAGCAAGGTGTGAGCTGCAAGTGGAAAGGGCCTTTATGTAACCCTGATTTGAGCGAAAGAGAGTCCGTTTCTGACAAGGGAAAGAGCCTAGCTATAGTCTATGGAGCTCTGACCCCTATGCTGAATCCTGTAATTTACAGCCTAAGAAACAGGGATGTGAAAGGAGCTTTTTGGAAACTGTTTGGAAAAAAGATATCAAATTAAATCAGTGTTCATCTCTGTCTATTACCCAGAGGCACCTGCAGTTGACAGTTATTCATAATTACCAGTATTTATTGTAGGTAGTAAAAATTAGTGTTTCCCCATTATCACTGCATGGTGTTTCAGCCATGGAAGAATAACCTACACAGAACTCATATCTGGCTGAAAACAGTGAAATCTCCTTTCTCAATCCAGACCGTATCCCATTTTTGTAGTTGAGAGTAGGGTCTTCTGCCTATTTATATATAGTAGATTCTCTACCAGTTTTGGTAGGGATTCGAGTTTTTTTCTTGGTGATTCCTTGATTAGAACATTGTAAATCTAATAAAAGTTCAGGCAACATCTGTTTTGACATCTTGTGCACCATTTAAACAGTGATGGAATTACATATCTAAATTGGTGTGGCAGGGAAAAAACCTGCAAGTTAAATATGAGGTGCTACAAGAGACAAAGAAAAGAGGAGGATTGAGTTTACCTGATTTGTTGCTATATTTTGCAGCTTGCTGGATGAAAAATGTTGCTGTGAAATAGAATGTTTGTAGAGTAAGAGGATATGACGTGAGATGTGAGTGGCATGGATATTTGTGATATGACAAAGACAAAGTCAATGGCTGACTGCCCAAGAGCTCTACTGGGTGAAGGAGGACCTAACTGGCCACCTGATGCTCCAGGAATGCCAGATTGCCTCGACGCTGACAGAGTGCACCACTGTCCTTGAGTGGAGAGCCATGCGGCCCCTGGACCTCAGTGAGTCCCAGGAATGGGGTGCCCAACTGCTGTCACAAAACCAGATCTTGGGTAGGCTGCCAGAGAGGGTCGGTCAACTGAGTGTCAGCAGCCTGAGTCAATACCACCAAGCCAGCCAAACCATGATGGCCCTGGTCCAGCCGACGTTCATCTTTCCTACCCAGGGGAACGTGACCACCCCGAGCAGAATTTCCTCCTTGTTCCATTTGGCACAGTGGATAATGCCCAAGTCTCCCTCAGCAGGCCCAATTTACCAGTTTGACAGCTCAAACTCTGATAGCCGCCAAACGGTCGGCCCCCCTTGGCCAGTCCAGCCTGGGGCTGCAACAGGGTGTTTTTGGCCTGCTAAGGCCAGTCAGACCGCCACATCAACAACCCCTCCATTTGCCACTGGTGGACTAAATCCCCCCTGGCTGGGCCTACCATCCCGGCCAGGGATGTGTTGTGGCCCAGCAGAGTCCAGCAGAGCTGGCAGCAGATTCGGACAGTGAGGAGGTTGGGGTGGAATCTAGGCCAGTCCTGGAGTCTGGGGAAGGCTCAGACGACAGCTTTGAGTTGGAGGCAGAGAGGGAGCCAAGGCCATCTGGTAGTTCTTTGCTGTCTCCGGAGTCTCCGGAGTCTGATATCAGCAAGGCAGAAGAACAGCGTGAGCCTGTTCCCAGAGTGTGCATGTACAGAGCTGCCAGGAGACAGGAACAATTAAGGAAACAGGATCTTTGGAGTAAGGCTTGGAGATGATTGTCCCCTCCCATAAGACATAAAAGAGAAGCGAACGGAATATGAGCTTTTTCAGGAAGCAGTTAGTTCATCTGGCTGATCAAGATTTGAAACTTCTGTTTGTGACTCTGTTCCAAGTTTGGCCTTGCCCTGCATCTGGAAATTAGCTCTTTGGCAGCATTCCATGTGAGATAGGTGGGTATTGATAACCTTCCTCTGAAAGACTGCTTATCAAGCCTTGCGGATTGTAAATGAAAGTAATTTACAGCTGTATGAATTTAAGAGGTTTGCCGGGACTAAGTTTATGCTGTTTATTTTCTAAGGAAGCCTAGGTCAGAACAGGATGCATCCAGTGCCAATGGGCACCGGAACCCATGGTGCCCACCCCTGCCCGCACTGCCAGCTGCCCCACCGTGCTTCAGGGCCACCTTTGATGGGAGCTCTGAGAAGCTGGCTTATTTCCTGAACTGAATCTGGGCTCACATTGATTGCTATGGACACCAGTACCAATCAGATTAGGAGATGATTTTATCCATCACCAACAACATGGAAGGTGAAATGGCTGAATGGGTGACCCAACTGCATGATGAAGGCCCCCCCCCCCAATCTTGGAGATGCTGATGAGTTCCTGCAGGAGCTGAGAACACGGTTCGAGAAAATGGCCTCAGGACAAGAGGCCGAATCTGAGATCAGGGACCTCAAGCAAAAGGACTACCCCACAAATGAATTGGTGTGGGAATTCCGTAGAGTGGTGGGAAAACTGTGGTACTGGCCTGAACACCTCTTTGTCCACTACTTCAAGGAGTCCTGGATCTGTGGCAAGGATGCACCTGCTTGGGTGTCCCCAAACGCATACATGAGTGGTACTGAGTGGCGGTGGCCATGAGCCTCAAAATCCACCTGCATCGAAAAGCAGCTCCAGAGAAGAAACCCAAGAGAGCCTTAGGTCATTGGTCAAGCTAGAGACAACTGGAAGAGCCAAATCCAACCCCAACTGGGTCCATTAAGTGCTTTAGATGTGGCCAACAAGGCCATCGAGCATTGGAGTGTCTGGCTCCATCCCCCTCCCTCAGGCCTGGACCCCTACAGTGGCAAAGGAGACCCCATGCAAGCCAGCCGAGAAAGAGAAGCTCGCCTGGCAAGCCGTTGAGATCTTCTCCCTCCTCTCGAGGTTGAGGGAACTCCTGCCCTGGAAACCCTGCCAGCTGCCCCTAGAGACAGCAGCGGTGACAGCAAAGATGACTTGATGGTAAGTGAAGTAATCTGACCCTTCACCATAAAGTCAGGAATAGTAGTGCCTAGGACAGTAGCCCAGGGAGACATAGAGGCCATCATAGACACCAGATGCACCCAGTGCCTAATCAGCCTTCCCACCGTCCAGAAACTAGGAATAACCACAAAGCCACTGGTGTGCCTGATATGCTTCGAGCAGGTTGATGGGACACTAATAGGTGGAGCCTCAGCCACCCTAGTCACCGAGCTGGTGAGGCTGGAGATCGGCCACCAATGGGAACTTATCCGCTTTGTGGTGGCACCAAAAATGATGCAGTCAGTCATCCTGAGGACCCAAATTGTTGGGGGCAATATGCTGACTCTGTAAACTGCTTAGAGAGGGTTGTAAAGCACTGTAAAGTGGTATATAAGTCTAAGTGGTATTGCTATTGCTATTCTGGGTCTAGCCTGCTTGACAAATGGGCACCCACCATCACATGGGAGGATGGCTGTAGGAAGGTGAGACTAGGAGTGGGACCATTGCCACCTCGCCCTCATTGCAAAGCCCAACCAATGGTGTTGCCACGTGACCCGGAGACCTGTGAGAAAACTGCCACTGGTGCCAAATCATCACCAGGCTGCCCCCAGGTCCTTAAAGAATACAGGGCCAATGCATTCAGTGAACAAGAATGCAACAACCTGCCTCCCTACTGGCCCACCGACTGTGCGATAGAATTTTTGCCAGGAGCTAAACTGCCTAAGCGAAAGCTGTATTCCATGACCCCCAGAGAGATGCACGAGCTAAGGCAGGGGTGTCAAACTTAAGGCTCGTGAGCCGGATTCGGACTGTGGGATGCTTAAATCTGGCCCGTGGGACAGGCCTGAAAATATCAAAGGACCGGCCCACGGTGCCTCTGCTGGCTAAAACGTGCCACGTGCAGCCCTGTTCTGCCCCAGCTACGGAACCCAAGAAATGTAGCACACACAAAACTCCGAACAACTCCGTTTACTACAAACACAGTCTTTTTCAAATGCAGGCTATTACTAAAAATGTCCTTAACAGCCTGCCAGAAATTCCAAAGATTAGTTAAAGAGTTGGCAATTAGCCCAGAAACCAGGTTTGCAAGGAAAATTCACTCTCAAATGCTCAACAAACGACCGGACGAACACACATTGTTTCCTGCAATGTTTGCCAGCTGTGTGCAAACTTAAATAGGCTAAGGGAGTGGCCAATTAGCCCCAAGCCTTACTCTCAAGGAGACCTCCTCCTGAATAACCACTCTTGCCTTTTGTCAGCTCTGCGTGCTCGTGCATTGAGAAGAGGCTCCTCCACTTCACTCTCTTCACTTGAAGGAGCCTCTAGAGGATCTGAAGGTCCTGGCTGAATCTCTGCCTCTGGCACCACATCTTCTTCAGCCTCCTCGCTGTCCAACTCGAGCGCTGGCTGCACAGGCTGCTGGCGCGACACCACACCAGCCTCCTCCTCGTCAGGATCAGCCACAATCCGTGCAGGCTGCTGGCGAACCACAACAAGCCCTCCATGCCTCATTTTCACCCTACATGGCCTCCTGCAGCACTCTGCCGGCCCAAAAGGGGCCAAAAATGGGCCAAAAAAGGGCCAAAAATGGGCCAAAAAGCAGCCACACGGGCCCCCCACATGGACCGTTTTTGGCCTCCCCAGCCTCCAGCAGCACTCTACTGGCCAAAAACAGGTTGCGCGGGGACCTCAGGAGGGAGTCTCTCATTGGTTCTGCAAGCTTCCTGTGGGACCGCCCCCTTCTATGTGGTCATTAAACTATTCTCCCACTGCTGGATTCTCATTTGGTTGTGAAGCACACCAGAGCACTGCCTTCTACAGCCATTTTATGCTATAAATGTTGTCAGTCTCTGAGAAACTAAAAAACATTGGTTTTACTGTAAAGCTGTCCTTCTGGAAAAGAATGGCACAGTTGAATTTAAATGATGAAATAATTTATCTTTTCGACTTTAAACCTAATGGGCAGGAAATTCCCTTGAAATTCAATTAAAGACCTGTCCTTGGAATTTTATCTAGGCCTTCTTCCAGCAGAAATGGCATTTATTACCCACTGGGGAAAAGATGAGAATGAAAAAAAAAACCTTTTACCTCAAGGAACTGACTGTTGTTCTTAATGCCAAGGCAAAAAATAGATCTAAGACACTATCCTTCTGCTAATATTTTTCCCCTTTAAGTGCTTGTTTTTCCTCTCGAGCTGTGGCTCAGAAGTAAAAGCAAATGCAATAAGGACCACTACGCCTAGCGTACTGCATATATATGATGCAGAGACCATATTTGACCATTTATCACTGGAAGAACACTGGGTAAGCAAAACTTCAGAGATAAAAAGACAAATACAGAAGATAATTTAAGTGGGTAAGTTGTTCTCTGTTTGTATTTGTAAAATAAATTGTGAATTCATGGAGTCCTTGATTTAGACAGGAGACTTTGAAGCCATGTCTTCAGAAGGAGCTTTGCTTGCTGGCAAACATATGCAGTCACTATGAAGTGAGCACAAGGAGCAGATGTCCAATTCCATCATATCTGTGTGTGGTGGTGGGGTTTGTGGATCTGTATTTGTGTGTGCATACATCTACAAACACAGCAGGACTATCTCTTATGTTTGCCACTAAAGGATCTGAGAAAGAAATAGGGTGAATGACTTTTAAATTATCCATCTGAACAAAGGCTAATTCAAAAAGATAAGAAGGAACAGAAAAAGGAAGTCTAGATGTAAATATTAATTAAACAGAAGACTGAGGAAAAAAATGGGAATGGAACTGCTACTGAAATGAATTGTGTTGTCTTCTGGTAATTCTAATGTTTATTTTTTTGATAAGGCTGAACTTGTTGCTAGCATCTCTTTTCTCTCTACTCTCTTTACCTTTCATTGCAAGAATGTTTTTCTTTTTGTGAGATTTAGTTGTCTAACCAACCTCCATTCTCAATCTTAATCTTTTATGGGAAATGACAGCCCAAGGAGGAGATCAAGAATTTGATTTATAACTTCTCCTTTGGATTCTAGTACAGCACTAAAAAAGTGTTCTGGATAGTTTGAGAATGGACTACCTAGAATATAGTTATTTTTTTCTAATAAAAGCATCAGCCTATTTTTCATTCTGAATAGTAACATGATTTTCTTGCAATCTTTCCACCCTCCCAAATAATGAATTGGTGCCATTTTATGCAGTCACAGCAGTTTGCAAACAACATATACTTTAATGCAGTGTGTGAATCTACCCATGTGAGAATCCAACAATTGTATTCAATAAATCATGGTTAAAACAAATTCTGTCTAAGCATGATGCGCAAAGCGGTTTTCAAACAGTTTTTATTTCATTTTTATTTTTTCTATACAGCTTTGGCAATCTAAAAATTTAAAGTGAAAGTATTGCATCTCTTTTGAATGTTGTCAGCAATCAACCATTCATTCTTTCCTGCAGGAGAGAATGAGAGAAAATAAGATAGGAACTTCAAATGAATCACTGGTGACCAAATTCATCCTGATCGGATTATCAGAATATCCCAAAGCTCAGATTATTCTCTTTTGGTTCCTCTTGATGGTGTATCTCATTAGTTTTCTTGGCAATGGACTCATCATTATGTTGATCATTGCTGACCCCCGACTTCATACCCCCATGTATTTCTTCATCTGTGTCCTTTCCACAGTAGACTTTATTCTTACCAACAATGCACTTCCTGAGATTTTAGTGAACTGCTTCATCTACAGGCCCACAATTTCTTTCTCTAGATGTTTGGTCCAAATGTATATGGGTCTATTTCTGGTTGTAACAGAGTGCATCATTTTGGCAGTCATGGCATATGATCGCTTGGCAGCTATATGCCAGCCGTTATACTACACGCAGATCATGAGTTGGAAATTATGCTTTTATCTAGTAGCCATGACAGTGGCCCTTGCCTTCATGACGACACTGGTCAACGTGCTCTTGCAGCCCACCGACTTCTGTGGCCATCACACCATCAACCATTTTGCATGTGAACTGCAATCTTTACTCAAACTGGCTTGTTCCAACAGAGTCAATGAGCTCTTTATGCATATCTCCAGCTTCTTTCTACTATTCCCTCCCTTTGGCTTCATAGTTGTGACATACATCCGCATAGGCCTGGCTATACGACGTATCAGCTCTACCCAGGGACGCAGAAAAGCCTTCTCCACCTGTAGTTCTCACCTTGCTGTGGTCAGTGTCTTTTATGGAACAATTATGATCATGTACTTGAGACCTGAAGGGAAATCCATTTCTGAAAAAGACAAGGTCATATCCTTATTATACGGGGCTCTGACTCCCATGCTCAATCCTCTGATCTACAGTCTGAGAAACAAGGATGTCAAGGGGGCATTTTGGAAGCTGATTCAAAGAAAAACCTTAATGTAATGTACACGTATGTTCACCATGTCCCATGTAGGTTTTTACAGCTGACAATCTCTACTAACCTTTTAAAAAGGAATTTAATAACCAGCATTACGACTCCTAATAAATCGACGAGGGCATAAGCAATACTGAATTTTAAGGAGGAATGTATTGGGACTTCAAGAACTAGAACTCACAATGCTTTGGCAGAATATCAGGTTGGGGAATATATTCACAAAGAAGCTGAGAATTTTAGGTGCCAAAATACACCCCTAAATACACCATTGTTTCAACTTATTGATGTATGGGCTTCTCTACAAGTATATATGGTAATACTTTTTAAAAAATACTTGCTATCCCACAGTTAATAGATGCTCAGAGACAAGGCATCCATCAATAAGCTGATCCTTTTTAACCAAAATACCTGTGCTGGAAGGTAATGAGGAGGTGGATTCCGAAGAGGGAGGGGCCGTATTTCATAGGAATAAGAGGTGATTCAGTCCAAATATTCTGTATGAGAGAAAAACGTGGGGAAGACAGCCTTAATAGTTTACTTAATAGTTTACAAACTACATTGTAGAAGTTGATAGTAGCATTTTTAATACGAAATATTTTGTCTATAGGTGTGAAACAATAAAGAAATTGCCGGCAAAAATTACCATGTGTTATCCTTGATTTTGAGACTGACATTTTCATGAATAGCCAGTTTAGTCTTACAATTAAGGCACCAGGCTAGAAGGCAGGGGACTGTGAGTTCAAGTCCTGCCATAGCCATGAAAGCCAGCTGGGTGGGTTTGGGCCATTCACTCTTTCTGAGCCTTACCCACCTCACAGGGTTGTTGTGGGGACATAGGAGGAGGAAGGTGTGTTGGATATGTGCGCCGTCTTAAGTTATTTGTAAAAATAATAAGGGTGGGATACAAATTAATAAATAACAATTTCAAGAAAGTTTACTGGTATTGTATGAAGAGCTGCATCAGGATCTCTGTCTGGTGAAGTTAAGCTTTGAACCTCTAACATATGTGGTTGCATAGATCTGCTCTGCCAGAGGAATGATTGTAGCCTGTTCAATTATGCAGGAATCACAAAGGATGAAAGAAAATAAATAAAGCATGAAACAGGGAAAGGCATAATGCACAATACACGTTTTATTGAAGCAGGTTTTGAAGATTTTAAAAAGGAAACTTATTCCCTCATTCCCCACCCAGATATCTTTTAAAAATCATCATTTGTATGCAAAGAAATCCATTCATCCCAACAAGGGAGATAAAAGCAGAGAATCAATATAGCCAATCATAATTGGTTATATAAGAAATAACATGATTTCCATCACAGGAGGAGGGAGAGAAGAGCAGCATCGTCAGCTTCATTTTTCTGTTTCTCTGTTTTGTTTTTATTCTTGTTGACAAATGAAAATAAATATGAAAAATAGAAAAAAGATGTATAAAGATACTTCTAGTGAATGCTGGAAATGTAAAAAAATTTAAGGGACATGTTATCATGCATGGCAGACTTTTGAAAAAGCAAAATAAAAATTGTATACAAATACATATAATAATACAAAGAATTTTAAAGATTAATATTAAGAAGAACCCCAACACTCTTTATTTGGGATTTATGGACAGCCAATTAGAAAAGAGTTGTGGAAGGACTGATTTTATATATGGTAACTACAGCAAGATTATTATAAGCACAACAATGAAGAATACTAAAATACCACAATAGAAGGGTAGATTATGAAACTAGCAGAATTGGCAGAATGAACTTTTTTGGTCAGGAACTGAAGTAATTTTAACAAAGACTAGAAACTATTTATGGACTTTTTGCTTAAAAAGGGAAATAAGTGAAGTGATATTAACTGCATTCAAATAAATATAAATGAATTTAATGGAAATTACTGGAAACCAATGCAAATTGGTTTTGCTCCTGGCACTATTAGCTGGCATGCCTGCTATTCTTCATTTTAGAATTCATGGTCAACAAACTATAGACATCCACTGGCAAAACAAGGCTTTGGGACAAGCTGAAACACCTAAATCTCAAGGCTTGAGCATCAACTTACAGTTAGTTAGATCTGTGCTCTGCTAAAGTACTATGGTTTGTCATCCCCATAAATTGGCTTCCATGTTTTCAGAGAAAGGGCTCAAAACAAGCTTTCAGGCAATAGATTGAACATGGTTTTGGTGATCACCCAAGGATTTCACATACTACCAAGGATGTAGTACAAGAACATATCAAGGGTATGTAGTTCAAAAATTGTTCTCAGATGTGTTATGCACTATTTGCAGGATCTAATCTGGAAAAGAGAGGCCCTGAACCAACCCCATGTTTGGTGGAATTCTCTGTTTGAATTGCACTATTTAGGGCATTAAATCTAATTCAGTGCACACATCCAAAGGAAAGCATCCCTGGCAGGGGTGAAATCCAGCATGCTTTATACTGACATGGGCAGGCAGAAATCGAGGCAGAATAGTTAACAGTAACAATGTCCTTTAATTATTACTTTAACAACAGAGTAACGTGAACAGCTAACTGCATGAACGGTGTGAGCGAGCAAAACCCTCATAAGTTGACAGCTCTTATATATGCGAGCTGTCAGTGTCTAACCCAATCAGCGCCCTCATACTTTCCCACCAAGTTAGCGCCCTCTGCTGGCGGCTGCAATTACGCATGCGCCGACTGTCAGGACATAACACCCCTTTCCCCCGGCATGGCGCATACATAATCGTCTTAAGTACGCTGGGTGGCACCAACTCCTCCCTGAGCGGCGGAGATTGGTTCCTGCTGAAGGTGTGGCCGACTGCTGTGGAGGTTCGGTGCTGGACCGCGAAAGAGGGGTGAAGCCGTTGCCCTCAAACTCATCTGGTGCCACCAGCTCCTCCCCCTCAGGTAGGTGCGTTGGTTGCAGCAGCAACAAGGTCTCGGGTGCAGCAATTCTTGTAGGTGGGCATGCAGGAACAGGCGCTGCCGGAACACTCTGCTCCTGTGGACCCGGCAGATGCCGAGCTGTCAGCTGATCCACATGCCGTCGCCAAGTACAGCCATCGGCCAACAGAATGGTATAAGAGCATGGCCCCGTCACCCCCGAAACTGTCCCCAGGACCCATTTGGGGTCTCCACAATAATTCCTGGCGTAGACAGAATCCCCTTTGCTAAAGGTTCGGACCCCGCCCACGGAGTCTAAGTGAGGTTCAGGGGCATAGGATGGATGCAGACGATCCAAATCTATCCTTAACCGGCGGCCCATAAGTAGTTCTGCCGGAGATTTATTGGTGACTGGGCAAGGGGTTGAATGTTGTGTTAACAGGTAAGTGGCCACTCTAGCCTGCCAATCCCCTGGCCCCAATCTACGGAGGGTCTCCTTAGTCGATCTTATGGCCCTCTCAGCCCAGCCATTGCTGGCCAGATGGAACGGGGCCACTAGGGCATGCCGAATGCCATGCCCCGCTAAGAAAACCTGGAAGGTGGTAGATGTGAATTGAGGGCCATTATCGGAAACGATAATGTCCGGCAGCCCATGGGTTGAGAAAAGGAGCCGCAAAGCCCGGACGACAGCATCCCCGGTGGTGGAAGACATAGGCACAACCTCGACCCAATTTGAGTACAAGTCTACCACGACCATAGAGGTCCGCCCTTGCATTGGACCCGCAAAATCGATATTCAGACGGGACCAGGGGTTGTGGGGGGTATCCCAATCCCGGGGAGGGGCAGCAGGCACGGAAGTTCTAGACTCCTGACACTGGGAACACCCCTCCACCCAAGTAGTGATGTCATGGTTTAAACGGGGCCACCAACATAACTACGCCCCAAAGCTTTCATGCAGGCAATACCTGGGTGACCCTCATGCAAAGAAGACAAAATCTGCCTGCGCAAGTCAGGTGGAATAATGACCCGTGTACCCCACAACAAACATCCCTTAAGCGTAGACAATTCATTCTGCTGGATTTTGAAAGGCTGGAACTCAGGAGCAGTTCGTCTGACAGGCCACCCCCAACGAACCCAGTCCAGGACCTGCACCAAGAGTTTGTCTTTCGCAGTGAGCCTGGCGACGTCAGCAGCCGAGATAGGAAAACGCTGGTCGTCGATCAGCAGAACAGCAGCGACGGGCGCGGGGTCATCCACCTCAGAAGGAAGGGGGCAACGACTGAGGGCATCCGCGTGCCCCAGAGCCTTACCCGGGCGATGCAGAAGGCGATAATGGTAGGCGGCCAGGAACTCGACCCAACGAGCCATGCGATGGGAGATGATCTGCGGAGTCTGTTTATCCCCAGCTAGAATGCCAAGGAGAAGCTTATGGTCCATGATGAGGTCAAAAGGACGGCCATACACATAGTGATGAAAACATTTAACGCCGGCCACCAAAGCCAGGGCCTCCTTATCGATCTGGCTATACCGACATTCAGTTGGAGAGAGTGTGCGAGAAAAATACGCAATGGGGGCCTCAGTCCCATTAGGCAGGAGGTGACTGAGCACAGCCCCGACCTCGTACGGGGAAGCATCACAGGCAAGGGACACAGGCAAACAGCTGTCATACTGGACCAAGAGATTAGATGAAGTTAATAAGTCCTTAACAGCAGCAAAAGAGGCAGCCTCATGGCAGCCCCAGCACCACGGTGTCTGAGTCTTAAGTGAACGCTGGAGCGACTCTGCAAGGGTGGTTTTATGCGGAAGGAACATGTTGTAAAAATTTAAAAGGCCCAAGAAGGCTTGTAATTCGGGCTTGTTCCTAGGAGGGGGGGCCTCCGTAATGGCTCGTACTTTCGCCGGGGTCGGGTGAATTCCGGCAGCATCGATTTGGTAGCCTAAAAATTCAACCTGCGATATGCCCAGTTGACATTTATCGTGCTTCAGTTTAAGGCCAGTGCGCCAGAATCGCAGAAGGACCTTCCGCAAACGGGCCATAAGCTCATTGTCATCTTTCGCTGAGACGAATACATCGTCAAAATAGGGTATCACCCCCGGCAGACCCTTTAACAGCCTCTCTACTAAACTTTGAAAAATGCCAGGGGTCACACACACCCCGAACTGCAGGCGGTTGCACTTAAAGGCGCCCCGGTGAGTAACAATTGTTTGGGCCTCTGCAGAGGCACTGTCCACCCGAAGTTGCTGATAGGCTTGCGCCATGTCCAACTTGGCGAATACTGCACCACGGCCCAAAGAATGCAGCAAGTGCTGCACCACAGATACAGGGTAAGGATTTGACTGCAACGTCTTTTTTAATGTCGCCTTGTAGTCGGCGCAAATTCAGATAGACCCATTTGGTTTAATGGCAATGACGATAGGCATCTCCCACTTTGCGTAGTCCACAGGCTCAAGGACCCCTTGGCTAATTAACTTGTCCAGTTCTTGGTCGACCTTAGGCCGTAGCGCTAAGGGGACCCTCCGAGGTTTGAGCCTTATAGGGGTGACACCAGGGTCCAGATTAAAAGAGACAGGTGTGCCTACATAAGTGCCCAGCCCCTCGCTGAATACATCAGCAAATTCATGTAATAATGAAGCAAATTTATCCTCACCTTTTCTATGAACCCCAGTTACTGCTAGACCCAGGACATCAAACCAATCCAATCCTAGGAGATTTGGTAGGGAGCCGGTTACAACGATTACTTTCAGGCGGCCACTGAAGTTGTTATATCGCACTCTGATGCTTCCACAACCCAGGGTTGGAATGGCGTTACCTTGATAGTCCCGCAACCTAATGCCACATGCTAAACTCTTTTTTGACATTTTGGGCATAAGGCGCTTAATTGTGCTCCAAGACACTATGGACATTGAGGATCCAGTGTCTACTTCCATTGTACACGGAATACCCTCAATTAGTACAGTGAGGAAGATTTTCTTTTTTACTTCTCCGCTGGCCTGGCCAACGACTGCCTCAGATTGGTGTGTGTCAGATTGGTAGATGGTAAAACACTCTCTTCTCTTAGACCCTTGTCTACCTTGAGGTTGGAACTCCTGGGATGATGGCCTATTAGGATTGGCTGCCAAAGATTGGCTAGCGCGGCAGACTTTGGCTATGTGGCCCTTCCTGCCACAATGCCTACATTCCACACTTCGGAATCTGCAGGCAGACCGGTTATGGTTCCCCCCACAACCGGCACACAAACCCTGCGCCTTCAATTTCTCAGAGTCTCGCACCTTCTTTGGCGCTGCCTTTACCCGACTAACCCTGTCATCCTCCAATGACAGCTCAGAGTCCACATCATCATGGTGCACAGCTTCAGCCTGCCTTGCCGCTGTGGGGTTAGGGGCCCTTTGCATTTCGGATGAGGACTTGTCTGACAGCTCGGAAGCGCGGGCCTCGTCGATGGCCCACTGCAGGGTGGCATCCATTCTGGCCAACAGACGCCGTTGTAAATGAAGGTCCCGCACCCCACATATTAGTTGGTCAAGCAGGAGGTCATCCAAGTCCCGGAATTCGCAATACAGGGCAGCTGTCCTTAGCGCAGCCATGTATTGGGTAATTGTCTCTCCCTCAGCCTGATATCTATGGCGGAAAGCATAGCGCCGGGCGACACGGGAAGGTAAGGGGGCATAGTGCCCTTTTAATTTGGCCATCAATGTGTCCCATGGCACATCTTGGACCCTCAGTGGGGCTAAAAGCGCTCGTGCAGTTTCAAACATCTCATGCCCACAGACACTGAGGAAAACAGCCTGCTTCCTTTCGCCCAGTATATCCTTATAATCATTAGCTGCTAGGAAACAGTCAAACCTGTCTAAGAAAGAGTCCCATGTCTCTTGCGTCTGGTTGAAGGGCGCGAACATCATTAGGGTAGCCATGGTATTTGGACAGCAGCCTGAGGCACCTACTCAGTGCTTCGAATAGTCCCTCAGTTCACTGACAGTTTAAGCTTCGATGCTCGATTTGCTGCCTCACGATCCCACCTTCGTCGCCAGTGCTTTATACTGACATGGGCAGGCAGAAATCGAGGCAGAATAGTTAACAGTAACAATGTCCTTTAATTATTACTTTAACAACAGAGTAACGTGAACAGCTAACTGCATGAATGGTGTGAGCGAGCAAAACCCTCATAAGCTGACAGCTCTTATATATGCGAGCTGTCAGTGTCTAACCCAATCAGCGCCCTCATACTTTCCCGCCAAGTTAGCACCCTCTGCTGGCGGCTGCAATTACGCATGAGCCGACTGTCAGGACATAACACCGCAGGTTCTGGCAGATTCTTCCCCCAGGAGTGGGAGAGAATGGGGATGTTGCAGTATCCTTCCCCTGCCACGCCCACCAAGCCACACCACGCCCACCAAGCCACACCCACCAAACCGGTAGTATAAAAATTTGGATTTCACCATTGATTCCTGGTGGATGTTGTCTATTTTCTAGTTGGACAGATCCAGCAATGAGAAGCCTACCCTTGTGTTCAGTTTTATCGTTCTTCTTAGTTTTTTAAAAAGTCCATCATCTCACTGTTTCATAAATAAACTACTAAAAAAAGGAATTCAGTGTTACTATGTAGGAAGCTGATAAAAGGTTTAACGGTTGAGTAGTTCCAAATCCTAGACACACTTCTCTTGGCCCTAATAATGCTAGATACATGCACGAAACAGAAAGCGTGGTTTCTTACATATGAAGAACAAACACATTGCAGTAAAGGGTTCAGTTGAACCAGGTCCAGACAGTTGTGGTCTGGCCAAACTGAAATACATAACAGAAACTCAGAACCCAGCAGTGTTTTGCAGGTTGATTGAGTCACCCCATAAAGGTGAACCTTCATTATTATTTTATTGAAGTCTAGAAATGTAAAGATAAAAAAATTAATATAAACTACTGTAAACCACAACATATATATTTTAACCCTAGTCACATAGATTTATTTTATAAACCTCCTGTTTACTTTTTTAAAAAAATGATCTGTAATCCCATCAAATAATGTCCCACAAATTGATTTCTTGTAATGTTCTCTTTGTCTCCTTTCAGGAACAGAATATAGCATACAGAATAACAGTTGAAAGGGACCTTGGAGGTCTTCTAGTCTAACCTCTTGCACAAGCAGGAAGCCCTATATCATTCCAGATAAATGGCTGTCCAATCTCTTCATAAAAACCTCCAGTGATGGAGCATCCACAACATCTGAAGGCAACTCATTCCACTGATTCCGGTCAGGAATCAGGAAGTGGTGCGGCGTTATTGGCTGGGAAAATGTTGGGCTCTGACAAGCTTGGCAAAATCCAGCCAGATGAACCGTTACCGGGGGGTCTTCAGACTGAAGCTGTCCTGTAGGGACAGTGAAGAAAGAGAGGCAGCTCTGTGTCTAAAGAGGGACAGGCAAGTCTCTTGGATAGCCTAAGAAGGTCTCTCCGAGCCGGTGATGGGGGGGGCGGCGACCATGAAGCTGGAGCCTCTGGAGCAAGAGATGTGCAGGAGGGAAGATTTGGACAGAGTGCTGGTGTTGGGTGACAGACAATAAAAAGAAAATTTTAAAGATTTTTAACTACTAAACTATTACTAAAATTACCCCGGTGTGGAAATTGCGGCTAAATAGCGGCGGGGGGAGATGGCGGATGGAAAGAGAAAGTGAGAATGACAAGCGTGCCATAGAAGAACTCAAATAAAGAATTAAAAGTAATTGACAAATGGAAATGTAAATCTGGAACTTGGATTCAATTTGAATTGGATTATAAATTGATTGGTGATATATAAAGGTGAAAGAAGATGTGAAAACTGGATTTTTTCTCTTTTATGACTTGGTAAACATGGATGTGGATTACAAATAAAATGACGATTTGTTAATTAGACGAGTGGAACTGTGGATTATAGAGACACATCTGCAGGAGAAGGAAGAGCATGACATGGAATTGTTTTACTTTTAAAATCTTGAACTTTAAAAAAAAAGATAACTGGCGAGAACTAAGGAGGATATGTTTTGCCTACAAGAGAACAGACTTTGATTATTATAAAAGAAGGACCTTAATGTGATTTAAAACTGGAATAATTCAACCCGGAAAGAATAAAATGGAACAGGAACTTAATGAACTGATAAAGACGATGTGTTTGGAAATAAAAGAAATGATTATAAATTTTCATGGAAAATCAAAATCTGAGGAGGCAAAGACAGAACTAGAATGCACTGAAGATGAAAAGGAAATTACTAATGAGAAACAAGAAAGAGAGATGGATAATGAAGAAGACAAAGACAAAGAGACTGACTATTGAAAATTAAACAATTGTAATATTAAATATGGACAAAAACAAAAGAAACAAAGAAGGAAAAGAGGGTGGAACAGGGAAAATACAAAAAACTTAAATGATTACACTGAGATTAACAGTGGAAAGATAAGAAAGAAGGAAAAGAGATGGAAAATAATAAGAAATAAAGGACAAAATAAAAGATTTTATGATCTTAAAATACAAAATAAGCATACTAGGAATAACAAAGAAAAGACACAAAAAAGGAAAGAGAAAGGACAAATAATGGGAAATTTAGGGCAGAATAGGAGAGTGCAGAACTTTAAAATACAAAAGAAAGGAAGAAAAAGGGAAAACAAAAGAAAAAGAAGGTGGAGGAGAAGAAAAAATATTTAAAATATAAATGATTATACTGGGATTTATAGTGGAAATATAAGAAAGAGGGAAAAGAGATGGAAAATAATGGGAAATAAAGGGCAAAGATTTCACGATTTTAAGATACAAAATATTAATAATGAAAAGATACGAAAAAGGAAAAGAAAAGTAGAAACAAAGGGGAAGCTGTAATAAATGTCACATGCTCAATAATATTGGAAGTTTACAGAATGATAACTTTTAAAAATATGAATAAAGCAGTTGAGGGAAATGTAATATTTGGAATATTCTAAACTATATATTTGAAACATAATTAAAAAAAGAAAAGAAGACCAATTAAGAATATTTTAAGAACTAATTGGACTGGGTAAAATGAGAAAGGATTAAGATGCGCTGTGCAGGACTTCCTGTTGGCGCCGCCGTCGTCACTAGACGGTCTCTTTAAGACCGCCAGCCCCGCCGCCCGTAAAGAGTCACCCCTACAGCTGAGGGGCGGCTTGAAAAACTCCACGTTCTTGAGGAAACGGGAGGAGAGCCGGCAAGAGCAGGTAGAGCCCCCTGCGAAGTCCCCAGATTGTCTTTTTCGCTTCTGGGGAGAAAGCAGGGTGAGGCTCCCTATCCAGCTCGCCGAGGCTCCGGACTCCGGGGACAACTCTGCATCCAGCAGAGCCAGACGACACGACCAACATAACCAGCGAAAGCCAAGAGAATTATTAAAAATAAACAGGGTGGAATCTGGACTTGAAACTTAAAACTGCAAGTATTTCTATTAGCCCTGTGAATGAATTTAAGAACTGAGGAAAAGTGAAAGTTTGCTAAAATGGCGTCCGGCTTCAGCAGTAGGGAAAAAAGCTGAAAGCGAAAGTGGATTTGCCTGAGTGTTTTAATACGTTACAAAGTATCTAAAGCAGCGCTGACTAGAAGAAAAGGGAAAAGTTTTCTTTTAAAGTGATTCTGATCTGTCTCTTCTCCTATAGAGATTTGATTAAAGCTGGGGAAATTTTTGAAAGGACTTTGTGGTGAAAAGGGAGGGAAGACTTCCTTTTTAGAAAGAATTAGATTGCGTGGCAGAATGGCTTCAAAGCAAACAAAGCCAGCTGCTAAAGCTGCAAGTGGGGGGGGGGGGCTCCCCCACTCACAAGTCACAAGAGTAGCTATTAAGTTTGCAGACTCAGAGCCAAGCACAGGAGACTGGTTTTAAAGATTTGAAGGAATTTATAGCTGCGGCTCTGAGGAATCAAAATGAAGTTTTAGACCAGAAATTTGAAAAATCTCAACAGGAAATTAAGGAGGTGGTTCAAGAAAAGTATGACAAGATGAAACGTGATATACTGACAGTTGTGACTGGCTTGTCAGAAGTAGTTGTCCAGATTGACAAAAAAGTGGAAGAACTTAGTTCAGAAGTAGAATCTAAAATGAAGGAAGCTGATTATAAAATTTCTAATGTTGATAATAAAACGCAAAGGATTGAAAATGAAGTGACAATGATGCAATTTAGATTCATGGAGTTTGCTGTAAGACTCAGAGGAATAAAAGAAAACAATAGAGAGGATTTGAGAAGGGCTTGTGCTGATGCCCTAGCTGTGATGCTAAAGGTTGACCCTGAGGAGATTTTGTGCAAGATTGACAAGGTCTATAGAGTGAATTCCTGGGTGGCAAGGCAAAGGCAATTGCCTAGAGATGTGGTGATCTACTTTACAGATAGAAGAATAAGAAATGATATCTTACAAAAGTCTTTTGTTTCTACTATTCAAGTGGATGGAAGGGAGATTGGGATCTACAAAGAGTTGCCGCCTAAGATGCTAAGAGATAGAAAGGATTTTGGATTTTTGGTGACTGACTTAAAGAAACAACAAATTCCATTTAGATGGGATGCTCCAGTTGGCATAATATTGAGGTATCAAGGAGAAAGATATTGATTAAATACTGTTGAAAAAGCAGAAGAATTTTACTTCAATGTTCTTAAAACTGGCACAACATCTCCACGTACATCCTCAGTGTTACGTATAGAGGAGGGTGAGAAAAAGAAGCAATTTGAACAAGAGCTTGAAGAGCAATGGAAACAGATGGAGGTAGAGGCAATGGAAACTCAAGAAGCAACAGGGAAATTTTAGATGAACCGTTGCTGGATCTCCCTATAGAGGCTATAGGTGGACCATCTAAAAATGCAAGAGAAGTGGCAGTGAATCTCGACCTGATGTCGTATGAAGCTAAAGAACAGCGTATAACTCGAGCAGCTTATAAACAAATCATAGAGAAACAACAACAACAGAGGTCTAAGCCACCACAAGATAAGAAGGGAGCCAATGGCAAAACTCAAAAATCCGAAGCTATGGGAGGAGCTAAGCCGAAAACTACCAGTCTCGAACAGAAATTTCAGCAAATGCTCTTAACGCTTCAGGAGACTACAAATGACAATTAAGTTTTTATCTTGGAATGTGAATGGATTGAATTCACCACAGAAAAGGAGGAAAATATTTCATTATCTGAGACAATTTAATAATGATGTTATCTGTATACAAGAAACTCATATTAGAACACAAGATGGAAAATATTTGATAAATTCTAGATTGGGAGCACAGTTTATAGCCTCAAATCCGGAGAAAAAGAATGGTATAGTGATTTACATAAATAAAAGATTGCCAGCTAAAATTATAGAAGCAGATGATTGTGGAAGATATATAGCAATTGAACTTTATACATATAATGGTCCAATTTTGGTGATCAGAATCTATGCTCCTAATCAGCAACAAGAAAATTTTTATAAAATATTGTACTCTAAGATATTACAATGGAATTACAGATCTATTTTACTTATGGGAGATTGGAATGGAGTAATAGATCCCAAAACAGATAAAAAGAGTTTGGCAAAGTCATGTGTTAAACTATCACAGATCTTCTTTGATATGAAAGAAGATTTGGAATTGAAAGATATATGGAGAGTGCATAACTCAAAAGAATTGGACTTTACTTTTTTTTCAGATAGACATAGATCCTTCTCTAGGATTGATTTTATTCTACTTACAGCTGATTTACTTTTAAAAACAAAGAAAACAAAGATATTTCCGAGGACTTTAACTGACCATAGCCCGGTATGGATAGAAATAGAAATGGGAAAGAATGAGAGAAGATCATGGAGAGTAAATGAAAACTTGTTTAGATATGAAAAGAATGTAAATGAACTTAAAAAACAAATGAAGGAATTTTTTGAAATGAATTTGAATAAGGGTACCCCTATTGAAATTGTCTGGGATGCGAGTAAGGATGCGTATATGCGGGGGGTGCTAATTCATATGAACTCTAAACATAAATTAAATCGACAAAGAAAAAGATTAGAATTGGAAGGAGAGATAAAGAAAAAAGAACAGTTACTCATAAAAAATCCAACAGATGAAAAACTACAAGGAATTATAAAACTTTTGAGAGATCAATTTCAAATGCTTACAGCGGAACAAGCAGCAACTAATTTACAATTTGCGAAACATAATACATTTTGCAACGCTAATAAACTGGGCAGGTGGCTAGCTTACACACTGAGGAAACAACAGAGTACTCGGACTATTGGCAGTATTGAGTATGGAGGGAAGGAAGTTTTTCAACAAAGACTAATCAAAGAAGCCTTCTTAGACTATTATACCAAACTATATACCAAAGACGATATACAGAATGAACTTATAAATAAATATCTAGAGGAAAGGAGAGTTATGAAAATTTCTAGTGATCAAAAGGAAAGAACGAGCTTACCAATAACAGCTGAGGAGATTATTGTTGCTATTAAACAATTGAAAACAGCTAAAGCTCCAGGAACGGATGGTTTAACTGCAGTGTACTATAAAACTTTACAAGCAGAAATGATTGAGCATCTTAAAGACTTATTTTGTAGCAAACAACAAGGGGGTAAAATACCCCCTTCTTGGAAAACAGCTTTTGTTTCTTTGATACCGAAAGAGGAAGCAGGTTCCACAAAACTAGAAAATTTTAGGCCAATATCTCTCCTGAATACAGATTATAAAATTTTTTGCAAAAGTATTAGCCAACAGATTAATGCCAGTTATTCAAGAGGTGATTCATCATGATCAAGCAGGATTTATAGAAGGCAGATACATGAAGGATAATGTGAGGCAAATTATAGATTTATTGGAATATCTTGAGAAGAATAAACAGATCTCTGCAGTGCTGGTGTTTTTGGATGCGGAGAAGGCCTTTGATCGAGTGAATTGGAACTTTCTATTAAAGACTCTAAGAAAGATGGACTTTGGGGATCAGTTCGTGCAGGCGGTTTCAGCAATTTATCAAGAGCAAACAGCACAAATTATTATTAATGGAAGCTTAACTACAAACTTCAGTATAGAAAAAGGTACAAGGCAAGGTTGTCCGTTATCCCCGCTGTTGTTTATCTTAACTCTAGAATTCTTGTTGAACACAATACAGGACTCGAGCACTTTGAATGGAATAGTTATAAGGCAAGAGGATTACAGAACAAGGGCATTTGCAGATGACCTGGTTGTTACCCTAACACAGCCGATGGAATCAATAATTCAGATGAAAGACATTATAGAAGAATATGGTATGGTATCAGGATTTAGACTGAATCAGAAAAAAACCAAAATGATAGTTAAAAATATGACAGAAGATCAAAAGAAGGAACTTGAAAGGAAGGCAGGCTTTGAAATAGTATCAAAGGTGAGATATCTAGGAGTTCAAGTTGCAGATTCAAATATAAAATTGTTCCAAAATAATTATGAGGTGTTGTGGCGAAAAGTACAAAAGGATATGGAAACGTGGAAAAAGATGCAGCTGTCCTTACTTGGAAGAATAGCAGCAGTGAAAATGAATGTCCTACCTAGATTTTTATTTTTGTTTCAAATGATTCCAGTGCTTAAAAGTGATAAACAGTTGATGGAATGGCAAAAAGGAGTGAATAAATTTGTTTGGAATGAAAAAAAGCCAAGAGTCAAACTGAAAATTATGCAAGATGTTCGTGAAAGGGGTGGTCTTAAACTCCCAAACCTACAACTGTATTATGAAGCAGCAGCATTGACACAAGCAAGTGATTGGTTTGGAAAGACAAAGACCAGAATATTGAATATAGAGAGTTATGATCTTGAATTTGGTTGGCATGCATATTTATTCTATGAAAATAAAGTGGATAAAATATTTAATAGCCATATACTTAGAAACTCCTTGATGAGAGTATGGAAGAAGCACCGGTTCAAATGGGATTATAAAATACCGTTGTGGTTGGATCTTGGTCACATTATACGGAATATAAATATAAAGTCACTCGGGGGGGTTTTATACAAAGAAGTACTTTTTAATGATGGGGGCAGATGGCAACTAAAGACATTGAATACACTGTTGGAAGAAGGGATTAATTTAACTTGGTTACAGTATAATCAACTTCAACTGAGATGGAGAGAAGATCAAAAAACTGGCTTAATGTTGCATGAAGAAGAATTGGTTAGGCAGATAAAAGAGAAAGGCCCAATGCATATTAAGAGGGTTTATAACGTTTTGTTAGAAAGAGATTCAGAAAATGAATTGGTTAAAGATTGTATGATAAAATGGGCGCAAAATTTTGCAGAACCAGTTATGATGGAAACGTGGGAAAAAATTTGGGTTCAGAATGTTAAATTTACACAATCACAGAATTTGAGGGAAAATTTTTATAAAATGTTTTATAGGTGGCATTTAGATCCTAAGAAATTGTCGTGTATGTATCCTAATGTTCAACCAAAATGTTGGAGATGTGATTGTTTAGATGCTACATATTATCATATATGGTGGACTTGCAAGAAAGTGAAGGCTTTCTGGATAAAAATTTGGTGGGTTATGCAAAATGTTCTGAAGAAAAAACTCCAATTTTTTCCTCAATTGTTCTTATTGGGCATAGTTAAGGATTTTTCAAGGGGTGAGACAAAATTGATATTATATATGGTGACAGCAGCTAGGTTACTGATTGGTAAATATTGGAAAAGGGATGTTTTGCCTACTATCGAAGAATGGACTTTGAAGGTGGCCAGTTTTGCAGAAATGGCGAAGATATCAGCATACTTAAAAGACCGGACTCAAGAGACTTATGCATGGGAGTGGAAGAAATGGATAGACTATGTGCAGAACAAATACCAAACTAGGAAGTACCAGATAGTTTTTACTTGAATGTTGTGTAGACATAAATAGTATATAGGGGGTAGAATAGTTCAATGTCATGTAGAAATGTATAGTACACAGGGGGTAGAATAGATGTGTGGTAAAGTATGATAACACAATACGATTTGGATTTGGATTTCACCTTGGGGAAGTCATGGGAGGAGGAGAGGGTTAGGGAGGGAAAGGGGGGGGAAATGGGGAAAAATTTGTATTTGTAAAACTTTTTCAATAAAAAAAGATGTGCTGTGCGGATCTGGATGGGGAGGAACAGGTTCAAGCTCAACCCTTCCAAGACTGAGTGGCTGTGGCTCCCGGCATCCCGATATAGTCAGTTGACTCCATCACTGACTATTGGGGGCGAGTCTTTGGCCCCCACAGAAAGGGCTCGCAATCTGGGAGTCCTCCTGGATATGCAGCTGTCCTTGGAGGAACATCTGACAGCTGTAACCAGGGGGACCTTTGTCAGGTTCGCCTGATTCGCCAGTTGTGGCCCTTTCTTGATCGGGATTCCCTGTGCACAGTCACTCACGCCCTCGTCACCTCTCGCCTTGACTACTGCAACGCTCTCTACATGGGGCTCCCCTTGAAGAGCACCCGGAGGCTCCAACTGGTCCAAAATGCAGCAGGGTAGTGACGGGAGCAGCATGGCGCTCCCATGTAACACCGCTCCTGTGTGCTCACCTTTAAAGCGCTCCATGGCATAAGGCCTAGCTATCTTCGAGACCGCCTGCTGCTACCGACGACCTCCCATCGACCCGTGTGCTCCCACAGAGAGGGCCTCCTCAGGGTGCCATCAGCCAAACAATGTAGGCTGGTGACCCCCAGGGGGAGGGCCTTCTCCGTGGGGGCACCTACCCTCTGGAATCAGTTGCCCCCAGAGATAAGGAGAATCCAAGACCTCAGTGCCTTCCGCCATGCCCTTAAAACCCACTTTTTCCAGCAAGCCGGGCTGGCTTAAGAAGAAATTTTTAAATGTTTTAATTGGTTTGTGATTTTTAATTTTTGGGCCAAATTTATATATATTTTAATTGTTTTTTAATATTTGTATTTCATGTTCTTAATTCTGGCTGTACACCGCCCTGAGTCCTCAGGGAGAAGGGCGGTATATAAATTGGAAATAAAATAAAATAAAAATAAAAATTTATTTATTTATTTATTATTTGAATAAGTGGAAATATATTGTTCAAATGTTTTGAGAAATATATTTAATGATTGAAATTGAATGTAAAACTGAATGAAATTGAAATGATAAAAATGATTTAAATGTTATACTTGCAAGAAGTAAAGCAGAAAAAATATATTGGTAAAAGTAAAAAAGATAAGAGATTAGAAAAGTGTTTGAGTAAAGAGTTGAAGGAAAAAAGAGAATAAGATGAAATATATTGTTAATAATTAAAAAGATAAGGGACCAGGGCTGCCTGAACTCCACAATGGAAAACATTAAATTGAAAATGAATACAGCAATAGAGAGAGATGAAGGAATTGGAGGGGAGCAGGAAAGAGAGAGGGATGGAAGAGTAAGGAGGAAGGAAGGGAAGGGAAGCCGGGGGGGGGGGGTAAGAGAGAAAGAGAAGAAGAAGGAGGGGAAAGAAACTTGGAAGAAGAAGAGGGAGAGGCTAGGTTTGAGGAGAAAGATTGCTGTACAATAAAAAAAGAAGATGAAGTGGAAGAAAGGCAGCTCTGAACAAACAAATATAAATATATTAGGAAAAAGAACGAATTGTTAAAGAATAAAAGAAGACAAATATGTACAACTAGTGAAGTTAGAATTTAGGGATAAATGAAGAAGGTGTTTATATATGCAAGCATAGAAATACTGAGGTATATTCAAAAAAAAAGGAAAGGGGGGAAGACGATATTGACAAAAATTGTAATTGAGTAAAATGTATTTGAATTTGACTAATTGTATAAGATAAGAAACTGCCAACACTCTGTTCAAAAAAAAGAAAGAAAGAAAGATGTGGGTGAAGGTGGGAGAGGAGAAAAGAAAAAAACCAATAAAACTTGTTTTTTTTAAAAAAAAAAAAAAGAATGAAGGTCAGATTCCAAAACTGGGAATACACACCTTCATCTCAATAGGATATCTCTCCCTCCCTCTCTCTCTAGCTATCATCTATCCAACCATCCATTAATTGAGGTGCAGTGGCTTAGTGGTTCATTGATGGTGGAGATGGTCTCAGCTCCAACGGTTCAAGCCCAGACACTGTGTGGCAGGGTGAGCTCCTGTCACTCTCCTCAGCTTCTATCCACCTAACAGTTCAAAAGCATATTCTATACAAGTAAGTACTACTTCAGTGGGGGAGCTGGTGCTTTTTTCAGATTGTCTGATTCCTAATAGCTCTGAAGCTTCCCGGCTGCAGTGCCCTGTTGCGAGGCAGCTCTGGGAAGTGAGGGGGCTTTGGGTAACACTGCAGGAAAAGCCACTTGTTTTTTCACTGGTATGAAGTCATCTCGCCCTCCTGTGGCACATCTTGGGAAGTGTGCAAGCATGTCTTAGAGCTGGTACCTTGGCAAGCCAAACTATTACTCTGCAATAGCATTGTGATTTCATTCATTCATTCATTCATTCATTCATTCATTCATTCA
This sequence comes from Pituophis catenifer annectens, assembly GCF_029215685.1. NCBI lineage: Eukaryota > Metazoa > Chordata > Lepidosauria > Squamata > Colubridae > Pituophis > Pituophis catenifer. The sequence goes on from NW_027256882.1 coordinate 171,631,461, forward strand.
TTCATTCATTCATTTAACCATGAAGTTGGTGGGAGAAAGTCTTGGGGAAGGATTATCTCTGCCATTTAAAGCAAAAATCTTTACTTCCGATAAATAGGGATTAATAAAGTGATAAATTGAGAGGAACCCTGAGAAAATCTGCTTGGAGAGAGTAAATCCAGGATAAAAGTGTTCTAACTGAGGTCTCAAACAATGGCCATCAAAGCTGCCGCCTGTTACATTCTCTGTGCCTTCCAGCATCCAATGAAGATGAACACTTTGCAAAGAATAATACTTCTCTTGATACATCTAAAGGAGTAGTTTGTCACTGAGTCTATATCAAAGTGTAACATCTCATCACTTTACATTATAGAACACTAGCTGGACGCCTGTGCTTCGCTACAAAACTATGTGATCGGGTGTGATAAATTGACACTTAAAGCCTGAAACTTAATGTAGAATGTGTAACTCCGTAGCATCAGAGCATGTTAATATAAGGCAATTGGCAGTTGGAACAGAGGGGGAGGGGGAGTAGAATGTCCCAGCCTGCAGGCCTGATGAGTCACACACTGGCCACGCCCACACCTGATTTAGCGAAGGGATAGCATCACAGTCTGTTAATATAAGGCAACTGGCAGTTGGGACAGAGTTTCTTTCAGGTGGGGAGGGGGATCTAACTCCTTAGCATCAGAGCATGTGAATATAATACTATATATGAAATAATCATGATTTGATGGTCATTTCAAAAAATCCTTTCTTAGCAAGCCAAGAGGAACATACGTGCCAAATTTCAAGTTTGTAGGTTTTACGGTTCTGGAGATTTCATGATGATGTGTGAGTGGTTTTCACTTTTATATATATAGATAAGCAGGCTTCCTAATGAGAAGCTATTTAGCCATTCCCTCCCTCCCAGTGAACTACTAATGTTAGCTGAAGTTCCTGCTGTCCATGCCTCATGAAAAACAGACTACATGATATGTTTCTTATTGCTGACATTACCAAAGACATGCTGGCTAATGGCACTATGTATTTACATAATGTTAAGTTTGATCCAAAGGGCAGAGCTTTTTTTTTTTTAATTAGATTGCAATCCTGTAGACATTTGAAATAAGTCTAATTGAACTCAATGGGTCTCAGTTCTCACAACTCCACATAGTTTGGGTTGTTTGTGAAGAGGTTTCAAGGAGATACTTAGTGGTTAATGTTTGAAAACTAAAGAAAGTCAGAAAACAGTTAACTATAACTGCAGTATCAGCTGGTCTTGGGGGGCATTTTTGGGAAAGTACAAGTATTTAAACAAATTGGAAAGATAAATATGAAGTCCAAGTATTTAAATTACACAATTAATTAAGGATCAATCAAAATCCAAAAGATGAATGCACTTGACCGCAATCCAAACAATTTCATTTCATAATCTTTATTTCTCAGCTGCCAGCAATAGAGAACTGAAAGGGCTCTTAACCAGACAAACAGCCCTTAAAACACACTCAGATACTCAAAATCCACCTATTTTTTTACTTTTGTTTCTTGATTTGTCTTCCAGGGACAGAGCAGAGGAACTTATTCACTGCATTAAAGCAATATGTCTGCCTAAGTTGGTTACAAATCTAGTTACTGAATTAGTACAACATGCTAACTTTGGTTAGTTTTAACATTTGTTAGTGTTTTTGGTTCACTGTATTTATTTATTTATTTATTTATTTATTTATTTATTTATTTATTTATTTATTTATTTATTGGTTCGATTTATATGCCGCCCTTCTCCAGAGACTCAGGGCGGCTTACAATACGTTAAGCAATAGCCTTCATACTTTTGTATATACCTGCTTAGTAGGGCTTTTGCCCGCCCCCACCCAAGTGATGTTCTAGTATTGTTCAACGTCATAAAATGGGTTGAGTAACCAGGTTATGTTTGTTGTGTAAAACAGTCTTTGGTTTCTTCTATGCTAACAAGTTTCCAATTCAAGAAGACTTAGAGCTTAGAACTTAGAATAACTTTATTGTCACTTTGAATGTACACTAACCAGCATACATTAAAATGAAATTTCATTGCATACAGCTCTCAAAGGATCACCACCTCCAATATACTCTACATAGACATGACATGACATGATTAATTTAATTAATTAATTAATACATTAATTAATAATATGTATATACCCACATATATTATATGACACAGAGAAAGAACACAGTCTAGTTCAGATATATAAAGGTACATGGCGAGAAAAACATGCAAGTTTACCAGACGGATGGCATAAGGAACAAATCTGTTACAGAATCTGGTAGTCCTGCTAGAAATACTTTGAAACCTCCTCCCAGAGGAGAGCAAAAGAAGCAGACCGTGAAGTGGGTGTGTGGGGTCTCTAACAATGCTTTGAGCTCTGAGTACATAGCACTTATAAGCAGTATCCTGAATAACAGGAAGTGAGCTTCCTATAATCTTCTCAGATGTCCTTACCACTCTCTGTATGGACCTTCTATCTGAGGCACTGCAGCCACCAAACCAAACACTGATGCAGTTTGTTAAAATGCTCTGTAAAAAGTGGTGAGGACAGAAGGAGAAAGATGTGCTCTCCTCATCAGGTGCAGGAAATGCAGACACTGGTTGTGTCTGCATTTCCTGCATTTCCACACAAGGAGGATGTGTGGAGAGACCAATTGAGATCGCTGGTTATCTGAAGTAGCTGAAAGAGTAAATCTGTAGTTTTAATTGAAGCTTTCTTTCCTGGGCTTCTTTGTTCCAGCTCAATTATTTCTCAACAAGTTTGGGAGATGCCATTTGTTTGAGAGGGCAATATTGGGAAAGAGGAATCTAGCAAACATTGCAGTTATTAAGGAAGAATGAATATGCTGGACAGCCAAGACATCATACAATAGATCATCCATCATATTTACCTCTGAGGTTAAAGATCAGTAGTGAATTTCAGGAAAGCTGATTAACTGTTTATCAAAGACATGATGAATCTGTCTTTCCCTCTAATTTCCCCCCTAAAGTTGTTCTATTTTCAGACTCATTTACTTCAGCAAAGGTTGTTTGGCCAGAAACAGTTCTTTCTCTTCTTTTAACCAATATTACTTATATTTCACCATAATATAATAACAATACAATACCACATAAATATGTGTGTGTATATATACATATCAGGGGTGGGTACTTACCTCCGTTACTGGTTCGCAACGCATGTGCAGATCATTCATGATGACATCTGGGTGGGTGGGCGGAGCCTCCCACCGCTGTTACTATCGGTTCGCAAGAACAGGACCGAACCGGGAGCAACCCACCACTGATACATAGATACATAGACATAGATATACAGTACATACTGGTAGATATATGTATAGTGTATTCAAAAAGTATTCAGATCTCCTTCACTTTTGTCAATTTGGTTATGCTGCAGCCTGATATTACAGTTGTTGAAATTCATATTTTTCTCATTAATCTACATTCAATACCCCATAACGACAAAGTGAAAACAGAATTTTAGAAATGTCTGTTAAGAAGACAACCTAATCAATCAATCAATCTTCTTACCTGGGAACTTTTCTTCCCCATATGGATTGAAATCTCACTTCCGTTTCTTCACTTCTGATATAGCTGAAATACATTTCGAAAGAGCAGGTTTACTTACTTCCTAAACTCTGAACAGCCTTGCACAATTGCATATACATCAAGAATAACCAGTTCCAAAATATTACAATTTTAGTTACTGGAAAAGATTTCACATCACATTTCAGCATTTGTGCAATTTTGACATATCTGGGGATATCAAAATTGCATTTTATGAATAATTGTTCTATTTTAGATATAACTTAGGGACCTAAATAAGCATGGTCCAAATTAGTAATGCCAGTGGCTATTTTATAGATATTTTATAAAATATTTTATAAAGGTGATGGCAGTGTGGAGGGTGGTAATTGGTAATAACTTGCAGTGCTATCAAATTCATTTTGTCTCATTTTTGAGGCTGATAAACTGCTTTGGAATATGCGGTCATTATTATGATGAATATGAATTGTACGTTACTTTAAAATAGTTATATTCAAACATAGTATATAATAATGAAGGATTATATTAAGATAGGAGAAATTAAAATTGTCTTCCCAATTTTGCCCATTTGCTGTTGGGGAGAATTTCTATGACAAAAATGAGTGTTTTGACTAGAATGATTTTTTGTTGATTGTTGTTTTAGATAATACCTGTTCCAACAATGATGTACCATTCAAGCAATGGCAAGCAGACATATCTAAGTTTGGAAGACAAGAGAAAAACCATCAGATAATTATAAAGGCAAGATGCAAAAAACGAAAAGAGAGAGGGGGGAGGGAAGAAACAGAGAAAGAGAGAGAAGAGACAATTTATGAATTTAAAATTGTATTCTGCAGCTTGTAGTTTGGTTTGGATAAAAGAACGGGGGTTGCTGAGAAACAAAAGACTTTTAGAGTTAGAAGACCATGACCTGAGGTATGGATATTTATAGTAAATGAATGCATTACGCACTATAGACAAATAGTTGGTGAAATTGACATAATTTGCTGAGATGGACAAACTGACATCTTTGATTAGAAAAAGTTCATTATTAACATTCATCAATGACTGAAAACTCCTTATGGACTTTTTACATTAAAAAGAAAATGATTTTATGACTTATGGTTGAGATTAGAAAGAACAGGTTATAGCAGGGTGTCAAACTGGTGGCCTGCAGGCCGGATGCGTCATGAACAGGCCACGCCCACCGCACTGGGCGGTGGGAGGCCGATAGGAGGTGGTCTTGCAAGTACCCCGGGCCCATGCCATGAAGGGCTTTATAGGTAAGTATCAACACCTTGAAGCGGATCCGAAGGGCCACTGGCAGCCAGTGCAGCTCGCACAGGAGAGGTGTTACCCGGGAGTAACAGGAAGCTCCCGTAACAACCCGCACGGCTGCATTCTGGACCAGCTGGAGCCTCCGGGTGCACCCCAAGGGCAGCCCCATGTAGAGGGCATTGCAGTAATCCAACTGAGAAATAATGAGAGCATGAGTGACTGTACGCAGGGCATCCCTGTCTAGGAAAGGGCTCAACTGGCGCACCAGGCAAACCTGTGCAAAAGCCCCCCTTGTCACGGCCATCAGAAGATCCACCAAGGACAGCTGTGAATCAAGGAGGATGCCAAGATTACGAACCCTTTCAGAGGGAGTAAGCAACTCCCCCCCATCCGAAGTGATGGGGTTACTAGATCATGAGATGCCGGCATCCACAGCCACTCAGTCTTGGAGGGGTTGAGTCTGAGCCTGTTCCTGCCCATCCAGACCCATACCACCTCCTTAGACATCATGGAAAAGGCATCCCTGGGTTGATCCGGGGTGGAGATGTACAGTTGGGTATCATCAGCATACTGATGATACCTCACCCCGAAACTGTGAATAATTTCACCCAGCGGCTTCATGTAGATGTTAAAGAGCAGGGGGGAGAGAACCAAGCCCTGTGGCACCCCACAAGTGAGGGGCCTCAGAGAGGATCTGTGACCCCCTGCCCAAACAAACTGTGTACGGCCCAAGAGGTAGGAGGAGAACCACTGTAAAACAGTGCCCCCCACCCCCAACCCCCAGAGCCGTCACAGTAGGATACCATGGTCGATGGTATTGAAAGCCGCTGAGAGGTCAAGTAGCACCAGAATGGAGAAATAACCCCCATCCCGGGCCCACCAGAGATCATTCACCAGGGCGACCAATGCCATTTCTGTGCTGTGTCCGCGCTTGAAACCCGATTGGTACGGGTCTAGATAATCCGTTTCCTCCAGGAATTGTGGAAGTTGGTATGCCACCACAGACTCAACAACCTTCGCTATGAAGTGAAGGTTGGAGACGGGATGAAAGTTGTTCAGGGAGGCCAGATCCAGAGCAGGCTTCTTGAGAAGGGGACGAACCACCGCCTCCTTAAGTATGGCGGGGAAGACCCCATCCCTCAATGAAGCGTTGATAATTGCCTGGTTCCAGTCTCCAGTCACCTCTCTGGTTGCCGCAACAAGCCAGGAGGGACATGGGTCCAACAAACATGTGGAGGCCCCCAATCTACCCACAATCCTGTCCACTTCATCTATGGAAACAGGATCAAAATCAACCCAGATGTTACCTTCAGGACTTGCTCCCACCTCCGCGTCGGATCCTGCCCAGTCAGAGTCTAAACCCGTCCGGATCTGAGTGACTTTGTCTTGCAGAAATTGTGCAAAGTCCTCAGCACTTCCTTGTAAGGGGTCCTCTCTCGCTCCCTGATTGAGAAGAGAGCGGGTCACTCGGAACAAGGCCGCTGGGCGATTTTCTGCAGACGCAATGAGAGCAGCAAAATAGTCACATTTCGCCGCTTCCATTGCCACAAGGTAAGACCTAATATGGGTTCTTAACTGTGTTCGATCAGGTTCGGAACAGGAAGATCTCCAACAGCTTTCTAGGCGTCTCTTCTGATGCTTCATCTACCGCAGCTCCACGGAAAACCATGGAGCTGCCCGGGATCCCTGTCGGAGGAGAGGCCGCAAAGAGGCGATTCGATCCAGTGCCCCGGTGGCAGCCCGTTCCCAGGCATCTACCAGGGCCTCTGGCAAATTGCGGGATAGGTCAGTGGGAAATGTCCCAAGCTCCGTCAGGAACCTGTCAGGGTCCATCAGGCACCTGGGACGGAACCAATGAGTCGGTTCCGCCTCCCAGCGGTGGGGGTTGACGGATGGAAAGTCTAGCTTAAGGAGGGAATGGTCGGTCCATGACAGGAGCTGAATGGAAAGTTCACCCCTACTCCAAGCATTTATCCACTGCCCAGACATAAAAATCAGGTCGAGTGTGTGCCCACCACTGTGAGTTTGGCCCTGTACAACTTGAGTCAGGTCCATGGCCGTCATGGAGGCCATGAACTCCCGAACCAACTCAGATGTCTCACTGGCTGACGGGAGATTAAAATCTCCCATAACCATCAGGTTGGGGAGCTCAACCATCAGTTCAGCTAAGACTTCGAGCAGTGCGGGCAGGACTGAAGACAAACAGAAGTGATTCACACCCACCTATCTGAGGGACAGTGACCTCCCTAGGTCTAAGACCTTCCCTAATAACAACCACCACCCCACCACCTCTCCCGTGGAGTCACGGCTGGTGTAGTATATGGAAACCTGGTGGACATAAATCAGAGAGAGGGATCCCTCCCTCCGGACCCAACCAGGTCTCAGTGATACAAGCCAGGTCCGCACCCCCCTTGTCAATCAGATCTCGCACGAGGGGAGCCTTGTTAACAACGGACCTGGTGTCCGTTGTTAACAAGGATAACAATAGAGTTGTTAACAATAGAGTTATATATAAAATTGGATGGAATAGGTAGAAGCATTCACACAATCAGCAATTGTATTATTTACTATGAGTTGAGAGGGAGCTGTAGTAGGTTTTAATGGCATGAATGACTGGTAATTTAAGGGGATGTTGGGGAAAAATATTTTCAGGTAAACAGCTGATCTCTTCTCAAAACTCAAATCATCTTTAGAGAGATTGTCTTTCTTTCAAGATCTTCACAATTTGGTTAGTCTAGTGATTTACTATGTGAAGATATTAACTATAGGTACGGTAATGTGGAAACAATTCCTAGTTTAGTGCCAGCTGATGATCCCTCTACAAATAAAATTTTGGGGCTTTGTGAGGAATCCCTAGCAGAAACTGGGACCTATAACCTCCTGGTAGGTGCATGGTGCAATACATTTAGTTAGAAATTCATAAAGAATGGAAGAAGGAAACAAAAACAAAACTAGTAGACTTACCATTTTCTAAAAATAAGAAAAGGAAAGAACACTGTGGTAGTTAATAATCTTTTATCTGACCTCTGGGGAAATCCAGAGATTCTTCTCAAAAATCAGAAGCATTTTTAGGACTTCCCCAGAGGTCAGATGAAAAGATTATTAATTACCACAATGTTCTTTCCTTTTCTTATTTCTAGCCAACTGTTTTAAATCTACCACATACTGGTTTCATTCCCCATCCTTCCTCCTTACCACATTTATTTATTTATTTATTTTTATATTTAAATTTCTATACTGCTCTTCTCCCAAAGGACTCAGGGCGGTGTACAGCCAAGATAAAACCCACAAATATAAAAGTTAAAAGCAAATTAAAAGTATTAAATAATTTGGCCGAAACTAAAATAACATAAAACAACCATTAAAATAACATTTAGGCCAGTCTTGCCTGCTGAAACAAAAGCGTTTTGAGGGTGCGGCGGAAGGTGCGAAGGTCGGGAATCCTACGAATCTCCGGGGGCAGCTCATTCTATAGGGCAGGTGCCCCCAGTTCTCCCCCTGGGGGTCACCAGTTGACACTGTTTGACAGACAGCATCCCGAGGAGTCCCTCTCTGTGGGAGCGTTCTGGTCGATGGGAGGCTATCGGTGGCAGAAGGCAGTCTCGTAAATACCCAGGTCCTAAGCCATGGAGGGCTTTAAAGGTGGCAACCAACAGCTTGAATCGCACCCGGAAGATCACTGGGAGCCAGTGCAGCTCGCGCAGGAGCGGTGTTACATGGGAGCGACGAGTCGCTCCCATAATCACCCGCGCGGCCACATTCTGGACCCGCTGGAGCCTCCGGGTGCTCTTCAAGGGGAGCCCCATGTAGAGAGCGTTACAGTAGTCCAGACAGGAAGTGATGAGGGCGTGAGTGACTGTGCACAAGGCATCCTGGTCCAGAAAGGGACACAACTGGTGTATCAGGCGAACCTGATAAAAAGTTCCCCTGGCCACAGCCATCAAATGGTCTTTTAAAGACAGCTGCAAATCCAGGAGAACACCCAAGTTGCGAACCCTCTCTGAGGGGGTCAAGGTCTCACCTCCAATAGTCAGTGATGGAACCAGCTGATTATGACGGGACGCCGGAAACCACAGCCACTCGGTCTTGGAGGGGTTGAGCCTGAGTTTGTTACTCCCCATCCAGATCTGTATGGCCTCCAGGCACCGGGCCATCATGTCAAGGGCATCATTGGGGCGGCCCAGGGTGGAAATGTACAGCTGAGTGTCATCAGCGGACTGATGGAAATCCACCCCAAAGCCACGGATGATCTTGCCCAGTGGCTTCACATAAATGTTGAACAGTAGGGGTGAGAGAGACCGACATCTTACAGCTATTTCAAAATTAGGAAATAGGGGAGTCAGGTTAGCTACCTGGCTCATTCATTAATTTTGGCATTGGGAAAACTTCTCAGTAGCAACAGCACTTAGACTTATATACCACTTCACATTGCTTTACAGCTATCTCTAAGCAGTTTACAGAGTCAGCATATTGCCCCCAACAATTTAGGGTCCTCATTTTACCTACCTCAGAAGGATGGAAGGCTGAGTCAGCCTTGAGCCTGGTGAGATTTGAACCGCCAAATTGCAGGCAGCCGGCAGTCAGCAGAAGTAGCCTGCAATACTGCACTCTGTGCTGTACCACTGTGCCACTGTGGCTCAAAGGAAATATATCAGAAGCAGAATTGCTAAGAGGAGAAAAAAATAGTATGAAACCACACCAAATACCTCTTCAGACTATGCATTATCCCAACTGGCCAGCCAGTCAGTTAATGCATATGAAAAATCTTTATCTTCATAATAGGGGAAATTATTTGTGGTTTCCAAATGAGGCCTACCCCACTGTAGCAGTGTATGATGTGCCTTACATATGCATGTATTTTATTTCCTAATCATATAACTAACTTAGAGTTAGAGGAGGGAAAGATAAGTCCCTCTTATAACTCCTCCTCCTTTGGTAGAAGTAGACTTGAGAAGGGTAAATTTTACAGGAACAGGAAGAAATACTGCTTGGCAAATATATTACATAATAGAATACAGATAATAGCCAAGTACAGTGCTATTCAGACAACAGGAACTGGATCATTATTGACACTATAATGATTAAAGTAAACTGAAGCTTTCAAAACAGAACAAATACATCAAGGTCAAATATAATTTCTGAGATGTAAATAGACAGGGTCCAGCTAATTCTAATATAATCTTGATAAAAATAATGACTGAATGAGTTCATCGATCTCTTGAAGGCAAATCAACAAACAAAAGTGGGAAGTTTCCTCATTCCTGAACCCAGGTGCTTTTTGTGAATCTGGGCGTGTTTTAAGAACTGTTTGTTTGGTAAAGAGCCTTTTCAATTCACTGTTGCAGGCAGCCAAGAAATAAAGATTATCTGTTTAAATTGATTGTGTACAACTGCATTAATCTTTTGGACTTTGATTGATCCTTAATTAACTGCCCCATTTAAATTGCTGAGCACATTGTAAGCCGCCCTGAGTCTTCGGAGAAGGGCGGCATATAAATCAAATTAAAAAAAAAAAAATACTTGGACTTTCATATTTATATTTTCAGGTTATTTGTACTTCCCCATAAATTCCCCCAAGGCCAATGATACTGCAGTTATGTTAACACATGCATTTCCTGACTTTCTGTAGTTTTGTGAATACTGACTACCTAGTAAGCATCTCCTCAAAACCTCTTCAGAAACAACCTGGAAACTATGTGGGGTTGTGAGAACTGAAACCCACGGAGTTCAATTAGATTTATTTAAAAATGTCTACAGGATTGCGATCTAATTTAAAAAGCAAAACAAAAGCTCTGCTCTTTGGATCAAACTTAACATTATGTAAATACATAAGGGCAGTGGTGAAATCCAATTTTTTTTACTACTGGTTCTGTGGGCATGGGTTGGTGGGCGTGGTGTGGCTTGGTGGGCATGGCTTGGTGGACATGGCAGGGGGAGGATACTGCAAAATCCCCATTCCCTCCCCACTCCTGAGGGAAGGATATTGCAAAATCTCCGTTCCCACCCCACTCTGGGGCCAGCCAGAGGTGGTATTTGCTGGTTCTCTGAACTACTCAAAATTTCCACTACCGGTTCTCCAGAACCTCTCAGAACCTACTGGATTTCACCCCTGCATAAGAGCCATTAAACAGCACGTCTTTAGTAATGTCAGCAATAAGAAATCATTACCGGATTCTGTGCTTCATGATGTTTGGACAGTAGGTAACTTCAACAGATTTTTCTCATCAGAGTTGGTTTATGTTACATAATGTAAACACGATGGAAGAAAGCAGGATGCTTTATAATTAATAACAGTTTTATAAAAATGTTCCTCATAATGACAACATTGGAGATTCCTCTCCTTGGACTACTGCAGTGAGCCAAAATAGCAAGGAGGTTGGCATTCCATGGAAACAATTCACAAAGGGGACCTGGTTCAACTGAACCCTTTACCGCAATGTGTTTGTTCTACGCATGTAAGAAACCACACTTTCTGGTTCGTGCATGTCTCTAGGATTATTAGGGCCAAGAGAAATGTGTCTAGGATTTGGGAATACTCAACCGTTAAACCTTTTCTCAGTTTCCTACATGGTAACCAGTGGTGGGTTTCAAATATTTTTACTACCAGTTCTGTGGGCGTGGCTTGGTGGTGGCTTGGTGGGGGTGGCAGGGGAAGGATACTGTAAAATCTCCATTCCCACCCCACTCCAGGGGAAGGTTACTACAAAATCCCCATTCCCTCCCGATCAGCTGAGACTTGGGAGGCAGAGAATAGATGAGGGCGGGGCCAGTCTAATTTTTTACTACTGGTTCTCTGAACTACTCAAAATTTTGACTAACGGTTCTCCAGAACTGGTCAGAACCTGCTGAAACCCACCTCTGATGGTAACACTGATTTCCTTTTTTAGTAGTTGTTTTATGAAACAGTGAGAGGATGGACTTTTTTTTAAACCAGGAAGAATGATAAAGATAAACATAAGGGTAGGCTCCACATTGCTGGATCTGTCCAAGCAGAAAATAGACAACATCCACCAGGGAAACTGAATGTGCACTGCCCTCAACAGTCCAATTCAAACAGAGGATTCTAACCAAACATGGGATTGGTTCAGGGCCTCTCTTTTCCAGATTAGATCCTGCAAATAATGCATAACACATCTGAGAACAATTTTTGAACTACATAGCCTTGATCAGTGGTGGGATTCAAGTAATTTAACAACCGGTTCTCTGCCCTAATGATTTCTTCCAACAACCAGTTTGCCAAACTGCTCAGAAAGTTAACAACCGGTTCTCCCGAAGTGGTGCGAACTGGCTGAATCCCACCACTGCCCTTGATATGTTCTTGTACTACATCCTTGGGTGATCACCAAAACCATGTTCAATCTATTGCCTGAAAGCTTGTTTTGAGCCCTTTCTCTGAAAACATGGAAGCCAATTTATGGGGATGGCAAACCATAGTACTTTAGCAGAGCACAGATCTAACCAAACATGGGGTTGGTTCAGGGCCTCTCTTTTCTAGAAGTGATCCTGCAAATAATGCATAATACATACTGAGAACAATCTGTCCTCTTTCCAAATGCAGAGTATATTTGGTCACTGTGTGTCAGAGCACCTCTGGCACAAGTCCCAATTTTGGAAGTTTATCTTCAATACGATCTTTGAAGCGGAACAGCATTTGTCTGGCAAGATAAGAGGAATCAAGATTTGGGGCTGAAAATTAATCATTTATTAATTTTTAAAAAACCACTAAGTCTTGCTTGAGTTCCAGTCTAGCAGCCAGACCTCCTGCCCAAGGGCTGTACTGGAATGAATAGTTTGCACTCTTGAACAGTTGAACAGTTTGCACTCTTCCTGGTTAGTCAATGGAAATTGACTGAGCTCCATATGGAGCTGGGCCAAGGGTTTGACCTGAGATATTCACAAAGCAAAGTTGTGTGCTTCTGGAGAAAAAGAAGCAGCAAGAATTACTGCTGAATTTCTCTGCGTCTTCCAACAATTTGAGTTTGCTCAAAGGGATTAAGTCTCTAAACTAGTCAAAAAGCAACCACATATAGCCGTGATGGCGAACCTATGGCACGTGGGCCCAAAGTGGCACACGGAGCCATGTTGCCCGACATGTGTGGCGTCGTCTAACCCTCTTCCGGGTTTCTGGCACGCATGTGCGCACGACGAACAGCTGGCCTTCATGCGTGTGGCAGTGCCGGAAACTGGAAGAGCTGGTCTTCCATTTTCCGACGTGGGCATGTGCACTGGCCAGCTGATCATCGCGCACACATGCGCCCCATAACTGGAAGACTAGCTGGTCATTGCACATGTGCATGTGCACACTGGAAACCGGAAGTTAATTTCCCGGCATGCACATGCGCGCACATGCCCCCTTTGCAGCTCTCTTCCAGGTTGCGGGTCTGATGAGCGCATGTGTGCGCGCAAAGCACACAACACAAAGCGCTCCCTTTTCGGGACTTGGTGCCAAAAAGATTCGCCATCACTGGCATATAGCATAATTTTCTGTCTTAGAAAATTTTATACCCTGAAAGGTAACAAAAGACCATCACAGTAATATTCCGCAGCCTTTATTTTTTTGGAAGGCATGGAAATTTTGTTTTTATCAAATTATCGTTCCTCAAAATATCATGCCTGAAACACTCTAGAGAATTCATGGCAGAAGAATTATCAAAAATGTTTGCCAAGGTTTGAAAGGGAAAAGGAAGGAATCGTTCTAATGTCTAATAATTTCTCCATTACAGTTCCTTCTCTAATACAATCATTACATTCTAATTCTAACCTAATCCATCTTTTCATATTCCTGTTATTCTTAATTTAATGCCAGAGAAGCAAGTCAGGTAGACATTTCTGTATCCACAAAAAGAAAGTTTAGTAAGGCTGATAGCCTTCTTTTTTGGGCAAAAGGAAATCCCACCCTTGCAGAAAGTTAAGGGGCAGAAATGAAGCAGTCCCACTTTTCTCTAGTCTTTCCAGGGCTGGGATATAGGCTGTCTGTGAACATCAGGCTGGTTCCCTGCCTGGTAGTTTTTCAGAAACTTTAAAGACTGGGTTGTTTTAGAAATACTTTCACTGATTTAACGCTGCCACTTTATTTTTTTAAATGGTTTACTGTTATATAGTGGTTGTGGTTTCTTTTTCTCTAAGTTATGTCATGGATATTTTCTGTTGTATCTTTTTGTGTGAGCCATACAGAATCTTTTGATTGGGGCAACATATAAATCAGGGGTGAAATGCTCCCAGTTCGGACCAGATCGCCTGATCTGGTAGCAATGGAGGCGGGTGGTTCGGAGAACCGGTAGCAAAAATCCCTGCCCCCACCCCCATGCCCAGCTGAGCTGCACAATCATCAGAGGCTTTTTTTTTTACTTTTAAAAGCATTTTTTCTACAACCTCTTCGGAGGAAAAAATGCTTTTAAAAGTAAAAAAAAAAGCCTCTGATGATCATGCGGCTCAGCTGGGATTGTTAAAGGCTTTTAAAAGAAAAACAACCCTTTTTTTCTTTTAAATGTCTCTGACGATCCCAGCTGAGTTTTTTAAAAAGCCTCTGCTGATCAGGCAACTCAGCTGGGATCGTCAGAGCCTTTTGAAAGCATTTTTTTACAACCTCTTCGCCCACCCAGTCACATTACCCCCCACCACCAAGCCACGCCCACAGAATCGGTAGTAACAAATTTTAGATTTCACCACTGATATAAATATATAATTATAATATTTTTATACCATTGCTAGCTCCCGTATATCCATTCTTGAAAATACCTATAATGCCATAGGGCATTTATTTGCTTTACATTTTGTTAACTGCACGAAAGAAAGAAAGAAAGAAAGAAAGAAAGAAAGAAAGAAAGAAAGAAAGAAAGAAAGAAAGAAAGAAAATTTTAAATCAAATAGGAAGATAGCTAAGTGGTGCTAAGGAAGGCATAGCTAGGTATAATGGGTGTTTAATTTGTGGTTCTCCTGCTGTTTTCAATAATGAATTTAATTACCTGTAGTTGACAAATAAATCATTACTATAGTGTTTGTACTGAAAAGTATAAAGTATAACCAATACCAGGATTTAACTATGCCCCATATGGAACTGGACCAATAATTTTACTTCAGATAGTCACAAAGCAAACTTTTGTGCTTCTAGAGAAAAATGAAACAAGAATTGCTGCTGAATTTCTCTGAGTCTTCAGAGAAAACAAGGCAAGCTGGACTTTTCACTATCCTTTACATGCCTGATGGATCAGCTTCCTATCCAGGCTGCAGAATTTGTTTTATTTTATTTTATTTTATTTTATTCTTCCCCAAGGTGCATGATCTTTGTTTTCCTCCAAAGAATTTGCAGGTTTACTGATATTTACAGAAGTAACAAAATGCTCTTGTGGTCCTTCTTGGTCCACAAATTCCACAGGAATCTCTGATGCTATTATTATTTTATTTTATTTTGCTTTGTAGGAAGTTAGTACTCACCCCTCTCCTAGAAAAATGAAATATTTTAGGATATGCTAAAAAGGCAGAATATTTTCCCTAAAAGAGAAGCAGAAACTCAGCCCCCCACCTTTGTTAATGGGCCATTAAGGCCCGAGCCAGTCTATTCTACATAACAAAGATCGACCCCCTTCAGGCAGAGCCATTTAATTGCCCTTTATTGCAACACCCACCAAGTTTCAACCAAACTTGGCACACAGACAACCTAAAAAGCTAGCTATGAACTCTGGCAGCAACCAATCAGGATACTCTTCCCGGGCCCCAGGAAGTTCAAAGCCAGAGAGGGCATAAAACCAAGGCACACTCAGCATCTCTGCCCTTTTCTGTTCAGGAACTCAAACCATGTGATCCTGTCCACCATTAAACCATCTCTCCAAGCAGTCTCCATATTTCCAGTGTCTTTTTCCCCATTTGGAGCTGAACCCAGAGGATATTTCTTCTAATAGCTTTATATTTTATTTTATCTTGTGAAATGTATTGGTTATCCATCTTACCCAGGGTAACTCTGGTTGGCTTATAAAGCTATATAAAGCTATACTGCTGCCTAATTAAAAGATGGGGAGGGCAGGACCAGAATGAGGGAGAAGGTGGGATCTGTTGTCGATCTCTCAACCACCTCCAAGGTGATGTGCTACTGACAGAATCTACCCCACTAGATGCCCATATACCTCCTAAAACCTGGGAACTTCACTTTCGGAGATTGTATGAAGGCCCCTCCAGCGAGAATATAAGGGATACAATGAAGGCTCCCTCTCAAAGTCAGTCAAAACACAAAAGGGGGTTAAACAGGGGTGCATTTTGGCTTCTTTGCTTTAACAATTACAATTACTTTGCTTGCTCCATTAATCCTCCAAGACAAATTCTCCTCATCATGGATCAAGACTGTCAAGTCCAACCTTACCAAACTAGGCTTCTCCCCAGCTGCAATACTCAAGTTGGACTACGACCAAGCACAACAAACCTTGCGAAAAAGGGTAGAGGACATTGAAAAGCAAACGGACTTAGAGAAAGCTCCATTGTTTCTGGCTCCAGACGCCATTAGATATGTTGTTACTCCTGCCAGCTCTCTCAGATACTTGGAATCAGCAAACCATTGGAAAGCATTTTCGCTCACATGTTGCCATGCGCTTCCATCGGCTGTCCTGTACAAGTATAAAAAGATACCAGTGACTGAAAGACTCTGTTCCTGTGGCTCAGGAGAGGTGGAGACTGTTAGTCACATATTCCTTCAATGTTCTGTAGGAAGTTAGCACCCACCCCTTTCCTGGAAGAGTGAAATATTTTAGGAAATATGAAAAAGGCAGAATATTATATTTCTCTGTATGAGAAATATGAGAAGCATATTTTACAGACAAAGCAGCTCCCACCTTCCTGCCCCCCACACTTTGTCAATGGGCCATTAAGGCCTGGGCCAGTCTATTCTACATAACAAAGATCTGCCTCCTTCAGGCAGAGCCATAGTAGGAATTGCCAAAGATAGGATTAGCCCTCTACACAATAGCAGCAGAAACTCACCACATGTGACCTGGGAAGCACATGTGACCATCAGCCAGCAAGGCCCCCACCCCCTGGGAGTCTGACAACCAATCAGGATACTCTTTTGGGGCCCCAAGAAATGCAGAGCCAGAGAGAGCATAAAAACCCAAGGATTTACTGTATCTGCCCCTTTTATGTTCAGGAACTCAAGCCATGTGATCCTGTCCACCATTAAACCATCTTTCCAAGCAGTCTCCATGTCTCCAGTGTCTGTTTCCCCACTTGGAGCAGAACCTAGAAGGATGTTTCTTCCAACAGTTCCTTTAACACAGAGATTCAGAAAATCCTTCCAATTATTGCCAGGTATCTGGCCATTCTGACACTGCTTACCTCCAGTGGCTGTTTAAGAACAAACAATCCAAAACTACAGCACAGGTGGCTAAATTCTGCACAGCAGCACTGGGGATTCATTGGAAACACGTGTCTAATTCACCATAGCTATTTTATACAACAAATGTGGCAAATCCTTTGCATTGCTTATTTCTTTCCCTTTTAGTAATAAACTGACTACGGGCCACACAGTTTATGGATTATAATTTTAGTATAGTTAGACCATGTGTAATTGACAGACTGAATTTTATCATAGATTTTATCTGTTATTTGTTATTTTATTCTAGAATTTTTAATTGTATATTTATTGAGTGTTTTTATTTGTTCTGGTCTCTGATATATGACTGTAATAAACTGAATTGACCACATTATCTGGATAAAATAGAATAAATATAGACCTATTTTCCAATCATGATGATGCTCTTTTTATCAGATATTCTAGTATTACTAGATATAATATGTAACTGAACAATGAAGCACTCAGGATATACCATTGCTTAAGTCTATTGCTAGTTTGCACTACATCTGAGAAACATCCAGCTGTATTGCATCTCACCTTGAGCCTATAATTTATTTGAAATGCATGTAAGAGGGGGAGTCAATTGTAGAAGATATAAGTTTGTGCTTAAAGGCAGGACCAGCTTTGGGCTAAGGCAAAGAAGGCACTGGACTAGGATATCAAAACTTAGGGAGTACCAACCCTTTGCATTGACTGGAAGTGGAGCCATCACTCAATGTACCTTAGGGGTGCCATATACAGTAATCTTAAGCGAGTACCACTAAAAGTTTTCCATGAAAATTGAATCACGTTTGCTTTGGATCTACAGATAAAGTGGAGGCTCCATCCACCTGCCTGGACATAATATGCGAGCACTGCACATGCGCAGAAGGCTGTGTGCATACGCACTCACATTTGCGAACCAGTAGGGAAGGTAAGTGAATCCCACCTCTGTGTTTTAGCCAAATTTCCAGTAAGTATGTCTGGCATTGATTCACCAATTGATTAATTCGCTGGCCAGTTAGGGCAGTTATTTAGAAGAAGTGACTTCAGTGTTTATATTGATTCAAATTGTTCAGCCAACATGCAACTAGAAGAAATCCCAGCTTTCATTTCCAAGCTTGTTCTCTCACCTAGCCTGTGTAATGGCTTCTGATAATCAAGGGGACGAGGAGATGAAGTTATTGGCTTGTGTTATTATGACATGTACCTATGCCATTTTTTTGGTTCTCTGTTCCACTGGGCATGTATGGCTGTTTTACAAAAGTAGAAATTTGGAATTGAAAAACTGAACTTTTCTCAAAATTTCTGAAAAGAATAATTGAGTGGATGGAGGGCATTTCTTTTTTCTTTAATGTAATTTTTATTAAGACTTTTTACATATATAAAAGAGAAATATAAGAGTGTGTGTGTGTGTGTGTGTGTGTGTGAGAGAGAGAGAGAGAGAGAGAGAGAGAGAGAGAGAGAGAGAGAGAGAGAGAGAGAGAGAGAGAGAGAGAGAGAGTATGAATCGTAATTCAAACAAACAAAAACTCAAATAAGCATTGGGTCCCCCAGAGAGGAATGTTTATGTGTGGAATCTGAAAAATAACGCTGTCAGAAGCCACCACACAATGAACATCCTGTTCCTTTTTCATGTGCAAGACCATAAAATGATTGAGCTTCAAACTCTCACTTGCAGCCCCCACTTGTACATTTTTGTTACCCCTCATGTAGAGTCCTTTGACTCAGGATCTCCTCAGGTGCCACAAATGCTCTTCTCACCCACTGTTAGTTAGGTTTGGCTTTTTATGAAATTGAAAATGACAGTTAAACCTTTTTTATGGTTTGTGTTCCACTGATTCCTCAACCCTCCATCACATCCATGACCTTTCTTTTTCTTCCTCATTGTTTTTTTGCCCTCAACTGTCCCTGCTTGTCAATCCATAATAACCACAGATTGGGGAAATCTTATTGCTACATACTTTGTTTACCATCCCTCCAAAGGAGCCAGTTTCTCAAGTTGTGACTATAAAACCTAGTAGCCATCCTGGAAAAATCAGACATCATCTTCCAAGGAGCTGCAGCAATGAAGGCATTAGTGCTCACCCTCCTCTTCCTCCTCATTGCGGCCAGTGAAGCCAAACGATATTCCAGATGTGAACTGGTTTCAATTCTAAAGTGAGATGGCCTGGATCGATATCATGGCTACAGTTTGAACAACTGTGAGTTTACTCTATCTTTTTTCTCCACCTTTACAAGTTTCAGGTTTGCAAGGCGGATGCAAAATGAGGAACTTCCTTCCCAGAAAGAATTCATCCAGACCACCCAATGAATAAAAAGCTCTGTTCAATTTTCTTAGAATGGTAAAATATGCTTTTGTCCCATCCCAAATGTCTCAGAAGATCTCCCTGCATTAACACCCTTATTTTAAGAGGGTGATCAATATCCACTTCATGGCCTGTTTGCACAACAGCAGAATAGGAGTGTGGTTAGACCACTTCGGTTTTTGTATTTTCACAATCACTGGCTTAGATTTCTTCTCTTCAAAATAGAGTTTATTTGTGCCAGGATAAGCATCCTCTCAAATGAAAGATCCTTCAGATTGCCCCAAATCATTTTAATTCAGGATACAGTTGAAGGGGCCATCACAGAAGATTTTCCACATTTGTGATATTGCAAAAGTCCCACAATGGAAAAGTACCTCCTCCTTGGAAAGCCCAGTTTAAGAAAAGAGAAGAAAGGAGAGGTGGCTTTATGTGCCATTAACAACGGCAGGAATATCTTGGAGATAAGATTCAGTTTTATTCCAAATTCTCTTGAAGGTGTCCAATATATATTGGACTTCTCAGGTCCTTCTTTGGTTCAGGAAGAATGAATATATGGTTAAACATTCTGTTTTAAATGTTCTGTTTAAAAAACTAGAACAGCTTTTTCATTTACAGCATATGCTTTTTATAGACCTATGCCTGTTTGTTTTCTTCCAGGGGTCTGCATGGCTTTTTATCAGAGTGGATACGACACCCAAGCTGTGGGACAGCAAAACTGGGATGGCAGTTACGACTATGGGATTTTCCAGAGAAACAGCAGCTGGTGGTGCAACAATTACCAGGGCCATACAGCTAATGGCTGCAATAAGCCTTGCAATGGTAAGACACATATTTTAGAGGACAGATAAAGAGATAAGCTTTAACAAACTTTCAAAATTCAAGAGAATTGACACAATGAGGTGGTATGCTTATATTCCTTGCAGTGTTGCTTCCTGACCTGACCTACTACTTATTTCACCTACTGTATTTTCTGGCGTATAAGACGACTTTTTAACACATGAAAATCTTCTCAAAAGTCGGGGGTCGTCTTATACGCCGGGTGTCGTTCTCCTGTAACCAGACAGACCAGCCCGAAAGGCTCTGATGAGCCTTAAATGGCTCTGGCGATCCAAGCTCTGACGATCCCAGCTGCGTTTCCTGCTAATCAGGCAACTCAGCTGGCGATCCAAGCTCTGACGATCCCAGCTGAGTTGCCTGCTAATCAGGCAACTCAGCTGGGATCGCCAGAGCCATGTAAAAGGAAAAAAGTTTTCCCCCTCCAGCTTGCTTACCTTAGCTGCTAGTCGCAATGCTTGCCTTGCTTCACTTGCCTGAATCCATTCCATCAGCAAGCCACTCCCTGCCTACAATCAAGCAGGCAGGGAGTTGTGGACTTCAACTCCCAGAATTCCTCAGCCATCAAAACAAAGCTGGCTGAGGAATTCTGGGAGTTGAAGTCTACAAGTCTTAAAGTTGCCAAGGTTGGAGACCCCTGTTCTATTGGGTAACTTTTTTTCCCCTTTGGAAGCTTTAAAAAAAATAGTTAATTGGGGTTTTTTTAGTTGTTCTTTTTTAGACCTAGCCATTTAAAGTTTAGGAAGTTTTAAATTTAGTTTTCATATAAAAATAAAAATAAAATAAAATAATATTTCTGCAGCTTTCTGAGATTTAGTGTGTTTCTGTAGTGTTTCACTCTAACTACACAAACACATAAAATCTCACAAAGCTGTATGTGGAATTTTGTGTGTGTAAAGTGTGAAAGTTGTTTTTTGGGGCTTTTTGTGGCTGTGTGAGGTTCCTGCTTGTTGCAGGGGCCATTTTGGGTCTAGCACAGCTGCTTTTACATTGTGGGTGAGCCAGTTGATGTTTTTTAATTTTTATTTGGTGTGCGTTGGAAGAGGGATAGTCTTATACGGTGAGTATAGCCCAATCCCTATATTTTAACAGGAAAAGTCGGGGGTCGTCTTATACGCCCAGTCATCTTATACGCCGGAAAATATGGTATTTCACTAGAAAAGCAAAACACGTAAAATATCTCTCTAAATCAGATGAAATTTTGTAGGCAAATTCTAGTCCTTCTTCCCCTTTATTGGTCTCTGTAATTGTCCAACTGCATCCAATGCTTCATGAAGATTGGCATCAAATCACCCTGTCTCTCAAAATTCTGTCATGTTCCTACTTCTGTCATCTTTGATAGTATCTAGTCAACATGTCTCCAGCTGGTCTCATCCTTTTTCAATCTGCTTCCCCACTGAGTACCCCATTTCTCAATTTGTCACAAGTTCTCTAACTTCCATCACAAAGAAAAATCTCACTTTGTACCTCCACAGCACCCATCCCAGTGTGGTCTGAGTTCTAATGAATACCAGACACATATTTGATGAGGTTCCCCTGTCCCACATCAACAGTCTTGTGATCTCTTTTGCTTTTTTCTAGACTGGAGACACTAGACCAAACTAGCTCTCCATCCACAATGTAAGAGGTAGCTTGCCTAGCAGAGCCACCTGATCCCAACTTCACTAAAATTAATCAATGTCCTGCCAGAGAGAGAGAGGTTAAGGGCAACAAATTCAGCACCAGAACACCACCTGGCTAAGGAACCCAATTCTCTGCTTTCTGTCTTTTGTCAGAGAAATCTGGTTCTGGGACTCCAGTGAGACAATTCTTCTCTCACCCCTTTCCAAGAGTGCAGTGAGACTGCCAGGAAGCCTGCATATCCAGCATATTCGGCTCCAGAGAGAAAACAGATTCCTAGCGTTCTATACTTTTCAGAATTGTTCCTCTACTTGGTTAAATGGTCCATGAGAAGAGGATTTTATGGTCCACACCAGGTGTACAGAAAATAGGTCATACCATTAAAAATGTAAATGTATTGCATACATAACTAATGAATTCCTATAACTAAAATTCCTGTTAGGTAGGAATCTGCTTTAAATAATAATTTTATGCAAATCTTTGGAAATACCTTTGAAACATCTGAACTTGGACATATTCTAACTTGCCTCTTTTGGCAGCTTTCATAAATGATGACATCAGAGATGATATTATTTGTGCTAAGAGAATTGTGCATGATCCCAATAGGATGAATGCCTGGTGAGTCAATCTCTCATTAACATCTTTCTACTTGTATCATTCAGTAGCAAATGAACTTATTCTTGTGGTCATGAAAGTTAATTACCTTTCTTTAAATTATTGTACAACTTTTAGCCTGGGTGGTAAAATACATTTTTTGAATTTGGAAAATTACATTTTTGTTTCTATACTTGCACTTTGGTTGTTTTAGAAGATAGTTTGGTTGTTTTAGAACCTCTAAACCTGGGATTAGTGGATTGTTAAATCCAGGTTTTAAGCAAAGAGATACCCAATTTACCAGCATGAGTGTTGATGCCCATTATAACTGAATAATTCCTTCCCATTAATTTCACATCCACTTTCGATTTCTGTCTTTCTCACCTAATTTAAAGTCTCTTTAAACACAGAGTCAACATTGGGGTTAACAACCAGCTGGGACAAGTAGCAGAAAAATTTGGCCAATCGCCTTTTAAACACCAGGGCTCTGATCCCAGGAACGAGCTCCCATGGGAACAGAGATCTGGTAGGAAAAGAACATAGTAGTGAGGGAAGCAGAGAGAGAGATAGTTTGTGAAGCCTCCAATCATAGGATAAATAGCAAAGGGGGTTGCAGCCACAGATCATTAGATGGAAATCCCATAAACTGAGCATCTAGAACAGGGGTATCAAACTCAATTTCATTGAGGGGCGCATCAGTGCTGTGATTGACCTTGGGGGGGGAGGCGGGGGGACAACTATGTGGGCATGGCTAACCGGGTGGGCATGGCTAGCTTGACGCCACTCCCCAAACTACTGACATGTTTCCTCTTCGCATTGGGTAGACCAGGCTGAAGCCACGCTGGCCTGATCTTTCCTCTTCACACTGGGTAGACCAGGACAGCCCCGTGTGCGGGATCCGACCACATTGCAGGCTGGATCTGGCCTGCGGGCCTTGAGTTTGACACCCCTGATCTAGGTCAAAGCATAAACATTTTATGTGCTCAATAACCAGAATTATTTAAAATTTACTCTGATATATGCGATTCTCAAGCATTCTAAGAATTTGGATAGAATTTTGTGAGCTTTTTAGTGTTAACCCAATTCTCCAGATCTTAACTGCCCTGGGCAATGGCTGGTATGGACTCTGGCAAGGTTATGTGGGAGTCCAAACTATATTGAGCAGTAGTGGCATATAAACTTTATTGTGAGGAATATAACTCAATCAATCGTAGTTCTTTTCACTTTAACCTGGAGAGAAGGAGATTAACAATTAGGAAAGAAAGTCAAAGACGAGGAAAAATTAATAAACGAGAGTTGCCCTTGCTCACCTTCCTCAATTTCTCCAAGGAGATTTACATCAACTGAAATTGTCAAAGAATCAAACATATGTGTGATCAACAAAGGCATACATTATGTTTATTTTTAATTTGCATTCTTATTTTTAGGGTTGCCTGGAAAAACAACTGCAAAGGAAAAGATCTGTCACAATGGACCCGTGATTGCGAGCTCTGAGATTGATGATCCTGCATTTCTCTTCCTCCTCCTGTGATGCAAATGATATTATTCCTTATATAACCACGTAGAAGTTTGATTTTATTCTTGCATTCCACATATTGGGAACAATGAGTTTCTTTGCACAAAAATGATGATTTTTAAATGGTTTATAGTTGGAAAAGAGGGAAGGTGTTTTGCTTTTTAAAATCTTTGAAAATTGCTTCAATAAAACGAGTTTTGCGCATTATGCCCTTGCCCTGTTTCATGCTTTATTTATTTCCTTTTCATATTTCATTATTCATACATATGGTAATTGAACTGGTTACCAATCATTTCTATGGAAGAGCAGACCTGTGCAACAAAATGCAGCATTGATTCAAAGCTTGGTGGTACTTAACAAAATACCAGAAAAGAAAAAAGAAATAGCGTATCAGTTTTTTCAAAAACTCTATGAACAAGATAGAGTGACAGATGAAGAAATAAATAAATATTTAAATGGAGAGGGAATGTCGACCTTAACAGAAGAAGAAAAGGAAATATTAAATAGGGATGTCACCATAGAAGAGCTAAGAGAAGTGATCAAGAAACAAAAAAATAATAAAACACCAGGGACCGATGGAATACCAAGTGAATTTTATAAAGGACTAGGAGAAACATTGGATTGGATATTATTAGAAACATACAATGAGGCATTAATAGAGGCAAAGCTATCAGACTCATGGAGAGTAGCATACATTTTGTTGATACCAAAGGAAGGAGCAGATATAACACAAATAAAAAATTACAGACCAATCTCTTTATTAAATACTGATTACAAAATTTTTATGAATATAATGGCAAATAGGATGAAAAAAAATATTGAATTGTAGGATACACCTAGATGAGAACAGGTTTTTACCAATGAGACAAATAAAAAATAATATAAGAACAGTAATTAATGTATTAGAATATTATGAGGTGCATCCAGAGAGGCAAGTAGCCCTGATCTTTCTGGATGCACAAAAAGCTTTTGATCAGGTCAATTGGCAATTTATGCTCCAACAAATAAAAAACATGAAATTCGGGGAGAGATTTGAAAACATAATAGCCTCCATATATACAAAGCAAAAAGCAAGTATAATGGTAAATGGAGACTTTATTAAATTTTTTGAAATAAAGGAGTATGGCAGGATTGTCCACTCTCACCCTTACTTTTTATTTTGACATTGGAAAATTTATTGATAAAAATCAGAGCAAACAAAAAGATAAAAGGGTTAAAAGTAAAACGAGAGGAATACAATGCCCAAGCATTTGCGGGTGGCCTTGTATTCTTCATAGAAGAACCATTAAAAACAGGACAAATATTGATAAAAGAAATAGAGGAATTTGGGAAGGTAGCTGGTTTAAAAATTAATAAAGATAAGACCAAAATGTTAACAAAAATATGATAGGAAAACAAATAGAGGAATTAATTAAAGAATCAGGATTACAGGTAGTAAAAAAGGTGAAATATTTAGGTATATATTTGACAGCCAGATGCGCAACAATAAAGGAGAATAATTATGTAATCTTAGTCCAACAAATAAAAGAAGATTTAGAAAAATGGGGGAAACTGAAATTATCATTATTAGGGAGAATAGCAGCAATAAAAATGAACGTTCTGCCGAGGCTGCTTTATTTATTTCAGACAATTCCAGTAAAATTGGACAATTTTTTTTTTGTAAATTTGAACAAAATAACCACAAAATTTATATGGAAAGGAAAAAAGAATTAAATTAAGTATATTGCAAGATGACAGAGCCAGAGGTGGATTCGGATTACCAGCATGGGAAAAATATTATAAAGCAACAAGTTTGACATGGATTAAGGAATGGGTGAGTTTGAAAAATCAAAGATTGCTAATATTGGAGGGACACAATCTGATGATGGGGTGGCACGCCTTCTTATGGAACACCAGGAATAAAACACATAGGTATTTTTGTAACCATATATTAAGAGACTCATTAATTTGTACATGGCAAGAAATTAAAAATTAACATATATGAAAGTTCCTGGAGGGCTATCCACAATAGAGGCAACGATACACCCCAATACTTTGACAATTCAAAAAATGGTAAGATGTTATGAAATATTAAATCCCCAGGGAATATTAAAAACACAAGAGGAACTTAGAGAGCAAGGAATACAGATAGACTGATGGCCCTATTTACAGATAAAAACAAGATACAAAAAAGACCAAGAGGAAAGAGGAATTGAATTAAAACCAAATCGGTTGGATAAACTTTTAGAAACCACAGACGAAAAATTGATTTCAAAAATTTATAAATGTTTATTATAATTTGATTTAGCAGAAGAATTAGTAAAGGGACAAATGATAGCATGGGCAAGAAACAATGGACATAACATAGAATTGGAGGACTGGGAAAGAGTGTAGGAAAATAATTATATTATAACAAAATCAGTAGCTCATAAAGAGAACCAGTACAAAATGTGGTATGGATGGTATCTGGCCCCTTCGAGATTAACAAAAATGTATTCGAATGTAAGTCCAACTTGCTGGAAGTGCAAGCAGGCACAAGGCATTTTTTTCCATGTCTGGTGGCTTTGCCCCAAAATTAGGAAGTATTGGAAAAAATAAGGATTTGGCTAATAGAAATAATGTCGGAAAAAATAGAACTCAAACCAGAATGTTTTTTAACAGGGATTATTAAAGAAAATTATAAAGTATTTAATACTACATATAATCACTGCGGCCAGATTGGTGTTAGCTCAATTTTGGAAAACTGATCAACTGCCAACAGAAAACTGATAATCCAAAAAATCTAAAATTGTGTGGAAATGGATAAATTAACATTTGAATTGAAAGATAAGGCAGACTCAAAATATTATATAGCATGGAATAGATGGTATGATTGGATAAATCGGAGAAATAAGGCAAATGTAAAATTCTGAATGATAACCAAAAAAAAATGGACCATCAATAAGACAATGGATATGTGACTAAAGTCACCTTTTTTTTAATGTAGTGTTGTTTATATGGATATATATGTGTTTAGTGTATATATGATGTAGCATTTCGTTTTTAAATGTTTAATAAAGTTTGTTTTTTTAAAAAAAAAGAAAAAGAAAAAGAAATTTGTGGTGCTATATTGTGTTTAGGAGTCTGACAGCCCATGGGTAGAAGCTGCTGGTCCGGCTGGCTATTCTTCGGTGTCTTCTGCCCGATGTTAAAAGTGAAAAAAGACACTGGCCAGGGTTTGAATCATCCCTAAGTATCTTCCTTACTCTGCTGAAACAGCGAGACCTGGCGATGTCAGCCAGTGGTGTTAGAGAGCAACCAATGGTTTCTTGTGCTGAATTAATCACTGTTGTGGTCCGCCAGCAGCCTGCAGAGCTGGCAGCAGAGTGGGACAGTGATGAGGCTGAGGAAGAACATGGGCCAGTCCTGGAGGCTGGGGAAGGCCCGGATGAGGGCTCTGCGTCAGAGGCAGAGATGGGGCCAGGGCCATCGGGGAGTGAGGTACGGACTCCAGAACCTCCACAGACTGATAGGAGTGAGGCAGAGAAACAGGAGGAGCCTGTTCCTAATGCAAACATGAGAAGAGCTGCCAGAAGGCAAGAGCAGTTCAAGCAAAAAGGACAACTCGGGAGTAGGGCCAAGAGATGATTGGCCCCTCCCATAAGGCTTAAAACAGACCAGCAACGGCGTTTGGGTTTTGCCAGAAAACAACTTTGGAAGCTTTGTTTTCTCCTTCGTCTACGTCTTGTATTTATTTTTTTATCTGTGACTTCTGAACGTTTGCCAAGAAAGGCCTTTGGCAGTTTGCCTAATTGGAGCAAGATTTGTGAGGAATTTGTTTTGTGAGGAATTTGCTTTAATTTAGTTGAATGACGCTGGGAGTGAAGTAATTCTCAACTGTTCGAATAAAGTTTGTTTGTTTTTTCACTGACTGATTTTCCTACTACTTACTTGGGCCTGGGTCACAACAATCACTCTCTGTAGTACCTTCCTGTCTGCGGCTATTAAACCAGCGTACCATACATTTATACAGTATGTGAGGACACTTACTTTCGTGGACCGATAGAAAGAAGGAATCAACTGTTGTTCTACCTGATTTTTCCGCAGGACTCTAAGGAAATGAAGTCTCCTTAGTCTCTGAATAATATTAGATAAACAGATAAAATTGGAGATGAGGCATCCTGTGACTACATAGAGTTTTTGCAGATAAAAACCAGCACCTTGAATTCCCCCTGAAACCAAGTGGCAATTAACTAACCCCATCCCTGCCTCTGCTGCCCTCTTCGGGACCAGATCTGGCTTCTGGATAGCCTTCTGGGACAGCCGATGTAGAGTTCACTGCAGTGACCCATACCATGAATAATTTACAAAATCCAGTTGCAGAATTCAGCAATTTCAGATCATGATGGAGAAAAAAACATCTGTATGGTCATTAAGAGCTAACAGAGACTTGATGACACATAATCAAGCAATGTTATTCAGAGGAATCGATGACTAATCTAACACAGTAATTTTTGCTCTACCAATTCACGTCCATATCTCTCATCATGGCCACAAGCCAAACAAATTAAATTAAATTAAATTAAATTTTAAATTAAAAGAATTCAAGATCATGTTTCAGAAAGTTTTTAATAAAGCATCCTGTTAAGAGTGACAAGTTGCTAGAAGGTATGAATTCATTGTGCATCCATGTCAGATTCTCCTATAAGAGCAGAAAATACAAAACTAGAGCCTCATCCTCATCTTTCTCCCTCTCCCTCTTTATATGCCCTCAAGGAGGATAATAAGGCAATAAAACCAAACTGAAATAATACAGTTCTCTGAGTAATTTCAGTATGTTGCATTTCTCCGCAAACTTCATGAGACCAAAAAATATGCACTGAAACTAGAGTTGTATTGAAACAACCAGACAGAAACCACAATCAAATGAGAGAGAGGAATGTCTTTGGGATGGGGGTCCCAAAAAATCAAGAAGGCAGCAGTCACCACACAATAAAAGCCCTCTTCCTTTTTCACATACGTCACATGCAAAACACATAAAAAATGATGGGGCTTCAATCATGCAATTGGAACCATCACTTGTTCATTTTTGGCACGTCATTCCCTTTGACCCAGAATCTCTCAGGGAGCTATAAATGTTTTTCTCACTCTTTTTAAAAAATTGGTTTAGCTTCTTACAAAATTAAAAATGAGTGTTAAAAATATTTTTTCTTCTACTTTGCCCTCAACATTCTCTTCTGGTTACTCCATTATTGCTTCAGCTTTGGGAATTACTATTGCCACATACTTTGTTGTCAATCTCTCCTGAGTTTCCACTTACACAAGCTGTGACTATAAAATCCAGTAGCCGCACTGGAGAAGTCAGACATCCTCCTCTGAGAAGCTGCAGCAATGAAGGCCCTATTGCTCACTCTCCTCTTCCTCCTCATTGCAGCCAATGAAGCCAAAGTATTTACCAAATGTGAACTGGCTTCACTTCTGAAAAGGCAGGGGATGGAAGGATATCACGGCTACAAATTGGGTGACTGTGAGTTTACTTTTTCTATCTCTCTGTTTTAGCCTGGTTCAGGTTTTCAAGAGGAATGGGTCCGTGGGTCCTTCCTTGGTTGAGGGAAGAATGATTGAAGATGGTTAAATATTCTGTGTAAGAAACCAGGATAACTTTTCACTTATAACAATAACCTTTTATACTCCTTTCCCTGTTTGCTCTCTTCCAGGGATCTGTATGGCCTATCATGAGAGCAGATACAACACCCAAGCTGTGGGGCCACCAAACACGGATGGCAGTCGCGACTATGGGATTTTCCAGATAAACAGCCGCTGGTGGTGCAACAATAACCAGGGCCCTACAGCTAATGGCTGTCATAAGCCTTGCAGTGGTAAGACACCTAGTGTAGGGAAGAAATTATCTTGATGAAGGAATACAAGAGTTGTTAGGAGAACTGTTAGGGTTTTAGTCCTTCTTCTCCTTTATTGCTCTTTGTACTTGTTCAATTTTGTCCAGTGCTTCATGAAGTTTGGCATTAAATCATTCTGTCTCTCAAAGTAGTTTCAAGTTCCTGCTTGGGTTACCTGTGATGGTATCTAGCCACCATATTTTCTGTTGGCCTCTTAGCCTTCCTCAATCTGCTCCTCCACTTTGTACTCCATTTCCCAAATTCTCACAAGTCTTTTAACTTCCTTTTCACAGCCATATCTCACTTTGTGCCTCCAAACACCACCCACCACAACATTAGTCAAGGTCTTGCCCAGAGGCACAAGTTAAAGGCAGCCATAGAACTTCAACTAGCAAGGAACCTGATCCAGTGTTCTCTGCCCTTTGTCAGAGAAATCTGGTTCTTGGACTTTGGTGAGACAATTCTTCTCTCACTCCTATCCAAGAGTGCAGAAAGACTGTCGGGAAGTCTGCATATTCAGCTCCAGAAGGAAAACAGATTCCCAGTGTTCTACACTTTTCAGACTTGTTACTCTACACACTTAGAGGATGAGAAATGTCATTTCATGTTCTACACCAGCTGTATAAAAAGTAGCTTACACTGTTAAAGAAGTGAAAGCATTACATAATAACTATTGAGGTCCTACATCTAAAGTGCCACTTGGGTAAGAATCTGCCTTAAATAGTAATATTATGCAAGTCTTTGGAAAAATTTTTTTGAAACATCTGGGTTGGGACATATTTTAATTTGTCTTTCCTGGCAGCTTTCACAACTGATGACATCACAGATGATATTGTTTGTGCTAAGAGAATTGTGCATGATCCCCAAAGGATGGATGCCTGGTAAGTCAATCTTTCATTAACATCATCCACTTGTAACTTTGGGTAGCAATTGAATTGTCTTGAAAGTTAATTATCTTTCTTTACATTATTGTACAACTTTTAATCTTGATGGTAAAATACAATTTCTGAATATGGAAATGTGTATTTTTCTTGCTAGAGGGGTTTGTTGATACCTATTATAGCTGAATAATTTCTTCCCAGTAATTTCCCATCCATTATCCACTTTTGTGCTTCTCACTAGTTTTAAAATCTTTTATCACAAGTTCAGCATTGGGGTTTGGTACCGAGTTGGGGCAGGTAGCAGAAGAATTTGGCAGATGGCCTTTTAAACACCAGGAATCTGATCCCGTGGAGGAGCTCCACAGGATCAGAGAACTGGTAGATAGAGGGATCCTGACGGATTCTAGGATATGGGGTAGGATTTTGTGAGCCCTCTGATGATCACCAAAGACTTTGGATGGGAACTCCTTTTACCTCTAGCTAGTATAGACCCTACCTAGGATATGTGGGAACCAAAGTATCTCTTGGGCATTACTGGTCATATAGGCTTTATTGTGACAAATAGAAAGTCAGGAGTATTTTAGCTAAAACAAAAAAAGTGTTGGATTTTAGCCTGGAGAAAAGGAATTCATTGACAAACCAGCAAAGGAACTTTATCAATCAATAAATAGGAAAGATGAATGAAAGATAGTTGCCACTAACTCACCTGGAAATTCCTGTCTCCTGCTTGAGCGGGGGCCAGGGGGGAGTTGGACCAGAAAACCTCCAAGGTCCCTTCCAATTCTGTTCTTCTCATATTCTGTTACTCTTGAAGTAGATTTACATAATCAAACAAACCACTCCTGCATGTGGTTTGGAAAGACATGCAATATTCTTCTTCTTACTTCTAGGGTTGCCTGGAGGAACCACTGCAAAGGAAGAGATCTGTCAGAATGGACTCGTGGCTGCCAGCTCTGAGATGGATGATCCTGCATTTCTCTTCTGTATTTCTCTTCCTCCTCCTGTGATGAAAATGATACTACTTCTTATACCGTATAACCAAACTTTCATAATGCATGTACCCCAGAAGTTGGGAAGAACAAGTTTCTTTGCATACAAATGATGATTTTCAATCTCTTTTAAACTCTTCAAATATTCCTTGAAAACTTTCAATAAAATGAATATTCTGCATTTTGCCACTTTCATTTCATCCTTCATTATTCTCACATAACTGAACTGGTTATTAATCTTTCCTATGGCAGGGGAGAACTGTGTAACCAAATACATCACTGGTTCAAAACTTGGCATCATGTAATAGAGATCCTGATGCATCTCTTAATACAATATTAGTAAATTATCTTGAAATTGTTACATGAAAATTCTAAATTGGCAGTCAAGGCCAGACAATATCTAGGATGTACCTCCAGTTATACTAAGGCTTGGTTTTTGTTGTGCAGTATAACTGATGTCTGAATTTAGAATCTGGTGGCTATCTTACTACAATCCATTGTCCTGGCAGATACCAGAGTATCCAAACAAGAAAGCAACATTAGCAGATTAAATTATACAGGCAAAATTATTGTGATTTACCCTGTTCCAAACTCCTCGTTTTACCTTCTTTCAAAGTATAGATTTGTTATTGTATTAAATCTAGTCTATTCAGTGCATCATCAGTTCCAGGATATAGTTAACAAGTCAGAGGAAGACTGACCCAAAGTCACCCAGCTGGCTTGGTGCCTAAGAGGGGACCAGAATTCACAATGTTTTGGTTTCTAGTTTGGTGCCTTAACCATTATTCCAAACTAGCTGTTCTGCATACAGTGAGCCACAGTGGCGCAGTGGTTAGTGTGCAGTACCACAGGCTAATTCTGCTGATTGCTGGCTGCCTGCATTTGGCAGAATCTCACCAGGCTCAAGGTTGACTCAGCCATCAATCCTTCTGAGGTTGATAAAATGAGGACCCAGATTGTTGGGGCAATATGCTGACTCTGTAAACCACTTAGAGGGGGCTGTAAAACACTGTAAAGCGGTATATAAATTTAAGTGCTATTGCTATTATAATTAAATAGAATGACTTGATTTATATTCAGTCCCCTAAAACACCCCACTCTCCCACCATGCTGGTACTGCAATGGTCTATTGCACCAGGGAATTGCAATTTGTTTCCTTTTTTGTATATATTTTTTATTCACGGTATTAAACAAGAAGATAAAAATTAATATAAACTAATGTAAAGAAAAAGAAAGAAAAAAAATAAAGCAAAGAGGGCAAAACATACAAGAAAAGAAAAAAGTTGAGGAAAAACAAAATGGAGAAAAAATATCATAAAATTAATATACTTTTACTTTCTAAAATTACACACTACTCTTTTTTCCATAATCTATCCTATCTAATCATCAAAATCATATATCGTTCCTTTTTTATTTTTATGCAAAAGTTCCATAAGAGGCTTTCAGTTACCTATATATACAGTATATATATATGTTATATATGATATATATATATGATATATGCAAAATATATATAGATATATTATGATATATATATATGCAAAATCCTCCACAAACATAACATCAAGACAGCATTCTGCACAAACCGAAAAATATCCACCATCCTAAGGAACCCCAAAGACAAAATTGAGTTAGAAAATCAAGGAGTATATGAAATCCCATGCACCGCCTGCCCCACCACATACATTGGACAAACCAACAGACGAATAAGTGCACGCATAGAAGAACACAAGAACTCAGTCAGAAAAGAGGAACCAACTTCTTCCCTGGTCCAACACCTTAAAGCCACAGGACATGATATTGACTTTAAAAAGACCAGAACTATCGCCAAAACTGAACACTTTAACAACAGAATAATCAGAGAAGCCATCGAGATAGAAAAACGCCCACACAGCATGAACAAACGAGACGATACCTCCCGCCTACCAGCCATTTGGAAACCTGCCCTTATTGACAAACGAGTCCCTAACACGACGAATGACACCAGACCCACACTCACGAGAGCCACACAGGATGTCACCACCACACATCCACACAGAAAGCAGACTCAAACCCACACTGATAATGAGCCACGACCAAGGACCAGAAGCCAGACCGTAGCTGCATCATTAGCCACTTTAAACCCCTCCAATCCATACATGAAGCAGACTGACACCCACCATGAAGAGGTCGCACAGCCACAAACACGAAGCCAAACAACAACGCAGCTCACCAGCTCAAATCCCCCTGCAACTCAGACTAAGCTGAGCACAACCAAGCCCCCACCCAAACAGAACACACCCCCAGCCAATCAGAGCACAACCAACCCCCCATCCAATCAGAGCACAGCCAAGCCCCTAACCAATCAGAACACACCTCCACCCAATCAGAATACAGCCAAGTTCCCACCCAATCAGCTCACACCCCCACTAGCAGTTAAAAGGAAGAGACAGCTGCGATCTCACATTGCTCCTGGAAGCACGAAGCCGAGAACACCAGCCTGAAGATGACGAATGAGACTTTGTCGAAACGTCGCCAAGACACTTCCAATTTTATGTGGGAGAAGACCCGAATAACCAAAGACCTACATATATATATATATATATTTGCATGAAAATAAAAAAGGAACATGATATTATATTATATATAATATAATCAACAGGTCTTGTTCAGGGGTGAAATCCAGCAGGTTCTGACAGGTTCTGGAGAACTGGTAGTGGAAATTTTGAACTGTTTGGAGAACCGGTAGCGGTCACTAGCGGAAATTTTGAATAGTTCAGAGAACTGGCAAATATCACCTCTGGCTGGCCCCAGAGTGGGGTGAGAATTGAGATTTTGCAATATCCTTCTCCCAGGAGTGGAGAGGGAATGGGGATTTTGCAGTATCCTTCCCCTGTCATGCCCACCAAGCCACACCACACCCACCAAGCCACGCCCACAGAACTGGTAGTAAAAAAATTTGGATTTCACCACTGGTCTTGTTGCATGGGGGATGGGATTGCTGATGGGACAGAGAAGCTTCTCATGCCCAGGTGCCCATCAAGTTGGTTTTTAATTTTTAATTTTATACTAATTGATTTTGCATTTTTAACTTTTATTATATTGTAAGCTACTCAGAGATGTTGCATTGGTCAGATGAGAGGCATAGAAATCCACTAAAGATTTCGCCAACTGGTTAGAAAATTCTGGGAGTTGAAGTCCACACATCTTCAAGCTGCCAAGGTTGAGAAACATTGATACACTGAAATGATCCACTGTGGCTTTCTTCTAACTGTTTATCCATTAATCCTAAAAGGGAAGGTTCTGGCTCCCATAGACTATTGATCTATAAAATCATCTGTATTGGCCAGGGGTGGTTCTACTTACCTTTACCACCAGTTGGCAACGGTGCTTCTGCGCATGCGCAGATTGCTGCTGCTGATGATCTAGGGTGGTGGGTGGGATCTCCCTCCGGTTTTACCACTGTTTCTTGCGAACCGGTCTGTACCAGGGGTAACCCACCACTGGGATCGACGTATATCTTTGAAATCAAATATTTTTAATTTTTTTACATGACCACCAAGCATGATAAAATGTCCCCTCGTGATGTTCATATTTCCAATATGCATTTGAAGAGACTTTATTTTTCCAGCCTAATGCTGTAAATAACGCTGGCTCTGCCCTTCCGCAAAAGTGTCACGCACACGTGTGACCGTGCGTGCACCCACGAGCAAACCGGTAGCAACGGGTCTTGAAAAAACCACATGCACCCCGGATAGAAGGCCAGACAAATTCTATGGTCAATCTCCAATTAAGTTAAGGCTTGGCTTTTGTCCTATTGTGTAAAAAAACACGATCTCCAAATTTAAAATTTGGTTGCCATTTAAGTCCCATCAGTTTACCTGCCAAATACTAGAGCAGCGGTTCTCAACCTGGGGGTCGCGACCCCTTTGGGGGTCGAATGACCATTTCACAGGGGTCGCCAAAGCCCTCTCTCGCCCCCCCCCACGCCTTCACTCACCCTCACCCTCTGCCTCTGTTGGATCACCCGGTCGCCTTTCACTTACCCCACCCACTCCCAATCTATTGCTGCCTCCGGAGTCCCAGCTGATGGCTAGAGAGAAAAAAATTTTAAATTCTTGCCGCGGGGCTTCAAAGAGCTAGCTGCAAAGAGGTAAATTCCTGGAGCAAATTTTTTTTCCCCTAGCTATGCTGAAAAAGCGAAATTGAAAGTAAGGAAGCAGGGTCTTTGCTGCAACGTGACAAAATGAGGCAGAGAGATTTCTTTTTCTTTTTCCTCACCAAAAAAGGTAGGTGCAAAACTGCAAACAATGGGAAATTTAGGGCAAAAGAGGAGGTTCAAGATTTTAAAACACAAAAGAAAAAAAAGCTCTATTTAAGTAGGGAATTGTAATAATTGAGATACTATTAATTGTATATTGTGTTGAAAGCAGAAATGGTTAAGTTGTGGTTTGGAGGAATATATGGGGGAAATTATTTGGTTTATTATTATTGGTAAATATAATTAATTGATTTGTAAGAAATTGGATTGCATGGAAATAATTGGAATATTCATGTTCATATTGATTAATATACAAAAAAGGTAGTTATATAACTAATTGATTTATATTAAAATGTTGAATTTGTATTAAACAACTGTATTACATAATTAACCAATGTGAGGATGGATATAAAAATAGATGACAATGCGAAGGGGTATAATATAGAATAGAAGGGAAAAATTGAATTTGATTAAGATTAGAGATGAGGATGAAGGGTAATATTGGTTTTTTTAAAAAATAGATGAGGAATAAATATGGTAAAAAGGAAATATAGAAATTGTAAATTTAATTGAAATGACTAAACACTGTGTTGGAAGAAATATCCTTCTGGGTTCTGCTCCAAGTGGGGAAAAAGACACTGGAAACATGGAGACTGCTTGGAAAGATGGTTTAATGGTGAACAGGATCACATGGCTTGAGTTCCTGAACAGAAAAGGGGCAGATACAGTAAATCCTCGGGTTTTTATGCTCTCTCTGGCTTTGCATTTCTTGGGGCCCCGAAAGAATATCCTGATTGTTTGTCAGACTCCCAGGGGGTGGGGGTCTTAGCTAGCCTTGCTGGCTGATGGTCACATGTGCTTCCCAGGTCACATGCTTCCCAGGTCATGTGTGGTGAGTTTCGGTTGCTAGATGGGGCCCATTGTGTTAGTTTCTGTTGCTATTGTGTTGCAAATGTCCTTTGACAAAGGATTGACTTTCTGCCTCTGGCCCATTAACAAAGAGTGGAGGGCAGGAAGGTGGGAGCTGCTTTGTCTGTAAAATATGCTTCTCCATTTCTCATCCAGGGAAATATAATATTCTGCCTTTTTAATATTTCCCAAAATATTTCATTCTTCTAGGAAAGGGGTGGGTGCTAACCTCCTACAACTGTTTAAATTTGTGAACCGGCCAAATACTCTGTTCAAATAAAATACGTTGTATGTTTTTATGTATGTTTCTAATTATTGCTATTTATTGCTATTTGTTCTCTTTTATTCTTTAAAGTTTAACAATTCATTCTTTATCTTAATATCTTAATTGTCACATGTAAATGCCTTATTCTCTAATGTGTAAATAGTATATGAACGGGGTATCAGGGGTTAACTTATTCTTCACTCCTTAATGTATTCATAATTCACCACTCCCACACCTAGCTCCACCCATTGTATATATAAGGAGCTGTATGCACCCATTTCCTTGCTTCTATCTGTGAATATTCAGTGAATATAGAATGCCTAATGTAAATAAAAGGAGAAATATTTAAACCTTTAACTCTTACTAGATTTATTGAGTCTGATCCTGAAAATATTGCAACAAGCTGGTAGCAGAGGATGGTTAATTGACTCAATAAAAAATTTAAAAATGTCCAAGAGAGATAGGCCCAACACCAGGGCATACAGCAAAGAAATGGAAACGGACAAAGAAATAATCGACGAATCCACAAACGCGATTTCGAGAGAATCCGAAGAATACACCACTGAAGACGAAGAAATAATAGATGAAAATGATGATCGGGAGGAAATCGAAATAGAAAACAACGAACTCAGGTCAGAGATATTAAAACTATTAAAGAGCCAGAAGAATGATGAAAGCCTCATCGCGAACCTCCAAGATATGCTGAAGAACAGCGGAGCAGCGAGAGAGAAACACATCACTACCGAAAAACCAAAAGACCCGAAAATAGTGAGTGATATGACTGCAGAAAAAAATACTATGAAGAAGAAAAACGGTGATCCCGCGCGAAATTTTGAATGGCAGCCATCTTGGTTTCAACAGACCTCCAGGGTGAGCGAAGCAGAGCCAATCAGAAAACTCGATTCAAAATTTCTGGCGCGAAAAACATTACTAGACAACGAAAACGAAAAAGAAAACTCAAACGCCTCAGAAGAATCAGAATCGGAAAGTGAAGGTGATTCAACAGATAATCAGATAAAATCAGCAATGAAAACGCTTTTTGCTGCATTTGGGCCAAAACTAAAAATTACCAAAAAGCTAACTAAGAAGCAAGCGAGTAAACCAATGCTTCAAAACCTACCCGCTCCCATCCTGACTACGAGAGCGCCGACACCCGAACCCAGAGAGCCCTGCCGATACCGCCCCACACCACAGACCGAAGCAAGCACCAACGCTCTCAAAAGAAGAGGAAGAGCTGCCGCCATCGTCAGGACTCCCAAAATCGAGCCAGAGACCGATTCATCTGAGGAGGAGCAGAACGAGCGAGCCGCAGCGACGAGAACCTCTCACGACGACTCCAGGGACGAAATGGACAACGCGCATGCGCAAGACTACGCAGACGGTCCAGGAAGACATGAATTGATGAGAAGACCGTGCAGGCTCGTTGCGAGCATCCCCACGCCGTTTTGTAACTTTCAGCATTTACGAGACCACGGACTACCTCAGGTTGTAAGTAATGGACCTAATAATGTCGGAAATTTGCCCAGTGACTTCCCAAAGCTGAGGATAGATGGCATTAATTTACAAGAATGGTATCAGCAGCTCCAGGTTGTCTTTATGAAAGAAAACTTACTGTTTTTTATCACTAGTCCCCCAAAAAGACCTTGGACTCTAAAATTAGACTGTTTACACCATAGAGCATTTTTCTTATTAATTTCTAGTGTATCTCCTACTATGTATCACAGCATTAAGCAAAATCTGACTGTTTCAGAAATTATTCAATGCATGTTCAATTTATTTCACAGTGACAGTGTAGCTACTACCACAAGAATGTCTAAAGATTTCTTTTCATCTAGGATAAAACCAGGGGTTTCCATAAGTGAGCACTTAATATCTTTAAACAAAATAAGAGCTGAACTGCATTTAAGGGGGGAGGTGATTTCAGACCAAACAATGAAAAGTGTTATCATCAACTCACTTGACCCATCATGGGATAATTATATGTCACATTTAGACACAATCAATCTAGGATACTTATCCATAGAAAGTCTATCCAATAAGTTAATAGCAGAAGACAATTCAAGGAGGAATCGCTCTAACAATCACATTGAGCACAAACCATATAGAAAAGTAGCTTTTCAAGAAAAATATAATGAAACTTTTAGATGTCACAACTGTGGATCCAGGGAACACAATAGAAGAGATTGCCCCAAAATTTCAAAAGAAAGACATAGGTCAGAATACAGAAACAAATACAATTATAGACAGTCTTCCATTGATAGACATAGATATAGAAGCCCACCAAATTACAAAGAGAATAGAGGGGGCAGAGATAATTCAAAGGATAGAAAATCTGGTTCACTAAATGGGTTAAATAAACAAGACAACATTAACATACAGCAGACTGAGAACAATAATTGGCTTATTGATTCTGGAGCAACTAATCACACCACTAATAACAAAAATATATTATCTTCATTTGTAGAGGATAAATTTGTAATAAAGGTAGCTAACCAAGAAAAGGTTCAAGTATTAGGTAGAGGGAATGTAACCTTATCTGGCCTAGGAAAAATAGAGGGGGTATTACTAATACCCGAAATACCTCATAACATACTAAGTGCCATAAAACTAAGCAGAGATTCTGATATTAACATTGTTTTTTCTAAAGGAAAAGCGACTTTGGAGAGAAATAAAATAGATATAGGCACTGTGATGATCAAAGGAGGCCTACCTTATTTAATAACAAAGGAAAAATGGTTGCACAACATTGATTCAAATATGGAAGATTGTATTGAAGTAGATGATGAAAACATTAGCAACAGTGACAATGATGAATGTAAAATATCTCATGATCACAAAGATGCACATAATGAAAAAAAACCAAAAATAGGTAAGCCAATTCATGATGAGTGTGCTCACATTTTACATAGGAAGTTAGGACATGCCAGTTTTCCTGTAGTACAAAAAATGACTGAACACGCAGAAGGTGTTAAAATAAAAAATTGTGAAAACTATTTGGAATGCTCAGTATGTAAATCTACAAAACTAAAAACTAGCCCCAGGCCAAGGAAATCAACTAGGTCAACCAACAAAATTTTTGATTTAGTACACATGGACTTAGTTGGTCCACTAACTCCATCAATCACTTATAGAAAACGTTACTTCTTAACCATAGTGGACGATTACAGTCGCTATGGATTTGTTTATACATTAAAACACAAAGATGAAACCTTTCAGAAATTTAAAGAATTTTATAAACGCGTAGAAACACAACACAATATCAAAATAAAACAAATCATGACAGATAGGGGATGTGAATTCATGTCTAAAGAATTCTCCCAATGGCTGAAGGACAAAGGAATGTTACATTACACATCTAGCCCATTTTCTGCGTTTCAGAACGGGATTGCAGAGAGGAAGAACTCAACGTTACAAACCATGATTAGATGCACATTGGAAGATGCTGGCTTAAGCAAACAATTCTGGTCAGAAGCCCTACATTATTCCAATTACACTCAGAATAGAACCTGGTCCAGCATTGTAAATAAGACACCATATGAGGTGATGTATAATAGGAAACCAAAATTGGCACACATGCACATATTTGGAGTCACTGCAGACGTACACATACCTAAGCAATTAAGAAGAAAGGGAGAAAATGTGTCCAGGAGACTCAGATTTATGGGATATGAGACAGGCACTAAAGGATACAGATTCATTGATAATAATAACAAATTTATAGTTTCCAGGACAGCTGTGTTCCATGAGCAGGCCAACTGGTCTAAAATACATCTTAATGAAATATTTCCAAGTAACAACAAAGATACAAAATCTCAAGAGAAAGGGACTATAGAAAAACAAAATGACAACAAACATATGGTGAATCAACAACACCTAATACATATGAGGAAGTGTTAAAACTTCCTCGTAAAGAAAAAGAAAAATGGGAATTAGCAATGAAAAAAGAGATGGAAAGTTTACAAGGATTAAACGTATTTACTCCTGCAATTGCACCAAAAGACAAAACAATTATTGGTACTAGGTGGATATATAAAATTAAAAACTTAGAGGGAGGCAATACTCTATACAAAGCTAGACTAGTTGCACAAGGTTATGCACAGAAATATCCGGAGGACTATACTGACACATATTCCCCCACAGTAAGAACTGAGAGTGTCAAAACAGCTCTAGTAGTAGCGTCAGCACTCAATCTCGATGTATTTCAATATGACATACAGACTGCGTATCTACACGCAAAACTAGATAAGGAAATATATGTAAGAGCACCTCACAGTCAATACACAAACAAGAATGAGACTTGGTTGTTAAACAAGAGTTTATACGGGTTAAAACAATCTGGTAAACGATGGTATGATTGTTTAGTAAAAGTACTTAAAACTATGGATTTCAATGCTACTACTGCTGATAACTGTTTCTTTGTTAAAAAAGGTGATGATTACATAGAATTTGTATTGATCTATGTGGATGACATTTTATACATAGGTAAACATAAAGAGAGAAGAGAAACATTCGTAACTAAGCTAAATGAACATTTCTCATTGAAATCTTTAGGCAAAGTAAATAAGTATCTTGGTGTTCAAATAAATAAGACTAAAAGAGGATTCAAACTTACTCAGAGAGATAAGATCATAGAGCTCTTAAACAAATGCAATCTAAGTGATGCCAAACCTTGTGATACTCCTATGCAGACTGACTTCCTAAGAAATGCTGATGAATCATCCCCTGAATTCAAAGATAACACGTTTTATAGATCAGTCATAGGTTCACTTCTTTATATCTCTAATTGGACAAGACCTGATATCGCTTTACCCCTCAATTTATTATCCAGACATGTCAGCAAACCAACAATGTACCATTGGGAAGCTGTTAAAAGGATATTAAGATATTTGAAAAATACATTAGACTTTTGTTTGATGTTAGAACCTAATAATACTAAAGAACCAAACCTCACATGTTACGCAGATGCAGATTGGGCTGGAGACACCTCATGTAGAAAAAGTACATCCGGTTATATATTCCTCTTAAATGACTGTCCAGTTTACTGGTACACTGGCAAACAAGAATTAGTGGCCACTTCAACGACAGAAGCAGAATATGTTTGTTTATCCAAGGCTGCAAATAACCTTGTATGGTTTAATGATTTAATTTCAGATGTTTGGAAAAAACCTGCTTTACCTTTTGTTATGCATGAAGACAATAAAGCAGCTATTGAAATATCTAGATCTGACGCCATTGGACAAAGGTCCAGACATATAGATATAAAATTTAAACATGTGAGACAATTATCTCAGGATGGATTTATTAAAGCAGTGCATTGTGAAACATCAGAACAATTAGCTGACATACTGACAAAGCCTTTACCTTCTAAGCAACATAAATACTTGACTTCCAAGTTATATGTTTTGTATTGTCCTGAATCTGAATGTAATTGGTGTAGCATAACGAATCGGCATTTAGAGGGGGATTTGTCACATGTAAATGCCTTATTCTCTAATGTGTAAATAGTATATGAACGGGGTATCAGGGGTTAACTTATTCTTCACTCCTTAATGTATTCATAATTCACCACTCCCACACCTAGCTCCACCCATTGTATATATAAGGAGCTGTATGCACCCATTTCCTTGCTTCTATCTGTGAATATTCAGTGAATATAGAATGCCTAATGTAAATAAAAGGAGAAATATTTAAACCTTTAACTCTTACTAGATTTATTGAGTCTGATCCTGAAAATATTGCAACATTAATATTTATTTGGGGTTGGCTTTCTTCCCTTTCATCTTTTTTATTGTACAGCAATCTTTCTCCTCAAACCTACCACCTCTCTCTTTTCTTTCCTTCTTACTTTCTCTTCCCCCCCTCTTCTTCTTCTCCCTACTTCCTCTTTCTTTCTCCTTCTCCTCCTCTCTTCCTCCCTCTCTTACCCTCACTCCTACTCTAATTTCCCTTCCCTTCCTTCATCCCTCTCTATTGCTGTATCCTTTTATGCATATGGACTACTCAGAGGGCTGAAAAAGTTATTTCTGACTGGTCCTCGCACTTTTGACCAGTCCTCGAATTTACGACTGTCCTCACAATTTACGTTTTTGCCCTATCTTGTCACCATGGTGAAGAGAAGCAGTTGTGAAATGGGTGACACGGTTGTTAAGAATGGGCATAAATGATGACCAGTCATAACTGCGAAAACCAGTCAAAAGTGCAAGGACCAGTCAGAAATCACATTTTTCAGCCCTCTGGGTAGTCCTTTTGTGCACAGGG
The DNA here is from genome assembly GCF_029215685.1 of Pituophis catenifer annectens. Lineage (NCBI taxonomy): Eukaryota > Metazoa > Chordata > Lepidosauria > Squamata > Colubridae > Pituophis > Pituophis catenifer. The sequence continues at coordinate 171,674,833 of NW_027256882.1, forward strand.
ACTACTCAGAGGGCTGAAAAAGTTATTTTTGACTGGTCCTCACACTTTTGACCAGTCCTCGAATTTACGACTGTCCTCACATTTTACCTTTTTTGCCCTATCTTATCACCATGTTGAAGAGAAGCAGTTGTGAAATGAGTGACATGGTTGTTAAGAATGCTGCACAGGCATAAATGTGAGGATGGTCATAAGTGTGAGGACCAGTCAAAAGTGCGAGGACCTGTCAGAAATGACTTTTTTCAGCCCTCTGAGTAGTCCCTATACACATAGCCATGCCCACCCAGTCACATGACCTCCAAGCCATGCCCACAAAATAAGCCACGCCCACAGAACCGGTAGTAAAAAAATTTAGAACCGACCTCTGGTTGGGGGTCATCACAACATGAGGAACTGAATCAAAGGGTCGCAGCATTAGGAAGGTTGAGAACCACTGTACTAGAGCATCCAAATAAGACAGCAACATCAGCAGATTAATGACGCAGATCAAACTATTGTGATTTTTGCTGTTCTAAAGTCCTTTTCGCATCTCTTCTCATAGTCCAGATATGCTAGTCTGTTGAATCTAGTATATTCTGTGCATCCTCAGTTCCAGTATGTACAATAAATCATGGCCCAGCTGTGGTACCTGCATACATAGAAAGTTGAGAAGATTGCTGGAAACTCTGTTCAAGTAAACATACACAGAAAACCCCAAGCAGCAGTTGGCAGAAAAAACTAATGGCAGCTCCTGGCTAACTTGAGTTAACATAAGATGGATTCGTTTTTTTAATTTCAGCAGGAACTAGATATGTCTTCAGTTGCAATTTCCCACAGCCATTTGCAGCCCCATTTTGTGGCACAAGACCTCCAAGGCTGTGACTCAGAATTCAGGAGCACTGGGGGCTCTTGTCAGGGATTTTGAAATCAGAAAGGTCACCTGTAACTTCAGAGGTAGGAGACACCCATAAATTATGCATGTTACACATTTATGGTGAAAGATTAGAAGAAGTAGATGGATGTAGCTTGGTAGAACGGCTCATCCTCATAAGGATGAGAAAAAAGATATAGTTTACCTGATAGAAAGTTAGTGTGCAGCATGTAATCTGTTGAAAGGATCATACGTTTATTGAAATAAGCAGAAAGCTTTATATGTAAGAGGGTTTCTCTTCACTTTAATAGGTGGAACTGAGGGTTGGAGCCATGAAATGAATCCCAGTGCAGCAGGAATGGTATCCTGAAGTACTTCTGCTCACAATTTCATGGTGGGATAAGATTAAGAATTCATGAGTGATAGAAGGCATGTGGGTTGAATGCACCAGTGAGTGACCATTACAAAGAACATTGTAATGTACTTTGATTTGGGTGAGTGATTTGTTCATATAGAGGCAATGAGTGAGGATCAAATTCCAAAATAAATCTTTGAAAGAAGTATATTTACCCAGAGTGTTTACAAATACTAGCAATAGCATTATTATAGCAAATCCTACTGATTTGAGCTGACAGTGTTAGGACATTAGATCCAGATTGTACCTGGGACCACTAGACTAAACTGAGTCTCCATATGCAGTACAAAGGGTTGCTTCTTGGAAAGCCACCTGATCCTATCTTCGCTGTAATTAATCAATACCTTGCCTGAGGCACAAGTTAAAGGCAGCAATTTCAGCTTCTGAACTGAAAAATCTTAAAGGAAACAGAAATAAAAGACCCCAGCTCCCTGCCCCCAGCAGATATTTTGGTGCCATTTTATCTACAAGAAAAAAGACTGGGTCAGTCTATCTACAAAACAAAAGACCTCAGCTCCAAAATGATGGGATTATCCTTCAGGGCAAAGCCATTCAGCCACAATAGGAAACTGCCCTTCATTGCATCACCCTGCAAAATTCAACTAAGCCTGGGACACAGACAATCTACAAAGTTAGCTAAGACCCCCGCCCCCTGGGAGACTGACAGCCAATAGGATACATTTCTTGCACAGGAACAAGAAGCTCAAAGGCAAGGCCCAAGACAGGATATAAATATATATATATATATAATGTGGTCAGCTACCGAGGACATCAAACCCATGTGGGACAGTTGCAGAAGAATTTGGCAGACGGCCTTTTAAACAGCAGGATTTTGATCCCACGCACAAGCTCTTCTGAAGCATTCTCAGATTTTGGCTAGGATTTTATGATTCTCTGGTGCTCACCGAATACTTTGGAATTTAATTTTCTTTAGGCATAGACTCCATCAAGGTTATGTGGGAGTCCAAATTATCTATTGGGCATCCGGGGCATCTACTTCTGATTTTATTGTCGGAAGTTAAAAGTCAGAACTATTTTAGGCTTATGTTATTATGATATATAACTATGCCAATTTTTTTGGTTCTCTGTTCCACTGGGCATGTATGGATGCTTCATAAAAGTAGAAATTTGTTAATGCAAAACTGAACTGAAAAGAATAATTGAGTGGATGGAGGGCCCTTCACTTTTCTTTAATGTAACTTTTATTAAGAGTTTGTACATGTATAAAAGATGAATAAAAGAGAGAGAAAGAGAGAGGGGGAGGGAGGGAGAGGGAGAGGGGGGAATATATATGGGTGGGGGTCCGAAAAATAACGCTGTCAGAAGTGACCACACAATGAACATCCTGTTCCTTTTTCATGTGCAAGACCATAAAATGGTTGAGCTTCAAACTTCCCTTGACCCAGGATCTCCTCGGGTGCCACAAATGCTTTTCTCACCAACTGTTAGTTAGGTTTGGCTTTTTATGAAATTGAAAATGACAGTTAAATCTTTTTCATGATTTGTGTTCCACTGGTTCCACAACCCTTCATCACATCTGTGCCCTTTCTTTTTCTTCCTCATTGGTTTTTTGCCCTCAACTGTCTCTGCTTGCCAATCCACAATAACCACAGATTGGGGAAATCTTATTGCTACATACTCTGTTTACCATCCCTCCAAAGGAGCCAGTTTCTCAAGCTGTGACTATAAAACCCAGTAGCCATCCTGGAAAAAGCAGACATCATCTTCTAAGGAGCTGCAGCAATGAAGGCATTAGTGCTCACCCTCCTCTTCCTCCTCATTGCGGCCAGTGAAGCCAAATTATATTCCAAATGTGAACTGGCTTCCTTTTGGAAGTGAGGTGGCCATAATATCCTGCAGCCATAATATCCTGGATGGATATTATGGCTACAGTTTGAACAACTGTGAGTTTACTCAATCTTTTTCTCCACCTTCGCAAGTTCCAGGTTTGCAAGACGGATGCAAAATGGGGAACTTCCTTCCCAGAATGAGTTCATCCAGACCACCCAATGAATAAAAAGCTCTGTTCAATTTTCTTAGAATGGTAAAATATGCTTTTGTCCCATCCCAAATGTCTCAGAAGATCTCCCACTTCACCCTGCACTAACATCCTTAGTTTTAAGGGTGATCAATATCCACTTCATTGCCTGTTTACACAACAGCAGAATGGGAGTGTGCTTAGACCACTTCGGTTTCTGTATTTTCACAATCACTGACTCAGAGTTCTTCTCTTCAGAATAGGGTTTATTCATGCCAGGATAAGCATCGCCTGAAATGAAAGATATTTCAGATTTCCCCAAATCATTTCAATTCAGGATACGGTTGAAGGAGCTATCACAGAAGATTTTCCACATTTGTGGTAGTGCACAATACTTAGAGCACACTAGACCAAACTAGCTCTCCATCCACAATGTAAGAGGTAGCTTGCCTGGCAGAGCTGCCTGATCCCAACTTCACCGAAGTTAATCAATATCTTGCCAGAGAGAGAGAGGGGTTAAGGGCAACAAATTCAGCACCAGAACACCACCTAGCTAAGGAACCCAATTCTCTGCTTTCTGTCAGAGAAATCTGGTTCCTGGACTCCAGTGAGACAATTCTTCTCTCACCCCTTTCCAAGAGTGCAGTGAGACTGCCAGGAAGCCTGCGTATCCAGCATATTCAGCTCCAGAGAGAAAACAGATCCTAGCATTCTATACTTTACATCTAATTTAAAATCTCTTTAAACACAGAGTCAACATTAGGGTTAGCAACCAGCTGGGACAGGTAGCAGAAGAATTTGGCCAATGGCCTTTTAAACATCAGGGCTCTGATCCCAGGAACGAGCTCCCATGGGATCAGAGATCTGGTAGGAAAAGAACATAGTAGTGAGAGAAGCAGAAAGAGAGATACCGTGTTTTCCCAAAAATAAGACCCTGTCTTATATCTTTTTGAACCCTGAAATAAGCACTTGGCCTTATTGCCATGCGCTCAAAAGCCTGATTGGGCTTATTATCAGGGGACGTCTTATTTTGGGGGAAACAAGGTAGTTTGTGAAGCCTCCAATCATAGGATGAATAGGAAAAGGGGCTGCAGCAGCAGATCATTACGTGGAAAACCCTTAAGCCTAGAAGCAAAGCATAAAAATGTTATATGCTCAATAATCACAATTATTTAGAATTTACTCTGATATGTGCGATTCTCAAGCATTCTAAGATTTTGGATAGAATTTTGTGAACTTTTTAGTGCTAACTTAATTCTCCAGATCTTAACCGCCCTGGGCAATGGCTGGCATGGACTCTGGCAAGGTTATGTGGGAGTCCAAACTATATTGAGCAGTAGTGGCATGTAAACTTTATTGTGAGGAATATAACTAAACCAATTGTAGTTCTTTTCATTTTAACCTGGAAAGAAGATTAACAATTAAGAAAGAAAAACAAAGAAGAGGAAAAGTGAGTGAATGAGAGTTGCCATTAGCTCACCTTCCTCAATCTCTCCAAGGAGACTTACAATACATCATCTGAAATTGTCAAAGAAACAAACATATGTGTGATCAACAAAGGCATACATTATGCTTATTTTTAATTTGTATTCTTATTTTTAGGGTTGCCTGGAAAAACAACTGCAAAGGAAAAGATCTCTCACAGTGAACCCGTGGCTGCTGGTTCTGAGATTGATGATCCTGCATTTCTTTTCCTCCTCCTGTGATGAAAATGATATTATTCCTTATATAACCACGTAGAACAGTTTGATTTTATTCTTGCACTCCACACATTGGGAACAATGAATTTCTTTGCACACAAATGATGATTTTTAAATGGTTTATGGGTGGAAAAGAGGGAAAGACCTTGCTTTTTAAAATTGCTTCAATAAAATGAGTATTGCGCATTATCCCCTTCTCTGTTTCATGCTTTATTTCCTTTCATCCTTCATTATTACAACATAATTGAACTGGCTACCAATCATTCTTATGGCAAAGCAGATTTGCAAATGATAGAAGCAGTGGTGGGTTGCTACCAGTTTGCCCTGGTAATAAAATTATTTCATGCTTTATTTATTTCTTTTTCATCATTCATTATTCCTACATAATTGACCTGGTTACCAGTCATTTCTATTGAAGAGCAGACCTGTGCAATGAAATGCATCATTGATTCAAAGCTTGATGTCACTTAACAAAGAACCAGATGCATCTCTTCACACCATATTAGTAAAGTATCTTGAAATTCTTATATGAAAACCCTAGACTGGCATCCAAGGCCATACAGATTCTGTGGTTAACCTCCTGTTTTATTAAGGATTTTGCATTTGCTCCATAATATAAGAAAAACTCATTCCGAATTTAAAAATTGGTGGCTATCTTCTTCCTATCCATTCACCTGCCAAATAAGACAGCTTCCAAACAAGAGGGCAACAGCAGCAGATTAATGATACAGGCCAAATTACTGTGAATTCTGCTGTTCCGAGGTCTAGATCTCATCTTCTCACAAAGTCTGGATATGCTTTTCTGTTAAATCTAATCTATTCTGTGCCTCCTCAGTTCCAGGATGTAGTCATTGTCCATCTGTGATACCTGCACATGCAGATACTTGGAGAATACTAAGCAAGATTCAATCTGTAAAATCTTCCAGTCTGTAATAATTTCAACTAGAAAGAATGCAGATTCCTTTTTGAGATTTCACTCAATGGGATTTGCTGTACTGCATTCTAGTGAGAACTGAGGGCCAAGCTAATCTATATTTCAAGGACCCAGCGTAAGGAGGATTCAGCTGTTAATTTCAGCAGAACTAGATATGTCTTCAATCTTAATTTCCCATAGCCAAATGCAGGGGTGGGTTCTAAACTTTTTTACTACCGGTTCTGTGGGTGTGGCTTATTTTGTGGGCGCGGTTTGATGGTCATGTGACAAACGATTATTTAGGATTTAGCAGAGGTACTGGTTTACCAGGCTTTTAAACTGCTTGCAGAGCCGTACCGGTCTACCCATTTGTTTTTGAAGCATACTGGTCTACCACCACACTGCCTTTTACCACTGATCAGCTGTAGGGCAGCCCTTTGAAGTGCCATAGCAAGAGTTTAAACAGTTTTTTGCCACTCTGCCACCACCGAGAGCATCGGAAACCGCTTTCAGGCAGCTTGGCCTCAATTGCCAATCTACCACCACCGAGCGGTTTACAAAGAGTGGATCGGTTCTAGCCGATCAGTTGGGAGGCTTCTTGGCTTCTCAATTTAAAACTAAGGTGTCTTGTTTTTTTTTTCTCTTCTTTGTCAAGTGAGCCCTGATTTTTTCCTTCTAGCCGATCAGCTGGGACTCAGGAGGCAGCGAATAGATTGGGGGCGGGGCCAGGCAGAGGTGATATTTAACGGTTCTCTAAACTACTCAAAATTTCCACTACCGGTTCACAAGAACCGGGGAGAACCGGTAACAATCCACCACTGGCCAAATGTAGCCTCATTTTGTTCCCAAAGACCTCCAAATCTGTATTTGGAGTCGTATTTTCTGCAATCGAGTTTGGAGTTGTTTACCTTAAGTTTGTATCTATTGTTTGTATCTATCTATTGTGTGCTTGTGTATTATTGTGTTTGAAGCTTAAGTAATCATTAATAGGTAGGACATTGTAGCAGATAATTTTGTGCACTACGCTTACGTCAGACTGAAGGCGGCATAGTTCTAAGTTGCCTAAGCCCAAAATTTCAAGCCTGGTGGTATAAGCAGGAGTGAAATGCTTCCTGTTCAGTCCGATTCACCCAAACCGGTAGTAAAAAAGGCTACTGGTTAACATTTTTTACTACTGGTTCTTCAGAACCGGTAGTTAAAAATGCTTTAAAAAGTAAAAAAAAAAAAGTTCCAAAGATCGCACATCACTCAGCTGATCCTTGGAACTTTTTTTTTACTATTTAGGCATTTTTTTACTACCAGTTCTCCGGAACCGGTAGTAAAAATGCTTTTAAAAGGTAAATAAAAAGCTCCGACGATCACAGCTGTGGCGCGCAATCATCAGAGCCTTTTTTTTTTTACTTTTACTCGGCCGAATAGGTTGTAAAAAATGTGGAGCAGGGTTGAAATGTACTTACCTTTTCTACTGGCTTGCAGATGTGCATGCTTCTGCAGATGCGCAGATGGTCAAAACTGGGACATGACGATGTCCTGAGTGAGGGTCATCTACGAGCTCATGTCCACCCAGCTTGTATTTGGTGTTCTGATTTTTTTTGCCAATGTGTAAGGCACAACATTTGTTGGTTGAGATTTGGAGTTGCCAATTGTTTGACCAGTCAAGGTCTCTTTGTAGGGCAGCAGCATTGTTGGTGGTGTTGAATAGTTTTATATCATCAGCGAAGAGAATGCAGTTGCTTACAATATGATCGCAAAGATCATTTATGTAAAGTATAAAGATTGTGGGTCAGAGGTGGTATTCAGCAGGTTCTGACCAGTTCTGGAGAACTGGTAGTGGAAATTTTGAGTAGTTCGGAGAACCAGTAAATACCACCTCTGACTGGCCCCGCCCCCATCTATTCTCTGCCTCCCTAGTCCCAGCTGATCAGGAGGAAATGGGGATTTTGCAGTAACCTTCCCCTGGAGTGGGGAGGGAATGGAGATTTTACAGTACCCTTCCCTGCCACGCCCACTAAGTCATGCCCACCAAGCCATGCCCATAGAACTGGTAGTAAAAAATTTTGAATCCCACCACTGGTGTGGATCCTAAAATGCTGCCTTGGGGACACCACTGTTAATAGGTGCAGGGTCAGATCTGAAATATGCCAATCCTGTTAGATATTATTAGATAGACAGATAAAATTGGAGATGAGGCATCCTGTGACCACATAGAGTTTTTGCAGATAAAAACCAGTACCTTGAATTCCCCCAGAAACCAAGTGGCAATTAACTAACCCCATTCCTGCCTCTGCTGCCCACTTCCGGACCAGATCTGGCTTCTGGATAGCCTTCCGGGACAGCCTGTGTAGAGTTCACTGTAGTGACCCATACCGTGAATAATTTACAAAACCCGGTTGCAGAATTCAGCAATTTCAGATCATGATGGAGAAAAAAATATATCTCTCACCATGGCCACAAGCCAAACAAATTAAATTAAATTTTAAATTAAAAGAATTCAAGATCATGTTTCAGAAAGTTTTTAATAAAGCATCCTGTTAAGAGTGACTAGAAGTTGCTAGAAGGTATGAATTCATTGTGCATCCATGTCAGATTCTCCTATAAGAGCAGAAAATACAAAACTAGAGCCTCATCCTCATCTTTCTCCCTCTCCCTCTTTATATGCCCTCAAGGAGGATAATAAGGCAATAAAACCAAACTGAAATAATACAGTTCTCTGAGTAATTTCAGTATGTTGCATTTCTCCGCAAACTTCATGAGACCAAAAAATATGCACTGAAACTAGAGTTGTATTGAAACAACCAGACAGAAATCACAACCAAATGAGAGAGAGGAATGTCTTTGGGATGGGGGTCCCAAAAAATCAAGAAGGCAGCAGTCACCACACAATAAAAGCCCTCTTCCTTTTTCACATATGTCGCATGCAAAACACATAAAAAACGATGGGTCTTCAATCATGCAATTGGAACCATCACTTGTTCATTTTTGGCACGTCATTCCCTTTGACCCAGGATCTCTCAGGGAGCTAAAAATGCTTTTCTCACTCTTTTTAAAAAATTGGTTTAGCTTCTTATGTAATTAAAAATGAGAGTTAAAAATATTTTTTTTCTTCCTCTTTCTCCTCAAGACCCTCTTCTGATCCGTTATTGCTTCAACTTTGGGAATTACTATTGCCACATACTTTGTTGTCAATCTCTCCTGAGTTTCCACTTTCACAAGCTGTGACTATAAAATCCAGTAGCCGCACTGGAGAAGTCAGACATCCTCCTCTGAGAAGCTGCAGCAATGAAGGCCCTATTGCTCACTCTCCTCTTCCTCCTCATTGCAGCCAATGAAGCCAAAGTATTTACCAAATGTGAACTGGCTTCACTTCTGAAAAGGCAGGGGATGGAAGGATATCACGGCTACAAATTGGGTGACTGTGAGTTTACTTTTTCTATCTCTCTGTTTTAGCCTGGTTCAGGTTTTCAAGAGGAATGGGTCCGTGGGTCCTTCCTTGGTTGAGGGAAGAATGATTGAAGATGGTTAAATATTCTGTGTAAGAAACCAGGATAACTTTTCACTTATAACAATAACCTTTTATACTCCTTTCCCTGTTTGCTCTCTTCCAGGGATCTGTATGGCCTATCATGAGAGCAGATACAACACCCAAGCTGTGGGGCCACCAAACACGGATGGCAGTCGCGACTATGGGATTTTCCAGATAAACAGCCGCTGGTGGTGCAACAATAACCAGGGCCCTACAGCTAATGGCTGTCATAAGCCTTGCAGTGGTAAGACACCTAGTGTAGGGAAGAAATTATCTTGATGAAGGAATACAAGAGTTGTTAGGAGAACTGTTAGGGTTTTAGTCCTTCTTCTCCTTTATTGCTCTTTGTACTTGTTCAATTTTGTCCAGTGCTTCATGAAGTTTGGCATTAAATCATTCTGTCTCTCAAAGTAGTTTCAAGTTCCTGCTTGGGTTACCTGTGATGGTATCTAGCCACCATATTTTCTGTTGGCCTCTTAGCCTTTCTCAATCTGCTCCTCCACTTTGTACTCCATTTCCCAAATTCTCACAAGTCTTTTAACTTCCTTTTCACAGCCATATCTCACTTTGTGCCTCCAAACACCACCCACCACAACATTAGTCAATGTCTTGCCCAGAGGCACAAGTTAAAGGCAGCCGTAGAACTTCAACTAGCAAGGAACCTGATCCAGTGTTCTCTGTCCTTTGTCAGAAAAATCTGGTTCTTGGACTTTGGTGAGACAATTCTTCTCTCACTCCTATCCAAGAGTGCAGAAAGACTGTCGGGAAGTCTGCATATTCAGCTCCAGAAGGAAAACAGATTCCCAGTGTTCTACACTTTTCAGACCTGTTACTCTACACACTTAGAGGTTGAGAAATGTCATTTCATGCTCTACACCAGCTGTATAAAAAGTAGCTTACACTGTTAAAGAAGTGAATGCTTTACATAATAAATTTTGAGGTTCTACAACTAAAATGCCGCTTGGGTAAGAAACTGCCTTAAATAGTAATATTATGCAAGTCTTTGGAAATTTTTTTGAAACATCTGGGTTGGAACATATTTTAATTTGTCTTTCCTGGCAGCTTTCTTAAATGATGACATCACAGATGATATTATTTGTGCTAAGAGAATTGTGCGTGATCCCCAAAAGATGGATGCCTGGTAAGTCAATCTTTCATTAACACCTTCCACTTGTAATGTTGGGTAGCAATTGAATTGTCTTGAAAGTTAATTATCTTTCTTTACATTATTGTACAACTTTTAACCTTGATGGTAAAATACAATTTCTGAATATGGAAATGTGTATTTTTCTTGCTAGAGGGGTTTGTTGATACCTATTATAGCTGGATAATTTCTTCCCAGTAATTTCCCATCCATTATCCACTTTTGTGCTTCTCCCTTGTTTTAAAATCTTTTATCACAAGTTCAGCATTGGGGTTTGGTACCAAGTTGGGGCAAGTAGCAGAAGAATTTGGTAGATGGCCTTTTAAACACCAGGACTCTGATCCCATGAAGGAGCTCCACAGGATCAGAGAACTGGTAGATAAAGAATGCAGTGAGAGAAACAGGGAGAGCTATTTGTGAAGCCTCCAATCCTAAATTGAATAGGAAAGGGGGCTGCAGCAGCAAATGGTTAGATGGAAAACTGTTAAGCTGGGAATGTAGAACCAAACAATAATGCTATTATGTGGTCAAAACTTAAGAATAATTTAAAAGTTATTTTGCTGTATGCCTTTCTGAGGGATTCTAGGATATGGGGTAGGATTTTGTGAGCCCTCTGGTGATCACCAAAGACTTTGGATGGGAACTCCCTTTAGCTCTAGCTAGTATAGACGCTACCTAGGATATGTGGGAACCAAAGTATCTCTTGGGCATTACTGGTCATATAGGCTTTATTGTGACAAATAGAAAGTCAGGAGTATTTTAGCTAAAAGAAAAAAAGTGTTGGATTTTAGCCTGGAGAAAAGGAATTCATTGACAAACCAGCAAAGGAACTTTATCAATCAATAAATAAGAAAGATGAATGAAAGATAGTTGCCACTAACTCACTTGGAAATTTCTGTCTCCTGCTTGAGCGGGGGCCAGGGGGGAGTTGGACCAGAAAACCTCCAAGGTCCCTTTCAATTCTGTTCTTCTTATTCTGTTACTCTTGAAGTAGATTTACATAATCAAACAAACCACTCCTGCATGTGGTTTGGAAAGACATGCAATATTCTTCTTCTTACTTCTAGGGTTGCCTGGAGGAACCACTGCAAAGGAAGAGATCTGTCAGAATGGACTCGTGGCTGCCAGCTCTGAGATGGATGATCCTGCATTTCTCTTCTGCATTTCCCTTCCTCCTCCTGTCATGAAAATGATACTACTTCTTATACCGTATAACCAATCTTTCACAATTCGATGTGATGCGTGTACCCCAGAAGTTGGGAAGAACAAGTTTCTTTGCATACAAATGATGATTTTCAATCTCTTTTAAACTCTTCAAATATTGCTTGAAAATGTTCAATAAAATGAATATTCTGCATTTTGCCATTTTCATTTCATCCTTCATTATTCTCACATAACTGAACTGGCTATTAATCTTTCCTATGGCAGGGGAGAACTGTGTAACCAAATACATCACTGGTTCAAAACTTGGCATCACATAATAGAGATCCTGATGCATCTCTTTATACAATATTAGTAAACTATCTTGAAACTGTTACATGAAAATTCTAAATTGGCAGTCAAGGCCAGACAATATCCAGGATGTACCTCCAGTTATACTGTACAGCTTGTTTTTTGCTGTACAGTATAACTGATGTCTGAATTTAGAATCTGGTGGCTATCTTACTACAATCCATTGTCCTGGCAGATACCAGAGTGCAAGAAATTGGTGGAGATAGTGTTGTTTTTGCAAAGAAAGCATTTTTTGAGAGATGTGGATTTAAAAGTTCAGTAGGACATTGGGACATTAAAGGTAAAAAGTTCAAGACTGGAAAACAGGAAGGGTCTGCTATTCTGATAAGCGAGTCAGCTTGGGCAAGCAGATTAGTTAACAGTTTTAATCACACAAGTCTAATATATAGTGGAGAAATTAATTAACCGCTTGCCTCAATTTATTATATTTATGCTGCATGGCAGTGGTGAAATCCAATTTTTTTTACTACCGGTTCTGTGGGCATGGCTTGGTGGGTGTTGTAGCGCGGGAATAATGAGAGGCACAAGCAGGCTAGTGACAACAGCTCTTTAATTAAGGGTGAGACTTCAGCAAAGGAACACAGGCAACAGCCCTCTTTATATACTTTTCAGAGGCGACCAAGAACCAATCAGAATTCACTGTACATTTGAATTTCCTGCACAAATTAGATACATACATAACACCCCTCCACTCCCAGAAGGCACTTATTCTATCTATTTACATATTTACATACAAAATCACGCAGGTGACCAGGGCGTGTCTTAATCCTGGTTGACCTGCGCAGTTCAGTTGTTGGCGAGGCGTTGAGCCGGTCGGAGGGACCTCCCGTCTCTCCCGGCTCTGCCAATGGAACCTCCTGGATTTCTCCGGAGGTGTGGCTATCTCCGGCTGGGAGTGTCGACTCGCTGGGGCAGCGCTGGAACTCTGGGTTTCCAGATAAGTATTCCGGTTTACTCGGGCTTGAGGTAGCTGTGTCAGAAATACCTTGATAGTTAGGACATGAGTTTTCGTTTTGTAAACGTTTACGCAATTGATCTATGTGTCTCCTCCAGATTTTAGCATGCCCTATATCCACTGTGTATGACTTTGGACCAGTAATTCCTACGATGGTTCCCTCTACCCATAAGGGCCCATTGGTGTAGTTTCTAGCAAAAACTGGTGCTCCAACTTGGAATTGTCTTAGTCCTCCCCCTTCCCCCTTGAAGCTATCAGAGGAGTAATTGGGATGCAGTCGGTCGAGGATGCATCTTAGCTTTCGGCCCATTAAGAGCTCGGCTGGGCTGCGGCCCGAGGTGGGGCACGGGGTGGCGTGCTGTACCGCTAAGAACTCATCTATTCTAGCCTGCCAGTCCCCTGCATCAAGCCGGGAAAGAGCTTCTTTGGCCGTTCTTACAAATCTTTCTACAAGGCCATTTGAAGCCAGATGAAAAGGAGCGGATAATGCATGTCTAATGCCTAATTCAGCTAGATAGCCCTCAAATAGAGTGCCGTGAATTGGGGCCCATTATCAGATACCAGGGTGTCCGGCAACCCGTGTGTTGCGAATAGTTTTCTGAGTACTTTGATTACGGCCTCAGAAGTGGTAGATGGCATTAAAGCAATTTCGAGCCACTTAGAATATGCATCTACAATGATAAGAAAATTCTGACCGTGGAACGGGCCAGCGAAATCAGTGTGAATCCTCCCCCACAGACCCTTTGGTTTTTCCCATTCCCGAACGGGAGCTATGGGAGGATCTGGGTGGGACTCCTGGCAGGGCCTACAGTTCCCTACCCACTCAGTGACATCTTGGTCAAGATGTGGCCACCAAACATAGCTACGAGCTAGGCCTTTCATGCGAACAATACCAGGGTGTCCCTCATGCAGCATTTCTAGAACCCTGTGCCTTAAACGCGAAGGAACGACCACCCTGTCTCCCCACAACAAGCAACCCCCCAACATTGACAGTTCATTTTTTTTGTTAAAGTACAATTGAAAGTCACCACCGTCCACCTTGGTAGGCCAACCCCTCGTTACCCAGCCCATTACAGTGCGCAAAACAGAGTCTCTGGCAGAAGCCCTTGCCACCTTGTTTGAAGAAATGGGACCTGGGGAAACAACGTCAATAAGTAAAACCGGGGTCGGGTCGTCCAACAATTCGGGCAAGGGGCATCGGCTGAGGGCGTCAGCATGTCCTAAAGTTTTGCCCGGCCGGTGGATCAGTCTGTAAGAATATGCAGCTAAGAAAATGGACCATCTGGTCATCCGGGGGGAAAGAGCAGCCGGGATCAGTTTATCTCCAGCCAAAAGTCCCAAAAGAGGCTGGTGGTCTGTAACAAGTTCAAAGGAGCGGCCAAACAAATACTTGTGAAATTTTTTGACCCCAGCTACAGCCGCTAATGCCTCCCTATCTAGCTGGCTATAGTTCCTTTCAGCACTAGACAAAGTGCGAGAGTAATAGGCGATGGGCGCCTCTAACCCATTCGGCAGTCTATGGCTTAAAACCGTGCCTACGCCAAAGGGGGAAGCGTCACAGACCAACACTAGAGGTAGTTCAGAATTGTATTGTATAAGGAAACTGTCCTCAGACAAAAGTCTCTTTACTGCGTTGAATGCGGCCGCTTCTCATTTGCCCCAAACCCACGGAACGTTTTTTCCAAGGAGCCTGTGCAGAGGCTCCGCAACGGTGGCTTTGTGTTTCAAAAACATCGTATAGAAATTGAGAAGGCCCAGGAAGGCTTGCAGTTCGGACTTTGACTTGGGGGTGGGCGCGCTTTGGATAGCCCTGACTTTGCTTTCTGTGGGGTGAATGCCTGTGCCGTCGATTCGGTAACCTAAGAATTCCACTGATGGAACCGCTATTTTGCATTTTGCCCGTTTGAGTTTAAGTCCTGCTTCTCTGAATCTGGTTAGGACTTGTCTAACCCTCTGGCCTAACTGCGTCTCATCTTGGCCACTAATCAAAACATCGTCGAAATATGGGACGACGCCTGGGAGGCCTTGTAGAAGGCACTCCATTGTGCTCTGAAATAGCCAGGGGCGATGCTGACCCCAAATTGAAGTCTGGTGCATTTAAAGGCACCTCTGTGAGTTACTATTGTCTGTAATTCTGCCGTAGCGTCATCTACAGGCAGTTGCTGGTACACCTGCGCAAGGTCTAGTTTTGTGAATAGCTTGCCAGGCCCCAGGGAGTGTAGTAGATGGTGGACTATCGGAACCAGATAGGCGCTCTGCTGCAACGCCTTGTTAATCGAACACTTATACTTAGCGCAAATTCTAATTGAACCGTCCGATTTGACTGGCGTGACTATTGGGGTTTCCCACTTAGCATGATCTACGGGAATTAGCACCCCTTGCTTAATGAGCTTGTCGAGCTCCGCATCAATTTTGGGTTTTAAAGCAAAGGGAACTCGTCTTGCTTTCAGTCTGATTGGCGCTACATTGGGGTCTAAATTAAAGGATATTGGGGTCCCCACATACTTGCCTAGAGTCTCTTCGAAAACGTCCCGAAACTCGTGGAGAAGGGTTTCTTTGAGGGATGGTCCGCTGATGCTGTGAACGCCCGTGAAGCCCATGCCGAGGGCTCGGAACCATTTCATGCCCAGTAGACATGGTAGGGGCTTGCTAACGACGGTCAGGGGCAGCTCTTTCTGGAACTCGCCGTAGGTGACCCGGAACGTGCCCACACCTTCAACGGAAACTCGGTTTCCCTGGTAGTCGAGGAGGCGGATCTTCTGATGGGACAGCTGGGTTTTCTGGAACTTGGGGAGGAGCGCCTTGAATGTTGACCAGGACATGATCGATAACGTAGATCCGGTGTCGATTTCCATTTCGCACGGTCTGCCATCGATTTCTACTTTCGTGTAGACTTTCTCATCGTCGGTTGTGCTGGCTTGGCCGATTCTCGTGCTGTAGGTCTCCCGCTTTTGAGGTTCGTGCTGTTTTCTCGCGCCGTCATCTTTGATTGGCTGTTTTGAACGAGCCGGTTCTGATTGGTCGCGGTAGTCACGTGGCCTTCGACTACGCGGAAATTGAGCTCTGCAAACTCGTGCTAAGTGGCCTTTCCTGTCGCAACGCCTGCAAATGGCTTCTCTGTATTTACACGATTGTCTCTCGTGATCCCCGCCACAGCTAGGGCAGTGCTCGTGGTGGCGGCTTTGTTCACTCAATTTCTTTTCTGTATGGAAGACGTCCTCGTCCAACTCTTCCTCTGTGCTGGTTCGCACCTCTTCTCTGTAGATGGGGGCTGTTTTCGGCCTGTCTTTGCTTGAATTTGGTCGCTGCAGCGCTTCCGATGCTTTCGTTGATGCCTCGTGTGCTCGGGCTTCATCTAGCGCGCCGGCTAGTGTTAGGTCTGGCTTGGCTAGAAGACGCCTTTGTAACCGGGTATCTCGAACCCCCACAAATCAATTGTTCAAGCAGTGCGTCGTCTACGTCTCTGTAGTCACAATGCGTTGCAGCTTTTCGAAGCGTGGCCACATAAGCGCTGTCCGGCTCTCCTTCTTTTCGAACTCGTTGCCGGAGTTTGTAGCGCTGTACAAATTTGGATGGAACTGGAGCGTAGTGGGCTCTCAGGTTGGCCTGAAGGACGTCCCAGGGAACCGTCTGGACTGGGGTTGGCTCACAGAGGGATTCGGCCATCTCGAATAAGTCTAGCCCGCAGTGGCTTAAGAACAGGGCCCTTTTTCTGTTCGCCGAGAGCCCTTGCATTTCGCTCACTTCCAGGGAGCACTCGAACCTGGTCAGATACGATCCCCACTTCTCTCGGGTCAGGTCGAAGGGTTTTGGCGGAACGTAGGCAGACATGCCGTGTCTCCATGTTTGCTAGTCACCCTGGCTGAAACTCAGAGCTCTTTTTGAATTGCCTCTTGTGGCCTCAATCCCACCTTCGTTGCCAATGTTGTAGCACGGGAATAACGAGAGGCACAAGCAGGCTAGTGACAACAGCTCTTTAATTCAGGGTGAGACTTCAGCAAAGGAACACAGGCAACAGCCCTCTTTATATACTTTTCAGAGGCGACCAAGAACCAATCAGAATTCACTGTACATTTGAATTTCCCACACAAATTACATACATAACAGTGGGCATGGGGTGGCTTGGTGGGAATGGCTTGGTAGCATGGCAGGGGAAGGATATTGCAAAATCTCCATTCCCACCCCACTCCTGGGGGAAGGATATTGCAAAATCTCCATTCCCAACCCAATCTGGGGCCAGCCAGAGGTGATATTAGCAGGTTCCCTGAACTACTCAAAATTTCCACTACCGGTTCTCCAGAACCTGTCAGAACCTGCTGGATTTCATCCCTGCTGCAAGGATTGTAAGGAAACAAGAAAGGTTAAGAAATAAAAAAGAGACAAAAGGTAGTCTGGAAAAAGGGGAACTGGGAAAAGGTGAGGAAACAGATTAAGTATGGGGAGATTCATGGAGAAACAGTCATTCTGGGAAGATTGCAACCCTGTGGTCTTTGTCAAAGGGGGCTGCAGGGAGGGATTTGTGGTTTGGGCTGGAGGGAATAAAAAGTTGGAGAAATGTATTACTCAGTGTCCCTATCTACTAGCCATCCGTTCTTGCTAGGAAGTATTTACATGCAGTAAACCGCTTGCTGCTTCATGTGCTTCATGACCCTGTCAAATTTCTGACTGGTGAGTCTGTTTCTCACAAGAGTATCCAAACAAGTAACAAGTAATGTTAGCAGATTAAATTATACAGGCCAAATTATTGTGATTTATGCTGTTCCAAAGTCCTCATTTTACCTTCTTTCAAAGTATAATGTTATTCTGTTAAATCTAGTTTAGTCAGTGCATTATCAGTTCCAGGATGTAGTTAACAAGTCAGAGGAAGACTGCTCCAAAGTCATCCAGCTGACTAGGTACCTAAGGTGGGACCAGAACTCACCATGTCCTGGTTTCTAGTTTGGTGCCTTAACCATTATTCCAAACTAGCTGCTCTGCTTACATTATATTTAAATAGAATGACTATTTGATTTATATTCAGTCTCCTAAAACACCCCATTCTCCACCATGCTGTTTCTGCAGTGGTCTACTGCACCAGGGAAATGCAATTTGTTTCCTTTTGCGTATATAATTTTTATTCAAAGTATTAAACAAGAAGATAAAAACTAATACAAACTAATGAAAAGAAAAGAAAAAGAAAGAAAAAGAATAAAGCAAAGAGGGCAAAAAATATAAACAAAGAAAAAAGTTGAGGAAAAACAAAACGAAGAAAAATGTTATATAAGTAATATATTTTTACTTTCTAAAGTTACATGATACTCCAGATTGTTGGGGGCAATATGCTGACTTTGTAAACCGCTTAGAGAGGGCTGTAAAAGCATCATGAAGTGGTGTATGAGTCTAAGTGCTATTGCTATAATGTGAATTCAACCTTTTTGACCGTGTATTTTCCTACTGATTATCTGTATAACCAAAATTCTTAGTCCATTTTATCATGTATTCTTTAACTTGTTCTTCCTCTGCTTCAAATATCAACAAGTTTGCACATTTTTATAATTACAGTTCATGTTCATCATCAAAACACAATTATATTTCAAATTCTAGCTCTCTGCTTTATACTATGCCTTTTTTAAAATCTATTTTAAATCTTTCAATGACTGTAAATGGGAAAATCATTGACAATTATATCCATCTGCTATTCATTACACTCTTGATCTGATTTTAAATTCCCCTTGAGGATTTTCCAATAAGTTTGATATGTCAGCTATTTATCTTTGCCAGTTCTCTTCCATAATATGCTTCTTGAGCTGAGAGACTTCAAGGTATTTGTTGCCACAACCTGGGTCTATTGTATATCTTTAATATGGCATGATGAAGGGAGTTATTTTGAGGGAAGGAGAACTCTTAAAAAATTTCTCAAAGTTGGAAAAAAATCCTGACCAAAGACAGGATGTGATAACTGAAAAAACCCAACTGAATTTCCTCATGGTAACTTCCTTTATGAATTAAGAAAAGCATGGAAAGTCCCCAAGGTTGCAGGCTGGTAGAGAGAGGATTTTATTGGACACAATAAAAGGTGGAACATAAATAAGTGTAATAGTATCTCCTGCTCATATTTCGAAAATCTAAAGAATATCTACAACAAACAAGAGAATAGAATAGAACTCGTGGCTAAAAAGAAGGTGAAATGGGAAAAGAAGGAACTAATTTAAGAGCCTTGGTGGCGCAGCAGACTAAAGCACTGTTAAGTAACACCAGCTGCCTGCAATTACTGCAAGTTCAAATCTCACCAGGCTCAAGGTTGACTCAGCCTTCCATCCTTCTGAGGTAGGTAAAATGAGGACCCGGATTGTGGGGGTAATAAGCTGACTTTGTATAAAAAAGAACACCACTTGGGGGGGGGGAAAGTCCTACTAAGCAGGTATATACAAAAGTATGAAGGCTATTGCTTAACGCATTGTAAGCCTCCCTGAGTCTCCGGAGAAGGGCAGCATATAAATCGAACCAATAAATAAATAAATAAAATAATTTTAACTTCTATACTGGAAACTGAGCTGAAATCGGATATGGATTTGTTTAGCTATTTCTATTCTATTTCTCTGAACACAGCTTATAATGGTTAAGATGAATGAGAACACTTTAAAATCACATAGAGGTTGTCATGGGGAGGTGCGAGATACACAACCATTTGTAACAATGATACCAATTCAGAAGTGATGTCACTGAGGCCCAGTAATGAGGAAGCAGAAAGGGGTTCTAGGTCTTTTAAGAGAGAGTAATGTTGGGGCTGTGTAGATCTCAAAGAATGAGGACAGATTCCTGCTTTCTGGGATACAAAATATATTATTGTACTGTTAAATAGATTGGATGTGAAATATGCCAAACATGGTAGATCTTACTAGATAGATAAACAGACAAAATTTGAGGTGAAGTAGTCCTGCAGGCACAAACTTGCTTCAATTCAATTAAAAATTAATTTACATTAATGGAATTTAAGATTGTGTTTCAGGAAAGCATTGAATAAAGAATACTGTTAAGAGTTGCAAATTCCTAGAATGCATGAATTCATTGTGCAACCATGTCAGATTCTCCAGTATGTTTCAGGTGCAAGAAATTAGGAATCAAGATTGTTCAAATGAATGCAACGCTCTCTACCTAGGGCTGCCCTTGAAAACCACTCGAAGGCTTCAACTGGTGCAGAATGCGGCCGCATGGGTTGTGATGGGAGTGTCCCGACACTCCCATGTTACACCCCTCCTGCATGACCTGCATTGGCTACCGGTTGCCCTTCGGGTGAGGTTCAAGGTGTTGGTTATCACCTATAAAGCCCTTCATGGCCTAGGCCCGGGATACTTGTCGGACCTCCTGCAGCCAGCAACAATCTCCAATCGCCCGGTGCGTTCCCACAGACAGGGCCTCCTCAGGGTGCTGTCGGCCAGACAATGTCGGCTGGTGACCCCCAGGGGGAGAGCTTTCTCTGTGGGCGCACCCACCCTTTGGAACCAACTTCCTTTGGAGCTCCGGATGGCCCCTGACCTTTGCTCCTTCCGCTGTGATTTGAAGACCTGGTTGTTTTGTAGCCTCGACTGATGCGGGGGAGGGTTTCTTAATAGTTTTAAATTGTTTTTAAACTGTTTAAATAGATTTAAATTGATTTAAATTGATTTTAAACTGTTTTAAATTGGACTTTTAATTTCATATTGTTTTAATGTGCAATTGTGCATTTTATTGTTGTGAGCCGCCCTGAGTCCATTGGAGATAGGGCGGCATATAAATTGCATTAAACTTAAACTTAAACTTATTCCATGCTACCTCTATGCAAGAAGACCAACAGTCAGGGCAAATTGATGGGAGATAAGAGTCAACTGAATTCAATGAGGACTGGACTTAGATCTCTTGTGCGCACAAAGGGATTCCAGATTGATGATATATTTAACCCCTCCCTTGGCCTCGGTCTGGTCATCTCCTGCAATATGATCCAAAAATACAAAATCAGAGCTTCTTTCCCACCTTTTTCTCTCTCCTTCTATGTGTGTTTTTCAGGAGGGTAATGTGGCAATAAAACCAAGAAATAAAATGCAGTTCATTGGGTTAATTCAATATATTGCTTTTCTTCACGAACTTCATCAGACAAAAGAAATATATACTGAAATCAGAGTTGCATTGAAACAAACAAACAAAAAATTCAAATAAACTTTAGATCTCCCAGAAAGGAATATGTTTGGGGAGGGGGTTTGAAAAGTCCAAAAAGTCAAGACAATAGTAATCACCATGCAATAAAAGCTCTGTTCCTTTTTCACACACATTACTTGCAAAACACATAAAAATGACACACTTGTTTATTTTAGGCCCCTCTCATGCAAATTTTGTTTTTGCTTCAACACTGTTCTTGTCCGACCATAATTAACTCAGGTTGGGTCTAAGTAATTATTACGGCTTTATTTACAATCTTTACAGAGGTGCCAATTTTTCAAGCTGTGACTATAAAACCCAGTAGCCATCTGGGGAGAAGTCAGGCATCATCTTCCAGGGAGCCGCAGCAATGAAGGCATTAGTGCTCACCCTCCTCTTTCTCCTCATTGCAGCCAATGAAGCCAAAGTATACTCCAAATGTGAACTGGCTTTCCGTCTGAAACAAGGTGGCATGGATGGATATTATGGCTTCAGCTTGAATGACTGTGAGTTTACCTTCTCTTTTTCACCACCTGTCAAAAAGTTCCACAAGTTCCAGGTTTGCAAGGGGGGTGGGTCCAAAATGGGGCAAATCTTTTGAAGAATTGAGTTCATCCAGCCCACCCAAAGAATAAAAGCTCGTTTCAGTTTTCTTAAATGTTAAAATATGCTTTTGTCCCATCCCAAATGACTGGGGAGGTCTCCCACTTCACCCTGCACTAACACCTTTATTTTTATGGGAACAAACAATATCCACTTCATTGCCTATTTGGCACAACAGCAAAACTGGAGTGTGATTAGACCACTGTATTATCTGTATTTTAAAAACCCGTGCCTTAGCCAATATTTTATATCTTACCAATATAATATCTTCAGAATATCAATATAATATCTTCAGAATAAACAGTTATCCCTGCCAGGGATCTGACCGTTGGATGCTAATCATCTTCTCAAAGGTGAAATTCTTCAGATTCTCCCAAATCATTTCAATTCAGGATATGGTTGAAGGAGCCATCACAGAAGATTTTCCACAGGTACAGGAGTACCTCCCCCCGGGAAGGCCTGGATAAGGAAAAGAGAAGAGGTGGTTTATGTGCCATTAACAACCCCAGAAATATCTTGGAGACAATAATCAGACTTATTCCAAATTCTCCTGATGGATTCCAAAATGTATTGGACTTCTTGGGTCCTTCCTTCCTTCTTTGGAAAAGGATATTCTGCTAAATATTCTGTTTTAAATGTTCTGTGTGAGAAACCAGGATAGCCTTTTCATTTACAGCAAAGGCCATTTGTGACCCTTTCCCCATTTTCTTTCTTCCAGGGGTCTGCATGGCTTTTCATGAAAGCAGTTTTGACACCCGAGCTGAGGGGCGGCCAAACAGGAATTATAGTCGTGACTATGGGATTTTTCAGATAAATAGCCGTTGGTGGTACAACAATTACCAGGCCCGTACAGTTAATGGCTGCAATAAACCTTGCAGTGGTAAGATATGTAGGGAAGAAGAGCTATAATCTTGATAAAGGAATGCAAGAGTTGTTAGGAGAACTATTAAGAGAAAGTTATGAGAAAAGAATGACAACTCAGACCTGGGAAAGAAGGAAGCATCTGAAAGAGATTGAAAATTACCTGACCTTGATCTTGTTTGTGTGTGAGGTGGGAGAGAGAAAGTTTTAAAATTCTGTTCTTATTATTGTGGTCTATGACAATGAAGTAATATAGATTCCCATAATCCTTGTAGTGTTTTTTTTTTCTGACCTGATCTACTATCAAGGGTTTTCCTTAGAAAAGGAAAAAAGTGAAATAACTCATTTGAAAATTTTCTAGGGAAATTCTAATCCTTCTTCTCCTTTATCGGTTTCTGTAATTGTCCAACTGCACCCATCACTTCATGAAGATTCAAGTTTAATCATCCTGTCTCTCAAAATTGTTTCAAGTTCCTACTTGAGTCATTGTGACAGTACCTAGCCACATCGTTTTTTGTTGACCTGATATCCTTCATCAGTCTACTCTTCTACTTAGTATCCCATTTCTAAGCTTCTCACAAGTTGTCTACCTTGCCCCACAAAGACATATCTGACTTTGTGCCTCCACACCACCCAATCCAGTGCAGTCTGATTTCTAATGAGCATCAGATCCATAGTTGGTGAGGTCCCCTATTCCACAAACATCAACATCAACAATCTCTCTTATTTTTTCTGCTTCATATATTAATTTTATGCAAATATTTGGAAATAACTTTGAAACATCTGGAGTGGGACATATTCTAATTTGCCTCTCCCGGCAGCTTTCACAAATGATGACATCACAGATGATATTGTTTGTGCTAAGAGAATTGTGCGTGATCCCCAAAGGATGAATGCCTGTTGAGTCAATCTTTCATTAAGATCTTCCACTTGTAACATTGGATAGCAATTGGACTGTCTTAAAAGTTAATTATCTTTCTTTTGTTGTACTACTGTTCAACTTTAACATTGGTGGTAAAATATAGTTTCTTGATATGACTTTTTTAAAAAAAAATTGCTATACTTGCATCCTGGTTGCTTTAGAATATGGGTGTAACAGTATTTTGAATTTGGGTTTAACCGTCTTTTAAATCCTGATTTAAAAGTAGATTGGCACACAGCTTAGCAGGATGAATGTTGATGCCTATTATAGCTGGATATTTTTTTCCCAATAATTTGACATCCCTTATCCAGTTTTGTGCTTGTCAGCTCTTTCTAGATCTTTTTAAACACAGGTTCACCATCAAGATTTAGCACCTAGTTGATTTTAAACCAGAAATATTTTTATTAGGGATTGTACCAGAAACATATAATAGAGAACTGAGATACTTAATTGTGAATGTCTTAACAGCGGCTAGAATTGTATTTGCTAACAACTGGAAAGGAAAGAAGATACCTACTGATGATGATGTTATTAAGAAAATTTTGGAATGTGCTGAAATGATCAAATTGACATTTGAAATTAGAGAACAGGAAGATAAACAATATTACTTGATATGGGACTTATTTTACCGATGGCTAGATAATAAAGCATGGAAATGAAATATGAAATATGAAATGGATGTAATAATAAAATACATAAAATGGTTTTTTTTTTAAATGGGAGATAAGCCATTGTTAAATAATTGGTAAATGAGAATATGGATATGGGATTAAGCACAAAAGATTTGTAACCGATTGATACACTTTCTGTAATTGTAATGGATGATGGTTTTTTTAAGTTTTGTTTAAAAAAAACCTGTTTTTCAAAAAAAAAATAGATTTAGCACCCAGTTTGGACAGGCAAGAAAAGAATTTGGCAAATGGCCTTTTAAACACCAGGATTCTGATCTCACGAATGAGCTCCAAGGGATCGGAGAACTGGATCTGTAAAGAACCTAGTAGTGAGACCAGCAGAGAGAGAAAGTTTGTGAAGCCTCCATTTATAGAATGGGTAGAATAATCTGCAGCAGCAGATTATTATATAGGAAACTCTTAAGCCAGCAATCAGCATTTAAAAGCAAATCATAAAGATATTGTGTGGTCAACAATTAGAGTTATCTAATAGTTGCTCTGCTGTGTGCCCTTCCAAGACACTCTAAGGTTTTGTGCAGGATTTTATTACCTCTCTGGTGCTCACTCACCCAATACTTTGGAGTTTAAGTGTCTTTAGCCCTGCCTAACATGGATTCTGGCAAGTTTATGTTGGAGACTGGAGTCCAATGTATCTGTTGGGCATCAGTGGCATTGTGAGAAATAGAAACTCAGGGCTATTTTAGCTAAAACAATTATTTTTCTTTGATTTTAACTTGGGGGAAAGGGATTTATTGAAATAACTAGCTCACCTTGAAACTTCCTGACTCTCTTGAAGCAGAGTTATAGCATCCAACAAATAAGCATGTGTGTGATGTAGAAAGGAAAGCAATCTTCTTATTCTTACTTCTAGGGTTGGCTGGAAAAACGAATGCAAAGGTAGAAATCTGTCTGAATGGACTCGGGGCTGCAACCTCTGAGATTGCTGATCATCCATTTCTTTTTCCTGATGAAAATGATGCTCCTTCTTACATAAGCCACATTTGACAACTTGATTCTATGCTTGTACCTCACATGTTTAAAATAATGGATTTCTTTGCATACAAATGATGATTTTTAAAAGATTTCTGGGTGGAAAATGGGAAAGTAGCTTGCTTTTTTTAAACTCTTCAAAAATCGCTTCAATAAAATGAGTATTTTGCATGTCCTTCCCTGTTTCATGCTTTATTTATTTCCTTTTTCATCTTACATTAGTTCCACATAACTGAACTGGCTACCAATCTTTTTTGTGGCAGGAGATACCTGTGTAACCAAACATATCATTGGCTCAAAGCTTGACTTCATTTAACAGAGATCCTGATGCATCTCTTCATACAATATTAGTAACCTACCTTGAAAATCTTACATATGAAAACTCTAGGTTAGCATCCAAGGGCAGACAATTTCTAGGGTTAATTTTCTGATGCTTTCTCTCTATGGTATAAGGAAAATGGATGTCTGAATTTGGAATTTGGCAGCCATCTTTCTCCTGTCTCTTTATCTGCCAAATTGCAAAGTGTCCAAATAAGAAGGCAACATCAGCAGAATAAAATAGAATGACAACTTGGTTTAGGAGACAATACTTAGAGATTCAATCTCTTAAAACACCCCGCCCTCCCACCATACTGGTTCTGCAGTGGTCTACTGTACCATGGAAATGAAACTTGTTTACCTTTTTATATAACTTTTATTAAAATTGTTAAACAAGAAGATAGAAACTAAAACAAACTAATATAAGCAAGGAAGAAGAAAGAAAAAGAAGAGAGAGAAACCAAAAAGTGCAAGAAAAGAAAAAAACTGAAGAAAAACAATTGAAGAAAAATGGTTTCTGATATCTTTACAGCGGTTATAAACACAAATTAATTTTAACCTCTCTCTCGCTAAAATTACATTGTATTGTTCTTCTTTCAATAATCTATTCTATCAAAACCATAAAATCAAAATTTTAAAATGATTTTCTATCAAAATCATCAAAACCATAAATCATGTTCATTTTTATACAAAAATCCCATAAGAAGTTTCTAATCACCAATAAATAGATCAAAGAAATCAATTTACCTATTTGAGCAAAATTCATCTACCAGTCATTCCTTCATAATGGGTAGTGTCAAACCTTTGCATCTCTCCATGTATAGTAATCCCATTTTAGTAATTATATATTGAAATCATCTTCCATGGATTTTTTTCTGTTTATCCATTAATCCTAAAAAGGAAGGTTTTGGCTTCAATGGTATATTGATCTATACCAGTGGTGAAATCAATTTTTTTTTACTACCGGTTCTGTGGGTGTGGCTTGGTGGGCATGGCCTGGTGGGCGTGGCAAAATCTCCATTTCCATCCCACTTCTGGGGGAAGGATATCGCAAAATCTCCATTCCCACCCCACTCTGAGGCCAGCCAGAGGTGGTATTTGCCAGTTCTCCCAACTACTCAAAATTTCCGCTGGATTTCCTGCTGGATTTCACCCCGATCTATACAATCATCTGTATCAAACTTTGCATTTGAATCATTTTGGAAGGTTTTTTTTACATGTCCACCAAGCATGAAGGTACATCCCTTCATGCTATTCACATTTCCAACATACACTTGAAGAGCCTTTATACGTTCTACATCATTTTTCTGACCTCATGTAGAATGAGATTCTCTTTGACACAATGTAAATAACCAAAATTCTTATCCCAATAGGCAATTACTGGAAAAGCCCAACTGGCGGAATTTTGTTATGGTAACTTTCTTTGTAAATTAAGACTGCTGGAGAGAGGATTGATGGACACAATGAAAGATGGGGTGTAAATGGGGTGTAAATAAGTGCAAAAGTGTTGTTATGCCCACTGCTGGGTTTGGCTTATGGTCAGTCTCATACTCACAGCCCTTATGAAGAGCCATATTCAAATCACTTTCAACCGAATGTAAGGAACAACCAGAGAGCGAATGAATTTAAAATAATAATAAAACTTCACTGGCTACAAGGTACATTTGCTCTTTCACACACACACACGCACACGCACACACACTAGCCACATTTTTATCAACTAGGATGACAAGCACTCATCAGAAGCTGCCAGACTTGATCCAAAGATGGCTGAAAGAGTGGATGGGCTTGTGGCTCTTTTATCACCCAAAATCTAATCTAATCTAATCTAATCTAATCTAATCTAATCTAATCTAATCTAATCTAATCCAGTGGTGGGTTTCACTTATCTTTGCTACCGGTTCGCTTCTGTGCATGCGCAAAGGGTATTTGATGATGTCTGGGCGGGTGGGTGGAGCCTCCCATCACCGCTACTACTGGTTCACCTGAACTGGGGTGAACCGGTAGCAATCCAGCACTGATCTGATCTGATCTAATCTAATCTAATTTAATCTGCTTTGCTTTGTTTTGCTTTGTTTTGCTTTGCTCTTTGCTTTTTGCTTTGCTTTGCTTTGCTTTGCTTTGCTTTGCTTTGCTTTGCTCTTTGCTCTTTGCTTTTTGCTTTTTGCTTTTTGCTTTGCTTTGCTTTGCTTTGCTTCGCATTACTGATTGACAAGACTGGCAGCTACTCTTACTTTGCTGTTTTACAAGTCTGGAAGGTATTGATGGGATTTCAGAAGGGGGGAGTTCATATACTCAGGCTCAACTTCCTTTGTCCAGTTCAGATGATATTTATTTTCTTTTGCTTCCTTAATGACTTGGTTCTTTCTTAACTACTTCCCCTAAGATATATTTTAGACAAGATTCCTAGTTTTTCTCCACCCAGCTCATATGCTTACTTCATCCTTAGGTATGGAAGCTTCAGCCTAGTCTCCCAGTGTCCTCTAATATTTCCAAAATTTAAAGATTATCTACAATGAACTCTTTTACAAAAGGAGGTGAAGGGGAGGAGGAAGGAATTTTAATTTTTGTATGCTGAAAATGGAGTCGAAGTCTCAGACTTGACATGGAGTTGTTTATCTGTTTATAAATTCTATTTCTCTAAAAGCAATTTTTTAAAAAAGGTAATAATTTTAAATCATATAAAAGAGGTGTAAAATACATAAACATTCATAATAATGAGTCAAATTCACTGGCCCAGTGACTGAGGAAGCAGCAAGATGCTCAAGAAGTCAAGATCTTTCAAAAAAGAGCAGAACTGAAGCTCTATTCTCAGGGAAGCCAGGTTCTTGCTTTCTGAGATCCAAAAGAAGTTACTGTTTAGATCAGATCTGAAACAGTCTAATCTTGTTAGATCTTATGAGATAGATAGACAAAACTGGAGATGAGTTAGTCCTGCAGGCATCCTGTAAGTAACCATGTAGGGCTTTTGCAGATAAAAACCAGCACCCTGAATTTCCCAAGAAAACAAGTGGCAACTGTTGGAATACAGTGTCCATGTATTTTATGCAACAATACAGCAGCAGGGATATATATTCTCCAACCGGTGTTTGTAACTGATTGATGGTGGGTAGTTTTCCAGGACAGCCTATGTAGAGTTCATTGCACTGATTTATACTGTGAATAATTCACAGAATCCAGTCATAGAATTCAGCAATTTCAGATCATGTTAGAGAAAAATCTATGTGGTCCCAGAGAGTTGATGATGACTTGATGACACATGTAAAAAGGGAAAAACAGCAATAAAATCAAGAAATAAAGTACAGTTCACTGGGTTATTTCAATATGTTGCATTACTCCACCAACTTCATCAGATGAAAAAACATACACCGAAACCAGAGTTGTATTGAAACAAACAAACAGAAACTTCAACTAAATGTTGAGTTACCCAGAGAGGAATGTCTATGGGGTGGAGATCTGAAAAGTCAAGAAAGTGGCATTCACCACACAATAAAAGCCCTGTCTCTTTTTCGCATACATCAAATGTGAGGCACATTAAAAAAGCTTGCAGCTTCAATCACACAGTTGAAACTAGCACTTGTTCATTGGTCCAACATCTGTCAAGGAACTAAAAATGCTGTCCACTATTTGTTGGTTTTGGCTTCTGATAAAATTGAAAGTGATAATTATTATTTCTCCTTGATCTTTGGCCACAGCACTCCCTGCTTATCAGTTCATATTAACCTCAGATAGAGGAATTATTGCTACACACCTTGTTTACCATCTCTCCAGAGGTGCCAGTTTCTCAAGCTGTGACTATAAAATACCATAGTTTTCCTGGGGAAGTCAGACATCATCCTCCAAGGAGCTGCAGCAATGAAGGCATTAGTGCTCGCCCTCCTCTTCCTCTTCATTGCAGCCAATGAAGCCAAAGTATATTCCAAATGTGAACTGGCTTCAATTCTGAAACGAAATGGCATGGATGGATATTATGGCTACAAATTGGGCGACTGTGAGTTTAGTCTCCTTTTTTTCTCCACCATAGCAAGTTCCAGGTTTGCAAGGGGAATCCAAAATGGGGCAGATCTTTCAAGAATGAGTTCAACCAATCTTCCCAATGAATCTTTTAAATGTTCTTAGAATAAGAATATATGCTTTCTTCCCAACCCAAATTATTAGGGGAAGCTCACACTCAGACTAACACCCTTATTTTTTATCAAGGTGGTAGATTTCCAATTTGTTGCCTGATTGGGACAATTGCAGAACTGAGATATGGTTATACCATCTTGGACTCTGTGTGGTGTTTTTTTTTTTTTTACAATTATGGCTTGGTCAATATTTTATTTACTCTCTTAAGAATAAGGGATTATCCCTACCTTTGGGATTATCCCTTACCTTTGAGAGGATAAATATCCTCTCAAAGGTAAGATCTTTCAAATTCCACCAAATCATTTAAATTTAGTATACGATAGAAGGAGCAATCACAGAACATTTTCTACATGTGCAGATTGCCAAAGGATGCACAATGAAAAAGTACTTCCTCCCTGGAAGGCTCAAATTAGGAAAAGAGAAGAAAGGAAAATTCCCTAAAAGGTTCCAAAATATATTGGATTTTTTGGATCTTTCCTTGGTTGAGGGAAGAATGAGAAGATAGTTAAGCATTGTGTTATAAATGCTCTATTTAAAAAAAACAAACAAACCAGGATAGCTTTTTCATTTATAGCACAGCACTTTTATAGCCCGTTCATCATTTGCTCTTTTCCAGGGATCTGTATGGCTAATTATGAGAGCAATTACAACAGCCGAGCTGTGGGGCCACCAAACTCAGATGGCAGTCGCGACTATGGGATTTTCCAGATAAACAGCCGCTGGTGGTGCAACAATTACCAGGGCCGCACAGCTAATGGCTGCAATAAGCCTTGCAGTGGTAAGAAACATAGTCTGACAGGCTTTTAAAATTCTGCTATTATTATGTTCTACAACACAATGAGATAATATGCTTGTACTCCTTGTAGTTTCTGGGATGGATAGGATTGATATTGACTCATAAACCCTGCCTGTCAAAATTGTTTTGAGTTTCTGCTTGGGTCAACAGCGATAATATCTAGCCACTCTGCTTTCTGTTGGACTCTTATCCTTCTTCTGTTTAGTGTCCTGCTACCCAACTTGTCACAACTACTCTAAATTCCATCACACACATATATCTCAATTTCTGCCCCCAGAACATCCACCACAGTATTATCTAAAGAGCAAAAGGCTCGTATGTGGTGAAGACTCACATTAAGTATCTCACACTCTCTTCAGTGCTTTTTAAAGATGTCTTCACTTTTGTTATTTTTATAAACAGTTCAAAGTTGCACACACATACCTAATATTCCTTCTTCCCCCTGTTTTTTCTTAAAACAACTGAACTCTGTGAAGTGAGTTGGGCTGAGAGGAAGTGACTGGCCCAAAGTCCCCTAACCACCTTTCATTTCCAAGGTGAGACTAGAACTCACAGTCTCCTGTTTGTAGCCTGGAGCCTTAACCACTAGACTAAACTGGATCTCCCTGTTGTGCAATGAAAGATGTTGCTTGGTAAGTGAGCCACATGATCCTATCTTCACAATAATTAGTCAATATCTTGCCAGAGGAGCCAGTTAAGGACAGCAATTTCAGCTCCAGAAACCCACCCAGTTAAAGAACCCAATCCTTGTGTGTTTTCTACCCTTTGTCAGAATTTAGGATTTAAGAGAGAGATTTCCTCTCTGGCTCCTTTCCAAGAATGCAATAATGCTGTTGGGATGCCTTCTTATCCAGCATATTCAATGCAGAGCAGAAACGAACTCTTAGTACTCTACACTTTTCAAACTTGTTACTTTACATGGTCAGAGCAGGAGAAAAGGTATTTCATGGTCTACACCAGCTGTGTAAATAGTAGCTTATACTGCTAATATATGAATGTATTACACACTATATATAACTAACGATGGGTAAAAATTTCCTTTTTGGGTAAAAAAATCTGCTTTAAATAATAAGTTTATGGAAGTCTTTGAAAATACCTTTGAAACATCTGGAGTTGGATAAATTCCAATTTGTCTTTCCTGGTAGCTTTTACAAATGATGACATCACAGATGATATTGTTTGTGCTAAGAGAATTGTGCGTGATCCCAATAGGATGAGTGCCTGGTGAGTCAACCTCTCATTAACATCTTCCATTTGTAGCATTGGGTAGCAACTGAGCTTGTAGTCATGAAATTTAATTACTTTCTTTAGATTATTGTAAAACTTTTGAGCATTTGTAGTGAAATATACTTTCTGAACATTGCAGATTGTATTTTTTATTGCTATGTTTGCATTCTTGTTGCTTTAAAATATGGGTTTAAGCAGTCTTTTGAATCCTGGTTTAAAAGTAGCCTGAGACACAATTTAAGATGGGGCTGTTGATGCTGGTTATAGCAGGATTACTCCTTCCCAATCATTTTACATCAATTATCGACTTCTGTGCTTGTCAGCAGTTAAAAAAAAATTAGGATTTAGTACCAAGTTGGAACAGGAGCAGCAGAATTAGGCAGAGGGCCTTTTGAACACAAGAATTCTAATTCCATGGATGAGCTCCATAGAATCAGAGATCTGGTAGGTAAAGAACCTAGTAGTGTGAGAAGCAGGGAGAGATCATTCCTGAAGCCTCCAAATATAGAATGAATAGTAAAGGGGGAGGCAGCAGCAGATCATTAGATGGAAAATTTTTCAGCTGTGTATCTAGAAGCAAAGAATAAAAATGCTTTATGGTAATCTGAATTATATAAAAAGTATTCTGTGTGCTGTTTTAAAGAGAGTCCAAAGTAACTACTGGGCATTAGTGGCACATAAGTTTTATTGTGAGAAATAGAAAGTCAGGACTATTTTAGCTAAAACAATTACTTTAATCTGGAGGAAAGAAAATTCATTTAAACAACTAAGAAAATAACTTTATCAGTCAATGAACAGGAAAGATGAA
This sequence comes from Pituophis catenifer annectens, assembly GCF_029215685.1. Lineage (NCBI taxonomy): Eukaryota > Metazoa > Chordata > Lepidosauria > Squamata > Colubridae > Pituophis > Pituophis catenifer. The sequence goes on from NW_027256882.1 coordinate 171,707,295, forward strand.
TGAATGATAGTTGGACTAGGTCACTTAGAAGTTTCCTGAATCTCTCCAAGAAGAATTATGTCATCTGAAACTGTTAAAGAAACTACCACATGTGTGATCCACAAAGACGTGCATTATGCTTATTTTTATTCTCATTCCTTTCTTAAGGGTTGCCTGGAGAAACCACTGCAGAGGAACAAATCTCTCAAAATGGACCAGTGGCTGCCGTCTCTGAGTTTGATGATCCTGCATTTCTCTTCCTCCTCCTGTGATGAAAATGATACTATTCCTTATATAACCACACTGAGCAGTTTGATTCTATGCCTGCACTCCACATATTGGGAAGAATGAGTTTCTTTGCATACAAACAATGATTTTTAAATGGTTTCTGGGTGAAAAAGAGGGAAAGACCTTGCTTTTTAAACTTGCTTCAATAAAATGAGTATTGTGCATTATCCCCTTCACTGTTTCATGCTTTATTTCCTTTCATCCTTCATTATTACAACATAATTGAACTGGCTACCAATCATTCCTATGGCAAAGCAGATTTACAAATGGTAGATTGGCATCCAAGGCCAGACAAATTCTATGGTCAGCCTTCAGTTATGTTAAGGCTTGGCTTTTGGTCTTTTTTTTCTATAAGAAAAAATGAGGTTTGAATTTAGAATTAAGTGGTCCATTTAAATCCCATTAGTTTACCTGCCGAATACCAGAGCATCCAAATAAGACAGCAACATCAGCAGGTTAATGACACAGATCAAACTATTGTGATTTTTGCTATTTCAAAGTCCTTTTCGTATCTCTTCTCATAGTCCAGATATGCTAGTCTGTTGAATCTAGTATATTCTGTGCATCCTCAGTTCCAGTATGTACAACAAATCATGATCCAGCTATGATACCTGCACCTGCAGAAAGTTGAGAAGATCACTGGAAACTCTGTTCAAGTAAACATACGCACAAAACCACAAGCAGCAGATGGCAGAAAAAGCTAATGGCAACTCCTGGGAAACATTAAGCAAGGTTCAGCCTGCAAAATCTCCCAGTCTGTAATAATTTTATCTAGAAAGAATCCAGACTCCTTTCTGAGATCTCACTCAATGAGATTTGCAGCACTGGATTCTTATGAGAACTGAGGGCCAAGCTATTCGGTATTTGAAGGAACCAACATAAGGAGCATTCATTTTTTTAATTTCAGCAGGAACTAGATAGCTTTCCAGTCACATTTTCCCTCATCCATCTGGTGGCCCATTTTGTTCTCCAAGGCCGTGACTCAGAAATTCAGAGCATTGGGGGCTCTTGTCAGGGATTTTGAAATCAGAAAGGTCACCTGTAACCTGTCAGAGGTAGGAGACACCCATAAATTATGCAAGTTATACATTTATGGAGAAAGATTAGAACAAGTAGATGGATGGATGTACCTTGGAAGAATATTTACTAAGGACGAGAAAAAAGATATAGATAGTTTAACCGATAGGAAGTTAATGTGAAGCCGCTGGGCGAGATCATTCGTGGTTTCGGGGTAGAGTACCATCAGTACGCTGACGACACCCAGCTGTACATCTCCACCCCGGATCACCCCAACGATGCCCTTGAAGTGATGTCCCGGTGCCTGGAGGCCGTACGGATCTGGATGGGAGGAACAGGCTCAGGCTCAACCCATCCAAGACTGAGTGGCTGTGGTTTCCGACGTCCCGATATAGTCAGTTGACGCCATCACTGACTATTGGGGGCAAATCATTGGCCCCCACGGAGAGGGCTCGCAACTTGGGCGTCCTCCTGGATTCACAGCTGTCTTTAGAAGAGCACTTGACAGCCGTGACCGGGAGGATTTTTCATCAGGTTCCCCTGATTCGCCAGTTGCGTCCCTTTCTGGATCGGGACTCGTTACGCATGGTCACTCATGCCCTTGTCACCTCCCGCCTGGACTATTGCAACGCTCTCTACATGGGGCTCCCCTTGAGGAGCACCCGGAGGCTCCAACTGGCGCAGAGTGCGGCCACGCGGGTGGTAATGGGAGCGACATGGCGTTCCCATATAACACCCCTCCTGCGCGAGCTGCACTGGCCCCCAGTGGTCTTCCAGGTGCGCTTCAAGGTTTTGGTTACCACCTTTAAAGCGCTCCATGGCTTAGGACCCGGGCACTTGCGGGACTGCCTACTACCACCAATGGTCTCCCACTGGCTGGTATGCTCCCATAGAGAGGAGCTCCTCCGGGTGCGTCAGCCAAACAATGCCGACTGGCGGCCCCCAGGGGGAGAGCCTTCTCTGTGGGGGCACCTACTATCTGGAACGAGCTCCCCCCAGAGATACGGAGGATCCCGGATCTGCGCACCTTCCGCCGCGCCTTAAAGACCTTACTATTTCACCAGGCCGGCCTGGCCTAATTTTCCCCCTCTTTTATAAAGATTTTTAAAATTTTAAATATCTTTTAGTATTTATATATTCAATTTTAAATTGGTTTTAAAAGTTTGGGGTTTTAAATTTGTCGGGGCCAAAATTATTTAATTTGATTTTATTCTATTTTTTAAATTTTGTATTGTATGTGTTTTTATTGTTTGGCTGTGCACCGCCCTGAGTCCTTCGGGAGTAGGGCGGTATAGAAATCTAATAAAATGAAATGAAATGAAATGAATGTGTGGCAGGTATTCTGCTGAGAGGATCACATATTTCTTGAAATAAGCAGAAAGTTTTGTATGGAAAACTGTTTCTGTTAACTTTAATATGAGGACAAGAGGGTTGGAGACATGAAACTAATCTCAGTGCAGCCGGAATTTCATGGTGGGATAAGATCAAGAATGCATGAGTGATAGAAGATATGTAGGTTGAACGCACCAGTGAGCAACCATTAGAAAGTACATTGTAATGTACTTTGGTTTGGGTGGGTGATTTGTTCACATAGAGACAATGAATGAGGAACAAACTACAAAATAAATCTATGAAGGAAGCATACTTTCCTAGAGAGCTTGCAGATACCACCAACAATTACAATTCCTGCTAATTCAAGGTAGAAGTTTTAGGACATTAGATCCAGAGACTTAAAAGCAATTTCCCCCATATCAACTGCATGTCAGAAAGATGGCTGAGAGAGAAAGACTGGCCCAAGATGACCCCCGATTGGGACTGACAGTCTCCTGGTGCCTTAACCACTACACCAAACTGTCTCTCTTATGTTCCAATGACAGGATAATTAAATGGAAGGAAAATTCAAGGGAAGGAGAACAACTCAATAATCTTCTCAAGGCTGGGGAAAAAAATCCTGACCAAAGTCCCCAGGTTTGCAGACTGCTGGAGAGATGATTGATGAACAGAGTGAAAGATGGCATGTAATGGAAGTGTAAATAAGTGCATAAATATAGCCTGCTCTTATTTCCAAAATGTAAAGAATATCTAGAAAAAAACTCTTATAAAAAGAGGAGGAAGGAGGAATTTTAACTGCTGTACACTGAAACTAAACTGAAGTCTCATTCGTTGAAATAGATTTGTTTATTTGCTTATCCATTGTATTTCTCTGAAAACAACTTACAAAAATTAAAACAAATATAAATGATATCATGGAGGGGTCCAAAGTACACAAAATTCATACCAATAGTTCGAATTCAGAAAAGCTGTCATAGAACTGAACCCAGTAACAAGGTGTACAAGCTCTTCTACAATCTTAGAGAATGAGACCAGAGCTGAAATATGCCAATCTTGTAAGATCTTACTAGATAGACAAACACAATTTGAAATCAGGTGATCCAGCAGCCATCCTGTGACCATGTAGGGCTCCTGTAGATTAAAAACAGCACCCTGAATTCCCCAAGGAACCAAGTGGCAACTAACTGATTTTTGCCCAGCCCTGCTTCTGCTGCCCACTACATATATTTATTTATTTATTTATTAATCAAATTTCTATACCGCCCTACTCCCGAAGGACTCAGGGCGGTGAACAGCCAAGATAAAATACAGACAATACAAATATTAAAAATCCCTTAAAATTATTAAATATTTCGGCCGAAACACAGATTAAAACACCCAATTTATAAAATCACGAATTCAAAAATTTAAAATTTAAGAATTTAAAAGAGGGGAGTTAGGCCAGGCCAGCTTGCTGAAATAGAAAAGTTTTGAGAGCACGGCGAAACGTGCGCAGGTCCGGGATCTTCCGTATCTCTGGGGGGAGCTCGTTCCAGATGGTAGGTGCCCCCACAGAGAAGGCTCTCCCCCTGGGGGCCGCCAGTCGACACTGTTTGGCCGACGGCACCCTGAGGAGCCCCTCTCTATGGGAGCGTACTGGTCGGTGAGAGGCTATTGGTAGCAGAAGGCGGTCTCGTAGATACCCCGGTCCGATGCCATGGAGCGCTCTAAAGGTGGTAACCAAAACCTTGAAGCGCACCCGGAAGACCACCGGGAGCCAGTGCAGCTCGCGCAGGAGGGGGGTCACATGGGAGCGCCACGTCGCTCCCATAACCACCCGCGCGGCCGCATTCTGGACCAGCTGGAGCCTCCGGGTGCTCCTCAAGGGGAGCCCCATGTAGAGAGCATTGCAGTAGTCCAAGCGGGAAGTAACAAGGGCATGAGTGACCGTATTTAACGAGTCCCGATCCAGAAAGGGACGCAACTGGCGAATCAGGCGGACCTGATAAAAAGTCCCCCTGGCCACGGCCGTCATATGCTCTTCTAAAGACAGCCGTGAGTCCAGGAGGACACCCAAGTTGCGAGCCCTCTCCGTGGGGGGCAATGACTCACCCCCAATAGTCAGTGATGGCGCCAACTGACTATATCGGGATGTCGGAAACCACAGCCACTCGGTCTTGGATGGGTTGAGCCTGAGCCTGTTCCTCCCCATCCAGATCCGCACGGCCTCCAGGCACCGGGACATCACTTCAAGGGCATCATTGGGGTGGTCCGGGGTGGAGATGTACAGCTGAGTATCGTCAGCGTACTGGTGGTACTTCACCCCGAAACCACGGATGATCTCACCCAGCGGCTTCACATAAATGTTGAACAGAAGGGGCGAGAGGACCGACCCTTGTGGCACCCCACATACAAGGGGCCTCGGGGTCGACCTCTGCCCCCCTGTCAACACAGACTGCGACCGGTCAGAGAGAAAGGAGGAGAACCACCGTAGGACGGTGCCCCCCACCCCTAACTCCTCTAGCCGGTGCAGCATGATACCATGGTCGATGGTATCAAAAGCCGCTGAGAGGTCTAATAGGACCAGGACAGAGGAACAACCCCTGTCCCGAGCCCTCCAGAGATCATCAACCAATGCGACCAATGCCGTTTCCGTGCTGTACCCAGGCCTGAAGCCCGACTGGAATGGATCCAGATACGACGATTCATCCAGGTACTGGGGGAGCTGTCGCGCTACCACACTCTCAACAACCTTCGCAATGAAGCGAAGGTTGGAGACTGGACGATAATTTGCCAACACTGCCGGGTCCAGGGAAGGTTTCTTGAGGAGAGGCCTCACCACCGCCTCTTTCAAGGCGGCAGGGAAGACACCCTCACTCAAGGAAGCATTTATAATCCCCTGGAGCCAGCCTCGTGTAACCTCCCGAGAGGCCAGCACCAACCAGGAGGGACACGGGTCCAGTAAACATGTGGCTGCGCTCAGTCTGCCCAGTATCCTGTCCACGTCTTCGGGCGTCACAGAATCAAACTCTTCCCAGATAATACTCACAAGACCTGCCTCTGTCCTCCCCGCTGAATCTACCCAGTCAGAGTCCAGATGTTCCCGAATCTGAGCGATTTTGTCATACAGATACTGTACAAAATCCTCGGCTCTACCCTCTAAGGGGTCCTCCCGCGCTTCCTGGTGGAGCAGGGAGCGGGTCACCCTAAACAGGGCAGCCGGGCAATTATCTGATGACGCAATAAGAGTGGCAAAATAGTTATACTTCGCCACTTTTATCGCCACCAGGTAGGTCTTAATATGAGACCTTACCAGTGTTCGGTCAGATTCAGAATGGCTGGCCCTCCAACCACTCTCCAGGCGTCTTTTCCGGCGCTTCATCTCCCTCAGCTCCTTGGTGAACCAAGGAGCCAGGCGAGATCGACGCCGGGTCAGAGGCCGCAAAGGCACGACCCGATCCAAAGCTCCAGCGGCCGCCCTATCCCAGGCAGCCACCAGCTCCTCAGTCGAGCCGTGTGCCAGAGCCTCAGGAAATGGCCCAAGCTCCGTCTGGAACCTATCAGGATCCATCAGGCGCCTGGGGCGGTACCACCTCAGTGGTTCCGCCTCCCTGCGGCGGGGTGCGGCGGTTCGAAGGTCAAAGCGAAGGAGGGAGTGATCTGACCATGACAAGGGCTCGATCACTATATCCCCTATCTCAAGATCACTCAACCACTGACCAGAGACAAAAACCAGGTCTAGCGTGTTTCCCCCCGTGTGAGTAGGGCCATGAACTAACTGGGTCAGGTCCATGGCCGTCATGGAAGCCATGAACTCCCGAGCCACCTCAGACGCCTCACCGACGGATGGCAGGTTAAAATCCCCCATGACCATAAGCCTGGGGGTGTCAACCGCCACCGCGGCTATAACGTTGAGCAGCTCGGGCAGGGCTGCCGTCACGTGGCAGGGAGCCAGGTACGTAACCAGCACACCCATCTGCACCCCATGACCCCACTTCACAAGGAGGGACTCACAACCAGCCGTCTGAGGAACAGCGACCTCCCTCGGACCAAGACCTTCTCTAATGACAACCGCCACCCCCCCCGCCCCTCCCCTGTGTCCTCGGCTGATGGAATGCGCGGAAACCGGGTGGGCACATCTCAACGAGGGGAACCCCCTCCTCCTGGCCCAACCAGGTCTCCGTAATACCCGCCAGGTCCGCTCCCCCCTCCTGAACAAGATCACAAATGAGGGGGGCTTTATTTACCACGGACCGGGCGTTGCACAGCATCAGCCGAAGCCCAGGGCCTGAGGGTCTGTGCAACCTGGGGAACGAGAGGAGCATTGGAGGCCGGAGCGCGCCACCGCTTGGAGCCAGCGGGCGCGTGCTCCCACAACCTGATGTGGCCCCCTGCTCCCGCCATATCTGCCCCTCCCACCCACAGTACTGATGTAATGACCATCCATAACACAAGCTCTAACCCCCACCTTGACCCCGGTTCCCGCATCTCTAGTGCCGTGCTCTTCAGCCGGCTCTGGCCTCCTCCCCAACAGGTTCTCCCCCAAACCCACCAAACCCACCCCCCTCCCAGAAACCTTTAAAACCTTATCTAAAAATTTCCCTAAAAAACCCCACAACCCCCTCCTCGCCGCATGCCACCTCTCGGGATTCCAAAATCCGTCATCAAGGTAGGCCCTCGATAGTGAGGAGGGCCAAACCTGCGAGAGGGGGGAGTCTCGCAGCGCAAGCAGGTCAGCAGCCGTAAACATATAGATTCTGAATAGTATTCTAAGGCAATTTACGTAGAATTCACTGCACTGATTTATACTGTGAATAATTTATAGAAGTTGCAGAATTCAGCAATTTCAGATCAGACAGATAAAATCTATCTACATGGTCACGGAAACTGGATGAAGACTTGATGACTCATGTAAGAAGGATAAAACCGCAATAAAACCAAGAAATAAAATACAGTTCACTGGGTTGTTTTAATAAGTTGCATTATTCCACAAACTTCATCACAAACAAACAAACAAAAAATAGAGTGAAACCAGAGTTGTATTGAAACAAACAAATAGAAACCTATGCCAAATGTTGGGTCCCCCAAAGAGAGAGGAATGTCTTCAGGACAGGGCTCCAAAAAAAGGAAGAAGGCTGCAGTCACTATTCAGTAAAAGGCCAGTTCCTTTTTCACATACATCATACGTGAAACACATAAAAAAAGTTGGGGCTTCAATCACACAGTTGAAACCATCACATGTTCACTTTGGGCATCTCTCATACAGATTCCCTTGATCCAGATTTTTTGCCTCAGCACTCCCTGCTTCTTCCTCCAAATTATCTTCAGATAGGGGAATAATTGCTTTCTTTGCCAGCTCTCCAGAGGTGCCAGTTTCTCAAGCTCTGACTATAAAACCCAGGCAGCTTCCTGGAGAAGTCAGACATTGTCCTCCAAGGAGCCACAACAATGAAGGCATTAGTGCTCACCCTCCTCTTCCTCCTCATGGCACCCAGTGAAGCCAAAATATTTTCCAGATGTGAACTGGCTTCAGTTCTGAAACAACATGGCCTGGATACATATACGGGCGAGTTGGACTTGTGTAAGTTGAATCTCTCTTTCTCTCCATCTGAGCAAGATCCAGCTTTGCAAGAGGATGCAAAATGGGGCAGATCTTTTCAAGAATGAGTTCAACCAGCCCACCCAATGAATTAAACGCTGTTTTCAATGTTCTTACAATGAGGAGATACGCTTGCTCCTCAACTCAAATGACTGGGGAGATCTCAGACTTCACCTGCACTAACACCCTTATTTTTATGAGACTGATAGATCTCCGGTTTGTTACCTGATTGAGACAATTGCAGAACTGGGATACGGTTGCACCACCTTGGTCTCTGCATTGTCTTTTTATAATGATAGTTTAGCCAATATTTTGTTTACCCTCTTAAGAATAGTGGATTATCCCTCCCAGGATGACCATCCTCTCACAGGTTAGATCTTTCAAATTCCACCAAATCATTTAAATTCAGTATGTGATTGAAGAGGCCATCACATTTCTACATTTCTACATGTGCAGATTGCCAGAGGATGCACAATGAAAAAGAACCTCCTCCCTGGAAGGCTAGAATTAAGAAGAGAGAAGGAAGGAGAGATGGCTTTATGCGCCATTAAAAACTCCAGGAATATCTTGGACACAAGAATCAGATTTATTCCAAATTTCCCTGAAGATTTCCAAAATGTTCTGGGGTTCTTCAGACCTTCCTTGTTGGGGGGAAAATGAGAAGATGGCTAAGCATTGTGATATAAATGTTCTATTTAAAAAAATCAGAATAGATGTTTCATTTATAGGACCAATCCTTTATAGCCCATTTCCCATTTGCTTTCTTCCAGGGATATGTATAAGTTATTATGCAAGCAAGTACAACACCCAAGCTGTGAATAGGCAAAAGAATTATCGCAGTAGATACTATGGAATTTTCCAGCTTAGTAGCTATCGGTGGTGCAGTGATAACCATGAGGGTATGGATAGTTCATGTGGTAAACCTTGCAGTGGTAAGTCACATCTGTCAAATCTTTAACAAATCATCTTATTATTATGCTCTACAATACAAAGCAGTAGCTCTCTCCTTGTGGTGTTTATTTCTAGACCTGATTTACTACCAAGGCTCACACCTACTTCATTAGAAAAGCAAAAAAATTGAAATGTTCCAAATATGCCAAATCAAAATTTTGTAGGGAGATTTTTGTGCTTCTTCTTCTCTTTTATTGCTCTCTATAGGGGATTGCTCTCCATGAGGATTAACCCACACTGTTTCTCAAAATTGTTTTGAGTTCCTGCTCAGGTCAACAATGAAAATATGGGTTTTCTGGCCTATTAGCCTTCTTCCATTTAGTGTCGTGCTACCCAAAATTATCTGGGATTAGCGTGCAGTACTGAAGGCTACTTCTGCTGACTGCCAACAGTTCAAAGCTCATATGTGGTGAGGTCCCCCTGTCTCACTCACATTAGCAATCTCACACTCTCTTCAGTGCTTTCTAAAAAAATTTTTAATTCCCCCACTTTTATTATTTTTATAAACAACTCAAGGTTCGTACATACCTATTCCTCCTCCTCCTATTTTTATTTATTTATTTTTATTTTTATTTATTCATCTGTCAAGTATTACATAATATATATAAGTATAAGCATGGACTGAATACATAAAATGAATATAAATAAAGGGAACGTTAGGACAGGGACGGTAGGCACGCTGGTGCTCCTATGCACCCCCCTTACAGACCTCTTAGATTTATTTTTTTAGTTTTTTAAAAAAATTCTTAAAACAACTTAAATCTCTGAAGTGAGAGGATGTGACGGGCCCAAAGTTACACAACCAGCTTTTATTTCCAAGTTGAGCCTAGAATTCACAATCCCCCATTTTATAGCAGGGACTCCTAACCGCTACTAGTCTAAACTGGGTCTCCATATGCAATGCAAAGGGTTGCTTGCTTGGAGAGCCACCTGATCCTATATTCACTGTAATCAATACCTTGCCAGAGGCACAAGTTAAAGGCAGCAATTTCAGATTCTGAACCCCACCCAGTTAAGGGACCTGATCCTGTTTTTTCTGCCCTTTGTGGGACAAATCTAGTTCTTGGACACAGGTGAGAGATTCTTCTCTCTCTCCTTTCCAAGAGTGCAATGAGACTGTTGGGAAGTCTGCATATCCAGCATATTCAGCTCTAGAGGGGAAACTGATTACTGGTCCAGAACATTTTTCAGAGTTGTTCCTCTGCATGGTTAGAACATGCGACAAGGCAGTTAATGGTCTACACCAGCTGTACAAAAAGTAGATGATATCACTAAGGGCATGAATGTATTGCATAATGTACATAATTAGTGTTCTAACATTGACATACCTGGAGTTGAACAAATTCCAATTTGCCTCTTTTGGCAGCTTTCACAGATGATGACATCACAGATGATATTGCTTGTGCTAAATTAATTATGGCTAATCACGTACCGTTCTATCAATGGTGAGTCAATTTCTCATTAATATCTTCCATTTGTAACATTGGGTAGCAACTGAATTTGTAGTCATAGAAGTAAATAGTCTTTCTTTAGACTATTGTACATCTTTTAGGATTGGTGGTAAAATATGCTTTCTAAATATGACAAGCTGCATTTTTATACTTTCATTCTGGTTGCTTTAAAATATGGCTTTATCTTTTGAACTCAGGTTTAATGGTAGACTAAGACACAAGGGGAGGGGCTGTTGATGCTGATTATAGCTGTATTATTCCTTCCCACGGATTTCACATACATTAGGCACTTACGTGCTTTAAAATCTGGGGTTTACTACCCAGTAGGGACAAGTGGCAGACGGCCTTTTAAACACCAGGATTGTGATCCCATGCACAAGTTCCCTAGGATCAGAGAACTGATCTGTAAACAGCATAGTAGTGAGAGAAGCAGGGAGCGATCATTTGTGAAGCCTCCAAGTCATAGGAGGGCTAGGAAAAGGGGGCTGAAGAAGCAGATCATTAGATGGGAAACTCTTGAGCCAGCAATCAGCATTTAAAAGCAAAAATAAAGACATTGTGTGGTCAACCCTTGAGTTATCTAAAAGTTACTCTGCTGTGTGCTCTTCTGAAGCATTCTCAGTTTTTGGCTAGGATTTTATGATCCTCTGCTGCTGACCCAATCCTTTGGAATTTAATTTTCTTCAGCTCTGCGTTGCAGGGACTCTATCAAGATTATGTGGGAGTCCAAAGTTTCTATTGGGAATGAGTGGCATCTATTTCTGACTTTATTGTCAGAAGTAAAAAGTCAGAAAGAACAATTTTAGCTTTAACAATTATTTAAACCTGGGCAAAAGGAGATTCATTTAAACAACAAAGAAAATTATAAGATGAATGAATGATAGTTACTTCTAGCTAACTTGGAAAATTCCTCAATTTCTCCTATTAGGCTGAAATCTTCAAAGAAACAACCATACATTGTGGTCTGCAAAGACATGCATTCTGCTTATTTTTACTCTTATTCCTTTTTTTAAGGTGGCCCTGGACGAAGAATTGCAGAGGACCAAATATGTCAAACTGGAGCAGCGGCTGCAAGCTCTGAGATTGATGCTCCTGCATATCTCTCCCTCCTCCTGTGATGAAAATGATATTATTCCTTATATAAACACATTGAACAACTTGATTCCATTCTTGTCCTCCACAGGTTGGGAAGAATGAATGGGTGGGAGAGAGGGAAAGACTTTGCTTTTTAAAATATTCAAAAGTTGTTTCAATAAAACGAGTATTGTGCATTAAGCCCTTCTCTGTATAGTGCTTTATTTCCTTTCACTGGGGTTTTGTCTGACTGTGGTGCTCCTCGACAAAATTTCCATCACATTTGTGTCCGAATCTCCATCAAGAGCTTATACCTGCCCAATGTCTGATTTTTTCAACATATACCACCCTGTCCTTGAATGGCTGGGCGAACAGGACATTAATGTTTCAACCACTATAAGTCCATGTATTTGTCATATGCTAAATAAATAAATAAATCTTTTCATCCTTCATTATTCCAATCATTCCAATCATTCTGCCTCCTGTTGCAGTTAAGCAGAAAGGCCCATGTGGACAGTTCACTTTGTTCTGTAGGGATATACACCAGTGGTGGGTTTCCCCCAGTACGCACTGGTTCTATAGAACCGGTAGTAAAACCAGGAGGAGGCTCTGCCCCCCGACCCCGAACGACATCAAAACGCTTCTGCGCATCCGAAGAAGAGCAAGCAAATGAGCGAAGTGGGTGCGCACGTGCGGCCCCGCTGCATACCGGTAGTAAAGGTAAGTAGAACCCACCCGTGATATACACAGAATTTCTAATCGGGAGATCAATCTCCAGTTTTGTCAGACTATTCATGACTGGAAAGACATGGTAACAAGGTCAGCCAATTGGGAGCTGAGACAGACTGGAGACAGGGCGGGTCTTAGACTGCAGCTTCTGCTTCTGTGCAGAGAATTGAAACTGAAACTATTCAGAGTGAGTGTGTGTTAAGCTCTCTGCTGTACTCTGTGTGTGAACATGGCTGCTGATCTGAGCTGAAGAATCAACTCTTGATATTGTAAATATACTTTATGTGTTATTATGAATACAAAGAAGTTAATCAATCCAGCTGATTCAGTTATCTGTGTGTGCTTCTGGATTTGATTTTTGCAAGAAAATCTGATAAGTTTGTTGCCTGATTGGGACAATTGCAACATATTGTTTCAATATGTTGCCTTACTCCACAAACATCATCACAAACAAAAAATATACTCTGAAACCAGAGGATTTTTGTAGGGCTCCTGTAGATTAAAAAAAACCAGCATCCTGAATTCCCCAAGAAACCAAGTGGCAGCTAACTGATTTATACCCAGCCCTACCTATGATGTCACTTCTAGAATACATGTAGATTCTGAGTAGTTTTCCAGGGTAGCCTATATAAAGCCCACTATACTGGGCCATATTGTGAATAATTTACAGATTCCAGTTGTAGAATTCAGCAACTTTAGATCAGATGGATAAAATCCATCTACATGGTCACTGAGACTGGATGAAGACTTGATGACTCGTGTAAGAAGAGTAAAACAATAATAAAACTAAGAAATAAAATATAGTTCATTGTGTTGTTTCAATATGTTGCATTACTCCACAAATATCAATATATACATACACACACACACACACACACACACACACACATACAGACTATTGGCTAACCTCAATTTGGACTCACAAATCCTGGATGCACTAAAGTAAGAGCTAGGGCAGGTTCAAGTAACCATCCCTTGGAAATGGGCAGCCATTTAATTTAAAGGAAAACCATGGCTGTGAAGAGTTTTTGTGCTTGCTTGAAACCTGACTAGAAGCTCACAGAAAGTGATATCTGACATCTGAAATTAATTGGCATGGAAAACTGGATACTGTAAAATTCTTTCCAGAACTTTTCTCCTGGCTGCTAGACCTTCATTGTTGAAAGCTTTTTGGGAGTCACTAAAGGAATCCTTCTGCTGCCTCTATCAATGCCTTCCATTTGCACCAGAAAAAAATTAAAAGCACCCATCAAGCCTCCCTGATCTGATCAATTTTAATCTTTTGCCAAGAACATGTTTCAAAAACTCACATGTTTTTTTTGGGGGGGGGGAAAGGGGGATTGTAGGAAGTTAGCACTCACCCTTCTCCTAGAAGAATGAAATATTTTAAGAAATATTTTAAAAGGCAGAATATTATATTTCCTGGATGAGAAATGGAGAAACATGTTTTAAAGACAAAGCAGCTTCCTCCCTCCCCAACACACAAACCTTTGTCAAAGGGCCAAGCTCACTCATTTCCCCCCACTTTTGTCAATGGGCCATCATTTGCAACACAATAGGACCCAACTAGCAACAGAAACTCACCACATGACAAGACTCAAGCAAGCTTGAGAGACAATTTACAAAGTTAGCTAAGACTCCAGACCACCTGGGAGTTTCACAACCAATCAGGATACATTTCTTATAGAAGAACAAGAAACTCAGAGGTGAGGCCCAACAGAGGGCATAAAACCAAGGCACTCCCAACATCTAGGGCTTCTTTGTTTTCTACTCAGGAACTCAAGCCATATGATTCTGCTCAGGAACTCAAGCCATGTGCTCCTGTTCAGGAACTCAAGCCATGTGATTCCTGTCCACCATTAAACCATCTTTCCAAGCAGTCTCCATGTTTCCAGTGTCTTTTTCCCCATTTGGAACTGAACCCAGATGGACGTTTCTTCCAACAAGGGAAACCAGAGTATAATATAACATACAGTAAATAAGTAACACTAAAGATTTAGGAGACAGTTTAACTTACTATTATATCACATTTACTCCTGTAGTTTTTTGGATTGATACCAGGAATTTAGTTCCCCTCAATTACTGTCATCACTACCATCACAAAATAGAAAACATAATTTCTCTCAACCTGCCACCAGCTGCATTATGCAAATATCACAAGTCACACCATCTGCAGGGATCACTGACTATTAAACAGAGCTATTACTACAGGATTGAAATGATGCATTGATTTATTATACCGCCAGACCTTTGCATTTGATATCATTCATGGCAGTTGCATAACATCGCAGTTGTCAATATTATTGAAAGATATGTAGATCTATCTACATAGGTACCACGTTCCCATCTCTACTGTACTGTTCTACTTGTGAGGAACCTGCTGGAATAGTGTTTCCCAACCTTAGCAACTTTAAGATGTGTGGATTTCAACTCCTCAGGAGTTCTGGAAGTTAAAGTGCACACACCTTAAAGTTTGCCAAAGTTGAGAAATACTGTGTGTTGCCGAGGGACCTCCAGGCAAAAAGAAGAGTCCCTGACAACTTAATAACGAGAAATTCAAACTTAAAAAAAAAAAAATTCATTACACTTACAGTAACCACCATCAAAAGAAATTATGAATAGATACATAAATTGACAAAATATTGAAAAACGTCACAAGAAAAGTGTTTTGTTTTACCAAGTGTTGCCATCTATGAACCCTTCTTTCATTCTGTGGTCTCATTTGCTGAGAGAGACTAAAAAACTTGAGAAAGCAGAATATTTTAGATCTGTTTAACATGCAGTTGGAATTCTACATCAAATACGTCACATGTGGCTTATCAAGTATGGATCAGAAGCAGGCTGAAGTTGCCTGCTAACCTCAAATGCTCACCCTTGATTTCATCATGCTATTTGCAGGAGATGGGAAGGGGGGTGATGGGAGCAGTTTTCAAGCCATGATGGTCCTAAATCTGAGTAGCCCAAATATGCTTATCTTCCATGACTAAGTCCCAGAGATCTTGCTGCTAACCCATTTCCCATCAGTGTTCCTTCACAACATGAGGTGATTATTTTTATTCATTTAATTCACTTTTAATCTACTTTCAGTGGAATCATCTCAAAGCAGTTTATAGTATGAAAGTGATTAAAATAAAAGAAAATGTGCACATTCACACCCAACAGTTCATATGTTAAACATTCATTAATGGTTGAATAGAAAGGAAGATAAAAGGGGCAAATCAATTATCTAAATTCCCCACAAGGAAATAAGGCTTGGTGAAGAGAGAAACTGAAGAGATCCATTGGAGCTGCCTTGAGGAAAGTTAGAAATAGCTAACTTGGAAAATTCCTCAATTTTAGACTGAAATCTTCAAAGAAACAATCATATATTGTGATCTACTGACATGCATTATGCCTATTTTTATTCTTATTCCTTTTTTAAGGTGGGCCTGAAGAGACAATTGCAGAGGACCAAATATGTCAAAATGGAGCAGAGGCTGAAAGCTCTGAGGTTGATGCTCCTGCATTTCTCTTCTTCCTTCTGTGATGAAAATGATATTATTCCTTATATAAACACATTGGACTATTTCATTCTATGCTTGTCCTCCACAGGTTGGAAAGACTATATGTCAGATTGGTCTAACAAGTGGCAACTTCAAATCTCAACCAACAAATGCTCTGTCTTGCACATTGGCAAAAAATATCAAAACATAAAATACAAATTAGCTGGACATGACTTTGTAGATGACCCTCACTCTGTCAAGGACCTTGAAATACTCATTTCTAAAGATCTAAGTGCCCGAGCCCACTGCAACAACATTGCCAAAAAGGCATTAAGAGTTGTTAGCCTATTCTTGTGCAGCGTCTTCTCTGGTAATTTTGTACTACTAACTAGAGTACACAAAACATTTGCTAAACCAATTTTTGAATACAGCTCATCCGTCTGGAGCCCGCACTGCATATCGGACATAAATACAATCGAGAGAGTCCAGAGATATTTTACGAGAAGAGTCCTCCATTCCTCTAACCACAATAAAATACCTTATGCCACCAGACTCCAAATTTTGGCCTTAAACAATTTAGAACTACGCCGACTTCAGTCTGACCTAAGCATAGTACATAAAATTATCTGCCACAATGTCCTTCCTGTCAATGACTACTTCGGCTTCAACCACAACAATACATGAGCAAATAATAGATACAAACTCAACGTAAACTGTTCCAAACTTGATTGCAGAAAATATGACTTCAGTAACAGAATGGTCAATACCTGGAAAGGGACATTGACTAACCTGAACGTCCGTTTTATCCTCGCTGCGACGACATTCCACCGATTGGGATACTCTCAGTCTCACTGGACAGCCTGGGTGCCACTCAAACTTCCTCTACAGCTAGGATACGCCCACACCTCCTGCGCATGTCCAGTCTTTTCACGAAGTTTCAACTTCATATCCTTGACCTCTTGCTTATGTCCTCAATTTCAGACTATATTCTATCTCGGACTGCAATCACTGTAGCTGTAGAGGAAACAAAACAAATTCCCCCAACCTTGGCCAGGCGATGGACTTCAACAGGGAGGGACGGAATGTCGTCGCAGCGATGATAAAACGGACGTTCAGGTTAGTCAACGTCCCTTTTTCCACCTCGCTGCTCCGACATTCCACCGATTGGGACATACCCAAGTCTTTCTTTAATGGGAGGGTTTTGAATCCATCCCCTGGCCCCTGTTGGGAATTACGTATTGCAAAACTCTTCTACTGAATGATGCATCCGCTGAAGCATATGCATCCACTCGGTAATGTTTAATAAAGGACGATATTGATGACCATGTGGCCGCTTTGAAAATATCTTCTATAGAAGCCTGTGTGGCCCAAGCAGCTGATGTAGCGGCACTTCTAGTAGAATGTGGTACTATGCCTCCTGGTACCTGGTAACCTTTCCTTTTATATGCTGAAGCAATGCAAGCCTTAAGCCATCTACCTATTGTAGCTGAAGATACTTTTTTTCCCATCGTCGATGGTAAAAATGATACCAGCAATGCTTCCGACTTACGGAATGATGCTGTTCTTGTAATATAATACTTCAATGCTCTACGAACATCTAATGTATGCTAAGCCTTCTCTAATTGATGTTTAGGATTTGGACAGAAATTAGGTAGTACAATGTCTTGAGATCTATGAAATAGCGAATTAATTTTTGGTATGAATACTGGATCCAGTCTCATCACCACTCTGTCTGGAAAAAATATACATAGATCTTTACGAATAGACAATGCTGCCAATTCCGATACTCTACGAGCTGATGTTATGGCTAGTAAAAAGGCTAGTTTTATTGTAATATGACATAAGTCCGTATCTTTAATAGGTTCATATGGTTCCGAAGTTAATGACTGTAGTACCAAGTTTAAATCCCAAGTTGGATATCTGTGTACCACTGGTGGTCGTAAATTTGCTGCTCCATGTAAAAATGATCTAATCCTAGGATCTTGAGATAAAGAATGACCTTTGTCAGTATTTAACACTGTTGCTAGTGCTGCTACCTGATGTTTTAATGTAGCTGGAGCCAGACCTTTGTCAAATCCTGACTGTAAAAATTTTAGAACATCTTGAACATTCGCCGAAGTAGGATCTGTATGATGATCCAAAGCCCATCTGGCAAATTTTTTCCACGACGCATTATAAATACGTATGGTTGCTGGTCGTCTGGCAGCTTGAATAATATAAATTACTTCATCTGGTATTTGGTCTTTTTTTAGATGAATCCTTTCAAGCGCCAGACGGTCAACTGGAACCATTCTGGCTCTGGATGATAAATTGCTCCTTGACTCAGTGACATTTTGTTTACTGGCAGCTTCCATGGCTGTTGGATCGAACAATCCCTCAGGTCTGCAAACCACTCTCTGCGCGGCCAATATGGTACTATTAAAATCAGATCCACTTTCTCCTCTAACATTTTCCTGATGACATGTGGAATGATGGGAATTGGAGGAAATGCATAAAGTAGCCCCCGAGGCCATTGAACTCTCAGCGCATCCAGAGCTTCTGCTCCTGGAACTTGAAATCGGGAAAAAAATCTCGGAAGCTGGGCATTCTTTTCCGTTGCAAATAGATCTACCTCTGGTTTTCCGAATCTCTTGACACTCTGCTGAAACAAACTCGGGTGCAACTTCCACTCCGATTGGTCGATGATTCCCCTGCTCAACCAATCCACTTGTTGATTTAGTGATCCTGATATGTGTTCCGCCTTTATGGAAAGGATGTATTTTTCTGCCCATTCCATTAGTCTTTCTGTTTCGTCCATGAGAATTTTCGATCTTGTTCCTCCTTGTCTGTTCAGATGCGCCTTCGTTTTTTCCCCCAATGGGACGAGGAGTCAATGAGTCATTTACCCCTGCGGAATGAGCGAAAGCTCGTTCCTCTAAATGGACGTTTGAAACCTGTCTGGCGTCTTCCTCTATCACGGAATGTTGCTCTTTCCGAAAAATTGGAATATTGTTGAAAAGATGATCTAGGAAAATAGGAACCGCCAGGTCCCTGCTCTTGCCGAAAGGGCTGCCTTGGATATGGTGAGAAACGACGATCTGGACGTCTATATGATGACGGTAGCACCTTCTTTTTATCACGTCCTTCTACTAATATTGCATCCAAAGAAGAACCAAATAAAGACTGGCCTTGATATGGTGCAGCTGTAAGACGCCATTTTGATTTCATATCGGCTTTCCACTGTTTCAACCAGAGTAGTCTACGAGATGTTATTGCGGAAGCCAACGCTCTGGATGCAAATTTGGCTGCATCCAAAGCTGCATCAGCCGAATACTCTGCTGTAGCAATTAGCTTTACTAGATCATGTTGGGTTCTTGCATCTTTTGGAGACACCCTCTCTTTCAACTGTCGAAGCCAAGTTAACGAAGCTCTATTAAAAAATGACGCAGACGTTGCTGCCTTAATAGCCCAGGCAGCCGCCTGATGAGTTTTTTTGAAAGTCATGTTTGCACGTTTGTCTTCTAGTCTCAGACCTTCACCTGCATCACTAACCAACACTGATGGTGAGGTAAGGCTAGCCACTGGTTCATCAACCGAAGGTAACAGAAGAAGGGATTCCAATTCAGGTGAACTACAATAAAGCTTCTTATCAAAAGAGTTAGGACCTAATATAGATCCAGGTCTCTCCCAGGGTTTCTTAATGACTTGAGAAAACAATTCTGGTAAAGGAACATAATCATAGTCCTTAGACGGAACTGGAAATAAATTGCTAGAAGTTCCGGCATGTGAATTTAAATCCAAAGATTTATCACTACTCAGTTCCATATTTGTTGCTATCCTTGCTTTACGCAGAAGGGATTTAAACATTGAAGGTTTAAATAGACCTTGAAAGGCAGGTTTATCGACCTCCATTTCCTCATCGTCTGACAACTCAAATTCTTCCAAACAATCTAACTCTGGATGTTCCTCCTCAGTATGTCCACACTCAGCCACCAAATGGTGAGTTGGATTTTGATGAACATTAAAGGATGTCGATGGTATTGGTTCTGCTAAGAACCCAGACTGTTGTAGCTCCGCTTGAAATATGCGTGTAAAGGTTTGTGAAAGTAAGGCCTGAAAATCTAAATTTTGGCCTTGAATTGACCCTTCTCCCACACGGAGGCCAGCGGCCGTAGGGGTGAAAGTAGCTTCAGGAGCATGCTGAATTAAAGGTTGTTTACTAGTCTCCACATTTACCCTGCTCTGGGTATTTGAATAGAAATCATTAGCTGACAAAGGCATGTCTTGAGTAACTGAAGTAAACTCATCTTTCTGCCAAACACTCTGTTCTTCTTCTCCCAATGGAGAAATTAAAGATTCACTAGTTTGAGGTAACCATATCTCCTGTTCCTCTCTTTGGGGTCTAATTTGAGTAGCCATTCTGGCCTTATTAAATTGCTTTTCAAGGGCATTATGCCTACGTTGTTCTTCTTTTGAAAGCTTTTCCACCTGTCTAGACATAGGTTGGTCCACAAACTCTCTAGCTCTAGCCTTCCCTTTTTTTGATTTAATACCCTTAGGTGATGGCATTCTTGGAGGTGAGACAACTTGATCTAGTTCTGAGGAAAACTCCTCTGTCATTTTTTTTTTAATTATAAATATATACCCCACAATAAAATTGAGAATAAGAATAAATTGTTACTTTCCTTTGAAGAATGAATTCAGGAGAGTAGAAATTGACACACAATGTCTGTGGTCATTACTTAGTATCCTCTTAAACAGCCTCAAAACAGCTCCTGCGGAAGGCACTCCCTCAGACCGCTCTGTCAATTGGCGGCTAGGCACTTCAAACGGCAGACAATTAACAGCGAGATATCGGAGCCTCAGGCAACGCTCCTCACTGCAGCCTCTTTCTATTGCCGGTAACTCTCCTGATAGTCGGAGTTTGCTATAGCGCAGGGACTCCCAAGCCGCTTACAAATAGATTCAATTGAATTTAAGCTATGGAGGGTTTTAAAACGAGGGCGGTTATCCGGGCGCGCTGGTTAACCAGCTTCCCGCTCGTGGCTCCAACGGCTGCTTAGAGACCGTAACTAGGTCTGCTTTCTTATGCGCTGATAGATCTATCCCAAAGCGGTTAGCGCCCCAGCCAGGAAATGCGAAAACCGCTCAGCTCTAAATCCTTTTGTTATTTTAAACGGAACCCTCCTAATAGCAAATCAGGTCTAACATTTCACTAAAACACCAAATCTGACAGTTTTGACTGATCGCAAAAGGCACACCAGTCTGATCACCTAAGCCTGAGTGAAAAGACTGGACATGCGCAGGAAGTGTGGGCGTATCCTAGCTGTAGAGGAAGTTTGAGTGGCACCCAGGCTGTCCAGTGAGACTGAGAGTATCCCAATCGGTGGAATGTCGGAGCAGCGAGGTGGAAAATGTACTGCCTGACTGTGTTGTTTCTTCCCCAAACCCCCAAAACTTTAACCTTAAACTGTCTACTGTTGACCTCACCCCATTCCTAAGAGGTCTGTAAGGGGCATGCATAAGTGCACCAGCGTGCCTACTGTCCCTGTCCTAATATTCTTTTTTACTTACTCTTTTCATGTATTCAAATTATATTTATACTTTTACCTGTTATTTTATATATGCTTGACAAATAAACTTATGATTATGATAATGTGTTTCTTCATACCACTGATGATTTTTAAAAAATTTCTGGGTGGAAGAGAGGGAAAGACTTGGCTTTTTAAAATCTTCAAAAATTGCTTCAATAAAACAAGTATTGTGCATTAAGCCCCTTTCTATATAATGTTTTATTTCCTTTCATTTTTCATTATTCCCTCATAACTAAACTGGCTACCAATCATTCTTACGGCAGAGCAGATCTTTGCAACCAAATATGTCATTCACTTAAAACTTGGCATAGACCAGACCAGACCAGACCAGACCAGACAGGACAAGAAGAGAAGAGAAGAGAAGAGAAGAGAAGAGAAGAGAAGAGAAGAGAAGAGAAGAGAAGAGAAGAGAAGAGAAGAGAAGAGAAGAGAGAGAAGAGAAGAGTTGGAAGGGACCTTGGAGGTCTTCTAGTCCAACCCCCTGCCTAGGCAGGATACCCTACATCACTTCAGACAAATGGTTCATCCAATCTCTTCTTAAAACCTTCCAGTGTTGGAGCATTTACAACTTCTGGAGGCAAGTTGTTCCACTGATTTATTGTTCTAACTGTCAGGAAATTTCTCCATACTTATAAGTTGCTTCTCTCTTTGATTAGTTTCCACCCACTGCTTCTTGTCCTGCCTTCAGATGCTTTGGAGAATAGCTTGACTCCCTCTTCTTTGTGGCAGCATCTGGGATAATGGAACACTGCTATCCTGTCACACCTAGTCCTTCTTTTCATCAGACTGGACATACCCAGTTCCAGCAATATGTTATAAGTTTTGATGAATCTCTTCATACAATATTAGTAAACTATCTTGAAACTCATCTATGAAAACACTAGACTGGCATCCAAGGCCAGACAAACTCTATGGTCAATCTCCAGTTATGTTAAAGCATGATTTTTGGTCTTTGCTACCGTATTTCCCCGAAAATAAGACCATATCTTATATATTTTTTGAACCCTGAAATAAGTGTTTGGCCTTATTGCCATGCGCTCAAAAGCCCAATTAGGCTTATTATCAGGGGATGTCTTATTTTGGGGAAACAAGGTATAAGAAAAAATGCGATCTGAATTTAGAATTAAGTGGCCATTTAAGTCCCATTAGTTTATCTGCTGAATACCAGAGCATCCAAATAAGACAGCAACATCAGCAGGTTAATGACACAGATCAAACTATTGTGATTTTTGCTGTTCCAAAGTCCTTTCCGTATCTCTTCTCATAGTCCAGATATGCTAGTCTGTTGAATCTAGTATATTCTGTGCATCCTCAGTTCCAGTATGTACAAGAAATCATAGTAAAGCTATGATACCTGCACATGTAGAAAGTTGAGAAGACTGCTGGAAACTCTGTTCAAGTAAACATAGGCACAAAACCCCAAGCAGCAGATGCAGAGAAAACAAGTCAGCTCCTGGCTAACTTGGGGAACATTAAGGAAGGTTCAGCCTGCAAAATCTCCCAGTCTGTAATAATTTCATCCAGGAAGAATCCAGACTCTTTTTTGAGATCTCACTCAATGGGATTTGCAGCACTGGATTCTTATGAGAACTGAGGGCCAAGCTATTCGGTATTTGAAGGATCCAACATAAGGAGCATTCATTTTTTTAATTTCAGCAGGAACTAGATAGCTTTCCAATCACGTTTTCACACATCCATCTGGTGGCCCATTTTGTTCCCCAAGACCTCCAAGGCCGTGACTCAGAAATTCAGGAGCGCTGGGGGCTCTTGTCAGGGATTTTGAAATAAGAAAGGTCACCTGTAACTTCAGAGCTAGGAGACAGTCATAAATTATGCAAGTTATAGATTTATGAAGAAAGATTAGAACAGGTAGATGGATGGATGTACCTTGGAAGAATATTTACTAAGGACGAGAAAAAAAGATATAGATAGTTTAGCCAATAGGAAGTTAATGTGTGGCAGGTATTCTGCTGAGAGGATCATATATTTCTTGAAATAAGCAGAAAGTTTTGTATGGAAAACTGTTTCTGTTAACTTTAATATGAGGACAAGAGGGTTGGAGACATGAAACTAATCTCAGTGCAGCCGGAATTTCATGGTGGGATAAGATCAAGAATGCATGAGTGATAGAAGATATGTAGGTTGAACGCACCAGTGAGCGACCATTACAAAGTACATTGTAATGTACTTTGGTTTGGGTGGGTGATTTGTTCACATAGAGACAATGAATGAGGAACAAACTACAAAATAAATCTACGAAGGAAGCATACTTGCCTAGAGAGCTTGCAGATACCACCAACAATTACAATTCCTGCTAAGTCAAGGTAGAAGTTTTAGGACATTAGATCCAGAGACTTAAAAGCAATTCCCCCATATCAACTGCATGTCAGAAAGATGGCTGAGAGAGGAAGACTGGCCCAAGATGACCCCCGATTGGGACTGACAGTCTCCTGGTTTCTATCCTGGTGCCTTAACCACTACACCAAACTGTCTCTCTTATGTTCCAATGACAGGGTAATAAAATGGAAGGAAAATTCAAGGGGAGGAGAACAACTCAATAATCTTCTCAAGGCTGGGGGGAAAAATCCTGACCAAAGTCCCCAGGTTTGCAGACTGCTGGAGAGATGATTGATGAACAGAGTGAAAGATGGCATGTAATGGAAGTGTAAATAAGTGCATAAGTACAGCCTGCTCTTATTTCCAAAATGTAAAGAATATCTAGAAAAAAACTCTGATAAAAAGAGGAGGAAGAAGGAATTTTAACTGCTGTACACTGAAACTAAACTGAAGTCTCATTCGTTGAAATAGATTTGTTTATTTGCTTATCCATTGTATTTCTCTGAAAACAACTTACAAAAGTTTAAACAAATGTAAATGATATCATTTACATGGTATGAAAAATTCATACCAATAGTTCTAATTCAGAAAAGCTGTCATAGAACTGAGCCCAGTAACAAGGTGTACAAGCTCTTCTACAATCTTAGAGAATGAGACCAGAGCTGAAATATGCCAATCCTGTAAGATCTTACTAGATAAGATCTTACTTTGAGATCAGGTGAAACGGCAGGCATCCTGTGACCATGTAGGGCTCCTGTAGATTAAAAACAGCACCTGAATTCCCCAAGGAACCAAGTGGCAACTAACTGATTTATGCCCAGCCCTGCTTCTGCTGCCCACTACATATAGATTCTGAATAGTATTCTAAGGCAACTTACGTAGAGTTCACTGCACTGATATATACTGTGAATAATTTATAGAATCCAGTTGCAGAATTCAGCAATTTCAGATCAGACAGATAAAATCCATCTACATGGTCACGGAAACTGGATGAAGACTTGATGACTCATGTAAGAAGGGTAAAACCGCAATAAAACCAAGAAATAAAATACAGTTCACTGGGTTGTTTCAATAAGTTGCATTACTCCACAAACTTCATCACAAACAAACAAACAAACAAAAAATAGAGTGAAACCAGAGTTGTATTGAAACAAACAAATAGAAACCTATGCCAAATGTTGGGTCCCCCAAAGAGAGAGGAATGTCTTCAGGACAGGGCTCCAAAAAAAGGAAGAAGGCTGCAGTCACTATTCAGTAAAAGGCCAGTTCCTTTTTCACATACATCATACGTGAAACACATAAAAAAAGTTGGGGCTTCAATCACACAGTTGAAACCATCACATGTTCACTTTGGGCATCTCTCATACAGATTCCCTTGATCCAGATTTTTTGCCTCAGCACTCCCTGCTTCTTCCTCCAAATTATCTTTAGATAGGGGAATAATTGCTTTCTTTGCCAGCTCTCCAGAGGTGCCAGTTTCTCAAGCTCTGACTATAAAACCCAGGCGGCTTCCTGGAGAAGTCAGACATTGTCCTCCAAGGAGCCACAACAATGAAGGCATTGGTGCTCACCCTCCTCTTCCTCCTCATGGCACCCAGTGAAGCCAAAATATTTTCCAGATGTGAACTGGCTTCAATTCTGAAACAACATAACCTGGATACATATATCACCTTGGACATGTGTAAGTTGACTCTCTCTTTCTCTCCATCTGAGCAAGATCCAGCTTTGCAAGAGGATGCAAAATGGGGCAGATCTTTTCAAGAATGAGTTCAACCAGCCCACCCAATGAATTAAACGCTGTTTTCAATGTTCTTACAATGAGGAGATACGCTTGCTCCTCAACTCAAATGACTGGGGAGACCTCAAACTTCATCTGCACTAACACCTTTATTTTTATGAGACTGATAGATCTCCGGTTTGTTGCCTGATTGAGACAATTGCAGAACTGGGATACGGTTGCACCACCTTGGTCTCTGCGTTGTCTTTTTATAATGATAGCTTAGCCAATATTTTGTTTACCCTCTTAAGAATAGTGGATTATCCCTCCCAGGATGAGCATCCTCTCACAGGTTAGATCTTTCAAATTCCACCAAATCATTTAAATTCAGTATGTGATTGAAGAGGCCATCACATTTCTACATTTCTACATGTGCAGATTGCCAGAGGATGCACAATGAAAAAGAACCTCCTCCCTGGAAGGCTAGAATTAAGAAGAGAGAAGGAAGGAGAGATGGCTTTATGCGCCATTAAAAACTCCAGGAATATCTTGGACACAAGAATCAGATTTATTCCAAATTTCCCTGAAGATTTCCAAAATGTTCTGGGGTTCTTCAGACCTTCCTTGTTGGGGGGAAAATGAGAAGATGGCTAAGCATTGTGATATAAATGTTCTATTTAAAAAAATCAGAATAGATGTTTCATTTATAGGACCAATCCTTTATAGCCCATTTCCCATTTGCTTTCTTCCAGGGATATGTATAAGTTATTATGCAAGCAAGTACAACACCCAAGCTGTGAATAGGCAAAAGAATTATCGCAGTAGATACTATGGAATTTTCCAGATTCGTAGCGATTGGTGGTGCAGAGATAACCATGAGGGTCTGGATAATTTATGTGGTAAACCTTGCAGTGGTAAGTCACATCTGTCAAATCTTTAACAAATCATCTTATTATTATGCTCTACAATACAAAGCAGTAGCTCACTCCTTGTGGTGTTTATTTCTAGACCTGATTTACTACCAAGGCTCACACCTACTTCATTAGAAAAGCAAAAAAATTGAAATGTTCCAAATATGCCAAATCAAAATTTTGTAGGGAGATTTTTGTGCTTCTTCTTCTTTTTTTATTGCTCTCTATAGGGGATTGCTCTCCATGAGGATTAACCCACACTGTTTCTCAAAATTGTTTTGAGTTCCTGCTCAAGTCAACAATGAAAATATGTGTTTTCTGGCCTATTAGCCTTCTTCTATTTAGTGTCCTGCTACCCAACATTATCTGGGATTAGCGTGCAGTACTGAAAGCTACTTCTTCTGACTGCCAACAATTCAAAGCTCATATGTGGTGAGGTCCCCCTGTCTCACTCACATTAGCAATCTCACACTCTCTTCAGTGCTTTCTAAACATTTTTTTAATTCCCCCACTTTTATTATTTTTATAAACAACTCAAGGTTCGTACATACCTATTCCTCCTCCTCCTCCTATTTTTATTTATTTATTTTTAATTTTATTTATTTATTTTTATTTTTATTTATTTATTTATTTTTATTTTTATTTATTTATTTTTATTTTTATTTATTTATTTATCTGTCAAGTACGTATTGCATAATATATATAAGTATAAGCATGGACTGAATACATAAAATGAATATAAATAAAGGGAACATTAGGACAGGGACGGTAGGCACGCTGGTGCTCCTATGCACGCCCCTTGCAGACCTCTTAGATTTATTTTTTTAGTTTTTGTTTTTTTTTAAATTAAAACAACTTAAATCTCTGGAGTGAGAGGATGTGACGGGCCCAAAGTTACACAACCAGCTTTTATTTCCAAGCTGAGACCAGAATTCACAATCTCCCGTTTTGTAGCAGGGACTCCTAACCACTACTAGTCTAAACTGGGTCTCCATATGCAATGCAAAGGGTTGCTTGCTTGGAGAGCCACCTGATCCTATATTCACTGTAATCAATACCTTGCCAGAGGCACAAGTTAAAGGCAGCAATTTCAGATTCTGAACCCCACCCAGTTAAGGGACCTGATCCTGTTTTTTCTGCCCTTTGTGGGACAAATCTAGTTCTTGGACACAGGTGAGAGATTCTTCTCTCTCTCCTTTCCAAGAGTGCAATGAGACTGTTGGGAAGTCAGCAGATCCAGCATATTCAGCTCTAGAGGGGAAACTGATTACTGGTCCAGAACATTTTTCAGAGTTGTTACTCTGCATGGTTAGAACATGCGACAAGGCAGTTAATGGTCTACACCAGCTGTACAAAAAGTAGATGATATCACTAAGGGCATGAATGTATTGCATAATGTACATAATTAGTGTTCTAACATTGACATACCTGGAGTTGAAAAAATTCCAATTTGCCTCTTTTGGCAGCTTTCACAGATGACGACATCACAGATGATATTGCTTGTGCTAAAATAATTATGGCTAATCACGCACCGTTGTATAAATGGTGAGTCAATTTCTCATTAATATCTTCCATTTGTAACATTGGGTAGCAACTGAATTTGTACTCATAGAAGTAAATAGTCTTTCTTTAGACTATTGTACAACTTTTAGGATTGGTGGTAAAATATGCTTTCTAAATATGACAAGCTGCATTTTTATACTTTCATTCTGGTTGCTTTAAAATATGGCTTTATCTTTTGAACTCAGGTTTAATGGTAGACTAAGACACAAGGGGAGGGGCTGTTGATGCTGATTATAGCTGTATTATTCCTTCCCACGGATTTCACATACATTAGGCACTTACGTGCTTTAAAATCTGGGGTTTACTACCCAGTAGGGACAGGTGGCAGACGGCCTTTTAAACACCAGGATTGTGATCCCATGCACAAGCTCCCTAGGATCAGAGAACTGGATCTGTAAACAGCATAGTAGTGAGAGAAGCAGGGAGGGATCATTCGTGAAGCCTCCAAGTCATAGGAGGGCTAGGAAAGGGGGCTGCAGAAGCAGATCATTAGATGGGAAACTCTTGAGCCAGCAATCAGCATTTAAAAGCAAAAATAAAGACATTGTGTGGTCAACCCTTGAGTTATCTAAAAGTTACTCTGCTGTGTGCTCTTCTGAAGCATTCTCAGATTTTGGCTAGGATTTTATGATCCTCTGGTGCTGACCCAATCCTTTGGAATTTAATTTTCTTCAGCTCTGCGTTGCATGGACTCTGTCAAGATTATGTGGGAGTCCAAAGTTTCTATTAGGAATGGGTGGCATCTATTTCTGACTTTATTGTCAGAAGTAAAAAGTCAGAAAGAACAATTTTAGCTTTAACAATTATTTAAAGCTGGGTGAAAGGAGATTCATTTAAACAACAAAGAAAATTATAAGATGAATGAATGATAGTTGCTACTAGCTAACTTGGAAAATTCCTCAATCTCTCCTATTAGACCGAAATCTTCAAAGAAGCAATCATATATTGTGATCTACTGACATGCATTCTGCTTATTTTTACTCTTATTCCTTTTTTTTAAGGTGGCCCTGGATAGAGAATTGCGGAGGACCAAATATGTCAAAATGGAGCAGCGGCTGCAAGCTCTGAGATTGATGCTCCTGCATATCTCTCCCTCCTCCTGTGATGAAAATGATATTATTCCTTATATAAACACATTGAACAACTTGATTCCATTCTTGTCCCCCACACGTTGGGAAGAATGAATGGGTGGGAGCAGGGCCGGATTTAGATGAAAAGAGGCCCTAGGCTATTCCACTTATGAGGCCCTTTCACCTATAGTGAAAGTGTAATTTTAATTTTGCTAACAATTTGAATGTAGGCCCCTCTTGATCTTGAGGCCCTAGGCTGAAGCCTAGTTAGCCTATAGGAAAATCCGGCCCTGGGTGGGAGAGAGGGAAAGACTTTGCTTTTTAAAATATTCAAAAGTTGTTTCAATAAAACGAGTATTGTGCATTAAGCCCTTCTCTGTATAGTGCTTTATTTCCTTTCACTGGGGTTTTGTCTCTACCCCTCAGTCTGACTGTGGTGCTCCTCAACAAAATCTCCATCACATTTGTGTCCAAATCTCCATCAAGAGCTTATACCTGCCCAATGTCTGATTTTTTCAACATATACCACCCTGTCCTTGAATGGCTGGGCGGACAGGACATTAACATTTCAACCACTATAAGTCCATGTATTTGTCATATGCTAAATAAATAAATAAATCTTTTCATCCTTCATTATTCCAATGTAAGTGTACGGGCTCCAATCATTCTGGCTTCCTGTTGCAGTTAAGCAGAAAGGCCCATGTAGACACTTCACTTTGTTATATAGGGATATACACCAGTGGTGGGTTGTCCCCGGTACGCACCGGTTCTATAGAACTGGTAGTAAAAGCAGCAGGAGGCTCCGCCCACCGACGCCAATGTCATCAAAATGCTTCTGTGCATGCAAAGAAGAGCGAGTAAATGAGTGAAGTGGGCGCGCACGTGCGGCCCCGCTGCATACCGGTAGTAAAGATAAGTAGAACCCACCTGTGATATACACAGAATTTCTAATCGGGAGATCAATCTCCAGTTTTGTCAGACTATTCATGACTGGAAAGACATGGTAACAAGGTCAGCCAATTGGGAACTGAGACAGACTGGAGACAGGGCGGGTCTTAGACTGGCCCATATTGTGAATAATTTACAGAATCCAGTTGTAGAATTCAGCAACTTCAGATCAGATGGATAAAATCCATCTACATGGTCACTGAGACTGGATGAAGACTTCATGACTCTTGTAAGAAGAGTAAAACAGTAATAAAACTAAGAAATAAAATATAGTTCATTGTGTTGTTTCAATATGTTGCATTACTCCACAAATATCAATATATACACACACAAACACACACACACACTCACACACACACAGACTATTGGCTAACCTCAATTTGGACTCACAAATCCTGGATGCACTAAAGTAAGAGCTAGGGCAGGTTCAAGTAACCTCGGAAATGGGCAGCCATTTAATTTAAAGGAAAACCATGGCTGTGAAGAGTTTTGGAACATGTGCTTGCTTGAAACCTGACTAGAAGCTCACAGAAAGTGATATCTGACATCTGAAATTAATTGGCATGGAAAACTGGATACTGTAAAATTCTTTCCAGAACTTTTCTCCTGGCTGCTAGACCTTCATTGTTGAAAGCTTTTTGGGAGCCACTGAAGGAATCCTTCTGCTGCCTCTATCAATGCCTTCCATTTGCACCAGAAAAAAATTAAAAGCACCCATCAAGCCTCCCTGATCTGATCAATTTTAATCTTTTGCCAAGAACATGTTTCAAAAACTCACATGTTTTTTTGGGGGGAAAGGGGAGATTGTAGGAAGTTAGCACTCACCCTTCTCCTAGAAGAATGAAATATTTTAAGAAATATTTTAAAAGGCAGAATATTATATTTCCTGGATGAGAAATGGAGAAACATGTTTTAAAGACAAAGCAGCTTCCTCCCCCCCCCCACACACACACAAACCTTTGTCAAAGGGCCAAGCTCACTCATTTCCCCCCACTTTTGTCAATGGGCCATCATTTGCAACACAATAGGACCCAACTGCAACAGAAACTCACCACATGGCAAAACTCAAGCAAGCTTGAGAGACAATTTACGAAGTTAGCTAAGACCCCAGACCACCTGGGAGTTTCACAACCAATCAGGATACATTTCTTATACAGGAACAAGAAACTCAGAGGTGAGGCCCAACAGAGGGCATAAAACCAAGGCACTCCCAACATCTAGGGCTTCTTTGTTTTCTACTCAGGAACTCAAGCCATATGATTCTGCTCAGGAACTCAAGCCATGTGATTCCTGTCCACCATTAAACCATCTTTCCAAGCAGTCTCCATGTTTCCAGTGTCTTTTTCCCCATTTGGAACTGAACCCATATGGACATTTCTTCCAACAAGGGAAACCAGAGTATAATATAACATACAGTAAATAAGTAACACTAAAGATTTAGGAGACAGTTTAACTTACTATTATATCACATTTACTCCTGTAGTTTTTTGGATTGATAGTTTAGTTCCCCTCAATTACTGTCATCACTACCATCACAGAATAGAAAACATAATTTCTCTCAGCCTGCCACCAGCTGCATTATGCAAATATCATAAATCACACCATTTGCAGGGATCACTGACTATTAAACAGAGCTATTACTACTAGGATTGAAATCATGTATTGATTTATTATACCACCAGACCTTTGCATTTGATATCATTCATGGCAGTTGCATAATATCGCAGTTGTCAATATTATTGAAAGATATGTAGATCTATCTACACATAGGTACCATGTTTCCCATCTCTACTGTACTGTTCTACTTGTGAGGAACCTGCTGGAATAGTGTTTCCCAACCTTAGCAACTTTAAGATGTGTGGATTTCAACTGCCTGTTTGCAGTTTAATGTTTAGCAACTTTAACGATGTCTGGACTTCAACTTTAAGATGTATGGATTTCAACTCCTCAGGAGTTCTGGAAGTTAAAGGGCACACACCTTAAAGTTTGCCAAAGTTGAGAAACCCTGTGGGTTGCCGAGGGACCTCCAGGCAAAAAGAAGAGTCCCTGACAACTTACTAACAAGAAGTTCAAACTTAAAAAAAAAAAAAAGAAATTCATTACACTTACAGTAAGCACCATCAAAAGAAATTATTAATAAATACATACATTGACAAAATATTGAGAAAAGTCACAAGAAAAGTGTTTTGTTTTACCAAGTGTCGCCATCTATTGTTATGTCTCATTCTTTCATTCTGTGGTCTCATTTGCTGAGAGAGACTGAAAAACTTGAGAAAGCAGAATATTTTAGATCTGTTTAACATGCAGTTGGAATTCTACATCAAATATGTCACATGTGGCTTATCAAGTATGGATCAGAAGCAGGCTGAAGCTCCTTGCTAACCTCAAATGCTCACCCTTGATTTCATCATTCTATTTGCAGGAGATGGGAAGGGGGGTGATGGGAGCAGTTTTCAAGCCATGATGGTCCTAAATCTGAATAGCCCAAATATGCTTATCTTCCATGACTAAGTCTCAGAGATCTTGCTGCTAACCCATTTCCCATCAGTGTTCCTTCACAACATGAGGTGATTATTTTTATTCATTTAATTCACTTTTAATCTACTTTCAGTGGAATCATCTCAAAGCAGTTTACAGTATGAAAGTGATTAAAATAAAAGAAAATGTGCACATTCACACCCAACAGTTCATATGTTAAACATTCATTAATGGTCGAATAGAAAGGAAGATAAAAGGGGCAAATCAATTATCTAAATTCCCCATAAGGAAATAAGGCTTGGTGAAGAGAGAAACTGAAGAGATCCATTGGAGCTGCCTTGAGGAAAGTTAGAAATAGCTAACTTGGAAAATTCCTCAATTTTAGACTGAAATCTTCAAAGAAACAATCATATATTGTGATCTACTGACATGCATTATGCCTATTTTTATTCTTATTCCTTTTGTAAGGTGGGCCTGAAGAGACAATTGCAGAGGACCAAATATGTCAAAATGGAGCAGAGGCTGAAAGCTCTGAGATTGATGCTCCTGCATTTCTCTTCTTCCTTCTGTGATGAAAATGATATTATTCCTTATATAAACACGTTGGACTATTTCATTCTATGCTTGTCCTCCACAGATTGGAAAGACTATATGTCAGATTGGTCTAACAAGTGGCAACTTCAAATCTCAACCAACAAATGCTCTGTCTTGCACATTGGCAAAAAATATCAAAACATAAAATACAAATTAGCTGGACATGACTTTGTAGATGACCCTCACTCTGTCAAGGACCTTGAAATACCCATTTCTAAAGCTCTAAGTGCCCGAGCCCACTGCAACAACATTGCCAAAAAGGCATTAAGAGTTGTTAGCCTATTCTTGTGCAGCTTCTTCTCTGGTAATGTTGTACTACTAACTAGAGTATACAAAACATTTGCTAAACCAATTCTTGAATACAGCTCATCCGTCTGGAGCCCGCACTGCATATCGGACATAAATACAATCGCGAGAGTCCAGAGATATTTTACAAGAAGAGTCCTCCATTCCTCTAACCACAATAAAATACCTTATGCCACCAGACTCCAAATTTTGGGCTTAGACAATTTAGAACTATGCCGACTTAGTCTGACCTAAGCATAGTACATAAAATTATCTGCCACAATGTCCTTCCTGTCAATGACTACTTCGGCTTCAACCACAACAATACACGAGCAACCTATTTGCTAGTATTTTAGCAAAAATCTTACAATCTGTATTTAAGAGTGATATAGGCCTATAATTTTTTGGCTGGGTGTGGTCTTGATCCTAATAGGATCCAAATAGGTTAATGACAGTCATGCAACAAATGATTCATAACGATCAAACTGGTTTTATAAATGGTAGACAAATGAAGAGTAATGTAAGACAAGTTGTTAACCTATTAGAGTATTTGGGGAAGAACAACCAAATCCCTGCGGTGCTAATATTTCTTGATGCGGAGAAAGCATTCGATCGATTGAATTGGCATTTCTTATTGAAAATAATAGAAAAGATGCAACTTGGAGAATATTTCACACAATCTATTAAGGCAATATATCAGAAACAAACAGTACAAATAATAATTAATGGTAGTTTAACAGATACCTTTAATATAGAAAAAGGAACAAGACAAGGATGTCCCTTGTCTCCATTATTGTTTATTTTGACTTTGGAATTTTTGTTGAGTAAAATACGGGGGTCAGATAAAATAAATGGAATTAAAATTAGGCAGTATGACTACAGACTATGAGCATTTGCAGACGATTTGGTTGTTACTTTAACCCAACCATTACAGTCGGTTGTAGGTTTAATGGATATAATTAATCAATATGGACAAGTATCTGGATTTAAAATAAATGCAGGGAAAACGAAGATAATAACTAAAAACATGACTACAAATCAAAAAGAAGAATTAGAAACATTAACAGGGTTTGAAATAGTTAAAAAAGTTAAGTATTTAGGGGTTTACATTACGACATCAATTATTTCAGCATAATTATGATCCGTTGTGGCAAAAAATACAGAGAGAGATGGAAAATTGGAAAAAATTTCAATTATCTTTGTTGGGAAGAATAGCAGTAGTAAAAATGAATGCTTTGCCTAAGTTTTTATTTCTTTTTCAAATGATACCAATTTATTTTTATTTTTATTTTATTTTTAAATTTGTATACCGCCCTTCTTCCTGAGGACTCAGGGCGGTGAACAGCCAAGTAAAAGCATAAACTACAAACATTAAAATACAATTAAAAAGATATATATAAATTTGGCCCCATGATTAAAAACAATAACAAACAATTAAAAACATTTTAAAAAGTGTTAGGCCAGCCCGGCTTGCTGGAAAAAGAAGGTTTTAAGGGCACAGCAGAAGGCACCGAGGTCTTGGATTCTCCTTATCTCTGGGGGCAGCTGATTCCAGAGGGTAGGTGCCCCCACAGAGAAGGCCCTCCCCCTGGGGGTCACCAGCCTACATTGTTTGGCTGATGGCACCCCGAGGAGGCCGTCTCTGTGGGAGCGCACAGGTCGATGGGAGGCCGTCGGTAGCAGCAGGCGGTCTCGAAGATAACTAGGTTCTATGCCATGGAGCGCTTTAAAGGTGATAACCAATACCTTGAAGCACACCCGGAAGACCACTGGGAGCCAGTGCAGCTCATGCAGGAAAGGTGTTGTATGGGAGTGCCATGCGGCTCCCGTGACTACCCGCGCGGCCGCATTCTGGACCAGTTGGAGCCTCCGGGTGCTCTTCAAGGGGAGCCCCATGTAGAGAGCGTTGCAGTAGTCCAGGCGAGAGGTGACGAGGGCATGAGTGACTGTGCACAGGGAATCCCGATGTCAGACTTGGGGGACAAAAGGTCAGTCTTGTCCGTCTGTCAGACTTCGATGCTATCTCAAAATAAATGAATTTCCAAACTGCCAATCTTTAAGGAAATCTTCTCTTTATTTGAGCACAGCAACTGGATCATGACTCAATGCGGACAAGACTGACCTTTTGCCCCCCAATCCCACCCTTTCCGATCCCCAATTATCTGCTTCTCATTGGCTATCTTCCAAGTCACTCTACTGACTTCTTGTCTCGTCATTTCACAGGAATGTCCCCCCTCCCTTCATTTCCACGATGACCCAGCTTCAAAGGGATTTAGCAGGCAAAAGTTCAGGGCTTATCTCTCTCCTCTCTATGCCAGCGGTGAGACGCTGACATCCAATCAAGAAAGGGCCGCAACTGGTGAATCAGGCGAACCTGACAGAAGGTCCCCCTGGCTACAGCCGTCAGATGTTCCTCCAAGGACAGCTGCGTATCCAGGAGGACTCCCAGATTGCACGCCCTCTCTGCGGGGGCCAAAGACTCGCCCCCGATAGTCAGTGATGGAGTCAACTGACTATATTGGGATGCCGGGAACCACAGCCACTCAGTCTTGGAAGGGTTGAGCTTGAGCCTGTTCCTCCCCATCCAGATCCGCACAGCCTCCAGGCACTGGGACATCACTTCAAGGGCATTGTTGGGGTGGCCTGGGGTGGAGATGTACAGCTGGGTGTCATCAGCGTACTGATGGTACTTCACCCCAAAGCCATGGATGATCTCGCCCAGCGGCTTCACATAAATGTTGAACAGAAGGGGCAAGAGGACCACACTCTCGACAACCTTCGCCACAAAGCGAAGGTTGGAGACAGGACGATAGTTGGCTAATACTGCCGGGTCCAGGGAAGGCTTCTTGAGGAGAGGCCTCACCACCGCCTCTTTCAAGGCCATGGGGAAGTAACCCTCACTCAATGAAGCGTTAATAATTCCCTGGAACCAGCCTCATGTAGCCTCCCGGGAAGCCAGTACTAACCAGGAGGGACACGGATCCAGTAAACATGTGGCCGCACTAAGTCTCCCCAGAATCCTGTCCACGTCATCAGGGGTCAAAGAGTCAAACTCTTCCCAGATAACGTTCTCAAGACTATTCCTCGCCACCCTGCCCGAATCTACCCAGTCAGAGTCCAAATCCCACTGGATCTGAGCAATTTTGTCATACAGATATTGTCCGAAATCCTCGGCCCTGCCTTCCAAGGGGTCCTCCCGCGCTCCCGGGTGGAGCAGGGAGCGGGTCACCCTGAACAGGGCAGCTGGACGATTCTCTGATGACGCAATAAGAGCGGAAAAGTAATTAAACTTTGCCGCTTTTATCGCCACTAAGTAGGTCTTAATATGCGACCTTATCAGTGTTCGGTCAGATTCAGCGAGACTGGCCCTCCAACCGCTCTCTAGGCGTCTTTTCCAGTGTTTCATTTCCCTCAGCTCCTCGGTGAACCAAGGAGCTGCGAGGGATCGACACCGGGTCAAAGGCCGCAAAGGCACAACTCGATCCAAGGCCCCACCAGCCGCCCAATCCCAGGCAGCCACCAGGTCCTCGGCCGAGTTGTGTGCCAGATCTTCAGGAAATGGCCCAAGCTCCATCTGGAACCTATCAGGATCCATCAGGCGCCTGGGGCAGACCCACCTAATTGGCTCCGCCTCCCTGCAGCGGGGTGTAGCGGTTCAAAGGTCCAGATGAAGAAGTGAGTGATCTGACCATGACAAGGGTTTTATGTCTATATCCCCTATAATAAGACCACTCAATCACTGGCCAGAGACAAAAATCAAGTCCAGAGTGTGCTCCCCCCGTTAGTGGGGCCAAGAACTAACTGGGTGAGGTCCATGGCCATCATGGAAGCCATGAAATCCCGAGCCATCTCCGATGTTACACCAACAGACGGCAAGTTGAAATCACCCATGACCATAAGCCTGGGTGTATCAACTGCCACCGTGGCTATCACGTCGAGTAGCTCAGGCAGGGCCATTGCTAAGCGGCAGGGAGCCAGGTACCTAAGCAGCAAGCCCATCTGAACCCCATGACCCCATCTCACAAAGAGGGACTCACATCCGGCAATCTGTGACACAGTGGTCTCCCTCGGACCAAGACCTTCTTTAATAATAACCGCCACCCCCTGCCCCTCCCCTGGGCCCTCGGCTGATGGAATGCTCTGAAGCCTGGTGGGCACATCTCAACCAGAGGGACCCCTCCCTCCGGGCCCAACCAGGTCTCTGTAATACCCGCCCCGGTCCGCATCCCCCTCTTGAATAAGATCATAAATGAGGGGGGCCTTATTTATCACGGACCTGGCATTGCACAGCATCAGCTGGAGGCCCAGGTCCTGAGTAACTGTGCCACCTAGTATCCGAGAGGAGCCTTGGGGACTGGGGTGCGCAATTGCTCTCAAGTAGCGAGTGCGCACCCCCGACACCTGATATGGTCCCCTGCTCCCACCATATCTGCCCCTCCCATCCACCGTGCTGATGGTACATCCCTCATTAAGATAGCCTGCCTTCCCCTCCCCAATCCCTCGTCCTGCACCCTCCAAACCGTTACCCCATGCCGGGCTTGGCCCCGACCTTGGTGGATTACCCCCCCATCCCCTTTGGTCACCCTCCCAGTTCCCCTTAAAAAATTATTAAAAGCCCTAATTAAAAAACCCCTCAATCCCCGCTTTAAAACATGCCACCTTTCGGGGCTCCAAAGCCCGTCCTTAAGGTAGGCTTTCGATAAAGTGGAAGGCCATCGCCGCGAGAGGGCAGCGATGAGCAGATCCACTGAGGTGTAAGCCATATAAGTATGACGAGGTAAGGGATAGTAACTCTGGGTGTCAGTGATGGTCCTAGAGGTGCGAGATAGCAATATGGTTAAGCAATACCAATACTTAAAAAAGATGAAAATTTGAAGATTTGAAGATATGGCAGAAGGGTATTAATAATTTTGTCTAGGCAGGGAAGAGATCGAGAATAAAGCAAAAAATAATGCAGGATATACGTGAAAGAGGAGGTCTCAAAATGTCCAATTTAAGACTATATTTTGAGGCAGCTACCCTATCAGCAATGAGTGACTGGATGAACTCAACAGAAAAAAGAATATTGAATATTGAGGGATATGATATGGTTTACGGTTGGCATGCTTATTTATTATATGATAAGAAAGTGGATAAGACTTTTAAAAGTCACATATTAAGGAATGCTTTATTGCGTGTCTGGAAAAAGTATCAGTATAAATTAAACGAGAAGTTACCAATGTGGGCAATACCCAGACACGCGATAGAGAATATAAGTGTAGAGCAAAAACAAGATGTGACTACATATAAAGAGCTTCTTGACAAGGAAAGAGGTATACTACAACTAAAATCTTTGAATCAAATAAGAGAAGAAAGGATAATTCAAACATGGTTTCAGTATGGACAGCTGCAAGCTAGATGGAGAGAAGATCAGAAAATTGGTATCTTGCAAAATGAGGAGAACTTGGTAAAACAAATTAGAGATCAAAGTCAAATGCATATAAAAAGGTTGTATAATGCATTGGTAGAAATAGATTCAGAAATGGAGTTAGTTAAGGACTGTATGATAAAGTGGACACAAAATATTGAAGAACCAATAATGATGGAAATGTGGGAAAAATATGGATTAGAAATGTGAAGTTTACGCAAGCCCAAAATTTAAGAGAGAAATTTAAGGGGGTGGGTGGAGGAGGGAAGGGGGGGGGAGGGTTGGGAAAAAATTGTTGTAATACCTGATAAAACTTTTTAATAAAAAAAAACCCAATACACGAGCAAATAATAGATACAAACTCAACGTAAACTGCTCCAAGCTTGATTGAAGAAAATATGAGTTCAGTAACAGAGTGGTCAATACCTGGAATGCACTACCTGACACTGTCGTTTCTTCCCCAAACCCCCAAAACTTTAACCTTAAACTGTTTACTGTTGACCTCACCCCATTTCTAAGAGGTCTGTAAGGGGCGTGCATAAGTGCACCAGTGTGCCTATTGTCCCTGTCCTAATATTCCTTTTTACTTACTCTTTTCATGTATTCAAATTATATTTATACTTTTACCTGTTATCTTAAATATGCTTGACAAATAAACTTATGATTATGATAATGTGTTTCTTCACACCACTGATGATTTTTTAAAAATGTCTGGGTGGAAGAGAGGGAAAGACTTGGCTTTTTAAAATCTTCAAAAATTGCTTCAATAAAACGAGTATTGTGCATTAAGCCCCTTTCTATATAATGCTTTATTTCCTTTCATTTTTCATTATTCCCTCATAACTAAACTGGCTACCAATCATTCTTATGGCAGAGCAGATCTTTGCAACCAAATATGTCATTCATTTAAAGCTTGGCATAGACCAGACCGGAATAGAATAGAATAGAATAGAATAGAATAGAATAGAATAGAATAGAATAGAATAGAATAGAATAGAATAGAATAGAATAGAATAGAATAGTTGGAAGGGACCTTGGAGGTCTTCTAGTCCAACCCCCTGCCTAGGCAGGATACCCTACATCACTTCAGACAAATGGTTATCCAATCTCTTCTTAAAACCTTCCAGTGTTGGAGCATTTACAACTTCTGGAGGCAAGTTGTTCCACTGATTTATTGTTCTAACTGTCAGGAAATTTCTCCATACTTTTAAGTTGCTTCTCTCTTTGATTAGTTTACAACCATTGCTTCTTGTCCTGCCTTCAGGTGCTTTGGAGAATAGCTTGACTCCCTCTTCTTTGTGGCAGCCTCCGGAATAGTGGAACACTGCTATCCTGTCACACCTAGTCCTTCTTTTCATCAGACTGGACATACCCAGTTCCAGCAATATGTTATAAGTTTTGATGAATCTCTTGATACCTGCACATGTAGAACGTTGAGAAGACTGCTGGAAACTCTGTTCAAGTAAACATAGGCACAAAACCCCAAGCAGCAGATGCAGAGAAAACTAATGTCAGCTCCTGGCTAACCTGAGGAACATTAAGGAAGGTTCAGCCTGCAAAATCTCCCAGTCTGTAATAATTTCATCCAGGAAGAATCCAGACTCTTTTTTGAGATCTCACTCAATGGGATTTGCAGCACTGGATTCTTATGAGAACTGAGGGCCAAGCTATTTGGTATTTGAAGGATCCAACATAAGGAGCATTCATTTTTTTAATTTCAACAGGAACTAGATAGCTTTCCAGTCACGTTTTCCCACATCCATCTGGTGGCCCATTTTGTTCCCCAAGACCTTCAAGGCCGTGACTCAGAAATTCAGAGCATTGGGGGCTCTTGTCAGGGATTTTGAAATCAGAAAGGTCACCTGTAACTTCAGAGCTAGGAGACATCCATAAATTATGCAAGTTATACATTTATGGAGAAAGATTAGAACAGGTAGATGGATGGACGTACCTTGGAAGAATATTTACTAAGGACGAGAAAAAAAGATATAGATAGTTTAGCTGATAGGAAGTTAATGTGTGGCAGGTATTCTGCTGAGAGGATCATATATTTCTTGAAATAAGCAGAAAGTTTTGTATGGAAAACTGTTTCTGTTAACTTTAATATGAGGACAAGAGGGTTGGAGACATGAAACTAATCTCAGTGCAGCCAGAATTTCATGGTGGGATAAGATCAAGAATGCATGAGTGATAGAAGGCATGTAGGTTGAATGCACCAGTGAGCGACCATTACAAAGTACATTGTAATGTACTTTGGTTTGGGTGGGTGATTTGTTCACATAGAGACAATGAATGAGGAACAAACTACAAAATAAATCTATGAAGGAAGCGTACTTGCCTAGAGAGCTTGCAGATACCACCAACAATTACAATTCCTGCTAATTCAAGGTAGAAGTTTTAGGACATTAGATCCAGAGACTTAAAAGCAATTCCCCCATATCAACTGCATGTCAGAAAGATGGCTGAGAGAGGAAGACTGGCCCAAGATGACCCCCGATTGGGACTGACAGTCTCCTGGTTTCTATCCTGGTGCCTTAACCACTACACCAAACTGTCTCTCTTATGTTCCAATGAAAGGGTAATTAAATGGAAGGAAAATTCAAGGGAAGGAGAACAACTCAATAATCTTCTCAAGGCTGGGGGAAAAAATCCTGACCAAAGTCCCCAGGTTTGCAGACTGCTGGAGAGATGATTGATGAACAGAGTGAAAGATGGCATGTAATGGAGGTGTAAATAAGTGCATAAGTATAGCCTGCTCTTATTTCCAAAATGTAAAGAATATCTAGAAAAAAACTCTGATAAAAAGAGGAGGAAGAAGGAATTTTAACTGCTGTACACTGAAACTAAACTGAAGATAAAATCCATCTACATGGTCACAGGAACTGGATGAAGACTTGATGACTCATGTAAGAAGGATAAAACCGCAATAAAACCAAGAAATAAAATACAGTTCACTGGGTTGTTTCAATAAATTGCATTACTCCACAAACTTCATCACAAACAAACAAACAAACATACGTGAGACAGATAAAAAAAGTTGGGGCTTCAATCACACAGTTGAAACCATCACATGTTCACTTTGGGCACCTCTCATATGGATTTCCTTGATCCAGAATCTGTCTGGGGTCTTAAAATGCCCTTCCCATCCACTATTAGTTGTGTTTGGCTTCTTATTAAATTGAAAATGGTAATCATTTCCTTCTCTTTGGTTTGTGCCTCAGCACTCCCTGCTTCTTCCTCCAAATTATCTTCAGATAGGGGAATAATTGCTTTCTTTGCCAGCTCTCCAGAGGTGCCAGTTTCTCAAGCTCTGACTATAAAACCCAGGCGGCTTCCTGGAGAAGTCAGACATTGTCCTCCAAGGAGCCACAACAATGAAGGCATTAGTGCTCACCCTCCTCTTCCTCCTCATGGCACTCAGTGAAGCCAAAATATTTTCCAGATGTGAACTGGCTTCAGTTCTGAAACAATATGGCCCGGATTCATATACGGGCGAGTTGGACTTCTGTAAGTTGACTCTCTCTTTCTCTCCATCTGAGCAAGATCCAGCTTTGTAAGAGGATGCAAAATGGGGCAGATTTTTTCAAGAATGAGTTCAACCAGCCCACCCAAAGAATTAAACGCTGTTTTCAATGTTCTTACAATGAGGAGATACGCTTGCTCCTCAACTCAAATGACTGGGGAGACCTCAAACTTCACCTGGACTAACACCCTTATTTTTATGAGACTGATAGATCTCCGGTTTGTTGCCTGATTGAACTGGGATACGGTTGCACCACCTTGGTCTCTGCATTGTCTTTTTATAATGATACCTTAGCCAATATTTTGTTTACCCTCTTAAGAATAGTGGATTATCCCTCCCAGGATGAGCATCCTCTCACAGGTTAGATCTTTCAAATTCCACCAAATCATTTAAATTCAGTATGTGATTGAAGAGGCCATCACATTTCTACATTTCTACATGTGCAGATTGCCAGAGGATGCACAATGAAAAAGAACCTCCTCCCTGGAAGGCTAGAATTAAGAAGAGAGAAGGAAGGAGAGTTGGCTTTATGCACCATTAAAAATTCCAGGAATATCTTGGAGACAAGAATCAGATTTATTCCAAATTTCCCTGAAGATTTCCAAAATGTTCTGGAGTTCTTCAGACCTTCCTTGTTGGGGGGAAATGAGAAGATGGCTAAGCATTGTGATATAAATATTCTATTTAAAAAAATCAGAATAGATGTTTCATTTCATCTTCGAGACCGCTTGCTGCTACCAATGGCCTCCCACCGACCTGTGCGCTCCCACAGAGAGGGCCTCCTCAGGGTGCCATCGGCCACGCAATGTAGACTGGTGGCCCCCAGGGGGAGGGCCTTTTCTGTGGGGGCACCTGCCGTCTGGAATCAGCTGCCCCCAGAGATACAAAGAATCCAATCCTTCCGCCGTGCCCTTAAGACCTTTCTTTTTCAGCAAGCTGGGCTGGCTTAACACATTTTTAAATGTTTTTAATAGGTTTGTTATTGTTTTTTTAACTATGGGGCCAAACGCATATATATCTTTTTAACTGTATTTTAATGTTTATATTTATGTTTTTACTTTGGCTGTGCACCGTCCTGAGTCCTTCAGGAGAAGGGTAGTATATAAATCTGATAATAAATAAATAAATAAAAATTTTAGGACCGGCCCTTTATAGCCCATTTCCCATTTGCTTTCTTCCAGTGATATGTTTAGGTTATTATGCAAGCTACTACAACACCCAAGCTGTGAGTGGGCCAGACAACGATGGCTTTAGCTACTATGGGATCTTCCAGTTTGGTAGCAATGATTGGTGTAGCGATAACCAGAAGGGTATGCATAATTTCTGTCGTAAACCTTGCAGTGGTAAGTCAAATCTGTCAAATATTTAACAGGCTTCAAAATTATCTTATTATTATGCTCTACAATACAATAAAAATAAATAAATAAATAAAAATAAAGCGGTAGCACACTCCTTGTAGTGTTTATTTCCAGACCTGATTTACTACCAAGGCTCACACCTACTTCATTAGAAAAGCAAAAAAATTGAAATGTTCCAAATATGCCAAATCAAAATTTTGTAGGGAGATTTTTGTCCTTCTTCTCTTTTATTGCTCTCTATAGGGAATTGCTCTCCATGAGGATTAACCCACACTGTTTCTCAAAATTGTTTTGAGTTCCTGCTCAGGTCAACAATGAAAATACGGGTTTTCTGGCCTATTAGCCTTCTTCTATTTAGTGTCCTGCTACCCAAACTTATCTGGGATTAGCGTGCAGTACTGAAGGCTACTTCTGCTGACTGCCAACAGTTCAAAGCTCATATGTGGTGAGGTCCCCCTGTCTCACTCACATTAGCAATCTCACACTCTCTTCAGTGCTTTCTAAACATTTTTTTTAATTCCCCCACTTTTATTATTTTTATAAACAACTCAAGGTTGGGTACATACCTATTATCTCTTCCTCCTCCTCCTATTTTTATTTATTTATTTATTTTTATTTATTTATCTGTCAAGTATTACATAATATATATGTATAAGCATGTATTGAATACATAAAATGAATATAAATAAAGGGAACGTTAGGACAGGGACGGTAGGCACGCTGGTGCTCCTATGCACGCCCCTACAGACTTCTTAGATTTATTTTTTT
Source organism: Pituophis catenifer annectens (assembly GCF_029215685.1). Taxonomy (NCBI): domain Eukaryota; kingdom Metazoa; phylum Chordata; class Lepidosauria; order Squamata; family Colubridae; genus Pituophis; species Pituophis catenifer. The sequence continues at coordinate 171,751,708 of NW_027256882.1, forward strand.
AGTTTTTTAAAAAAATTCTTAAAACAACTTAAATCTCTGAAGTGAGAGGATGTGACGGGCCCAAAGTTACACAACCAGCTTTTATTTCCAAGTTGAGACTAGTATTCACAATCCCCCATTTTATAGCAGGGACTCCTAACCACTACTAGTCTAAACTGGGTCTCCATATGCAATGCAAAGGGTTGCTTCCTTGGAAAGCCACCTGATCCTATATTCACTGTAATTAATACCTTGCCAGAGGCACAAATTAAAGGCAGCAATTTCTGATTCTGAACCCCACCCAGTTAAGGGACCTGATCCTGTTTTTTCTGCCCTTTGTGGGACAAATCTAGTTCTTGGACACAGGTGAGAGATTCTTCTCTCTCTCCTTTCCAAGAGTGCAATGAGACTGTTGGGAAGTCTGCATATCCAGCATATTCAGCTCTAGAGGGGAAACTGATTACTGGTCCAGAACATTTTTCAGAGTTGTTACTCTGCATGGTTAGAACATGCGACAAGGCAGTTAATGGTCTACACCAGCTGTACAAAAAGTAGATGATATCACTAAGGACATGAATGTATTGCATAATGTATATAATTAGTGTTCTAACATTGACATACCTGGAGTTGAACAAATTCCAATTTGCCTCTTTTGGCAGCTTTCACAGATGACGACATCACAGATGATATTGCTTGTGCTAAGCGTATTAAGACAGTTAACTATCCGCCAATTATCTGGTGAGTCAATTTCTCATTAACATCTTCCACTTGTAACATTGGGTAGCAACTGAATTTGTAGTCATAGAAGTAAATAGTCTTTCTTTAGACTATTGTACAACTTTTAAGATTGGTGGTAAAATATGTTTTCTGAATATGACAAGCTGCATTTTTATGGCTATGCTTGCATTCTGGTTGCTTTAAAATATGGCTTTATCTTTTGAACTCAGGTTTAATGGTAGACTAAGACACAAGGGGAGGGGCTGTTGATGCTGATTATAGCTGTATTATTCCTTCCCACGGATTTCACATACATTAGGCACTTACGTGCTTTAAAATCTGGGGTTTACTACCCAGTAGGGACAGGTGGCAGACGGCCTTTTAAACACCAGGATTGTGATCCCATGCACAAGCTCCCTAGGATCAGAGAACTGGATCTGTAAACAGCATAGTAGTGAGAGAAGCAGGGAGGGATCATTTGTGAAGCCTCCAAGTCATAGGAGGGCTAGGAAAGGGGGCTGCAGAAGCAGATCATTAGATGGGAAACTCTTGAGCCAGCAATCAGCATTTAAAAGCAAAGATAAAGACATTATGTAGCCAACACTTCAATTATCTAAAAGTTATTCTGCTGTGTGTTCTTCAGAAGCATTCTCAGATTTTGGCTAGGATTTTATGATCCTCTGGTGCTGACCCAATCCTTTGTGTTATGTCCTTATAAGGACATCCACCGGGGATTGGCTAATCCACCGGCGGGAGATTTGAACAACTGTCATTAGGCGGCTAAGTCTGCCGAAGTGTATATAAAGAGCCCCGGCAGCACAGCCACTCGTCTTATTCTTGAGCTGAGTAAAGGTTCTGAATGGACCAGAGCTGGTCGCGTCTTTCTTTCCCTGCGCCGATCTAACACTGGCGATGAAGGATTCAAGAACCAAGCGATGAACCTCATGGCACGAAGCCAACAACAAAGACCTAGTCACTAGGAGCTGAAGTCACACGTAGGAACCTTCCAGCGACATGGCAGCACCAGAAACCGCACTGCTGACCCTCGCACCTTTCCGCCCAGGGAAGGAGAAATGGAAGTCCTACATGATTAGGTTTCGGCAGTTCCTGAGAGGCAGCAACATCTGAGACATCGATGACGACCGAAAGAGAGCACTTTTCCTGGCCCACTGTGGCACCGAAGTCCTGGAGATGGCGGTTGACCTCGTAGCGCCAAGGGACATCGAGGAGTTGCCATGGGCCGACCTGCAACAGATCCTGCAGGACCACTACACACTGACGGGAACACCGGTCACCAACCGTTTCACCTTTCACCAGAGAGACCAGAGAGAAGGTGAAACGATCAAAAAATTCATGGCCACCCTGCGCCAAATCGCTGCCAGCTGCGAGTTTGACCACGTGGACAATGCAATAGCAGACCACATTGTCTTTGGCATGAGGGACAGAGCCCTACAGAAAAAGTTCCTGAGCAAAAAGAAGCTCGTGCTCGCAGACGTTGTAGAGGAAACCACGGCTTCCGAAACATCCGAGAGAGCGGCAGCCACGATGCTTTGGACTAAAGGTATCCACAAGATCCGCAGGTCTCCACAGTCATCTACGGAAGAATCAACAGCTGGATTGGACTCGGAGGAAGAAGAGGCCGTCCATAAAGTCTCCAGACCCCTGAAGCGGGAAACCGCTCGAAAAAGTGACCGGGGGGAGCGCTGTGCCAACTGCAGAGGAGACCATGCCAGGGCCAATTGCAAGTGGAGGAATACGACCTGCAGACATTGCAACAAGAGGGGTCACATCGCTGAAGCTTGCAGAGCCAAAGAGCCAGCCCCAGAGCCATCCAGCCACCAGCCGCGTGAAAATCAGGAGGACAACGCGAGATCATCTAGACGGTCCTCCTACCAGCCCAGACGCAGTGAGAGCGATGGGAACCGGAGGAGAGCGGTCCACCAGACGACCATCGACTTCTCCGACGACGACAACTCCACCACCAAGTGCCACGTGACCGTGCACATGGAAGGGACACCATGTTCCATGGAAGTAGATTCGGGCTCAATCTACTCCATCATGGATTGGCAGCAGCTCAAGCGCATCAAGCCTGGCGTCAGCAAGAAAGACCTGAAACCCCTGCGTTCCAGACTAGTCGACTTTGAAGGAAACCCGATCGGAGTCCAGGGAAGAACCTCGCTCCAGATTTCCTACCGCAAGTTCCAAGGCGACCTCCCCATCACCATTGTCGAACACAGCCGGCCAACCCTGCTTGGCATGGAGTGGTTCAAGCCACTAGGGCTTGCAATCAAAGGGGTCAACCAAATTCGGCAGGATGAACTCGACACCCTCCTCGAAGAGTTCAAGGAAGTCTTCGATGGTAAGATGGGGAAATTTGTGGGAAAGCCCATTTCCTTTAATCTAGATAAGGCAATTACACCAATTAGGCTTAAGCCCCACAGAGTTCCATTTGCCTTGAGACCCAAAGTAGATGCTCAGCTAGATAAGCTGATAGCCCAAGGCGTCTTGGAACCAATCGATCATGCGACATGGGAGACGCCTATTGTGACTCCCATGAAGCATGATGGATCTGTGCGCATCTGCTACGCCTATAGACTCATCCACAGACCCGGGACGTCCATAGGAAACGCAGACGCGCTGAGCAGATGCCCATCCAAGGAGCCAGTGGAAGACCCTGCACCCACCCTCAGCCTCCTCCACATCGATGCCGACAGAAACTGTCCAGTCACATCTGCAGACGTGGCAGCCCACACCCAGAGGGACCCCATCCTCAAGCAAGTAAGATCCTGGGTCCTGCAAGGCTGGCCAAACAAGAAACCGGCAGAGAAATTCAGCCCTTTCGCACGGAAGCAACAGGAGCTGTCCACAATGAAAGGCTGTCTTCTATGGGGAGACCGAGTGCTGATTCCCAGCTCGCTGCAACGGAAGACGCTGGAAACCCTCCACAACGGACACCCTGGCATTGTGCGGATGAAAGGACTGGCACGGAGTTATGTCTGGTGGCCAACCCTGGACAAAGACATCAAAGAATGGGTCGCCAGATGTGACCGGTGCCAAGAGGTACGCCCAGCCCCTGCCCAAGCCCAATCATCAGAGTGGGAGAAACCTAGCAGCCCCTTGGCAAGGGTGCACATTGACTTCGCGGGTCCAATGCAAGGGCAGTACCTCCTGATAGTGGTGGATGCATTCTCCAAGTGGCTGGAGGTCGTCCCCATGGCATCTACCACTTCCAAAGCCACCATCAGGGCGCTCCGGCGCCTGTTCACCACTCACAGGCTGCCAGACGTCCTGGTCTCTGACAACGGACCCCAACTTACGTCCAAGACCATGGAAGAGTTCCTGGCTGGACGGGGCATCCATGATGCCCTTTCGGCACCCTATAGACCAGCTGGAAATGGACAGGTCAAGAGAATGGTGAGGCTCACCAAGGAGGCGCTCACCAAGATGGGCACGGGAGACTGGCAGGAAAGAATAGACAACTTCCTCCTCACCCAGCACATCACACCACATGCCACCACTCGGAAGAGCCCAGCTGAACTGTTGATGGGCAGAAGACTGAGGTCACCCTTGGACCGGCTGCACCCTCAGTACAACCCAGAGATGACAGCAACAGCCAGCCGGCCGCTTCGCACCTTCGCCATAGGGGACCTGGTTTTCGCCCTGAATTTCCACGGCTCTCCGAAGTGGCTGAAGGGGAAAACAGAGAGCACAACCGGCCCGAAATCCTACCGAGTGGAGCTGGAAGATGGACAGGTCTGTAGACGTCACATCAACCAAATCTGGAAAAGGTGGAGGGAGTCGGGTCAAAACCATCCCAACGAGGTAGGCCTACAACACCCCGATGAGGTAGGCCTACAACACCCCGACAAGGTAGGCCTGCCACAACCCTACGAGGTAGGCGTACCACACCCAGACGAGGTAGACCTGCCACATCCCTATGAGGGAGGCCTGCCACCCACTGATGAGGTTGGACCACAACACCAGCAGGGTGGATCCGCACCATTACAACGAGGCGAGCCATCAACGATCCAGGAGAGTAGACCGGTACCCACAGGCCGAGGGGAGTCAGCACCGCACCAGCGAGGGGACCAGCCTTCACCCCAGTGAGGGGGACCTCCACCTCAATGACAAGGTAGACCGGGGACAACCCAGGGAGGGAGCATCACACACCCCCAGCGAGGATGGCCCGCAACACCCCGGTGAGGGAGACCTCCATCGCAGCACGGTAGACCGGGGACAACCCAGGGAGGGAGCGTCACACCCCCCCAGCGAGGACGACTTGCAACACCCCGGTGAGGGAGACTGCCATTGCAGCACGGTAGACCGGGGACATCCGAAAGAGAGGGACACACAACGCCCCAGCAAAGCCAACCAATGACACCCCTGTGAGGGAGAACGCCGCCTCCATCCCGACAGGGTCAACCAGCACCACCCCTGCGAGGTCAACCTGCACCAGCCTGACACGGTAGGCAGGCGACACCCCGGCAGGGTCGACCCAACACGCGAGGCAACACCCAACAACATCAACAACAACAACAACATCAGCCGGAGCCGCAGAAGTCAAAAGTAACACCAGTGGACTTACCGGACTTTGGATGGCACCCACTGAGCGACAGCGATGTCCAGCCGCGGTCAGGGGAAGGACCGGCGCCACCAGCAGGAAGATCCAGACGTTGCGGCCAGAGGTGCTGGGACGGGTCCCGCACACTCGACAGCCGATCTCCGGGCCACCCCAGGCAGGGAGCCAGAGAGGACAGGAGCTCCGCCTGCCCAGGTCAGCGGCGAAGCTCAGAGTGAACTGCGCAGGTCATCTAGGACCATCAGGTGTCCCGCCTACCTGCATGACTTCGTTACGCACATTGATTGTAATGGACAGCTTTCAGACTAAGGGGGGAGGAGTGTTATGTCCTTATAAGGACATCTGCCGGGGATTGGCTAATCCACCGGCGGGAGATTTGAACAACTGTGATTCGGCAGCTGAATCTGCCGGAGCGTATATAAAGAGCCCCGGTAGCACAGCCGCTCGTCTTATTCTTGAGCTGAATAAAGGTTCTGAATGGACCAGAGCTGGTGGCGTCTTTCTTTCCCTGCGCCGATCTAACACTTTGGAATTTAATTTTCTTCAGCTCTGCGTTGCATGGACTCTATCAAGATTATGTGGGAGTCCAAAGTTTCTATTAGGAATGGGTGGCATCTATTTCTGACTTTATTGTCAGAAGTAAAAAGTCAGAAAGAACAATTTTAGCTTTAACAATTATTTAAAGCTGGGTGAAGGGAGATTCATTTAAACAACAAAGAAAATTATAAGATGAATGAATGATAGTTGCTACTAGATAACTTGGAAAATTCCTCAATCTCTCCAATTAGGCTGAAATCTTCAAAGAAACAACCATACATTGTGGTCTGCAAAGACATGCGTTCTGCTTATTTTTATTCTTATTCCTTTTTTTAAGGTGGCCCTGGCTCAACAATTGTAGAGGACCAAATATGTCAAACTGGAGCAGCGGCTGCAAGCTCTGAGATTGATGCTCCTGCATATCTCTCCCTCCTCCTGTGATGAAAATGATATTATTCCTTATATAAACACATTGAACAACTTGATTCCATTCTTGTCCTCCACAGGTTGGGAAGAATGTTTGGGTGGGAGAGAGGGAAAGACTTTGCTTTTTAAAATATTCAAAAATTGTTTCAATAAAACGAGTATCGTGCATTAAGCCCTTCTCTGTATAGTGCTTTATTTCCTTTCAGTGGGGTTTTGTCTCTACCCCTCAGTCTGACTGTGGTGCTCCTCAACAAAATCTCCATCACATTTGTGTCCGAATCTCCATCAAGAGCTTATACCTGCCCAATATCTGATTTTTTCAACATATACCACCCTGTCCTTGAATGGCTGGACGGACAGGACATTAACATTTCAACCACTATAAGTCCATGTATTTGTCATATGCTAAATAAATAAATAAATCTTTTCATCCTTCATTATTCCAATGTAAGTGTACGGGCTCCAATCATTCTGGCTTCCTTTTACAGTTAAGCAGAAAGGCCCATATGGACAGTTCACTTTGTTATGCAGGGATATACACCAGTGGTGGGTTGCGCCCAGTACACACCAGTTCTATAGAACCGGTAGTAAAACCAGCAGGAGGCTCCACCCACCAACCCCCAACGACATCCAAACGCTTCTGCGCACCCGAAGAAGAGTGAGTAAGTGAGCGAAGTGGGTGCGCATGTGTGGCCCCGCTGCATACCGGTAGTAAAGGTAAGTAGAACCCACCCATGATATACACAGAATTTCTAATCGGGAGATCAATCTCCAGTTTTGTCAGACTATTCATGACTGGAAAGACATGGTAACAAGGTCAGCCAATTGGGAGCTGAGACAGACTGGAGACAGGGCGGGTCTTAGACTGCAGCTTCTGCTTCTGTGCAGAGAATTGAAACTGAAACTATTCAGAGTGAGTGTGTGTTAAGCTCTCTGCTGTACTCTGTGTGTGAACATGGCTGCTGATCTGAGCTGAAGAATCAACTCTTGATATTGTAAATATACTTTATGTGTTATTATGAATACAAAGAAGTTAATTAATCCAGCTGATTCAGTTATCTGTGTGTGCTTCTGGATTTGATTTTTGCAAGAAAATCTGATAAGTTTGATGCCTGATTGGGACAATTTCAATATGTTGCATTACTCCACAAACATCCTCACAAACAAAAAATATATCCTCAGCCACCTCGGTGGCCCATTTTGTTCCCCAAGACCTCCAAGGCCATGACTCAGAAATTCAGGAGCACTGAGGGCTCTTGTCAGGGATTTTGAAATCAGAAAGGTAACCTGTAACTTCAGAGGTAGGAGACACCCATAAATTATGCAAGTTATACATTTATGGAGAAAGATTAGAACAGGTAGATGGATGGATGTACCTTGGAAGAATATTTACTAAGGACGAGAAAAAAGATATAGATAGTTTAGCTGATAGAAAGTCAATGTGTGGCAGGTATTCTGCTGAGAGGATCATATATTTCTTGAAATAAGCAGAAAGTTTTGTATGGAAAACTGTTTCAGTTAACTTTAATATGTGGAACTGAGGGTTGGAGACATGAAACTAATCTCAGTGCAGCCGGAGTGGTATCCTGAAGTCTCCTTCTTAACAATTTCATGGTGGGATAAGATCAAGAATGCTTGAGTGATAGAAAGCATGTGGGTTGAATGCACCAGTGAGCGACCATTACAAAGTACGTTGTAATGTACTTTGATTTGTGTGGCTGATTTGTTCACATAGAGACAATGAATGAGGAACAAACTACAAAATATATCTACGGAGGAAGCGTACTTGTCTAGAGAGCTTGCAGATACCACCAACAATTACAATTTGTGCTGATTTGAGCTGATGATCCAGAGATTCAGAGATTTAAAACCCATTCCCAGTTAACTGCATGTCAGAAAGATGGCTGAAAGAGAAAGACAGGCCCAAGTTGACCCAAGACTCTGGGATTGACAGTTTCCTAGTTTCTAGCCTCGGATTTAAAACACTAAACAAAACAGTCTCTCTTTTGTTCATCTTACATCATAATAAAAAAAGTGCACTTTGTTCTGTAGGGATATATACAGAATTTTTAACAGGGAGCTCAATCTCCAGTATGTTGCCTGATTGGGACAATTGCAGAACTGAGTTGTTTCAATATGTTGCCTTACTACACAAACAAAAAATATACCCTGAAACCAGAATATTTTCTGTAGGCCTGTAGATTTAAAAAAAAACAGCAGCCTGAATTCCCCAAGAAACCAAGTGGCAACTAACTGACTTATACCCAGCCCTGTCTCTGTTGTCCACTTCTGGAATACATGTAGATTCTGAGTAGTTTTCCAGGGCAGCCTATATGGAATATCACTACACTGACCCTTACTGTGAATAATTTACAGAATCCAGTTATAGATTTCAGCAGTTTCAGATCAGACGGATAAAATCCATCTATATGGTCATGGAGACTGGATGAAGACTTGATGACTCGTATAAGAGTAAAACAGTAATAAAACTAAGGAATAAAATACAGTTCACTGGGTTGTTTCAATATGTTGCATTACTTCACAAACATCATCACAAATAAAAAAAATATACCCTGAAACCAGAGTTGTATTGAAGCAAACAAATAGAAACCTCAACCAAATGTTGGGACCCCCAGAGAGAGAGAGAGAGAGAGAGATGTCTTCAGGGCAGAGGTCTGAAAAGTCAAGAAGGCTGCAGTCACCACTCAGGAAAAGTCCTTTTCCTTTTTCACATACATCACATGTGAGACACATTTAAAAAGTTGGGACTTCAATCGCACAGTTGAAACCACCACATGTTCATTTTTGGCACCCCTCATCAGGGGTGAAATTCACTTACCTTTCCCTACCAGCTCACAAATATGAGCTCACGTGCCTCCTCCACGCATGTGTAGAACCTTCTGCGCATGTGCAGAGGTTAAAAAATGGGATGTGATGATGTCCAGACAGGTGGGTAGAGCCTCCCACCACCGGTGCTACCGGATTGCGCAGTCTGGATAGATCCAGCTGAATTTCACCACTGTCTCTCAAACAAAACAGAGAGTAACAGATTTGGAAGGGACCTTGGAGGTCTTCTAATCAACCCACTGCTTAAGCAGGAGACCCTATACCATGGGCCTGCAACCTTAAACACTCAAAGAGTCATTTGGACCCATTTCCCATAGAAAAGAAAACACCGGGAGTCACAAAACCTGGGTGGGCATGGCTAACTCAACATCACTCACTCCCATCCAGTCACATGATCTCCTAGCCACGCCTACCCATCCGGTCATTAGGGCAGAGAATCGGTTGTTAAAAAACACCGGAAGCCACAAAACCCTTTTGACATTTAAAATGATGTCAAGTGATGTCCCTCTCTCTCTGCATATCTCTCTCTCTCCCCCTTCCTCTCTCTCCCCCCTCTCTCTGTTGTATCTCTCTATGTGTCTGTCTCTCCCCCCCTCTCTCCTCTGTATCTCTCTCTCCCCCCCCTCTCTCTATGTATCTCTTTCCCCCTCCCTCACTCTCTCTCATGGGTGAAATCTAAAATTTGTTACTACCAGTTCTGTGGGCGTGGCTTAATGTGACTGGGTAGGCGTGGCCAACTTCTTTTTTTTACTTTTAAAAGCATTTTTTTCTACAACCTTAAGAGGTTGCAGAAAAAAATGCTTTTAGAAGCCTCTGATAATCAGGCAACTCGGCTGGGATCGCCAGGCATTTTTAAAGGCATTTTTTTTTCTACAATCTCTTCGGCCGAAGAGGTTGCGGAAAAAAATGCTTCTTAAAAGCCTTCAGTTTTGGAGCACCCATATCTTCTGAAGGCAAGTTGTTCCACTGGTTGATTGTTCTTAGTGTCAGGAAAATTCTCCTTAGTTCTAAGTTGCTTCTCTCTTTGTTCAGCTTCCATACATTGCTTCTTGTTTTGCTTTCTGGTGCTTTGTAAAATAAGTTAAACTTCTCTCCTTATATGGCAGCTCCTCAAATATTGGAACACTGCTATCATGTCAGTTCTTCTTTTCACTAGACTAGACATACCCAATTCCTGCAACCGTTCTTTGTATGTTTTAGCCTTCAGCCCCCCAGAGTCATCTTTGTTGCTCTTCTCTGCACTCTTTCCAGAGTTTCAACATTTTTTAAAATATTGTGGTGACCAAAATTGTATGCAACATTCCAAGTGTGGTCTTACCAAGGCATTATCTAGCAGTACTATCACTTCTCATGATCTTGATTCTATTGCTCTGTTAATGCAGCCCAGGACTGCAGTGGCTTTTTTTTTGGCAGCTGCAGCACATTACTGGCTCATATTTTAGTTTTGTTTTTTTTTTATTGCAAAAGTTTTACAATTACATTTTCACCCCATTTTTCCCCCCCTCAACCCGCCCCAAACTCTCCAACCTCACCCTCCCTAACCCCCCCTAACCCTCCCCTCCCCCCCGGACTTCCACAAAATATGCTCACATCAAAAAAAAAAAACCCTTTATATAAAACTTGAACCCCTCCCTCCCCCATATAATTTTTCATCTTCACAAAGTTAAAATATTTCTATCTTAATATAACATTTTCAATTAAAAGCTATTTGATACTTCCTGGTTTGATATTTGTTCTGCATATAATCTATCCACTTTTTCCATTCCCATTCATAAGTCTCTTGTGAACAATCTTTTAGGTATGCTGAAATCTTCGCCATCTCTGCAAAACTGGCCATCTTCAAAGTCCATTCCTCAATAGTGGGCAAAGCTTCATTTTTCCAATATTTACCTATCAGTAATCTCGCTGCTGTTATCATATACAATATCAACTTTGTTTCACCCAATGTAAAACCCTTAACTATACCCAGTAAAAACAATTGTGGAGAAAATTGAATTTTTTTTCTTCAAAACATTCTGCATAACCCACCAAATTTTTATCCAAAAGGCCTTAACTTTCTTACAAGTCCACCAGACATGATAATATGTAGCATCTAAACAATCACATCTCCAACATTTTGGCTGAACATGCATGACAATTTGCTGGCTCATATTTTAGTGATTGTCCGCTAGGATTCCAAGATCCCTCTCACAGTTACTGCTGTTGAGCCAAGTTTCACTTAGTCTATACCTGTATATCTGTTTTTTCTTGCCTAAGTGTAAAACATTACCTTTTTTCTACATTGAATTTCATTTTGTTAGAGCCCAGTGTTCAGGTTTGGGCTCTATCCATCTGAGTCTTGAGATCCATGTGGATCTTGAGCCTATCTTCTGGGGGCTTGGCTATTCCTGCTTGTTTGGTGTCATCTGCAAATTTGATGAGTTTTCCTTCTGTTCCCTCATCTAAATTGTTTATGAAGATATTAAAGAGTACTGGGCCTAAAACAGAACCTTGTAGCACCCCACTTGTTACTTCCTTCCATGAAGATGTAGTTCCATTAAGGGCTACATGTGGAATGCGATTTGTCAACCAGATACGAATTCATCTGGTAATGATGCTGTCTATCGCACATTTTTCTAACTTTCTAAGAAGTAGATTGTGGTCTACTGCCTTACTGAAATCTAGGTATACTATATCTATAGCATTTCACTGGTTCACTAGTTTAGTCACTTTGGCAAAAAATGAAATAAGATTTGTTTGGGATGATCTGTTTTTGACAAACCCATGCTGGCTTTCATTTATAACTTTGTTTCTAGGTACTTACCAAATTGTTGCTTATCTTTTCCAGGCTGATTGATCTGTAGATTCCTGGATCTTTTTTTTTTTTTTAATGGGGACTACATGAGCTCTTTTTCAGTCCTCTGGTAGTTCCCTGGTTCTTCAGGATCTTTGGAAGATATGGTACAATAGTTCTGAGATAACATCTGCCAGCTCCTTCAGAACTCTGGAATGTCCCAGTGATTTAAAGTCATCTAGATCAGAGAGGTGTTCTCTTACCATTTTCTTGCTTATTTTATTTTTTATTTCTAGGTTGTCTTTTATTATTATATTTTTCGTAGGTTGGGCTAGATTTTCTTTTTACATGAAGACTGATGCAAAGAATGAGTCATCTCCCATTAGTGGGCCAATTATTTCCTTGACATATATATATATATATGTCTTTGGTTATTCGGGTTCTCTCCCACGTAAAATTGGAGGTTTCTTGGCAACGTTTCGACGAAGTCTCATTCGACATCTTCAGGCTGGTGTTCTCGGCTTCGTGCTTCTAGGAGCAATGTGTGTGATCGCAGCTGTTTCTTCCTTTTAACTGCCAGTGGGGGTGTGAACTGATTGGGTGGTAGCTTGGCTGTGTTCTGATTGGGCGGAGGTGATGTTTCGACGAGTCTCATTCGTCATCATAGATGACGAATGAGACTTTGTCAAAATGTCGCCAAGACACTTCCAATTTTACGCGGGAGAAAACCCGAATAACCAAAGACCTACATACAAACACCCGCGAAAACCTCCGAAAACATATATATGTGTGTGTGTGTGTATGTTTGTGTGTGTGTGGTTGTCCCGCCCCTTGTCCTCCCTTCCCAATCACTCCTCACCTGGCAAGGGAAGGGCGGGGGATGGAGATTCGCTCCATATTCCAGAGCAGGAGCAAAGCTTCGTCTCTTGCTGGATAAATAAATAATAATAAATAAATAACTTTATTGTCATTGTACGTGTATACACAGTATACCCATACAACGAAATTCACTTAACACCCAAAGACCAGGTCCAACACACATAACGATCCCCAAACACACTCCCACCCACCACAACTCTCCACCCCTAAACCACCCAAACTTCCACACAACAGACCAAGTAATACTGTCCAACAGCTCACTGATGGTGGCCCTGCAGTTTCTTCCAACCCTTGTTGGTGCTCCACGCACCTCAGTCTCTCGGGGAGATGCTTGACTTCCTCTCAGCCCCAAGACACTGGCTGGCCCATGAGATGAGAAAAAGAAAGAGAATGAGAGAGAGAGAGGATGAGAGAGAGGATGAGAGAGAGAGGATGAGAGAGAGAGAAAGAGACAGAGAGAGAATGAGAGAGAGAATGAAAGAGAGAGAGAATGAGAAAGAGGGGGAGAGAGATGAGACAGAGAGAAAGAGGGGGAGAGAGAAAGAGAGAGAGAGTGGGAGAGAGAAAGAGAGGGGGTGGGAGAGAGAAAGAGAGGGGGAGAGAGAAAGAGAGAATGAGAGAGGATGAAAGAGAGAGTTAGAGACAGAGAATGAAAGAGAGAAAGAGAGAGAGAAAGAGACAGAATGAGAGAGAGAATGAGAGAGAAAGAAAGAGAAAGAGAATGAGAGAGAATGAAAGAGAGAGAAACAGAATGAAAGAGAGAATGAGAGAAAATCAGAATGAGAGAGAATCAGAATGAGACAGAGAGAGAGGGAAAGAGACAGAGCCAGAGAATAAGAGAGAAAGATACAGAATGAGAGAGAATAAAAGAGAGAGAGAGAGAGAATGAAAGAGAATAAGACAGAGAATGAGACAGAGAGAGAGAGAGAGAGAGAGACAATGAAAGAGAGAGAGAAAGAGAGAGAGAGAAAGAAAGAGACAGACAGGGAATCAGAGAGAGAATGAGAGACAATGAGTGGGAGAAAGAGAAAGAGAGAGGGGAACAAAGAGAGAGAGAATGAGAGAATGAGAGAGAAAGAGTGGGGGAGAGAGAAAGAGAAAGAGAGAGAGAGAAAGAGAGAGAGAGAGAGAGAGAGAGAGAGAGAGAGAGAGAGAGAGAGAGAGAGAGAGAGAGAGAGAGAGAGAGAGAGAGAGAGCATGGAGAGTGCCTGAAGGACCCCATCCCGTCACTAGGAGTCCAGGCACTTCAGCAAGTGGCACACTGGATTTGTATTAGTGGTCCGTGGGATTTAAAATTATGAAGTTGGTGGTCCCTGAGGTCAAAAAGATTGGGGACCCCTGGTATATATAACTTAAAATATGTTTCTTCTTAGATTTCTTATTTTTCTTCTTTGGTGGTATTGTGTTGAACTGGGCTTTTATAATTGTATTCTTTAGAGTTTCCCAAGCTTCTTCTTTTCCCCTTTAAGATTCTATTCCATGGTGTCCTTCCCAAACTCTCTATAAATTTGTAGAAATCAGCTCTTTTGAAGAATCTGATTTGATTATGTCTATTGTTTGTGTCTATATTGAATTCCAATATGACATGATCACTCTCTCCCAAGGTTGCAGCAACATTATCCTTCTCTATAATTTCTTCTCTGTTAGTAAGAATTAGGTTCAGTATAACAGTCCCTCTAGTTCCCTCCTCTACGTTTTGGATAACAAAATTGTCAGTTAGGCTGGTCAGGAATCTGTTCAATCTCCCACTTGATGCAGAGTTTGTCCCCTAGTTGATGTCAGAGTAGTCAAAGTCTCCCATTATAATGTGGTGTGTTTTCTACACATATTTATTAACTGGTTAGCAAAAGAATAAATAGATATTTATTCTGTTTGCTTGGGTAGCCTGTAATATACACCTATGGCAATATCATCATTTTTCCTTTTTATATTGACCCATATGCATTCAAGGGACTTTCATTCTTGGTTTTATGCATTTTTATAGAGATGTAGTGATTAGTTACAGTATGTATAATGCAACTCCATCTCCTCTTATGTTAGGTCTATTTCTATTGAACAGTTTGTATCCTTCTGTCAATACATTTCAGTCATGAATTTCATCCTACCAAGTTTCAGCAATGGCAACTATATTATAATTGCCTTCATGTACTGGTCTTTCAAGTTCACCCTGTTTGTTTGCCAAACTATGTGCATTTGTGTATACTGTAGGTATTTGAGTCCATTATGTTTGACCCAGGGGTGAAATCTAAATTTTTTTGCTACCAGTTCTGTGGGCGTGGCTTAATTAGTGGGTGGGGTTGGTGGTAAGGTGAGTGGGTGGGCGTGGCCAAGTCAATGTCACTTCTTTGCCCTTTTTTAACCTACAAAACACAACACAACACAACTGGCTCACCCACAATGTAAAAGCAGCTGTGCTAGACCCAAAATGGCCCCTGCAACAAGCAGGAACCTCACACAGCCACAAAAAGCCCAAAAAACCAACTTTCACACTTTACCCACACAAAATTCCACATACAGCTTTGTGAGATTTTGTGTGTTTGTGTAGTTAGAGTGAAACATTATAGAAACATACTAAATCTCAGAAAGCTGCACAAATATTATTTTATTTTATTTTTATTTTTATATAAAAGCAACTAAATTTAAAACTTCCTAAACTTTAAATGGCTAGGTCTAAAAAAAGAACAACTAAAAAAAACCCAATTAACTTTTTTTTTAAAGCTCCCAAAGGGGAAAAAAACTTACCCAATAGAACAGGGGTCTCCAACCTTGGCAACTTTAAGACTTGTGGACTTCAACTCCCAGAATTCCTCAGCCAGCTTTGCTGGGAGTTGAAGTCCACAAGTCTTAAAGTTGCAGATAGAGCTGCTCACCGATGAGCTTGATTGCAGGCAGGGAGATTCAGTTGCTTGCTGATGCAATGGATGGCAGGTATTACAGCAAGCGAAGCAAGGCAGGCGTTGCGACCAGCAGCTAAGGTAATCAAGCTGGAGGCTGGGGGGTGGGGGGGAGAAAAAAAGAAACTTTTTTTCTTTTAAATGGGTCTGACAATCCAAGCTGAGTTGCCTGATTAGCAGGCAATTCAGCTGGGATCGTCAGAGCTTCGCTCGTCAGAGGCATTTAAAAGGAAAAAAAGGCTCTGATGATCGCGCGGCTCAGCTGGGCATGGGGGGGGCGGGGGTAGGGATTTTTGCTACCGGTTCTCCAAACTGCCCACTGCCATCGCTACCTACTCACCCGAGCCGGTCCGAACCGGGAGCATTTCACCCCTGGTTTGACCCTAGATATGCTTCCTATATCTCCTATTTCGTATCTGAATTCTTCTTCCTTCCCATCACTTTCTACCTCATTGTTTGATTGGTTGTCTTGGGGTTTGTGCTTGGAATTAAGTTCCAAAGATCCTAAAGATTGTCCTAGAGTTCCTATACTGTAGATTGGTCACCCTCCCTCCTCATTTTTAGTTTAAAGCCCTTCTGATAAATTGAGCCAGTCATTTTCCAAATAAATTCTTCCTGGTTCTTGTTAGGTGCAGCCCATCTTTTGTCAAAAGCCCTTCATTTAGGTAGTGCAGATCATGGTCTAGGAATCCAAAATTCTCTTGGTGGCACCAACCCTTAAACCAGTGATTCATTTCTATAATCCGTTGTTCTTTCAACAGATGTTGACCTTTTGTTTAAAGTACAGATGAAAACACTTCTTTGCGAAAGAAGAACAGGTGCACTTGACATAATCCTAAGAAAAAATTGTCAGGGTATGAATAGTTAATAGCTGTAAACTGATGAGAAGTTGTAAGCAGAGGCAACCAGAAGCTGATGCAATGGAATGAGGCAGCAGGGTTACTGCCACTTTAAGAAGCTGGGTAAGAGGCTGCCTATATAAGGGAAGTCATTAGAAAGTGTCTCCCTTCTCCTCATGTTCTCTCTCATCATGTATCTCATTGCTCTCCTTGTGTCAGTAGCTGTATGATAAGGTATTTAACCACGTATATGTCTGTAAATATTTAGCTGTAGATAAACCACTGTTATTTATCTAAAGGCTCTGTGTGCTGTGTGCTGTGTTTTACTCCTGAGTTTATCTCAGAGGTGAAATCCAGCAGGTTCTGACAGGTTCTGGAGAACTGGTAGCGGAAATTTTGAGTGGTTCAGAGAAGTGGTAGCAGAAATTTTGAGTAGTTCGGATAACTGGCAAATGCCACCTCTGGCTGGCCCCAGAGAGAGGTGGGAATGGAGATTTTGCAATATCCTTCCCCTGGAATGGGGTGAGAATGGAGATTTTGCAGTATCCTTCCCCTGCCATGCCCACCAAGCCACACCACGCCAACCAAGCCACACCCACAGAACCGATAGTAAAAACATTTAGATTTCACCACTGGTTTATCTCATAATACTAGTTACGCTGTCTAAACTCTGACAAAAATAAAACAATAATCTCTTTTAGAAGGTATACAATGAGGAACTGCTTTGTACTTTCTGATTGGATGTTGAATTCTTGTCCCAATTTCTTTTTTTACCAAAAAATTAAACAATGGAATTAAAAGATTTAATGAGAATAAATTGTTTTGTGTTTCTTTGAGTATATATTTGAAGGAGAGATAAGGCAAGAACAGAATCAGCTTATAGGGGAGATGGGTAGCATATAAATTTAATAGATAAGTAAACAGGCAAACAAACTGACCAAGCAAAAGTTCTATGACAGGGCTCTTACTTGAAGTAGAGAAATAAATATTTGACTTCTGGATGTATTGTGAAGGAGAGTCTCTTTGTTTATTACATTGGAGGCTGTATAGAGATCTGAAGAAGTCATCTCTCAGTTCAGCATGTTTTCTGGAAGAGGCTGTTCTATTTATAATTGATTAAAACATTTTACTCACCACTTCCCACAAATAGGATTGCTATCTGGAACACCAATGAGCGATTTTTATGAAATACTAATTAATGGATTTTTGATACTGGTTTCTTATAAACTGCCTAGTCTTGGCATTTGATGCAATTACAAATATATCTTTTGGCAGTTAAACAATTTGAAACTTTCTTCTATAAAACCAATTCTTGAAATCCATTTTGTTTCTCATTTTTCTACCTTATTTTTGAAACTAATAATCCTTTGGTCAAGCCGAAGAATATCCTAGTTTAGGAAGACAGCACTGGTATTTTTCCTCTCTCACTCTATGGCTTTTGTTGAGGTCATCAATCAACTAATTCTTTGGGGCCAGCCAAGTCTTTGAGAGGAGTCTGAGGAACCTCTTCTTCATGAAGAGGGTCGGTCCTCTCGCCTCTCCTGTTCAACATTTATGTGAAGCCGCTGGGTGAGATCATCCGTGGTTTCGGGGTGAAGTGTCATCTGTACGCTGACGATACTCAGCTGTACATCTCCACCCCAGACCACCCCAACGATGCCCTTGATGTGATGTCCCGCTGCCTGGAGGCCGTGCGGGCCTGGATGGGGAGGAACAGGCTCAGACTCAACCCCTCCAAGACCGAGTGGCTGTGGCTTCCGGCGCCCCGATATAGTCAGCAGGTGCCATCGCTGACTATTGGGGGTGAATCTTTGCCCCCCACAGAGAGGGCTCGCAATCTGGGTGTCCTCCTGGACGCACGGCTGTCTTTAGAAGAGCACATGACGGCCGTGGCCAGGGGGGCCTTTTATCAGGTTCGCCTGATTCGCCAGTTGCAGCCCTTTCTGGATCGGGACGCCTTGCGCACGGTCACTCACGCCCTTGTCGCCTCCCGGTTGGACTATTGTAATGCTCTCTACATGGGGCTCCCCTTGAAGAGCACTCGGAGGCTCCAACTGGTCCAGAATGCGGCCGCACGGGTGGTTATGGGTGCAACTCGTTGCGCCCACGTGACACCCCTCCTGCGCGAGCTGCACTGGCTCCCAGTGGTCTTCCGGGTGCGATTCAAGGTGTTGGTTACCACCTTTAAAGCGCTCCATGGCATAGGACCCGGGTACCTTCGAGACCGACTTCTGCCACCAATAGCCTCCCACCGACCAGTCCGCTCCCACGGAGAGGGTCTCCTCCGGGTGCCATCAGCCAAGTTATGTCGGCTGGCGACACCCAGGGGGAGGGCCTTCTCTGTGGGAGCCCCAGCCCTGTGGAATGAACTGCCCCCCGAAATACGAAAGATTTCCGACCTCCGGGTGTTTCGCTGCGCTCTGAAGACCCTGTTGTTCCGCCAGGCAGGGCTATTAACATAACGTTTTAAATTGGGGTATTTTAAATTTCTGGGATTTTAATTGGAGCCTAATTATTTAATGATTTTAAATTTTAAATTGTTGTTGTGTTTTTGTGTTTTTAAATAGGCTGTACACCGCCCTGAGTCCTTCGGGAGAAGGGCGGTATAGAAATAAAATTATTATTATTAAAAATTATTATTATGAACCCAAAACACTTTCCAAAACATCTGGAAAGGATCCAAATTATCATTTTATTGAATACAATGGGTCATTGGACCCTATGTTCTGCAGGCAAAGAATCCCAATTAGGATTATATATGTATAACTCACATGCATTTAATATACAAGATTTAAATAATAACATAGGCTGTTGTTTGGTAACAAAGATGAAGTAACAAGTTTGATGAGTCCTTTAATCCTGAGTATCAAGATACTCCAAAGGGATTTCTTAGTATATGGTGTTTTTTTGCTTTATTAAAGAGTGTATGTGATATCACTATTCTGATATATGAGAATTATGTCATGGAGTATATGTCTTATGTACTTCTTATATAGCACATTGCTTTATTTCTATCAATTGATTGAACTGAGCATTGTAACTTGGTTTGGTTGATGCTTAAACAGCCTTCCTGATCCCATTCCTTAAGGAATTCATTATTTTAGGGTATTTTAGGCCCCTGCTGCCTTCCCCAGCCATCCACCGTTCCCCAGCACCTCGCATTGCTGCCCCCACCCTAGCTGCCCGCTGCCTAATTGGCTGCCAGGAGTCATGGCTTCTTGTCCCATGCAGCGAATCGTCTTGGTAAAACTGTGCCTTGGCGAATCAGCTGGGATGAGGGGCTGGGAGTGAAGGGCTGGGGGGGGTGGACATTGGCAGTGGAGAATCACCAGCAGAGGGCTGGCATAGGAGGAAAGCCCACTGTGGGTTGGCTGTGGCAGGTGGCCAGGAGTGAAGTGGGCACAGGGTTGCATCTAATCGTCCCATTCCAGCTATGGCTGTGTGGAGCAGATTTTCACTGGCACATGGGGAGCTTATACATTCTGAAAGGGAAATTTTTACTGCCATCCAATTTGAGGGAGAAGGTAGCAAAGAAATGGCTTGTATCCAGAGAAAATAAAGTCATCAAAACTAACAGAGACAAATGGGGCTGGCAGAAGAGTGAAAAGATAACACAGTTCGCCTATCTGGTGGCCAAGGAATAAAAGACTCAAGATTTTTGAATCTAGACTATAAACCAGTATATATTGCCCCCAAAAGGCCAGATAGAGAAATTTCAAGGGTTATTTATACAAGAGCCTTTGGAGTCATTCTGGCAAATTAGGGTGTGTCAATTTTTTCAGCTTTTAATTTCCAGATATTTGGGGTGCCCAAACGTTGGACATGCCTTGGGGATTGCAAAGATATTTTGGTTACTTTAATATAATTTAGATGTGCTTGGTAAGCAACTACATAAATATCATAACTTTTTAACATTTTGTTTGTTTCATTTGAATCAGGCATGCTTGCTGCATATATTGTATCTATGACATTAGATACCATGTCAATGTGAATGTTGTTCCTAACTCTTTTGATAGATTTAAACACACACACACACACACACACACACACACACACTTTCAGATGTCCTTTGAAACCTCAATAAACCAGACTTGAATTCTATAATAGATCAAAGATGCCGATTATTTTAAATGACTACAAGCAGTACTTTAACTCACATGCATTTTTTTGTGGAATAAAAGGAGTCAGTTTTATCAGGGAAACATCAGAATATCAATTTAGGAGGATGAAAGAAAAGAACAGACTATTTACCTGTCATTATTTAGAGATCTCACATTCCCAGCAAGCAGCCCACAGCTTTAACAACATAAAACAAGAACATGCGCTATAAAATCTGACCATCAGAAACTTTACAAACGTCTTTAATAATCAGTACTTAACTTCAAGGTCCAGACAATGAAAAAATACAATGGTAACAATATCCACTGAAAATGTATAAAACAAATGCCTGGAGAAGGAAGAATTGGGTATAAAATGAAGCTTTAACTCTTATAAAATGGGGGAGAGAGGGAGCTATCCAGGGGTGAAATCCAGCAGGTTCTGACAGGTTCTGGAGAACCGGTAGTGGAAATTTTGAATCGTTCGGAGAACTGGCAAATACCACCTCTGGCTGGCCCCAGAGTGGGGTGGGAATGGAGATTTTGCAATATCCTTCCCCCAGGAGTGGGGAGGGAATGGGGATTTTGCAGTATCCTTCCCCTGGAGTGGGGAGGGAATGGGGATTTTGCAGTATCCTTCCCCTGACATGCCCACCAAGCCATGCCCACAGAACCGGTAGTAAAAAAAATTGGATTTCACCACTGGAGCTGTCCAAACATCCTAGAGGAAGGAACTAGTTGCCACTTGTTCTCCAGGTTGTCACATGCAAACAACTGAGGATGATTGGTGATGCTAGTTGACAGGGAGGGAAGTGGAGACTTCAGATGAGCAGGGTCTAAGCTGTTTAGGGGTTTTATTCATCTGTTAATTTAAAATATTTAAATATCCAACATTTTTTACCAACTTCTGGGTGACTTGCAACCAAAAGATAAAACTGCATCTTTATACAATAAGAATATTAAAGCCAAAAATATTAAAATAAAAGACCATGACACCATAACTACACTTCCTCTAGCTTCCTCTATCCCAGCTATTGCAGGAAAAGCCAGATCTTGAGTGCTTTTCAAAAAGTTAAAAGGTAGCTGGACCTCAGGGGCAAGGATGTTCCATAGGGCAAGGACCATCTGTTATGGTCCTCCAGCAGCCTGTGGAGCTGGCAGCAGAGTCAGACAGTGAGGAGGCTGGGTAGGAACATGGACCAGTCCTGGAGTCTAGGGAAGGCTCAGACAAGGGCTGTGCGTCGGAGGCAGAGATGGGGCCAGGGCCATCTGGGAGTTATGTGCGGACTCCGGAGCCTCCAGAGTCAGACATCAGCGAGGCAGAGGAACAGGGGGAGCCTGTTCCCAGTGCGCACATGCGCAGAGCTGCCAGAAGGCAAGGTTAAAACAAAAGGGACGACTCGGGGGTAAGGCTTGGAGATAATTGGCCCCTCCAATAAGACATAAAGGAGGAGCAAAGGCACATAAGCCTTTGCAAGAAGCAATGTTGTTAGTTTCAGCCGGTTTAAATTCTGCAGCTCTGTTTTGACTGTGTTCTGTATGGCCTTGCAAAGCTAATTGCCAATTAGGTCTTGGCAGCGTGTCAAGGGAGATAAAGGTGGGTACTTATCAGCCTTATCCCAATGGACTGTGGCAGACTTCTGTCGGATTCTTTACAACTATTTGTGACTCATATGTGAATGAACAGAATGAGAATGAACGGACTGTGAATGAACAGAATTCACAGCCGTTGAAATAAAAAGAGGTTTTTTGGGACTAATTGTGTGCTTTTTACTGTTTCAGGAAGCCTAGATCAGAACACCACCATGGGAGAGTCATCCTTCCAAGGACCTACAGGATAGGACAGGGGTGTCAAACTGGCAGCCCACAGGCTGGATGCGTCACACACAGGCCACGCCTATCCCAGCTCCGCAAAGGTAAAAAACATCACGAAACACCATGTGATGGCAATGTGACACAGTGAGCGTGATACCCATGGGATAGGAGCATTTAAAAGAAGGGACCTGGAGCGTGACTAACCTATCTGATCTGGTGGGACAAGCAGATGTCCTTAGGGTGAAGTGATCCAGAAATATATCCAAACAAGCACTTTGGATTTAAAACATTGGGCATGCAGCCCACCGCATCCCAGACTCCTACAAGGCAATCATCAGTCACATCCATCATGCTCAAACTATGGTAAAATTCCTTGATTATAGCAATTTACTGGCAAAAGGCTGTAGGAAGCCCCCCCCCCCCCCCCCCCCCGAGAAGAATGAAATATTTTGGGGAATATTAAAAGAGGCAGAATATTATATTTCCCCAAAGGAGAAATGAAGAAGCACGTTCTTAAAGGCAGAAAGCAGTCCCAGTCTTCCTGCATAGTAAAATAGCCTCCAGCAGATACCTGAAATCTTTGGAGATGGATATTTTGTACCTATTAAGAAAGACTGGGCCAATCGATTCACAAACAAAGCACCTTCAGCTCCAGCTGATGGGATTAAGAAAGACAGGACATGACGTTTAGGACATAATAGGATTAATCCGCCACCATTAGAATAGCAAAAGACACAAGGCTCACTACATTGTACAATCCCTTAGGATCATTTCAGACATTGCACAATCCCCTAGCAGCATCTCAGAACCCTATAAAATCCATGTACTCATCAAACCTTGGTACTACAGTGGTTTAAAGCACCCTGTTATTAACACAGCTGCCTGCAATTTACTGCTGGTTCGAATCTCTCCAAGGCTCAAGGTTGACTCAGCCTTCCATCCTTTCTAAGGTAGGTGAAATGAGGACCCAGTTTGTGGGGGCAATAAGCTGACTTTGTATAAATATACAAAAGTATGAAGGCTATTGCTTAATGCACTGTAAGCCGCCCTGAGTCTCCGGAGAAGGGCGGCATATAAATCAAATTAAAAAAAAAAAAAAAAACAACCAATTTGTCAGCTATCCCAGAACCACATGCCGTTTTTGGTTCTGCTCATCAATAAACCTTCTTTCCTAGAGCAGCCTCCATTTTATTCCCAGATTGGAACTGGACCTGATTTTTCTTCCTACAGGGCCATTACAGCAGCAGGAATATGTCAGGCAACAATTGAAAAGGCTGTCTATGGAGATTCTCAGCCATCCAGGCAGGGGTGGGTTCTAAAATTTTTTACTACCAGTTCTGTGGGCGTGGCTTATTTTGTGGGCGTGGCTTGGAGGCCATGTGACTGGGTGGGCATGGCTAGCTGGTCATGTGACCGGGTGGCCATGGCTATGTGTATAGGGACTACTCAGAGGGCTGAAAAAAGTCATTTCTGACAGGTCCTCGCACTTTTGACTGGTCCTCACACTTATGACCATCCTCACATTTATGCCTGTGCAGCATTCTTAACAACCATGTCACTCATTTCACAACTGCTTCTCTTCACCATGGTGATAAGATAGGGCAAAAAACGTAAAATGTGAGGACAGTCGTAAATTCGAGGACTGGTCAAAAGTGGGAGGACCAGTCAAAAATAACTTTTTCAGCCCTCTGAGTAGTCCATATGCACAAAAGGGTACAGCAATAGAGAGGGATGAAGGAAGGAGAAGAGAGATGGAAGAAGGAAGGAGAGAGAGGGAAGGAAGAGAAGGGAGGAAGGAAGGGAAGGGAAATTAGAGTAGGAGTGAGGGTAAGAGAGGGAGGAAGAGAGGAGGAGAAGGAGAAAGGAAGAGGAAGTAAGGAGGAGAAGAAGGGGGGAAGAGAAAGTAAGAAGGAAAGAAAAGAGAGAGGTGGTAGGTTTGAGGAGAAAGATTGCTGTACAATAAAAAAGATGAAAGGGAAGAAAGCCAACCCCAAACAAATATAAAGATATTAAGATAAAGAATGAATTGTTAAACTTTAAAGAATAAAAGAGAACAAATATGAATAAATAGCAATAATTAGAAACACACATACAAACATACAATGTATTTTCTTTGAACAGAGTATTTGGCTGGTTCACAAATTTAAACAGTGTTTAGTCATTTCAATTAAATTTACAATTTTTATATTTCCTTTTTGCCATATTTATTCCTCATCTATTTTTAAAAAAAACCAATATTACCCTTCATCCTCATCTCTAATCTTAATCAAATTCATTTTTTTCCCTTCTATTCTATATTATACCCCTTCCCATTGTCATCTATTTTTATATCCATCCTCACATTGGTTAATTATGTAATATTACAGTTGTTTAATACAAATTCAACATTTTAATATAAATCAATTAGTTATATAACTATCTTTTTGTATATTAATCAATATGAACATGAATATTCCAATTATTTCCATGCAATCCAATTTCTTACAAATCAATTAATTATATTTACGAATAATAATAAACCAAATAATTTTCCCCATATATTCCTCCAAACCACAACTTAACCATTTCTGCTTTCAACACAATATACAATTAATAGTATCTCAATTATTACAATTCCCTAGTTAAATAGAGCTTTTTTTCTTTTGTGTTTTAAAATCTCCTCTTTTGCCCTAAATTTCCCATTGTTTGCACCTACCTTTTTTGGTGAGGAAAAAGAAAAAGAAATCTCTGCCTCATTTTGTCACGTTGCAGCAAAGAGCCTGCTTTACTTTCAGTTTTGTTTTTTCAGCCTAGCTAGGGGGAAAAAATCTGCTCCAGCACTCTTTGCAGCTAGCAATAGAGCCCTGCGTAAAACAGCTGAGAGCAAATCAGCTGAGAGTCAGGAGGTCGAGCTAATCAACTTGTGCTAATTAACCTATGCTGAAGCTGAAAGGGGCTGTTTTTTCTATTTTTGCAGGCATTGGTCTACTCATTTGTTTTCTTTTAACACTGATCAGCTGTAGGGCGGCCCTTTGAAGCCCCACGGCAAGAATTTAAACAGTTTTTTTCCCTCTAGCCATCAGCTGGGACTCAGGAGGTAGCAATAGATTGGGAGTGGGCGGGGTAAGTGAACGGCGACCAGGCCAGGAACCGGTTCGGGGGCGTGGCCAGCCAATCTTATTACCAGTTCTCCGAACTATTAAATTTTTTTACTACCGGTTCTTGGGAACCGGTGCGAACCAGGAGCAACCCACCACTGCATCCCGGTCATGATTGTCCCAAAGGTGCTTTTTTCAAGAGGCAACTGGACTTTCTGGTTTTTCTTTGAAGACGTTTCGCTTCTCATCCAGGAAGCTTCTTCAGCTCTGACTGGATGGTGGGGAATGGAAGAATTTATACTCCTTGCAGACAACTGGACATTTGCATTCTTTTAGCGGGTCTGTAAGGTTTATTTGTGTCATCAAGGTCACCTGAGCGGTGCAAATTGGTGTGGAGCCTTCTTGGTTCTTGGAACCAAAGCAGAAACAACCACTTCATAAATGCATGGCACAACATAGGAGAAAAAACACATCAGGACTAGATTCAGCAGTCCATCCACATTTAAAAGACACAGGCCGCTCTTTTGAAGACAACAAAGTCCATATTTTGGACAGAGAGGATCGCTGGTTTGAAACAGGGGTTAAAGAGGCCATCTTTGTCAAGACTTAACAGCCTTCTCTCAACAGAGGGGGAGGGATA
The DNA here is from genome assembly GCF_029215685.1 of Pituophis catenifer annectens. NCBI lineage: Eukaryota > Metazoa > Chordata > Lepidosauria > Squamata > Colubridae > Pituophis > Pituophis catenifer. Next base: position 171,777,807 of record NW_027256882.1, read on the forward strand.
TGACATCCTCTATCTCCAGTCTACAACACAGTCCTTTCAACAGTTCCAAGAAGGCACCACACCCATTTGTACCACTCAGGTGACCCTGATGACACAGATAAGCCTCCAGGTCACCTTAAAACCCGCTAAAAGAATGCAAATGTCCAGCTGTCTGCAAAGAGTATAAATCCTTCCACTCCCCGCCGTCCAGTCAGAGCTGAAGAAGCTTTTTGGATGAGAAGTGAAATGTCTTCAACAAAAAACCAAGAAGTCCAGTTGCCTCTTGAAAAAAGCACCTTTGGGACAATTGAAAAGGCTATATTCACTCTGTCCCTAACTCGGTCTTTCAAGGGAAGGAAATCCTTTGCACCAAAATGTTTTGAATGAGAGTTTGAATAACCAATAGTCACAAGGCCAGCCTACGGTTGCAACTTCCATTAGCTATAAATGTGTTCAGTGTTCTGAACACAGCAGTTTTCCAAGTCTTGCAGCAATGAAGGAGATTTTTCTCACCTTATTCTGCTTACTCATAGCAAGACAGAAGGCTAAAGTATTTGATGTTTGTGACTTATATTACATCCTGAAGTTTTTTCAGATGGATCCTTTCAAAGGCATTTACTCAGAGCAGTGTGAGTTCTATTTCGGGTCCTCATAACTGATTTCTATTGTTAGGATTGATCAGATCTAATTATCATCTACTATATTTTCCCAATCTCTTTCTCTCTCTTTTTTTTTTTTCCTGATTGAAGTAAATTTCAGCACATTTATTTATTGATTTTTGTTTCTTCCAAATGTTTCCTTTAAAGCTAGGAAGGTTCATTGTCCTCGACGAATGTATTCGATTAAAAGGGTGAACATGGAACATAAGAAGAAAGAATGCAAAAAGCAAAACACATCAAAACACAATGAAGGACAAGATAAACCCAAAATGTTGGAGAAGTTTCCCAGTTTGCTAGTAATGTCTGATCGCATTGCTTGCTATTTTGCAAGATCCTAGTGGGTAAAACGTAATTTTGAAAAGTCAATATTAAACCATCAGCGTCTTGAAAAGGCCAATCGATGAATTGAGTTGCCAAAGATAACAAACGCTTTTCTTGCTTTCTCGTCTTGCATTTTGGATCTGATTTTTGTGAAAAAACAAAAAAAAATCCTATTTCTTTCCTTCTTCTCCCGCTAGTTGTCTGTGCAGCTGATTACTCAAGCAGACTGGATACTTTGTACTATGAGAATATTCTGGGTGTTCCCCGTTATGGAATATTCCAACTCAGTGGCCTCGAATGGTGTGATAATGGAAGGCACCCCACTCAAAACAGATGCAACGTTAGCTGTGATTGTGAGTTATTTCCTTTTTTTCTCCTTTGCTTTTCCCTTATTGCTCAAAAAGGAAATGCCAACCAGAAAGCCAAACAAAATGTTCTATAAACTATTCTTCCAAATTCTAAATATAAATGATTTAGTTACATTCCATTGTGGCTTTTCCCTACTTGCCTCTGTGATACAATCATGCCCTAGCAACTTTTCCATTTCATTTTTTGCTCTACAACCTTCTTCTTTCTTTCTTTCTTTTTTTTTTTTTTTGCCATGATGCTGTTTTCCTCTTGTCCTCAACCCATAAGTCAGACAGACTTAAGTCTTCCTTAACTGCACAGGTAGTCCTTGATGTACGACTGTAATTGAGCCCATAATTACTGTCATAAGTCGTGCCAGTCATTAAATGGGCCATCGCATGATTGCGCCTGATTTAACCAACTTTTTATGCAGTGGTTGTTAAGCAAATGTGCTTGTTGCTAAGTGAATGCTGAGTCATTAAGTGAATGCCATGGTTATTAGGCAAAGCCATTATTCACTATGAATGTTTTTTGCTGGAAACTGGAAGAAACACTGGCAAAATACTGGCCAAAAAAAAACAAAACCCTGCATAAATTGTGGTCATGTGACTGCAGAGTGCTGTAAATGTGGCTGATTGTCAACCACCCAAAATGTGGTCACATGACTGCGGGGGGTGGGTGGGGTGGCCATTGGAACTTTGAATCCAGGTAATAAGTATCTTTTGGAGGTTCATCATAACTTGGAACGGTGGAACTTCAGATCAGATCATAAATTGGAGATTATCTGTTCTGATATTAATGTAGTGCTCCCCCTCCCTTTATCCAATGCGATTCAAAGGCAGCATCACGATATGTTAGACTTTCTCACCTATTGATTTGCAGGGACAGAGGCAAGAGAAACAGATAACAAACTCTATTTCACGCCAGTATAGTTTTCTGACAATCTAAGAAAGGGGAAAGGCCCTTGATGGTGGCAGTGATCATGTTAGTGACTGAACCAGAGGTGGGTTTCAGCAGGTTCTGACCAGTTCTGGAGAACCGGTAGTGGAAATTTTGAATAGTTCGGAGAACCGGTAGTAAAATTCTGATTGGCCCCACCCCCAACTATTCTCTGCCTCTCAAGTCCCATCTGATCAGGAGGAAATGGGGATTTTGCAGTTACCTTTCCCTGGAGTGGGGAGGGAATGGAGATTTTACAGTATCCTTCCCCTGGAGTGGGGTGGGAATGGAGATTTTACAGTATCCTTCCCCTGCCATGCCCACTAAGCCACACCCACCAAGCCATGCCATGCCCACCAAGTCACACCCACAGAACCGGTGGTAAAAAATTTTGAAACCTACCGCTGGACTGAACCTCCTGGTTGGTCAAAGCCCATTTCCCCACTAATAGTTATAGCAATTTCTGGAGTCATCCTTGTGACTACACAACAGTAATGAGAACAGGCTTTCTATCATTTCAGTGATCTAGGTGATCTATGAAGAGATAGGGGAAATGGCCAAAGGCATTCTTCCCATATTTACCAAATATGTACCAAGTATATACCATACATAGCAAAACTCAAAAATGCCTGAAATCAAAGGCTTTAGGAATTACTCCCAGCTGTTTATTACTCCTTCATCGGTTCTTCTATGCAGTATGATGCGTGCCAAGATAGCATTAGGAACATCATAGACAAAGCTGCCCAAGACAAAACAAGATTAAAAGTATCTCTATGTTATTTATACACTATTATTTACTAGTCGAATACTTTCTAATCGAACACTAATAATATTATTTCACTCAAAGTCAAAGTAAAATTTGAGAGCCCAGTGCTAGTCTGGATGCTTGAGGATATCAGAAGTCACAAAAGTACACAGGATCTAAACACAATATAATTTACAGCTGATATATATATATCCATCTCCAGCAGTGAGTGCCTCCATCCAGCAAAGCCATGTTTTACTACCCTTCTGATAGACCAGAAAGGTGGGAGTAGTTCTCACCTCCGGTGACAGACTGTTCCATAGGGATGGAACCAAAGCAGAAAACACTCTCTTGCATATGTTAATTGTGATTAGTTTTGAACATAGAGATACTTTTGAACATAGGACATAGAGATCCTATGTTGGGCGATTCCCTGGTGAAAAAGTGTACTTCCCAGCTACCTTAGCTTATTTATTTTAAAATCAGTTACCAAAGTACTGTAGATTAAAAACATTTTAGCAAATGCTAAAATAATTTATTACAAAGATTTCCTTAGGATGTTTTCATGTCTACAACCCCATCCCTGGACAGCTGGCTATATTGATCTTTGTTGGCATGCCACCAAGGAGTTAAGTCAGAATAAGACCCATCTTCTCTCCCCTCATGTTTATTAGCTGGCCCATGGGCTTATCATGGTCACTATATTACTACTTGATGACATTCTTAGGCTAAGGAACCCAATCCTATTCTCTCACAGCTGACTTATCTCACAAGACTGTTAATTAAAGGTAGGAATACTGGTAGAGGAAAAAGTAGATATGAGTAAGGAGTAGATTAAAAAGACCACAGCCTCTGTATGTCCCACTTCAAGATGAAGTTCTGACATCTTGGAGAATCAGCTGGCATATCACACTTTTAGATTTAACATTCTTCATTGAAATTATCTTCACAGTGTTCTTAGATGACGACATCCAAGATGACATTTCATGTGTTAAAAAAATAGTTCAAAGAACAAAGGATATGAAAGCTTGGTGAGTGCTTTTCTCTCCTTGCAGTTAGTGCTTTCAAGGGCTTTTCTGCATTGCAGCTTTGACCAGTTTCTCTCTTCTGAAGAAACCGGCTGGAAATGAAGTCTGTACATTGGCCATTGGGTTGGTCAAGTGTTGTATATGGATGGCAGATAACGTGGCTGTGATTGGTGAATTTACCTACTTCCTTCCTGCCAATTCTAGGAAAGCAAACACCAAATCCACCCCACCCCACCCATTTTTCAGATAGGGCTTTTGAGGACTGCAAGAAAAACTTCCAAGTTTCCTCTTCTGCTTGGCCTCAAGGGGAAACTTGGCAGTTCTTGGCAATTTCACTCTTTCATTACCAAACTTGTAAAAAAAAGAAGAATAAGAAGGAAAAAGATCAGTCTTTCACTGTAGGCAGCCCACAAAACTCAGTATGAAATGTCCAGTAGAGATCAGCAGAGGGAGCAAAGGGGAGGCATCAGAGGACATACAAGCCAGTTAGAACAGAGATCTTTGTGTAGGGTAGAATGAATCACAACAGGCATAATTCCTGTTTGAAGCAGCAAAAGTGGAAAAACTATTTTTGATGCAAACCCAGAAAGTTTAGATGGAGATCATCTTTCCAGCAGGATGAGAACAAGTGGAGGACTTGGTCTTCTATTCCTGTCCTTCTAAAATGGGATTGGCCTAACCTTGTGCTGGAGCAGATGGGAAGTCTGGATCAGCCTCAAGGTACCAATCAGATGAATTTTATTCTGGGAGCAGCTTTTCGAAAATGGTGCCCCGGATTGGATTTCACTTCTTCTCCAAACTGCAATCTTTTTTAGGACTTTCTATGGCCACAGTAGCTGAGGAGAGTAATAACTGAAGCAATTTGGGGGAGGCTATCAAAAAAGGGTTTAAGTGATAATTATAGTCAAGAGTGCATGTGTTTGAAAAAATATCTCTGTTTCTTTCATTCAGTGGCACTTTTGAAAATAATTTCAACAATTTTGAATATATTTGGATATCAATTTTTTAATCCATTTGCTTACGTTTTCCCATTTTGAGGTGAGAATGTAGAATGAGGAGCTAATTGGAGAGAAAGGATGGGAGGGTTACAAACAGAAAGCAGTGGCCATCTATAACTTTCTAAATTTTCATGAATTTTGCAATAAAATCCTTATTGAAGAGTATCACTAATGTCAAAACAAAATAAGCTATTCTTTATGCTGGCAAAATAAGCTATTCCTCTGTTTATTTCTCCTTTTGTTTGAAAGATGTTTCTTAGGTGGATGAGACATCAATCGTTCAGAGATATTTTCTTCTCACTTATATAAACAATTTATAATAGCTAATTGAACTTTTCCCCCCATTACTTTTTCAGGCCACTTTATCTGAAATACTGCAACAAGCAGACCATCAACCATTATTACATAAAATGCCTTTTTGGTAAGAATCAAGGTACACCCCAAAAAAGAATTTGACAGAAGACAAGGACACTTAGCTTGGTGATGGCTTTAAAACAGCTTCAAAACTTGAAAAAGAACTTCTAAGGAAGTAGATTGATAGATGACAGACAGACAGACAAACAAATAGATGTTATAGATGATAGATAGACAGATAAATGATAGATAGAATAGATGGATATATATATATATATATATTGTATATATATATAGAGAGAGAGATTGTATTTCCTTTTTTAACATCATATTTTATCATTCTTTCTGAACGAATAATTGGTTTCCAAGAGGAAAGTTCTTGATATCTTTCTCCTTAAGCTCTTTATGGGTATTAATTGTCCTTGGTGGTGCAGTGGTTAGATTGCAGTACTGCAGGCTACTTCTGCTGACTGCCAGCTGACTGCAATTTGGCAGTTCAAATCTCACCAGGCTCAAGGTTGACTCAGCCTTCCATCCTTTCAAGGTCTGTAAAATGAGGACCCAGACTGTTGGGGGCAATAGGCTGCCTCTGTAAACCACTTAGAGAGGGCTATAAAGCACTATGAAGCGGTATATAAGTCTAAATGCTATTGCTATTGCTATCCATAAAAACAGACCCTAAGCTTGTTCCCAATAATTTTCAAGAACAGGTGGATCTTGTTAGAAACTGTTATTCTTCATTTCATCATAAGTATATGCCAAACAATTGTTTGAGTATTTTATTTGAAAGCATATTTTAGGTTGTTCTAGAGTTATTTTTCTGCTTCTTTTACTTTTTTGACTCTTTTTTAAAATCTAATAAGGTGTAGAAAAGTTATTTTATTATTTATTTATTACATTTATTATTATTTATTAAATTTGTTTGCCACCCAACTCACCATGAAGAGATTCTGGAAAGCTTACAATATTAAAAATAATAAAACTATACCAAAACATGTGTATAATAAGAATAAAATACTACAAAAATGCATATTATCAGCTATAATTAAAAGATAAAGAGGGAGGGAGTAGGCTGAGTAGGGGGGAGGTGGGATCTGTTGTTGATCCATCAATCATCTCCAGTGTGATACTTCCCCATTGGAGCCCGGGCCAACTGACAGAGCCAGGTGTTCAAATGCTTTGGAAGGTCAGGGGAGTGGGAGCTGACTTCACTCTGGGGGGCAAGATGTTCCAAAGGGCCCAAGCAATGGCAGAGAAGGCTCCTCTCCTGAACCCCACCATCCAGAATTTCCTGGCTGATGGGGCCCACAACCTGCCTCATCTGCCGGCATGGGTGGGCAGGTCAATCCCACTGGGATAAGATACTTACTCAAGAAACCTGGACCCCTGCCATGAAAGTCTTGAAAGGTGATAACGAACACCTTGAATTGCACCGGAAACAAACCAGCAGCCAGTGCAGCTTGTGAAACAGTGATGTAACATGGGCTACTCTGGAGGCCCCAAAAGCTGCCTGTGCCACCACACTCTACACCAGCTGTAGTTTCCAAATGCTGTTCAAGGGTAGCCCCGTGTAGAGTGCATTGCAATAGTCCAAATGTGAGATGACTAGGGCTTGAATGACTGATCCAGGAGAGGCCATGACTGGTGCACAACCCAAAGTTGTACAAAGGTTCTCCTAGCTGTGATTGCCACCTGCTCATTGAGCAGGAGTCACAAGTCCAGGAGAAGTCCCAAGTTGCAGACTAAATCTGTCTGGGATAGTGTCACCCCATCCAGAAGGAAAACTATCAAAGTCCCAGATCTTGGGGCTCCATACCAGTGGTGAAGTCTAAAATTTGTTACTACCGGTTCTGTGGGTGTGGCTTGGTAGTGGGGATAATGTGACTGGGTGGGTGTGGCCAATTTTTTTTTTTACTTTTAAAACCATTTTTTCTACAACCTCTTTGGCGAAGAGGTGGAAAAAATGCTTTCAAAAGGCTCTGACGATCTCAGCTGAGTTGCCTGATCAGCAGAGGCTTTTTTTCTTTTAAATGCCTCTGACGATCAGACAACTCAACTTGGATCGTCAGAGGCTTTTAAAAGAAAAAAAGCCTCTGCCAATCAGGCAACTCAGCTTGGATCGTCAGAGGCATTTATAAGAAAAAGGGGTTTTTTTTCTTTTAAATGCCTCTGATGATCCAAGCTGAGTTGCTGATCGGCAGAGGCTTTTTTTCTTTTAAAAGCCTTTGACGATCCCAGCTGAGCCATGCGATCATCAGAGGCTTTTTTTTTTACTTTTAAAAGCATTTTTTTGGCCGAAGAGGTTGTTTTAAAAGTCAAAAAAAAAAAGCCTCTGATGATTGTGCACCTCAGCTGGGCATGGTGGGGGGGGCAGGAATTTTTGCTACCAGTTCTCCGAACTACCCGCCTCCATCGCTACCAGATCGGGCGATCCGGTCCCAACCGGGAGCATTTCACCCCTGCTCCATGCACCCAAAGTCATTCGGTCTTGCCAAGATTCAGCCAAAACTGATTGTCTCCCATCCAACCCCCCACAACCTCCAGCATCACGAGAGGGCAGCAATAGCTGCACTTGGGTCACCAGGGATAGAGATATAGAGCTGAATATGATGAGCATACTGGTGATGCCCATGGTGACAGATGATCTCACCTAGAAGCTTCATGTAGATGTTAAAAAGGAGTGGAGAGAATACCAAATCCTGAAGCATTCCACAAGAGAGTGGCTTTGGGCTAGATCTCTCACTCCCTATTAACATTGAATGGGACCAGCCTTGGAGAAAGGAACTGAACCAGCACAAGACTGTGCCACCCAGTCCCAGTACCCATAGCTGGCCCAAAAGGATACCTTGGTCAATGGTATCGAAGGCTGCTGAAAGATCAAACGTAGCAAGGATGGTTGCACTACCCCCATCCTGCTCTCACCAGAAATCAATAGGTGAAACCAATGCTGTTTCCATAACTAGGCCTAAATCCTGACTGAAAGGGATCCAGATAATACATTTCATCCAGGACCCTCTAAAACTGCCAAGCAACTACCTTTTTCACCACCTTCCTTAAAAAAGAAAGATGAGAAACAGGGCAAAAATTATCTAGGCATCAAGTGTAGCTTTTTAAGGATGGGCGAACTAGGGCCTCCTTAAAAGGCCCAGAAATATCCTCTCATATAGTGTTGTGGCCTGCCAGCGGCCTGCACGGATTGTTGCTGATCCCAACGACGAGGAGGCTGGTGTGGTGCTGTGCCAGCAGCCTGTGCAGCCGGCGCTCGAGTCGGACGGCGAGGAGGCTGAAGAAGATGTGGTGCCAGAGGCAGAGATCCAGTCAGGGCCTTCAGAACCTCCAGAGGCTCTTTTAATTGAAGAGGATGAAGAGGAGAGCCTCTTCTCAATGCATGGGCACACAGAGCTGCCAAAAGGCAGGAGTGGTTCCTCAGGAGGAGGTCTCCTCAAGAGTAAGGCTTGGGGCTAATTGGCCACTCCCTTAGCCTATTTAAGAAAGTACGCAGCTTGCAACAAGCTGCAGGAAACAACTTTAGTTCGCTAATCATCACGTTGGGATGTCTCTGCAACCTTGCTTCCGGGCTTTCTGCCAACTCCAGTAAGACTCTGACTATCTTATCTGTGGAATTCTGGCAGGCTGTTAATAAGAACGCTTATTAACAGCCGGCATTTGCTAAAACTGCGTTATTTGAGTAAACTAAGTTTTGTTCAGAGTTTGTGTTGCTATGTTCTTTGGGATCCATAGCTGGGGCAGAACATATAGTGACAAAATAATCACTGCCTGAACCCACCTGCTAGTCACCTTCCTGGAGGCTTCCACCATCCACAAGGGGTAAAGCTCTAACTGACACATGGTAGCATTGATAGCATCAAGGACCAATATTCCAGCACTGTGTAGGGGGAGGTTATTGGGAGCGCCACATCAGCTGTCCGCTCCCATCCACCATCTTCCATGTGATCTTTGTTTATTTTCCCAATATAATCCAAAATGTTCAAAGAAGACGCTCTTAGTCTGAATCTATTCCCAATAAAATTAAGGTTAACACATGGAAAACAATAGAATTAATATTATCCACCACTTCTACTACTGAGTGTAACTACATTCAGTCCTTTTCAACCAGACTATAACTTATACATTTGGCCTTGCTCTCATTGCAAATTTTTCTTCTGCCCACTGTTCATCCAGAACAAAATCACCTTTGAATGAAGTTTAAAGGGCTCATTTTAATTGAGTCTAATTTCCCGATGAGAATCAGGGTATTGTGTTCCTATTTAAAGTGGACAAGCCATGCTCCAACCCACAGATACATTGTAGAATGTAATGAAAGAAGATTATTGAAAGATCATCTTTGGTCTATTTGTTATCTTTTACAATCATCAAGAACACCGATGTCATTTTGCTTCAGAAATTGAATTGTCATGGTTTGGAGTCTTCTATTCTTACTGATAACATTAAAAATATATATCTTGGAAAGCAAAGATCTCAATATCTCAAAGCATGTGAACCTGCGTAAGAAACCTGCTAGTGTTATGATTGGAATGGTCATCATCATCATCATCATTTTTGACATTATCTATTCACTGCAGGATGGAGGCCTCTTCCACATGTTTCCAACCTATATAGCCCTGAACTTTCTTTTGCCAATTGGGCCTACAATACTTGCTGATATCTTCAATCCATCTTGCATTACGTCTCTTATGTGTAAATGTACATCTGTAAATATGCATGCATTTAAGTGCCAGCTGTCATTTTTCCCAGACCTCCAGGTTTGCCTCTGTATTCTCTTTTATCATTTTTATTTTTATTATATAAAATACAAAAAGAAAAAAAAATAGGAAATTAAGGGAGGAAAAGAGAACGAGGAAAAGTGGGTCTGAAATACAAGAGGGAAGAGAAAAAGAAAGAAAAGGGGGCATTGACTTTCAGTTCACAGTACAAGATAAACACACTCCAACCTCAACTTTTTGCTTTTGCACATCAATATATGACTAGCCATTTCTATAACACCAAATCTTTCTAATCAACAAAACCATGATCAAAGTTTCATTTTTTTTCTTCACAAGCACAAATTCCAGAAGTGATATCCAAATAAGAACATATTTTCCTCTTTAAATAAAATAATCAATTTAACCATTCCTGCTTTATCTTCCTTGCTATGGAAATAATGTGTATTTTTATTTATACCCGGTAATCTTTGTGAACTGTCACCATTTTTATTTACAAAATTTATTGTATTCTTCCAAATTCTTTGGCCTAAAAAGGGGGGATGGACCCTTTTCTTGTACTAAACTTTTTTTAAAAAAAATCAAAACTTTGTAATACATCTTATTCTTTGACTTTAACATACAAGCTTTACACTTCAATATTGAATTCAGCTCCCTCCCTCCAAATTACCCTTATAGAATAATTATTATTTTTTCTTTTATAAACATCCTTTTAACAGTTTTTCTTTAAACTGGTAGGTTTTCTTTAACTTTCTCTTAAAACAGGTACTCTCACATACATATTCAATAGCTTTTGCCTAGTTTAAGAGTTACTGAAGCATTATATATATGTAAAAAAAAATACATTTTCAAATTTCAGGTTAAACCTTTCTTTCAATTTGCACATATCAAGCAGAGAAAAATGCATCCTGATTCCAGTTAACTCATTAAGTTTAAATCACTCTTTCCAGCTTATCTTCATGGAGTAAAATCATTTTCTTCTCTGGAAGTATCAAAGACTTTTAATCCTTTCATTTTATCACGAGATCCTCAACTTTGTTAATGTCCTTAAAGAGAAAGTCCCAAATTTGTCTTTTTTCTCGACGCTCTTCTTTCAGTTTCAGATTTGCCACTGTATTCTCAAAGATGCTCAATTCTATTCCTGCTCTTTCTTGAGATAGTTCAGTCAGAGTGTTTATATTTCCATCAAATACTGTAATTGCATGAACTGAATGAGATACAACTAGAAAACTCTGGGCAACATATATCCTATCTCAACACAAAACAAAACAAAACAAAACACCCTTATGTGTGATCTTTAGAACCTCTTTAAACATTGTTTCTGAATTGCCACGGAAGGAAAAATGGGACATGGTCATATTAACTGCATTAAATTACCTTGCTGCATTAATTTCCATATTAGTTCCATACACCCCTTGCCCCCTATGTCTTTATTCTCATTCTGAACATGGGTCTTCAGCTTCTGGAGCAGTGGCATTTTGTGTAGACATTTTACCAAGAGAAGAAAGTTTACAGAGACACGCATCACTCCATTGCTAATTCTGCATCTTTCATTGCCCATAACATCCCAATATCCCAATATTTGGATAAAACCACTTCCTATCACTTCTTCCACTATTGGCTGGGGGGATTGCAATTGGCATCTCCAATCACTTCTGATTTCATACCAATACTGTGAAAGCTGTACTGCTGTCATGCTGAATTGCCCATTACAGATAGCCCTAGTGTAGTGATCACAATGGGGATTGGAAAATCAGTTGTTAAGGACAGTGGTTGCTAAGTGAAAAAGCAACTATACTTATCATCTTACTTCAGCTTTCTGTTGCTTTACCGGCCTGCTAAGGTTATAAATACAAAAATTGGTCGAAAAGTTACTTTTTAATCAACTTTATGATTGCGAACAGTCGCTAATCAAGGCAGTTGCTAAACAAGAACTACCTGTATATCTCTTTAAGCCTGAGGCTAGAAATTTTCTAGGATTTCAGCTCCATCAAATTATACTGAAATCTCAGCTTCCTCTGTTCCGCATAGAAGATGGTACCCCATAACACCCTTTTATTTTATTTTATTTTTTCATTTATTACTTCCTGGACTTAAGAAGTATTTGATTACATCCCTTCCTCACTCGTGAATGGAGATACCCCAAGACTATGCCATGTGCTTCTGACTGACTGTTCCATTTTTAGACAGACTGAATCTGCTGGCCAACCTTGGCTATTCTATTTCGTCAAGTATGGCCCAATGGTGGGTTGTTCCTGGTTCTGTCCGGTTCTTTAGAACTGGTAGTAAAAGCAGAGGGAGGCTCCGCCCACCCGCCCGGATGTCATAATTCTGCATGCGCAGAAGCAAGTGCATGTGTGTTCCCGTTGTGAAGCGGTAGTAAAGGTAAGTAGAACCCACCCCTGGTATGGCCCCAAAGGGATTATCATTATTACCTTTTTCCTTTATGAATTACAGTTGGCCATTCCATGCTTTTAGAAACTTTTTCACCCATTACAATTCCTGCAAGGAAATGCTTGGATTGTGTAAACCATTTTCCCTCAATAAAGACATCAAATCTGGAAGCTAGAAACGTGAACACAAGGGCCCATGCAAACAAACACAGCCATGTTTTCACGAAGTTCTCTGCAGAGGTTTAGCTATGAGGCAGTGGTGGGTTTCAAAATTTTTTACTACCAGTTCTGTGGGTGTGGCTTGGTGGGCATGGCATGGCATGGCATGGTGGGCGTGGCTTGGTGGGCATGGCAGGAAAAGGATACTGTAAAATCTCCGTTCCCACCCCACTCCAGGGGAAGGATACTGCAAAATCCCCATTTCCTCCTGATCAACTGGGACTTGGGAGGCAGAGAATAGATGGGGTGGGGTCAGTCAGAATTTTTACTACCGGTTCTCCGAACTACTCAAAATTTCCATTACCGGTTCTCCAGAACTGATCAGAACCTGGTGTAACCCACCTCTGCTATGAGGTTGGTTTTAATTTCTCTACTGTACATTTCCATAATTATTAGTTAATTATTAGTTAATTTATATTCTTCCTCTGTGTTGAAGAAAATAGTGATATTAACATTACTATTTTTATTTGAGGCATGCAGCTATCCCAGATCTTTATGAATGCCAACCTGTGACTGCAGGAACATAATGCTCTAAACTTTATCTGACCGCCATAAAAATAACATTGGTAGAGAGAAGAGGCAGCCCCCAACTAAAACAAATAAAGCAAGGCTATAAAAACTTTGCAAGTCAGAGCATATCATTTTGCAGACCTCTGCAGTGATGAAAGGTCTGTGGTTTGCCTTCCTTTGCCTGTTTGCTCAAGCAAGTAAAGCCAAAGTATACTCCAAGTGTGAACTGTATACAGAATTGAAAAAACATGGAATGGAGGATTACCATAAAATTGGCCTAGGTCACTGTAAGTTTTCTTCTTTGTGTGCATCACTTCTTTCCCTGTTGGAGGCTTTAACTTCAATATTTATTTATTTATTTATTTATTTATTTATTTGTCATATTTCTATGCCGCCCACTCTTCAAGGATTCTGGGCAGCTTACACCAAAGACAGTATACTAAATAGCATATTGCCCCCGACAATCTGGGTCCTTATTTTACCTACCTCGGAAGGATGGAAGGCTGAGTCAACCTTGGGCCGGTGAGATTTGATCCGCTGATCTGCTGAACTAGCAGTCAGCTGAAGTAGCTGCAGTACTGCACTCTAACTACTGCGCCACCTCGGCTCATCTGACTATGACTGTATATCCTTTCAGTTCTATTCTGGAGGAAGTTTCTTTTTTCTTTAATGTCTAGATTTTTAAAAGGACATTCATATTAAGGTCGAAAGTTAAGTAATATGAGTATGCAAGTTCCAGTGTTTAAGCAAAATTATCTGTGGGGCAGCGGGAGGAGGGCTATCCATAACTATCTCCCACCCCCTTATACATGCATCATGCACCTGAGACATTAAAAATGAGTGGGTTTCAATTGCATTGTCACAAACACTCCTACCTCAAAGTTTTCCTTTGACAGTGAATCAATTATTCATGTTTAATTGCTATGTTTTCCTCCCAGGGTTATGTTTGATCCTATTTAGCAGCGGGTTCAACACTGAACATTATATCTATACCGAAGGACAGCCATATTATGGTTTATTTCACCTGAGTGGCCTACTATGGTGCGCAGACGGAAGACATAACAGCCAGAACATTTGCCGAGTAGATTGTGAGAGTGAGTGATTTCTTTGTACTTTTGCATTAATTGACACCAGCAACCTGGGTTCCAGTATCAAATGAATCGAAGTAAAAATTACCCTGGAAATAAAGCTCTATGCCCTTCGAACTTTCTTTTATTAAGCTATATAATGATCTGTACCAGTGGTGAAATCCGGACGGATCTATCCGGCTCGTGTGAGCCAGTAGGGCCGGCAGCAGGAGGCTCCGCCCACCCGTCGGGACATCATCCTGTCCCATTTTTTACCTTCTGTGCATGTGCAGAAGAGGTGCGTGTGCTCACATTTCCGATCCGGTAGCGAAGGTAAGTGCATTTTACCCTTGATCGGTACACAACAATCTAAGGTGATCTTCCAAAGATCCCATTCCCAGGTTGATGCATTTTGGACATCCCTAATAAATAAAAATATGAGAGCCTGTGAGGGATTGTTGGAAGAAACATCCTTCTAGGTTCTGCTCCAAGTGGGGAAAACAGACACTGGAAACATGGAGACTGCTTGGAAAGATGGTTTAATGGTGGACAGGATCACATGGCTTGAGTTCCTGAACAGAAAAGGGGCAGATACAGTAAATCCTCGGGTTTTTATGCTCTCTCTGGCTCTGCATTTCTTGGGGCCCCGAAAGAGTATCCTGATTGGTTGTCAGACTCCCAGGGGGTGGGGGCCTTGCTGGCTGATGGTCACATGTGCTTCCCAGGTCACATGTGGTGAGTTTCTGCTGCTATTGTGTAGAGGGCTAATCCTATCTTTGGCAATTCCTACTATGGCTCTGCCTGAAGGAGGTAGATCTTTGTTATGTAGAATAGACTGGCCCAGGCCTTAATGGCCCATTGACAAAGGGTGGGGGGCAGGAAGGTGGGAGCTGCTTTGTCTGTAAAATATGCTTCTCATATTTCTCATCCAGGGAAATATAATATTCTGCCTTTTTCATATTTTCTAAAATATTTCACTCTTCCAGGAAAGGGGTGGGTGCTAACTTCCTACAGGATAGTGACTGAAATGGCAGACTGGCTCACATTAACACATATAACTATATCACAATTAAGACCTCCTTGAATGAGTACACTGGAAACTACTTGCCATGAAACTCTAAATCTCTTGAAAGATCATCTTAAGCCTTAGAGCCATGCTGGCGAACCTATGACACAGCTCTAGCATGCATGCACGCACCGGCCATCTGATTTTCGGGCCCACCGGAAGTTGGGAAATGGGCCGTTTCTGGCCTCCAGGGGGGTGGGGAAAGCCGTTTTCATCCTCCCCAGGCTCCTAGAAAGCCTGGGGAGCCTGGAGAGGGTGAAAAATGGGCCTACCTGGCCCACCGTGCCATTGCGTGCCAAGAGCGGGGTGGTCGCACGCACAGGCATGGGGGGCGGGACGCATTGAATTATGGATGTGGGCACGCGTGAGAGAACCCCCCCCCGTGCACTCACCCCGCTTTTGGAACACGACAGCAAAAAGGTTAGCCGTGATTCCACCATGTCTTAGAGAATCTCTCTGCCTTAGAGATTCCACCATCACTGGAAAGCCAAAGCTCAGCATTTGAAAGAAAGACTATTGGTGTTCTGGTGAATGGTTCACTACTTAAAATCCCAGTTTTATCATGGGAAGAACTTTGATTTCATTGAAAGCTTTCCTTTTCTTCCTCCACAGATTTCCTTGATGACGATCTTGAAGATGACATTAAATGTGCTAAAATAGTTGCCAGGACTAGCAAAGGGATGTTGTTTTGGTAAGTAGCATCTACTTCGTTAATTCTAGGAAAGAAAGAAAAAGTGTTAGAAAGTATTATTTCATCTTACAAAACCTTAGTAGAAGTCCCTTATTATTAGGGGGTTCTAGTATCTTTGTGTATGAAATACAACTCTTGAGTCTTCTGTATTTTGCTGTGGGCCATTCTTGTTTTGAAAATAAGTTGGGGGAAAGAAATAGAAAAATGCAGTGGTGGAGGCTACTAGATAACAGGGATATGATGAGCCAGTTTGGTCTAGTGGTTAAGGTACTGGCCTAAGAACCTTAGGCTGTGATTTCCAGTCCCACTTTAGGCCTAAAAAACCAGTTGGAGGACTTTCAGCCAGTCACTCACTCTCTCAGTCCAACCCACTACACAGGGTTGTTGCTGTGGGGAAAACAGGAAGAAGTAGTAGTATTAGGTATGTTCACTGCCTTATTTATAAGCAATAATAAAGGTGGGATTTTAAAAAATCAAATAAATAAATAAAATACGCAAGATTTCTCACTTTGGGAATGTAACATTCTAGAGAACTCTGGAATGTTCCATTTCACTCCCCCCCACCCACCCCGCCCCCCCACACCAGACCTTGTTAAATTTCTGACCATGCCATTCCAGGGTCAGATTGGCGTTTTCTAGAAAGTCTCACTTTGCTTCCAGGCCAGATCAGAAGAGAACACTTCAAATTACTTCTGCTTTAGTGGATTAATTGGAGTGCGTTGGCTAATGTGGTTGGAGGTTAGCAAGCCCGCATTTGAAACCTTAGTGCTGCTGCGTGGCGGGGTAAGCTCTCTTCATTTGCTCCAGCTCCTTGACTGGGACATGAAAGGCGCCTCTACAGGCATCCTCCCAGCAATGGTGATGTCACCAGCTGATCCTTTCAATCCAGAAATGCCTCAAGCAGAGCCTCCAACATGAAGCGATGGAGTGGATTTATTTCCAAAATATGCCAACCCACCCCCAGGATGACAGAGGAAATGGAATGTACGTTCCAAATTTGTACAGAATATTCTGTTCCCAGATTAATGAATTTTGCTCCTCAATAGAACTTTGATGAAATGTGAGGTCCACTATGGGATAGTTAAAAGCACTGAAGTAAGAATCAGGAGATTCAGAATTCAAGTCTTTTCTGAGCCATGGGAGTTAATTGTGTGACTTTGCTTCCCCAACAATGAACACTCTAAAACAACCCAAACTATTTACAGGATTGCTATAAGGAGACCAATAACAGAAAGGAGCACTATGCAACCTGAAGCTTTTGGAGAAAAGATTGGATATAAATCTAAATAAACAAATAAGTCCCCAATAATGCAAAATAATGAAAAAGCAAAGACATTTCCAATCTATATGTTAAGGTCTGGTCCAAACAATTGCCCTACCCATGCAGATTTTTGTCATTCCCTCACAATATTGAGCATTTTGACCTAAGAGTCTTCTTTTATATTTCTGTTGTTCCTTGCACTGGCTCTGAAAGGGAATTGTTTGCACACAGTAGGTGCAATACAAAAGCACATTTTGGGATGTACTTGTTGAATCAAAATCCATTGCTCCATCTTTTTAAAACAATAACATCTGTACTTAACCTGTTCTGCTCTCCTCCCCTCTTTCTTTAGGATACGCTTCTACGAATACTGCACTCATCCTGTGCCCGAAATATTACTTTGGGAATGTGTATGAAATACAAGAATCGATGCGGCTTTTTATTTCCTTTCTGCCTTTGGATGACTCTGTCCAGTCCAAACAGCTTCTGGAACGACTGTACCTGTTGCCTGGAAACCGGCTTCCCATCAGAACCTCGGTCAGTCAGAATCACAAGTTGCTTGCCTTCTAAACCAAGGAGGCAAATCTAACCCATTTTCAGGAAACCATTTTTGTAACCCTCAAATTTTATGAGTTTTGGAATAGTATGTTAGATCCATCCTCTGAACTCTTAAGAACAAAATTAAAATAAATAATATAAAATCTACTTAAAAGTACATGAAACAGCCAACTGATAGGAATATTTATGTTTCCATTGTATGACTTGCAAATACTGTATACAAAATGGAAGGACAAAGTAGAAAAAAATATTGTTTAAATGTTGACATATCCTATACTTCGGATGCAAAATCAGAATAGGTTACAACTTTTAAAATTCACCTCTGTTTCTTTCAATCAGTCACATATCTGGTCAATTACTGAATTGAATGCTAGAGATCTTGCTGTCGTGTCTTGGACCATAAACCCCTCTTATGATCACTTGGTAGGAGGATTCCTCTTTGGCTGAACTTGTGCTCATCAACCATCTGTCTACAGTTGCATCCTTGAGGTTCTTGTATGCCAGTACTAGAAAATATATCTACACACAGAGAGACACCCAAGATCGTAATATCTATCCCTGTGCATAACAAACAAAACTTGACCAGAGTTTATAATCAGTACCTTAAGTATTATACAGTATGCCACGTATAATATTTTAAAAATAGTAGAAAAATATATTCCGCATCTGGTAAAAAGCAGAGCAGGGAAGCAACCGCACTTTATGGGACAAGATATTTCATAAATTGGGTTCAGTTGCTAGAAAGATGCTCTTCTTGGGCCTTTCAGGATGCTTCCACCTGAACGAGACGCAAAGGAAGATCTCCTTTTGATCTTACAGAGCAAGTAAATGCAATGAAAGAACTGGTTCATAAATGGGAATGGGGTGAGGAGGAAGAGGTTGGGTCTGTACCAGGGCTAGGTTTCACTTATCTTTGCTACCGGTTTGCTCACACGCGTGCCACTTCTGCACCTGCACAGAGCGTATTTGATGACGTCCGGGTGGGTGGGCAGAGCCTCCCGCTACAGCTGCTATCAATTTGCCTGAACCAGGGTGAACCGGTAGCAATCCACCACTGGTCTGTACTAACACGACTGCTCTAATGAAGTAGGATCCTGCTGCCAGCTCTGCTCCAGCAGCCCAGCTCTTTGGGACTGTAGGGATTTTACTCCCCCATCTTTACAGTCTTGGTACCGTATGTATTTTTTTAATTAAGGATTTTGATTATAATAGTAAAAACTACTGCAAATTAAACTTAAAGGAAGACAATGAAATAAAAAGAATAAAAAGCCCAAAAAAAGAAAAAGAAAAAGAGAAAAGAAAGAATATGATAAAAAGAACAGAAATATATAAAGAAGCAACTTCCAGCCTTCATTACAAGCATAGACAAATATAGTAATTTTTCACACCCTATAAAGTCACAAACAAATATCTCTTCATCCCATATTTCCTGTCTCTACATTTTTTAGTTGACATTGTTTTGTTTTATTTTGTTTTTTTTATCCATATTATCTGGGTCTTTGGTCCTGGATTATGACTTGCCTTGTGGACTTCTGCATTAGTAAGATGTTGGAGAATACGTATACATCCATTGTTTTGGGCTTCCCACATTTTTTCCATGACAGGAGAGAGTCTTGCATGGAGATCAGCTGGGAATGGAATGTGCTGCACTATAAGAAATGTGGCTTGGCTGGGAGGGGGTATCATTGTTACATGTAAATGCCAATCATACAAATTTCTGCTATGGAACACCATATTAAAATGATGAACAGCAGCTACTGGACAAGCATGGTAAATTACATTCCTTAATCTTCAAGGAAGAGTCGTCCTTCGCTATATTCAAGTTAAAATAGTGGTTTCCCTCTTATTCCAACACTGACCAAGGGCAACTTCAAGCTGTATAAAATCAGGCTTTGTCACCCATTGTGTTGGAAGGATAGTGGGTGACTGTACAGACAAAAACAGAGGAAGTAAAGGCAGAATGGAGAGAGCAAGTTTCTTGACTGTTTTTTTTTTTATTACATGGAGTAATAGAATTCAATTCAACATTCAATTCAACAATGGGCAAAGGCCCCAAGACCTTATTTAGAAGAATGTTTATAGTAAACATAGTATACAGTTTACATGAATAAACTGGTGAACTGTAGTTGCAGTGGTGAAATGCAGCCAGCTCCATCGGCTCGCACAGGCCGGTAGCGCCGGCAGCATGAGATTCGGCAAGCCAATAGCGCCAGTGGCAGGAGGTTCCACCCACATCATCACATTGTGGTTTTAACCCGCTGCGCATGCGCAGAGGGTCATAACCGTGACATGATGGTGGCGCGTGCACTTTCGAACCAGTAGGGAAGCTGGCTGCATTTCACCCCTGTGTAGTTGTATGTCAAAAAATAAACAGAACATAATTGTTTTAACTAGTAAAGGCAATTATTTATAATCAAGAGTTTCATTGAAAAAGCGGAAGAATTTTATCAAAAAATTTTGAAAATGAACTTAACATCTTTAGGCACAATACAGGATAAGCAGAAGGAGTTGGAAATAAAGGGAAAACATCGAATTACAGAGGTTGCGGTAGACAAATTGCCTTTGGATTCTTTAGATACCCCAGCTGGATTATCTAAAAACATGAGAGAAGTGGCATCTGACTCTAACGTGATGATTCATCAAGTCAGACAAGTATGGAAACCAATTAGCTGATATACAATTGGCAAAAAAGAAATATGAGATACAAAAACAAAACCAACAAGATCAGGTTATAAAGCAGAATGAAAACCGATCAGCTGATATACAACTTGTAGAAAGAAAACCAGGATGGAAATTAAACCCACAAAAAGAAAAGAAAAAAAGAAACAGGTCTCATAAAAATAGAAATTTCTAAATCAAGCAACAGTGAAGCCAGTGATTTTAAAAAATATGAATGAATATGTGAAAAGATAGTGGAGGCGAAGTATTGGTTAATATTATCCTGAGGACAGTGACAGACCTCTGCAATGCCGTAATTTTGGGGTGTGAAAAGAGCCTTAAATTGTTGGATTTGAATTATCTACTTTGGATTTCTTTCTTTTATCGATAAATATATTATAACTTGTCAGGGCATTTATTAATCCCATGTTTGGCTCTGGGACTAATTACCCTGGTTTAGAGGAGATGGGTCGTGGCTTAATCCAAGTTGCAATAATCTGAAAAGAAACGCGAGGAAGGTTTCTAATAAAACTCATTTATTTGTTATAAAGAAAATAAAACACCTCACTAACTAAGAAAAGTTAATTGTTACATTTTTGAAAGTAATTCTTGCCGGCTATGTGAGCCGGACCTCTGGCAAGAGAACAAAGGAAAGAGTGTGTGTGAGAAGCAAGTGAAGGAATGTGGGTGGATGCGGAAACACGTAGCTTACTGATAAGAAGTTGGCAAAGCTACGGAGAGTCTGACAGTCCAGAAATAATGAGCTCAGCTGGTAAATAAAATAACGCAGTGACATTCCCCTTCTTTTGCCAGTTGAGCGAATATCAGTACATCATCAAATAAGGCACATCTTCTTTCGCAGATACTCGTGTTGAGCTGCTGGAAGTGGTTTGTTGAGCATATCAGCAATTTGATCATGTGTAGATACATACTGCATTTTGACGAAAACTTTTTTCACTAAATGCTTTATATTTTGATAACGGATGTCAATGTGTCTGGACCTAGAACCTGTGAAATGAGATTCAGAAATATAAACCACCGATTCATTGTCTTCCATCACGGTGATCGGTCGGATCGGGTGTGTCCAGATATCTGTGACTAAAGCATCAAACCAAGTTAGGGAATTACATGCATCTGAAACACAAGCATATTCAGCTTCAGTAGATGAACAAGAAACAAAATTCTGTTTACGTACTTGCCAATAAACAGGACATCCATTTAAGAACATCATATAACCTGAAGTACTTTTGCGTGATTTCTTATCACTTGCCCAATCAGAATCTGCATAACAACATAATTCTGCATAATCAGTATGTGTTGGTTCTAACAATAACTTCAAGTGTTTAGTGTATTTTAGGTATCTCAATAATTTCTTAATACATGTCCAATGAAACTGTTTTGCCTTACCTACGTGTCGAGATAAGAGATTAACACTAAGTGCAATGTCGGGTCTGGTCCAACTACTAATGTACAATAGTGACCCAATGACTGAACGATAAAGTGTTTGATCCTCGAACTCAGGACTTTCTTCTTGTGTCAAGTTATAAAAATCTGTTTGCATGGGTGTCTTTGTTGTGTTAGCATCTTTCATGTTGCAATGATGCAAAATTTGTTCAATTTTATCTTCTTGTGAAAGACTAAACCCCTTCTGTGTCTTTTCAATCTGAACACCTAAATAAGTGCTAATGTGACCTAATGATTTCAATGTGAAGTATCTCTGCAAAGCTTTGGCAAAAATTTCACTCATTTGCTTATTTGGACCAATATAAACAATATCATCAACATAAACAAGAACTATCTCATATGCATTGTTAGATCTTTTTGTGAACACGCACTCATCAGTTTCGGACTTAATAAAGCCCATTGAATTTAGTTTGTCAGTAAGACATAAGTACCACATTAAACCAGATTGTTTCAGACCATAGAGACTTTTTTTTTTTTTTTAGGAACCAGGTATCCCCTTCTTGCTGTCGGAATCCTGGAGGACTTCTCACGTAGATCTCTTCGTCTAGGTCTGCATGTAGATAAGCCGTGTCAACATCAAACTGGAAAACTTCTAAACCAAGGATAGTTGCAGTTGCTAAAGCAATTTTTACACTTTCAGTTCTAACTGTCGGTGAGTAAGTATTTGTGTAGTCCTCAGGATAACGTTGAGCGAAACCCTGAGCTACAAGTCTGGCCTTGTACAGTGACTCACCATTTGGTTTCTTTTTGATTCTGTAGACCCATCGAGTGCCAATGACCTTTTTGTTTGCTGGAGGTTTTGCAGGTGTAAATACTTTAAGTTTCTTTAGACTGTCCATTTCAACCTGCATTGCTTCATACCATTTGTCTTGCTCCAAATCAGGGAGCTGCTTGATTTGTGTGAAATTATCAGGTGGAAGTGTGACATTGCAAATCAAAGGCAAGGGTGCTTTTGTCAGTTGCCAAGAATATCGTTGTGGAGGGATCCCTTTTGTGGCCCTCTTGGAACGTCTCGGGACAACTGTCCAGTCTTCTTCTACTTCGTCCTTGTCCTCACTTTCGTCGCTAGCGTCAGCATCCGCGGCTTGCGAAGACGGAACATCGGGTTGAGAAGAATCAGTGGAATCTTGATCATCAATCTGCGTAGCATCAGCAGTATCATCTCTGGGAAAATAAACTCCAGGATCATTGGAATGAATCCTGGACCAGTCAATATCTTCTTCAAAATTTGCAGATTGGGAAATCACAATTGCATGTTTAGAGTCAATAAATTTGCTCCACTTTGAGTTATCATCAATACCCATAAATCTCAGTCTCTTTGCTGCTGGACCTCCTTTTCTTCTTTGAGCTAAGGGAATGTTCACCATAGCATATGAACCAAAAATATGAATGTTTTTAAGATCGGGCTTGTAGCCATACAACATGAAGAAAGGAGTCTGATTTGTTACACTGCTCCAAGTACGATTAACAATGTAATTTGCATACTTGATAGCTTCACCCCAGTATATCTTACCAAGGTTGGCGTCTTCTAGGAGACAACGCATCATGGTTTGCAGTACCCCTTGTCTTCGTTCTGCGACTCCATTATGAGCCGGTGTGTAAGGGGCCGAAGTCTGATGAATAATTCCATTCTTACGCATCCAGTCCTGGAAACGCTGAGACATGAACTCGGCACCACGATCACTCTGGATTCTGGCGATGCGAACTTGGTGTTGGGTAGAAACAAGGGTTGCAAAGTCTTTAAAGATCTGAAAGGTCTCTGATTTTTCTTTCATAGGATATACATATCCATATCTAGAGTAATTATCAACAATTGTTAGAAAATATTTTCTACCACCAAATGATGGCGGGAATGGACCAACTATGTCAATGTGAACCAAATCAAAAATGCGTGTTGACAGGCGTGTAGCGCGTTTGGGAATGGCTGCTGCTTTGGATTTGGCCTTCTTGCATACAGCACAATCCAAAAACACCTTACACCCCTTTAGATCCAAACCTTTTGCGAACTCCGGCATCTTCCTAAGAACACGGAAACTGGCATGCCCCAATCTTCTATGCCATTTGTGGATACACCTGGAATGCAAAGGTTTACCTGTTAGTGAATTCTCAACATTAACATTTTTATGCGGAACCTCAGGCTTGCTCTGAGCAACCTGTTTACCAATTCTATTTTTGTTGGCTTTAGGAGCCTTAGGGGTAGCAACAGGATCTCTCTCTGGAGCATCTCTCTCTGGGCCTGTGCTCTGCCTTTTTGGAGTTTGCATACTTGCCTGTGTTTGTGTTTTAGGCTTTGGCTTTAAGTAATAAACACCACCAATTAATATGGTTTCAGCAACAATATCTCCATCTTTAACTATGTAACTTGCTTTTTCAAGGTGGTGAACTTGGAACTTTAACATTCTAGACAAGTGATACTGACTAAGCAAATTACTGGTTGCTGTTGGTATGTAATAAACATCAGGAATGAATGCATCGAGCTCTTCAACATAAACAGTTCCTTTTCCTTTGACCTGACAAGGATGATTTGAAAAAGAATAAAGTTCACATAGTTCTGGTTCAGGCTCGTGCATTTCTGTGAAAAGTTCCTTTCTGTAGGTAACATGCAATGCTGCACCACTGTCCAAAGTCCACAGGAGTCGTCTGTCGTACTCTGGTTGAGGTTGTGGATCATTGGTTAAAGCCAATGTGGCGAGTGGAGTTTGTGGATCACGCCGGGGACCACGACGACCTTGTCTTCCGCCTCTGCCTCTGCCTCTGGAGTCTGTTCCTCTGGGCTGGTATGTGATGGGAGCTGGAACTCGTTGGGGACAATCCCGGGTGGCATGTCCCACACGATTGCAGGTGTTGCATCTTGGCATCCTTGGAGCGTAGGTCCTTCCTCGGAAGGGGTGCCTAGCTGGAGCTCTTGATGCGGGTGGTCCTCTCAGGTGTGGCATGGCCAACATGAATGCCTCTTCTTCAATTAAAAGTCTACAGACATTGTCCACTGTGCGTTGAGCAATTGGGACTTGGTTAATTTTTGTAACAGCATCTTTCCATTCATAATTCAAAGAGTTAATAATGATGCTGATCATTTGAATATCTTCAATGTTATGGCCTCTTTCTCTCAATTCTGTTCTCAGACCTTTCAGTTTGGTCAAATGTCCTCCAATTTGTTCACCAGGTTTCAATCTCGAACCGTGGAGTTCAGACATGAGTAAACATGAAGATTCAATTGAGATAGGCCTGTAGCAATTTTCCAATTCAGCCCAAATTTGTCGGGCTGTTGTATTTGGTGGAAAAGTGACCTGCAGTTCAGTATCCATGGACATCAATAATGTTGTACGAGCCCTTATCTCTAAATCTCTTATTGCAAAGTCCCATGGTTGAGCAGGTGGGTTAAATACCATACAGTGCGTGCCTTCTCTAAGAAGCAATAGTGTAATCTCACTGACCCAGGCTTTGTAATTATGTCCTGACATTTTTAGTTTTGACTCACCAGATAGTGGAGAGACAGAAAATGCCTGGTGAGGAGCCTGCACTTGGTATGCTGGCTGTGCTGGCAGAAATGCCTGTGGTATTTGCTGTGCCTGTTGTGGACCTAAAAATGGTCTTGGTTGTGCCATTGGAGGCAGGCCAGGAGGTGGCCCTATTTGCACTTGTGGCTGGGGCACATATGCAGGCATTTGTAGCTGCTGTGGCTGATGCACTGGAATCTGCTGTATTCCAGTTGCCATTTGTGCTTGAGCTGCAATATTGGCATGACCTGCTGGAGATGCAGTCATTTGCCTTTGCTGCATAAAGTTTAATTGTGTTCCATCTAAAAGGACACCAACACCACCAGGGGGTGTTTGAGTTTGGGCCTGTGGAAACACTTGTGGCATTTCAGCTTCTTGTAGTAAATTACTTTTGCCAGCAGATGGTGCTGCACCTTTGGGCAGCTTTGCATACGAGGCATTGTATGCTTTAGAGTAGGAGTGGTTATGTAAGACATGTGTAACTTGATCAGGGAGACTTTCATGTGACGTATGCAGTGCTCTTTGCCTTAATTGGCCTGACACAGGATCCACCAGGGGGAGTGTCTTTGGCTCCGGAGAAGAAGGCAATATGGCGCTTTTTGAAAAATTTAAGTTATTTCCCTTATCTTGCTCAAGCATAGATATAGCCATTTTTGCCTGGGATAGCTGCTGTTCATAGAGTTTTATACGGTCACGATAGTGCTTTAGCCTTGCATCGAGCATTACAAATTCAGAAGGTTCTGGGAAGACTTTTTCAGAGCTTGGAAGATCAGAAGAAAATGTTACTGACCTCAGTCGTAAATCATCATCTTCAAAAACAGCTTCTGTCTTATCTGTCTCCATTTCTGTTCCCACGGCTTTTTCTTGTTCCAGGCGTGTGGCTGTAGTAAGGAGCTGGAAATCTGGAAACCTCCTTTCTGCCACCTTCTCAGCAAAATACATTTTGTATTTGTTTTATTTCTGTTTCGGCATCTCAGCAATATAATTAGCGTACCTCAGTAGCTAAAAACTAATTGCCTATGCGCTCTTATCAGAAATAACAAAAACAAGGAAAAAGCCATAAATCAGACCATCCTCGTGCTATCAGAATGTCAGGGCATTTATTAATCCCATGTTTGGCTCTGGGACTAATTACCCTGGTTTAGAGGAGATGGGTTGTGGCTTAATCCAAGTTGCAATAATCTGAAAAGAAACGCGAGGAAGGTTTCTAATAAAACTCATTTATTTGTTATAAAGAAAATAAAACACCTCACTAACTAAGAAAAGTTAATTGTTACATTTTTGAAAGTAATTCTTGCCGGCTATGTGAGCCGGACCTCTGGCAAGAGAACAAAGGAAAGAGTGTGTGTGAGAAGCAAGTGAAGGAATGTGGGTGGATGCGGAAACACGTAGCTTACTGATAAGAAGTTGGCAAAGCTACGGAGAGTCTGACAGTCCAGAAATAATGAGCTCAGCTGGTAAATAAAATAACGCAGTGACATAACTATCCTGAGTTACAAGGCAAGAGAGCTACGCTGGGGCATGCAGAAGATCTGGTTGTTACCCACTAGGATGAATTAATAATCCTGATGAAAGCCACAATTACAACTATATGGAATATAATCATAATGTCACTCGGGTGGTTGTTTTTACTTTTATATATATATATGAGGATATTCATTACTTATGGGGGCAGATGATGATTGAAGATTTTGAACCAACTGTTGCACCAGGATGCTATGTTACCCTATTATGGATGATGGACTTAACAATCCAGTGGAAAGACATCAAAGAAGATATTATATGGATTATAAATGTAAAGTCATTGTCTTTTTTTTTTTTAATATAACGAAATATATATATATATATATATATATTTTAGCAGAGTGGGCAGTGGATTAAAGATATTAAGAATTGTTGTGCATGGCAATTTTGTAGGAAAGTGGGTGGAAATAGGTTAGTTTACTGATTGATTAGTTTAAGAAAAGGGATGTTTAAGTGATATATTTAGGGGAGTGGAGGAAATGGATAGATTGAATAAATGTTAAATTAGGATTTATGGGGAAGGCTGCTTTGAAATGTTATATTAATATACACAAAAGATTAAATGTTAAAGTAGGATTTATTATATAGTCTTAAAGTGGAAGGTTATTTTGAAATGTTGTAATAATATACAGATATAAGTTTGGGGGAGGAGAAAAAGGGCAGATTATTGCTAAATTGGGAGTTAAAATATAATTATGCTAAATTAGAAGTTATCATACAATGTTATAGTAGAATGCTTTTTTTGAAAAGGGGAAGTAACAATATTAATAATATTTTTAATAAGTAAGGGTCAGTATTTAGAGGAGGGAGTAAGGGGATGGTAAAATATTATGTAATCTGTTATGAATTAGGTTTTTGTTGTGAAGAAGTCACGGGGGGAGGGGGGAGGGGGGGTTAGGGAGGAGGAGGGGAGGAAAAAAAAGGGGGTAAAATTTGTATTTGAAAACTTTTTCAATAAAAAAAAAAAGAGTTTCAGATTTGTGGTACACCCCTGATTTATGAAGAACTATTTTTGAACTTTCAGAACATACAGCATCTGTTAAGATCACTGCAAATGGTAAACACAAGTCTCATTAATCAACTTTACTGAAAAACAACTACTTGTATCTGACATATAACTATTGTTACATAACATATGCAATTTGAGGACAATTGGACCAATGCTCACAGCTATTTCCTCTGTGTGTGTTCAGATCAACCATTCAAGACTAAATCTTTGACTGATCTGTTGAACTAAATAGAATGTTAGCCAGAGTCTTCTAACCATAGCATTTGCCTATATTGAAAACCCCACTCAGTTAGTGGATTTTTCTGCTTTCATAATTTGAAGATTCACAATGCAAAGTGAAACAAATAAATTATAGGGTCTGGAGCCTGTATCACCATACCTCTGGGGTTCTGATTTTTTTTTAATGTTTAAAAAAGCAAACCCTACTTAGTGCATTCTGTTTTCTTGCTGTTCAACAAAAAAGCATTTGAAGCGGCTAGCAAAACCAATTTTAAAATGACAAAAACCCATTTTGTTGTTAAAAAGCTCAATCAAGATGCAGCTTTGAGTCCTTCCTATCATTTGCTTGTTTAATTGTTATTCATTTATTCTATTTCTAAGGCTGTCCAATTGCCACACCATCCAGGATAGCTTATAAAAGACAGGTGCGGTAAAGGAGAAGGCCTGCTTTCCTCTCTCCCATAAGACAGCATTGTCTTATTGATGAAATCCAGAGCATGCCAATTCTGTCACATCTTCTAGCACAAGCAGAAATAATTGGAGACAGGCATCCCACAATCACCCAGGTATCCTGAGCCATGAAACCTTTAAATGTAACAAGTTTGTTTGTTTGTTTAGCATATGGCATTTACAGAAGACATGCAACACTAATAAAATTAATTATACATACAAACACAAATATAAATTTAAATAAAATATCAGCAAATAGATGTAATAGGTAAGTAATACAATATGCGAGATAAAGTATTAAATTAAGATAAAATCAAAATAAAATCACCAGAGTATGGTTAGGATAGGATAGATGTTTTAATTTGATATCTAAAGATATTAACCCATCTAACTGCTTCTGGTATGGCTGCAATGAGAACATCCCAGGTGCCTTGGAATTAGATGGCAATCAACACCTTGAATTGCACAGGGGAGCCAACTACAAACTGATACAGTTCACAAAAAAGCGATGTCACATACAGAATCCCTAGTTGCACCCATAATTTCTACAGTCCCATTCTGAATCAGCTGTAGCTTTGAAGAGGTCTTCAAGGGTAGCCCCACATAGAGCACATTGAAGTAGTTCCAGGTATTGCCAAGGTCTGGAGTGGGGGATGGCCAATTTATTATCTTGCAATCACTCAGATTCTTGGATATTCCATCCTTAATCCATCCATGTTATTCTTCTCCCATTCTGTTCGTTCACTCTCCCCACTCACCCATCTACCTGCATACATACACATACATATACTTGCTTCCCACAGACCTCCCTTACCATTTCTTGCTCTTTCCTTTCACCTTTTCTTCACCAAGCCATAGCATAGGAACATTTTTTTTTCCTTCCTACTTTTGCAAGAGCTTGGATAGGCTACAAAAGTCCTCCAGCAGAAGGGTGCTGCTGATATATTGGTGCACTTTTGATACTTCTCTTATGCCAATATGCTACTAAATACAAATTGTAAAGGAAAGGATAATCCTGTGTCAAAGGAAAAATCTGATGAATTTCAGCTCATCGTGTTTCATTGATGCCACCAAATCTAGGTTGGGTTATGCAACACATTATGGTGAAATGCCTCTTGAGCTAGTAAGACACCAGGTGGCACTGTTAGACATAGAGAAACAAGGACTTGATTGAAGTAATCTATTTTACTGTTTCCTAAAGGTAAAGGTAAAGGTTCCCCTCGCACATATGTGCTAGTCGTTCCTGACCCTAGGGGGCAGTGCTCAACTCCGTTTCAAAGCCGAAGAGCCAGCGCTGTCCAAAGATGTCTCCGTGGTCATGTGACTGGCATGATTAAATGCCAAAGGCGCACGGAATACTGTTACCTTCCCACCAAAGGTGATCCCTATTTTTCTACTTGCATTTTTTACCTGCTTTCGAACTGCTAGGTTGGCAGAAGCTGGGACAAGTAATGGGAGCTCACCCTGTTACATGGCACTAGGGATTCGAACCGCTGAGCTGCCAACCTTTCGATCGACAAGCTAAGTATCTTAGACACTGAGCCATCAGGTCCCTACTGTTTCCTACCTAGACCATATTCTTCCGGTATGCTGGGTCTTGCTTTTTCCCCCCAAATTTGTTTTGCTCATCTAAACTAGCTTTTACCAACATACTGAAGCACTTACAGATCAATCTCAGTCTTGTCAAGTAAAACCTGTTCCTCTTCTATAATGTCTTTTAAACAGTCTATAGAGGCTGACACTTAAAATTAATAATATGTCCATTATCCAAAAATATCATTCAATATGTTCAATATTTAAATATTTTGGTTCATTCTGTATTTGTACTTCAATTTTCAATATTCTTTAATTGTAATTTTTTTTCTAGTTCCTTCTGGTATCAAATTTTAAAGTCTTATTATATTTTTTAAAAAGAATTCCAAACAAAAGCATTTTCCCACAGGAAAGATTTTATAATTAATTCCAAAATCTTATTTCAAATTTATCTATCCCTTTAGCTCATTTGTGGCTTTTGTGAGACTAGGCTGAAGCTGCCATACCTAAAGATCAAGCAGGCATGTAGGCAGGGTGGATAGCAAGGAATCTTGTCTAAAAGATCCCTTTAGGCAGGGAAGTAGTTAAGAAAGAACCAAGTCATTAAGGAAACAAAAGGGAAAACATCGTCTGAAGCTGGCAAAGGAAATTAGGCCTGAGCACATAGAAAATGTCTCCTAAATCCCTATCCATTGTTGGAAGACATATCCATCTGGTTCAGTTACAAGCAGGGAGAAAGACACTGGAAACATGGAGGCTGATTGGAAAGATGGTTTAACATCAAAACCAATCAAGTTGCAGGAGCTTCAAAGGGGAATTAAGCATAAAAGGCTCAGATTAACACTCCCAAGGTACTTGCGAGCCAGGAACACTCAATCTGTGTCACTTTTTGCTTTTTGCCTTCCTACTTTAAAAGAATTCCACTTTCTGGCAGCTGGCTTCTGCATCCATTTCTTCTCAGCATCTGTGGTGTGTCCCAGCTGGGAACAAACTGGGGAAATTTCTTCCTGCAGCTGTCACTTTTTACAAATTAAATTACCGTAGCCATCATCTTCAAACTGAAATGTACAGGTGCTTTAAAACTGGATCCATATTTACAGTTGTAATTGCAGTTATTTTTGCAGATATAATTTTGGCTAAAAAAGTATAATACCAGCCAGAAGTTAGAGCATCAATCTGTTGTTTACCAGAAATACACAACCTCCCTAACACCTCTTTCAGGGGTATTCATAGGTGTTTGTATGTTATGTGTGTTTGTGTGTGTAAAAAAGAAGTCCAAATTGTGGCTACCACCATGCAATTGTAATCCTACACTTTTCATGTGTCCCAGCACATACATGAAAGAGGTAGAAATTCAATTGGATGGTGGTTCTGCCATCTTGACTTGTTTTATTTTTTCCCCACTCCTTCCCCATCACCTCTGATCTCTAACTTCTCTTGTGGTTCCAAGACATGTGCCTCCTGCTTGAAATTCTAATAAAGAGTGTTTCCACATATTTCCACTGCTCTGAATCAAATTCACAACCTTATAATCCCCAACTATGTTTGTAAACTGAGACAATCCTTTTGTTGCAATCCATTGTTTCCTAGGCTCAACGGAAAGGTTGTAGATTCTTTTAATTTTATTTTTTTTCCAAAATATTAAAATACAAACTCCAAAAAAGGAAAACAAAGAAAATACAAAAACACAACAAAACTAGACAAAACAAAAAAAGCCTGCATAAAAAGAAAAACCGACATATACATAAATTGTCTCCCCTAGTTGAATACTGATGTATTTCAAAAATAATAGTTTCCTGCCCTTGTGAAGCAGACACAATTGATGAACTTCTACAATTCTGTTTAACCAACCCATTTGATCTGACATCTATTTACTATATAGAAGAAGAAGAAGAAGAAACAGTCAACAGGTAAAACTAACAGCACCACAATCATTGTCACAGGTTCCTCCAAAGTCAAATAGCCTCAATTGAGTCTTAATAATAAGGCTTTTCCTTAAAATCCTTATTATTATGTAACAAGGATCTTTCCCAACAATTGGATCCCATTCCTCAAAATCATAAGTCTCTGTTGTGGATATCTCCACAGCATTTGTTGTTCAAAACCTTTCCTGTAAGTTAAAATACAATGGATCTTAACATTTATTTCCAGTTGGATATAATAAATCCATTCCCCAATCTCCATCAATTTTCTTTTTTAAAAATCCAGTTTATCAGTTCTGCAAACGTTGAGACTTTAAAACCCATGCCTCTTTCAGCCTTCTCCAACCAGCCTGCAGTTTTCAAATCAGACTCCTTCTCCTTCAAATCTGCCAGCAGCAAATTAAATCCCAGTCCATCCAGTAATATGTCTGATTTAACAGCTATTACTTACTGTAGATCTGAATATCATCTTTAGGTTGATTTAAAACTGTTGTTATTTTATCAAATTTTAATCTAAATTTTCCATTTGAACTTGTAAATTGAAAATCATTTTTTCAAAGGTTTCTCAAAGAGCTTTGTCCTTAAATTGATGCATTGTTCGAAATTTTAATGTAATCCAAGACTCTTCTGTAGTTGAGCTTTTACAGCCAGTCATAACTTCCTCTCAAGGACAGGGGAAACACCATAATAAAATAACCTCAAAGAACGTTGAAATAAACTTTCCCATTTTTTTTATTATTATTATTGGTTAATCTTTAGTGAGATTCACAGCCTTTGAGGCTGGTTAATAGCTCAGCAGCTCGAGTCCTAACCAAGGACCTAGGAACTGTTAAGGTATCGTCGGAGGATGTGAGCTGTTCCGAGTAAGGTGGTTTTTTGTAGAGTCAAAATGTTCAAGTCTGGCAAATTTAGAATTTCTAAATAGCGGGGTAGCCCTTTGGGTATTGCTCCAAGGGCTCCAATTACAATCGGGACAACACACAATGTCTTTTTCCACAGTCGCTCAACTTCAATATGCAAGTCCCGGTACCTTGTGATTTTTTCTTGCTGCTTATCTTCAATCCATGCATCATTATCATCATCATCATCATCATCATCATCATCATCATCATCATCATCATCATCATTATTATTATTATTATTATTATATAAAAATAAAAAATATTTTATTATTTTTTTATTTATTATTATTCTTATTTTTATTTTACATTATTATTATTATTATTATTATTATTATTATTATTATTATTATTATTATTATTATTATTTAATCTTTAGTGAGATTCACAGCCTTTGAGGCTGGTTAATAGCTCAGCAGCTCGAGTCCTAACCAAGGACCTAGGAATTGTTAAGGTACCAATCCCAGAATAGTTCAAACTTCAAAATCACAGAAACCTATAAAGATCCATCCACTCATTCAACCATTTGTTCAGCTGATCCAGAACTGCTGTTGGTTCTGTTCATCATTAAACTTTATTTCCAATCAGCCTCCATGCTGTTTCCAGCATCTTTCTCCCAGCTTGGAATTGGACCAGATGGATTTTCCTTCCAACAATTTGCAGATTTGTCCAGAAAAAAAGTCCAGGAGTTCAACAACATTGATTCTTACATATAAATGTTTATTTGCAACCTTCCCAATATACAGAGCAAATCTAGTGTGTGTTTTTAAAATTCAGCACCTTATTTATCTTGCCTAAAATCATAGTGTAACAGTATGAATGGGGTATCCTACTAGCAAATGTTTCCCTGTTCTGTGGAGACCCAGATTCAAAGGTCAAAATGTGATTCACACACAGATACAGAACCCATCAGGAATACTTTAAAGCAGCTGCATCTTTTCTTGGCACCCATATGGACCATTCTAGAAAAAGTCACATTTATCTTAAGGTGTTCCCCAAAACACCTAGATACCTGCTTGCCCTCAGCACTCTCAATCACATTTTGACCATTGAGTTTGGCCTTCTTCACAAGCCTATTATATACATTGCTTTGTTCGCAACTGCAAATCAAATCATATTTTTGTAAAGGGAGATTTTTCTCTTCTGCTGCCTCAAGAACTACCCTGTGACTCAATTATGAGAAAGATCCTAAAGATAACATTTTCGCTGTTGGTGCTCCAGTCACTATAGAAAGAATGTCTATGCCTCACCTACACTGCCAATCATAGCAAACAATGGTCTACAATAGTTCATGTATGGCAATTATGAAAAACCTGAGGGGTAAGACTAGATTTGCATTATCTTTACAACTTTCCTATACCCAGACTTTACAGTTTAGGTAACAGACATATTTTGCATTGGTGTCTCACCCCACAACTCATGTAATATGATTTCCTCTAATCAGTTAGCTCAGGGGTGTCAAACTCAATTTCATTGAGGGCCACATGAGGATTATGTTTGACCTTGGAGGGCAGGAGTAGGCGTGGCCAGGGTGAGCATGGCCAGCTTGACGTCACTCATGTCAGGGGCGCCTGTGGTGGCCCGAGTGCTCTGCCAGCTAAAACAGGCTCCTGAGCTCCGTTTTCTGCTGTGACAGCCTCCTGCAACCCAAAGCCAGCGAAAATGGAGCTCCATTTTCACTGGTAGAGGCACCATGGGCCGGTTCTTCACTGTTTACAGGGTGGCCTCGCAGGCCAGATCTAAGCACCCCGTGGGCAGGATCCAGCACATGGGCCTTGAGTTTGACACCCCTAAGGTCCTTCAAGACCATCAGAAGAAAGGTTGAGAATTCTGACTAATGCCTAAACCTCACAAGGCTCTTCTAACTAGATGAGGAAAAAAATGGAATCTATTGAATGTTTGTGGTGTTCTGAAGGAAGCCTCATTCGCTGAGCTAGGATTACAATATCACATTGATTCTCAGAATCTGTGCTGGCAGAATGGTGAAGGAGAAGAAATTGTAGGAGGGGGTTCCTTTATTTCTCAGTAGATAAGGAGCAAAGAAGTCAGTTGTAAGCTTGCTGAAAGAAAGTTACAGGAACCCAAAGAAAATTCAAGAAAAACAGAGACAGATGCAAAAGGCTGAATTGGTGGGGAAAGGAACCAAGAAAGGGAATAGAGTGGGTTACTGGATGACGAAAAAATATAAACAAGGCAGTATGATTACTGAAAATCAGAATAGCTGCTGAAAGCAAACAATAGGGCAACAAAACTAAAATCATGCTGAGTTCCACCATTGTACAGGCTATGGTTTACTTAAGCATGATTTAATATTGACCAGATCCACATATCCTAAGCAGAGGTGGGTTTCAGCAGGTTCTGACCAGTTCTGGGGAACCGATAGTGGAAATTTTGAGTAGTTCGGAGAACCGGTAGTAAAAATTCTGACTGGTCCCGCCCCCATCTATTCTCTGCCTCCCAAGTCTCAGCTGATCGGGAGGAAATGGGGATTTTGCAGTATCCTTTCCCTGGAGCGGGGTGGGAATGGAGATTTTACAGTATCCTCCCCTTGCCACACCCACCAAGCCATGCCCACCATGCCATGCCATGCCACGCCCACCAAGCCACACCCACAGAACCAGTAGTAAAAAAAATTTGAAACCCACCACTGATCCTAAGTCACATCCCATTGTTATCAATCACAAAAATGTCTGACAAAAAACAAACAAATGCATTATGGTTTAGCACAGACTGAATCCAACAGACTGTAACCTAACAAGAAGGTGGAAAAATTGAAGGAAAAACAGAACTATCGTGTAGTTCAAAACTTCCACAGGAAGCCTTCTAATGTGTTCAGGGGCTAATTTGCTGAGAAATCAAAATGTAAAGTTCCCCCATAGATGTTAGGATTTGTTTTCTTAGCAACAGAAGACAATTTAGTCCAGGTTGCCAGGGAGGAAGGCACTCCATATCTGCAAATGCATATTTCCCAGCCCAGCCCTGCACTGTTTGTTGTTCTTAGGAAAGGCAGGAAAATCAAAATTCTTTGGTCCCCAAAGCTATTGTTTGTGTCATTGAATTGGTCTCCTCCCAGTAGAGTTGGCTGGAATATGAGGTTTAATCAGAGGCGGGTTCTGGCCAGTTCTGGAGAACCTGTAGCGGAAATTTTGAGTAGGTCAGAGAACCGGTAAATACCACCTCTGACTGGCCCCGCCCCCATCTATTCTCTGCCTCCCGAATCCCAGCTGATCGGGAGGAAATGGGGATTTCGCAGTAACCTTCCCCTGGAGTGGGGAGGGAATGGAGATTTTACAGTATCCTTCCCCTGCCATGCCCACCAAGCCACACCCACAGAACCAGTAGTAAAAAAAAAATTGAAATCCACCACTGGGTTTAATGCCTGCAACTGATGGCCCAGTTCTGGGTTTCTACCTTTTAACCCTCAAATCCCCAAAGTTTCTCTAATACTCAAAACCCAATGGCCAGATCTCAAATACCTGCAAGTTACATGTTATGACAGGTCCTTCTTTCTATTTCCTAGCAATGCCATCAATAGACCAGGTACCTCTTTTGTCAGCTTCTCCCAATGCATGCCTCCTCTGTACCTTGCTCAAGTTGCATTTTTTTCAATATTTTTTTATTCAAAACGTTAAACTACAAACTGCAAAAAAAGGGAAAATATACAAAATGAAGCAAAACTAAACAAAACAAAGAAAATAAATGTGCATAAAAAGAAAAAAAAACATAATATAAATTCCCCCCGCCTTTTGAATACAAACATAAATAAGTTTTGAAATAAATATATTTCAAAAATAATAGTTTCCTCTTCTGAGGTAAATTCATTCTCTGAATGTTGTCTTGTGTCATCCCTAGTAGCCCCCATTCGAATTTGGGAAACATGTCACCAGACAGCCAGCTTTTTGTCAGCGGGAGAGAAAAATTGTCCTGTCACTTAGTGTGCCATCTTCGAAGGACCATCCACCCCATTTGCATTTTCTACAATATATATTTACATTTGAATGTTCCAATATCCTCCTCTGTCTTCTTGATAATTCCCCAGTTTATAATGTTTATGCTCCTTCCAAGCAGCCAATGTCTGCCTTGCCCACCATGTTAAAGACATCCAGGCAGTTCTGGCCCTAATAAATCACATAAAATTCTGTTGAATAACCTTACCATATAAATATCACTTCGTTTGCTTGTTCAGCTGTTCAGTCATTTCCAATTTTTTTCGGCTGTTTGTCTTAGGACTGCCATATAACATGGACGAAATAAAAAATTCTGTTGACCTTTGTGAAAATCAAGGGGCAATATTCATAAAGGTATTCAGTATGATTATATTATTTACAATACCAGTCACAGCAAATAAATATAGTTTTAGAAGCCCGAATAAACTAATCTCTACATCAGCTATTCTGATGAAAGATTGTAGGCAGTTGGAGAAATTTGGTGAATACAATTCTGACTTCTCAGGTCCATGGCATTGTTCTTCTTCAGATCATTATTGAAATTGATAAAAAAAAATAATAAATCACCCATTTAAAAAGCTGCAGAATATCCTATCATATCTGCCCTTAAGTGAGTGCTTTTTAAAACCATACCTGTGACAATAGTAGCTACAAAGAGGTCATTGTTTACATTTAAAGCTGAAAAATCACACATCCCAAAGCAGAACCTAAATGTTGGTGCTGTCAATGGAAAATGAGCTGCCACAAAACTCTCTATTCTAAAGCTAATCGCTCTATCTACAGATCAAAGGGGAAAAAGGGAATCACCCTTTACAACCCCTTCCCACCTGTATACAACTAAGAATAACCCATCAGGCCCCAAACCAGTGGTCAAAGGTGATAAAGGAGTCCGAGGTAGCGCAACAGTTCAGGTGTCGCATGGATGCTTCTCTGGTCAGCAGGCTCAATAGCTTAGGCAGAAGAAAAGGAAAGGGCGAGGGGAAGGAGTGCCTTCCAAAAAGGAAGCTATTGCCATGTTTAATTGGTAGAAATTTGGTTTTCTTTGATGTGTCATTTATTATTATTGTACTATGTGCAGTCTCTTAGCTTCAGTGAGCCTATTAAAGGTGTTTAGTTTGGTTTGATTTGGGTTGGGTTGGGTTGGGATTTGGTTGGGTTGGGTTGGGTTGGGTTGGGTTGGTTGGATATGAGCATTGTTTGGTAGTGTCAGTGTACTCTGTGCATGTTTTTAACCTCAGACTACATGATATGAGGGGTCCATCTTACTGTCTTTATGAAGGTCTCTTTCCATCTTAAATCTATTCCCGATCAGCTATGAGGGTTCTCTGAGCTTGGTTGTTTCTTTGCAGTTGTTACATCCAAACCAGGTAACATCATCAGTGCATTGATCATCTTTTAAATTTTTAAATTTTTTAATTCGTGATTTTACAAATTGGGTGTTTTAATCTGTGTTTCGGCCGAAATATTTAATAATTTTAAGGGATTTTTTAATATTTGTATTATCTGTATTTTATCTTGGCTGTTCACCGCCCTGAGTCCTTCGGGAGTAGGGCGGTATAGAAATTTGATTAATAAATAAATAAATAAATAAATAAATAAATAAATAAATAAATAAATAAATAAATAAATCTATAACAAAACAACCAAGCTCAGAGAGCACGAAGGAACCCTCGTTTCAATTCTGAGCTATTAATATTCTCCTTTATTTGATCAGGTATTTGGGGATGTTTGTTTGTTTGTTTGTTTGTTTGTTTGTTTTCTTGCTTGCTTGCTTGCTTTGTTTTAAAGGTTTTACTAAAATCCTTTTTTTTTTCTTTTTGTAATACTCATGGGCAATTGACAAAGTTGCCCATGTGCAGCCCTGGATCCACCTTACAATATGGACTCCTTCAGCAACTCCAAAGCATTAGCCATTCGTTTTAGCAGTGCAGGAACTTAGATCTGTTGTACCCTTAATAGCTGGTCAGGTGTCAGGTTTTCAAGCCCCAGTGGCACTGTGAGTGATGCCACAATCAGCACCTGCCACAATTCCTTCTTCTCCATAATTCTTCCAGTTGAGGGGGTTGGTCAGCATTGTGAATAGAGACCCAGGGAGGCAATAGATGGCATTGTTTTGAAGGATGTGTAGGATGTTTGAGCATTCAGTGAGGGAAGCCATCCTTTCCTGGGGGTAGAGGGACCCTGGCACATAATCCTACTATGTAGGGCAGCTGGGCAGCTCCATCTCCTCCCTGCCTGCAGTATATAAAGAACTGTGTTATGTATCCCCTATCATCATTACAGTATTGAAATGAAGACTCCCTACTTCGTTCTTCTTTTTCTCATTGTTGCAGTAGCCAGGAGCAATGCTATCGTCTTTGACATATGCAGCTTCTCAGCCATCCTGAAGCAAAATGGATTGGAGGGATTTTCAGGCACCACCATCGCAGAATGTGAGTGTGCTTTGTTTTGTTCTGCTTGCAGTCTCCTCAATTATTCCAAAATATCCTGATTCCCAGCAGGAGTCAGGATATTTAATGTCCTTGGTGTATTTGTAATACTACAGTACTTGCCTGTTTTCAAAACACAATCTGTTAACATTCCGTGCCCCTGAAATAATGCTTTTTAGGAAATGTCTTTAATGCAGCTATGTAGCTCCATTCAACTCCAACTGTCTTGACAGTAGATAATCACATTTCAGCAATGGAATTCTGAAGGCTTTAGAGAGCTCATTCATTCTTTGAGCTATAAGTTGTTCCCTCCTTCTGAAACTGGTGCCTGCTACATCTCTTTGGTGGGAAATGGTAACTCAGACCACCATATGATTTTTTTGAGCCTGCTTTCCTTCACCTCCAGGGATTTGTTTGGTGTTTCACAGCAGTGGCTTTGATACCTCAGCTCTCAATGTGGGACCAAGGGCCACCAATCACGGGATCTTCTTGCTAAGCGCAAAGTGGTGGTGTGATGATTTCAAGACACCACATGCACGTAACTATTGCAACTTAAGTTGTGAAGGTAAGAAATCATGAGCTTCCATGACGCCTTTTCTCTTTGCTAATAGCATTTGGCAGAAAATCAAATAATGAATGCCATCATTCATGAAATTACCTTTTATATTATAAAGGGGATAAGACACCTTGTTTACTATCGTTTCCAAATTCTTTCATTTCATCTATGAACTAGTCAGCTATTTCTTAAAGCCAGCACCATAACTCACGGTAGGAAATTCTACCATGCTACATGAAAAATATTTCCTTTGTCCTAATTTTTCCAGGATTCAGTTTCATAGGACGACATCTGGACTTTGTGTTTTGGGAAAAGAAAAGTAGCTTCTCCTTACCTACTTTAACTTCTCCTTACCTACTTTATTCATATTTTGCATAATTTTATACATCTCAATCAAGTCCTCTCTCATTCACCTCCTTTCTAGATGAAAAAGGCCCACATGTCACAATAAGGAAGTTGTGCCAGTCCCTTGATCATCTCAATTTCCCTCCTCTGAAACCTCTTTAGTTCCACTGTACCTTCTTTGAAGTTGACAGTGACCACACAAAATCCAGAAAATATGCCCCTTTGATTAATATAAGAGTATTGAATATATTGGCATCTCTTTTCCTTCATTTTCTTTAGTTTTCCTGTATTCTTTTAAAGGCTATCTCCTCCGAAATATTCACTCTGAAGCAGGGGTGAAATCCAGCAGGTTCTGTCAGGTTAAGGAGAACCGGTAGCAGAAATTTTGAGCAGTTTGGAGAACTGGCAAATGCCACCTCTGGCTGGCCCGAGTGGGGTGGGAATGGAGATTTTGCAGTATCCTTCCCCTGGAGTGAGGAGGGAATGGGGATTCTGCAGGATCCTTCCCCTGCCACACCCACCAAGCCACGCTCACAGAACAGGTAGTAAAAAAATTTGGATTTCACTACTGCTCTGAAGCACTCCTCTTGTTTTTAACTCCTTATCTTCCTCTCAAAACTAACAATACTGAGACCTTAGAGAGTCAAATACATTTTCATGGTGCTCTAGCAGTCAAGAAGGACTGGATAGGCTTTCAAAAGGAGAATATACCTCACTGCAAGTCTGGAGACATTGGGATACTCTAGTACTAATGAGAATTATCATACTTTTGCAACAGTCCAACATTGTAGCCCATCTTTGAGTTGGGTTTACACATTGATGTTTACACATGAGTTTATATATTGAACTAAGTCAGGTTTGTTATAACCATGTTTGCTCAGTAAGTCATTGGCTAAGTTCATACTATAATGGGTTAGAAACTTTGATCGCTAAATCACAGTGGCTGGGTGTGGAGTCATGCAACAACCTACTAGATTAAATACATATTGGCATAGCCAAAGTATGAACATATCCAAGAATCAACTTGC
This sequence comes from Pituophis catenifer annectens, assembly GCF_029215685.1. NCBI lineage: Eukaryota > Metazoa > Chordata > Lepidosauria > Squamata > Colubridae > Pituophis > Pituophis catenifer. The sequence continues at coordinate 171,819,144 of NW_027256882.1, forward strand.
TTTATTTTTCTCAGTTTAGCATTTCCTCTGACTTTAATGATAATTATGCTCAAGTAAATTTCAATTCTCCCATCCTTTTCTTCTTCAGCCCTACGGGATGATAACATTACTGATGATATCCAATGTGCCAAGAGAGTTGTCCAAAAAAGCAAGGGCTTTGCAGCATGGTAAATGGATTGTTATATTCTTATTTGCTCTGTTATCAATCACATATACCAGAAAGGAAAGTAAGGTATATCTGGAAGAAAACTGCCATGAATCTTTATTCACTGGAAAGGTATATATGTTGCTTGGATAGTTCCATAAAAGGCTAAAGTTTACAGTGATTATTTGTGGTTGCCATTGGTCCTATTCTCCAAAAAAAAAAAAAAGGGCAGGAAAGCAAAAATAGAACTCATTTCTAAAGCCAGGAATTGTGCTTGCCTCTCCTCTAAATGTTGCATTCTTGAAGGTTTGCCTACACCTAAAGTAAAATAAAGCAAGAAGGCCAAATTCAGTTCAAAGAAAGCTCACCAGAGGAGAAGGAAAGTATTGCCATCAGATTGATCTTGGCTATAACATTATTGTAGTTTTTCTATCCTGGCATTCTGCAGAAATGTTTGGGATGAAAATCCCAGAATTCTGGAAGTCATCTAACATATGTGGATCTGAGATTAGAGTCATTTGTTCACCTGCTCCAGCAGGCAAAATGTCATCAGTGAATAAAACTTAAGGGAGAGAAGTCCTGTCCTCTGTGTGAAAGCCTTTTTCTTGGTGGTATCCATCCATTCCCCTGTGCAGAAACCAGAAAATCATTACATTTTTTTCTCCTGTGATGAATAAAGCAATCTGTGCAGGACAACAGAGGTCACCATTACTTTGTCCAGAATCGCACACTCTTCCCAATGGAGCAAGAAAGAACAATTTTGGTTGCCAATATCAACATTTCAAGAGGAAAATTAGTTTTTAAGTCTATTGATATGCTTATTTAGGACTTACACTGCAGTTATCAGATGCTTCTCACCTCAGAACAGGAAGTTGTGCTATCAGTTTTCAGCTATTATGACCATGGGGACTGTAAAGACCCAAAAAAGGGGATTGAGAGATTGTTTTGAGACCCTGGAACTATAACCTAGCCACCCTTCTGCATATCATATAGCAATAGCACTTAGACTTATATGCTGCTTTACAGTGCTTTACAGACCTCTCTAAGCACTTTACAGGGTCAGCATATGGCCCCCAACAATTTGGGTCCTCATTTTACCCACCTCAGAAGGATGGAAGGCTGAGTCAATCTTGAGTCTGGTGAGATTTGAACTGCCAAATTGCAGACAGCAGAAGTAGCCTGCAGTACTGCACTCTAACCACTGCGCCACCACAGCTATTCAATGATGATGGAACAGAAAGATTTGTTAAGGGAATGATATGAATTATGGAGGGATGAAACATGATGCCTTGATTACTAGTACAATTTGGCAGTTATTTGGGGGCTCAAGCTTCCATGTGGCAAAATTCATACTTTTGTCTTCCCAAGTATAGTACATGTTTAGTCAACTAAATGGTAACAATATCCTGACCAAGGAGTTTTCATTATAGGGCTGCCTGGAAGAATCACTGTAAAGGACAAGATCTGAAGAAATATATTGCAGGCTGTGACCTGGAAGAAGTCACCTCTTCACCGCCAGTCCCAGAAAAAATCTTTACTAGTGACCAGAGGCCCAAGACTATACATCCAGGAGTAGATCTTCTGACTACTCCTTTCCGAGACATGTACCCCAAAGAATCTACTCCTCCATTTAAAAAGTGGCTTAATTCTGAGCTTCCAGCCATGGGTTCTTCAAAGCCTACAGCATCTATAAGGAAGTTCCCAAATACCACCTTCCTATCTGAGAATCTTCTGAAATCTAACATCTCTGTCAAAGAGCCTCCAGAATTCACCCTCTCAACACATAGTCCCTTAAAACCCTCTATTGCATTAGGGGAAGTCCTAAATTCCATCCCACCCAAGATTCCTCCAAAATCTATGACCTCCATCAACAAGACTTCAAACTCCACCCTCCAAGCAGTTGATCCCAAAAAATATCCATTCCCATCGCATAATGATACAGAACCCAGTGTTTTTTAACCACGCATACAAGAACAAATAGTAAAACTAATAGTAAAATTAGGTTTTTAAAAAATCCTATTGTATCAAAGTTGCCATGAATGTGTAATGAAATTGCACAATCTTTTCCTAGTGTGGAGCCATAGTACTCTTATTTGGGAATAGTGGTGTCATTTATTTATTATATTCTTCACTTATAAGTGATATTCTATGCATGAAAACAATGTTCTCAATAGAATTAGATAAACTGATGTGGTTAGAAAAAGCAAGGGCTGTGTATAATATGAAAACATATGGCATTGCTTTAAATAAAACAATGCAAAACTCTGGACATTGTTGAATCATCAGTGATCTGACAGTCTAATATAACTATTTTCAATTCTCCCAACATTGACATTTCTTGGTGATGTGTGTATAAACAAATAATTATACCAATTAAAATTCTTTCATATTTATAAATATGAAAGAATTTTAATTGGTATATGGCTAAAATTCATTCAAAAACAGAAGAGATGTCCTCTGTTAATGCCATCTGCCCACCTTACAAAATAGGAAGTGTTACTGCTGTAAAACAAATGAAATTCGTTCTGGAAACAGTTAATCTTTGATAGCAGGGCAGTTAAGGCCAACTTTAGAGAACCTGAAAAACTCTTTGCTTGTCTGCTTGGAGCTGACCCACTTGATTTGTGACTGGTTTGCTTTTGGTTTGTTTATCATAAAACATAATTGGCTGAGTGCATACTCGGTAAAGGCAGTTTTCCTCAAAGTGTGCTCATACATTTCAGAAAGTACTTTCTTCACATTCTTTTCTGAACAGACATACCAGTGTTCTGATTGCAAAGCAATGGGATAGTTCCAGAAATCCAGATGAAGCCTCAGCTGTCTTTCTTTTTTTTAAACACAAGTTTTTGCCTTTTGAAGGAGAAGAAATCATGGTGGGAGATCATACAGGTTCCATGCAAAGGGACTCTCTCTGCACAGACAGCTGTGCCAGAGGGGAACAGAAAGAAGGTGGGTTGCGATAGTACCAGTAATCTCAAAATGGCTGGTAACTTTTCCCACACTAAAATTCTGAAGAAAAATTTCCAGGTTTTTCATCATGGTAAAATGTTGCCAGAGGTTAGTGATTTTGCTTAAAAGCCATTTGCAATCCAGGAGAGAAAGATGGCACTATCAGCATAGGGGGGGGATAGAAACAAAATCATTGTATAAATGAGGTGTGTCTGTGAAACTGACATTGAAAACAACATGTTCCATGGAATTAGTGGAAAAACTAAAAGCATGCAAGTCTGCCCTCTGTTTGACTCCATTTTAGAATGATGAGTAGTGGAGAAAGTCATCCCTTGAGATGCAAATAGGTATTTTCTGGGAGCATCATAATTTAGTGAAGGAGCAGGTGAAGATCTAGTTTACCAGCTGTCAGTTTCCTCCGTGACCACATCACAGCCCAGAGTTGCTTTGTGAGGGCAATGGATGGTTGGTCTTTGATCTTAATTAAATTAAAGACCAGTTTTTTTTCATCATTTAACATATGTTTCTGTAAAGTTTCCTTCTCTAGATCTATTCCATCTTTCTTCAAATGAGCATGCAAAACTGGCCAAAGTATTCTAGATGAGGTTTAAATCATGCAGAATAGAAAGCGATTCCTGCCACCATTTTGGAAACAATGGATCTGTTAATCCATTGTTAATCCAGGTATAACTTTTACCTCTTTTGCTAACTGTATTACACTTCTATCCTTTATTCCGACAGGAATCAATGCTTAAATTATCCTCCTATTCAATTTCCAGTATTACAATCCTTCATCCCATACCTGTGCAAATTTTTTGCATAAAATAAATGTAAATACATCTCACTTAAATGATTTCAATTCGTTTTAATATCTGTTCCTCAATTTTCCCTGGTATTACCGGTAGTATCAGAGGAACATGTCTATAATGTTCTGGAGCCTCTAGATGGCAGCATTTGAATGCCTCCAATCTTACACTGGATGTCTCCAGTAATTACAGTTCCATGTCTGTTTAGATTTCCAAAATATGTTGGGTACTTTGTATTTTCTGAGAGTAAAAGGCCAATGCCATTCAGTATAACCAATATTGACCAAAAATGTGAATTAATGTAATACTATTAGATATTTCTAGCCATGTCTTGATCTTTCACAATTTCAATTACTTGTGCAAGATTGGATTTAGTTTTCCTTTTAAGAGAAAATTGGAAAAAAATTGTTTGGTTGTCATTATTTGTTAATATTTTATTGTGCTTAGTGAGGAAGAAGCCAGAGTCGGCAAACTATGACAATAATCTCACAGGACTTCCAAACCTGAAAATCCTCTGCACTCCCACCTGAAATTCCATAAACAAACAACATCCATTTAACAACATTTTTTGTTATGAGGGTTTGTGGATGCTGCCTAGGAATAGTATGGGGGCCAATGGGGGGACTGGATGAGAAGCAATAGACTTCATCTGAACCCTGGCAAGACTAAGAAGCTTGGGTTTTGGAGCTCTCTGGTTCTGGAAATGTCCTCTTTGGTGTTGGGTGGGGTTCCACTGCCCCAAAGAAACCCTGTGAGCAATCTGAGGGTCCTTCTGGTCTCACAACCTTTGCCTGATGAGGAGATGGCAGTAGTGGCTAGGAAGATATGTGCCAGTTGTGCCTGTTCCTAGATTGAGAGCCCTACTCACAGTAACTCACACACTGGTCACCTCCTGGTTGGACTATTGTAATGTGCTCTACATGGGGCTGCCCTTGAAGAGTATCCGGAAACTTCACTGGTGTAAAATGCAGCAGGGTAGAGTATGTGTATTTCTGGTAGAACACGTTACACTTCTGTTCAAAGCTGTATTGGTTACCAGTTTATTTCACAGTCCAAATCAAGGTATCAGTGTTGACGTTTAAAGCCCTACATGGCATGAGGCCAGGCTATCTAGGAGAGGATTGCCTCTCCCCAATTACATCTGCCCATCCCACCAGATCCAACAGACACAGCATGTAACAGGTTCTGTCATCTAGGGAATTACATGCGTTGGGCACTAGGCATTGGGCCTTCCTGCTGTGGCATCGCATTGTCAAATATCCTCCCCCCCCCCCCCGCCCCCTGAGATGAGGCTGGCTCCATTACTGGTGACCTTCCAAAGATCCCTCAAGACCTGATTGTGCCGTCAGGCCTGGGTACCCCAAGGGCCTGGTGAATTAGTGAGGTGGCTCCATTATTATTAACATCCTTTTACTTTTAAAAAAATCTTTGCTTTTATAGTTTGTAATGTTTTTTAATCAAAATAATTATTTTTTAAAAAAATTTAATTTATATGCAGCCCTTCTCCGGAGACTCAGGGCGGCTTACAATGTGTTCAGCAATAGCCTTCATCCTTTTGTATATTTATACAAAGTCAGCTTATTGCCCCCACAGTATGGGTCCTCAATTTACCTACCTTAGAAAGGATGGAAGGCTGAGTCAACCTTGAGCCTTGGCGAGATTCGAACCTGCAGTAATTGCAGGCAGCTGGTCTTAATAACCAGCTTAATAACAGGGTGCCTTAAACCACTGTACTACCAAGGCTCTTTATTTTTAAGTATTTATTAACCGTTCTGGTGATCGTTATTATGCCCCCCCTCCCAAAGTCTCCTTTTTTGTGAAATGGGTAACTATATAAATTTGACAAATAAATAAACTTGCAAGACAAACGAAGTTCTGTATATGAAAAGACTGAGGACTGTATTCAGACCCCATAGTTTGATTTAACAGAGGTACCACCACTTTATGTAAGCTAATAAAACCTCCCACTACAATTCTGAGCCCGTGGGCATTCAGCGGGGAATTTGTGAGTTGATGGTCAGCGAGTCACCCTCGCATACATATTGAACAGTCATAAAAAAATAAAAGTATTGGGACTTAGGAGAAATTTACACAACAATCTTAGCTACTCTTCTCCCCCATGTTCTCACAAACCAGTTCTGAGGATTCTCACCTTAAACAGAAACAAGAACAACCAAAGACCATTTGCTCTTTCAAATTTTTAATATGTTAAAAAAAATAGAAGCCAGTTCTGATTCGTTATTTCTTTGAGGATAGTTTCATTCTTTTCTTCTGAAAGAAAAATATCTCACATCATGAAAGTCAGACAAACTGCAAAAGGCACAGGGGAGGAGCAGATAGAGGTTGCTGCTACCGCTGCCGCCAACTACACTGAAGGAAGACATGAAACAAAACCACAAGTTAGCAAGTGACATACAGCTATGGCTTCTGTAGAACTTCCCTGAACAGAACATGCTGGAATCTCTCAGCATATAGAATGGCAGCACACCAACTTCTTCTCAGGCACCATTTGTGGGACCTTTTCTGCTCCCCAGAGCATAAGTCTTGCAGATCCTCAAACAAAATTCCTCATCCAAACCCCAAAGCACAAAGCAAAGGAAAACATGTTTGAGGCAACAATTCAAGTTCTAAACAAATCGGGGGAAATGTCTAGACCATAAGGTTTCTTCTTGTTTGAAGAAGGAGATTCTATTGTAAAATCCCATTCTTCCTGGGTCTGGTGAAGATCGTACTGTAGATCTAAAATTCTCCAGGAGAGTGCTAGATATGACAGAGTGGGACTAGGCAAGCAAAAACAATGGAAACAGGATCCCAAACGGATGCATTGCCCATCTCCACATGCCCATCGTATCAAACTATAATACTACATTGCCAAACACATAAAAAGTTTTAAAAGTGCACAAAACTGGTGGTCAGCCCAAGTTGCTGTGATACACGCTGTCCACCCAGTACTTCTCTAGCAGGAAATGAGTAAATGGCTAAAGCAAGACTGGATTTTAGTCGCCAAAAGAAACCTCTCTGAACAACGGAAGTGCAGAAGCAAGTTACCGGGGGGGGGGGGGGATCAGAAAGAAGACAAGAAGGAGGAATATATCTTTTTGTGCCAAGCTATTCAACATGAGGGGGAAAAATAAAGCTATTTATGGCAAGGAATCATCCTTTTAGAAATCCAAGCCATGTCCAGTGTCAAAATTAAACTTCAATTAACTGCTCATTCTCAGACCAGAGGACTGTGGATCTATCTCCAAATTCCTTGCCCAGCTTGGTTCTCAGTGAGTGCCGCTTCCTGATGGCCAGGGGTTGAGCCGGCAGTGTGGGCAGCAGCCTGAATGAACAAGAATATCACAGGTCTCAGACCGTTCTCTAGCATGCCACCCTGCAGGCCAACCCAAACAAAGTCGGTAGGCCTCCAGATCGCAGATCAGTTCCACCACCTCATCAACCGTGGTCAGGCGGGCAGGGTGGCTGGCATAAAGTTCATGTTCCTGAGGCACCAGCAGATCTTGCATTACCACATGGAAAAAAAGGCCTGGCCGGATGTGAATGACTGCAGCAGACATGGTGGAATGTTTCGAGCGCTGGATGAGACGCAGGTCTGGGCTGCCAAGTGGAGGCAGCACCTCCCAATGAGCAGGGAGAGGGATCTCATTCAGCTCAGCCAAGAACTCTCGCAAGACACTGTCCAACTGAGAGAGGGGCTGCACACCACCCAGGCTGTAGACCTCCATAATCTAGAGAAAGAGCAAAAAAAAAGACCAGTTTAGCATCCTTTAATACAGGTAGTCCTCAACATATGACCACAATTGAGCCCAAAATTTCCATTGCTAAGTGAGACATTTGTTAAGTGCGTTTTGCCCTGTTTTATGACCTTTCTGCCACAGTTGTTCAGGGAATCATAGCAGTTACGTTAGTAACACGGTTGGGCATGAACCGCAAAGTTAATGGGGAACAAGCAAAGTTAATGGGGAATCTGGCTTCCCCATTAACTTTGCTTATCATGACACCCAGGACACTGCAACCGTCATAACAATGAGTTCATTGCCAAGCATCTGAATTTTGATCACATGACCATGGGGATGCTGCAATGGTTTTTAAGTGTGAAAAAGAGTGGTAAGTCACCTTTTTCAATGCCGTTGTAACTTCAAACAGTCACTAAATGAACTGTTGTAAGTCAAGGACTACCTGTTTCTAAAAGAACTTTAGATAAGCTGCCATTTTCCCCACTTTGGATTAAATAGGGCACAAGGCCCTCTGTTTCAAGGCCATTCCTTGCCATGATTAGAGCACTGACTCAAGGTCTCAATTAATGTAGCAGTTCAGCCTCAGATATGTATCAACTACAATTAAACTTGGGTCTGGGACAGTGGTGAAATGTAAAATTTGTTACTACCAGTTCTGTGGGCGTGGCTTGATGGGGGTGGGGGGCATGGCCCAATGTGACTGGGTGGGCATGGCCAACTTTTTTTTTTTTTTTTTTTAACTTTTAAAAGCATTTTTCTACAACCTTAGGAGGTTGCAGGAAAAAAATGCTTTTAAAAGCCTCTGACGATCAGGCAACTCAGCTGGGATCGTCAGAGGCTTTTAAAAGCATTTTTTTTCTACAACCTCTTTGGCCGAAGAGGTTGAACTCTCCTTTCAGAAACTAAAGAGGACTTGGAAGAAAGTCCAAAGGATTAAAGAAGAGAGAAATTTGGCCTCTTCTTGAACATCAAAAAGACTAAGCTAATGACCACTGTGAGGAATGAACATGTCAAAATAACAACTGACAATGAAGAAATTAAAAGTGTGCAAGTACACTTCTCTAGGATCGCACATTAATCAAAGCAGTGAACGCAGACCAGGAATAGAGTTAAATTGTACTGGGTCACACAGCAATGATGAGCATGAATTGCCTGACAACTAAATGCAGATTAAACTGCAGTACCAGGTTTCCCACAGCTACCTACAAATGTGAAAGTTGGACTATTTTAAAAAAACACTAGGCAGGAAAAAAGTTAATTTGTTTGAGCTGTGGTGCTGGAGAAGGCTCCTCATATTCCTTGGTCAGCAAAAGTGACAAACAAACAAGTACTGTGGAATGTATAAAATCAGGCATATTGCTGGAAGGCAAAATCACAAAATTCCACCTTACTTATTTCAGCCATGTCATGCAATCAAACTCATTGGAAAAGGCAGTTTTGCTCAGAATGGTCAGTGATAAAAGAAAATAAGACCGCCAAAAAACACATTTGCTAGACATAATCAAAGTCGACGCCAGCCAGAGCATAAAACAACTGAAAGAAGCTGTAAAAGACTGGAAAATGTGGAGACAGCTGGGCCACAGAATCGCTGAGAACTGGATATGATTGAATGGATAGCATCATTGTTTAACAAAGATGGTTGGCAAGCTGGAACAACAATATGTACCCTATCTCTTTTTTTTTCTTTTTCTTTTTGTCTTTTAATGATGCCGTAATCCCTTGCATCAGGGTGGAGTCGGGGCAATTGAATGGAGCTGAGTGTTTACTGGCCGGATGCCCTTCCTGTTGCCAATGCAGAGTTCACAATAGATATATACTCATTGTGCCCAGAGAGAGAAATATCTGCTGTTACCTAGGAGCGAACTCACAGCTTCCTGATTGTGAGGTGAGAGCTCCATCTCTAGGCCACTGTACCACTCGTGTATCCTCTCTCTTATCTGTATTTATTATTATGGTTGGTCAAGGACCGCAATAATTTTTTCAAAACAAGGTTTCCATGCTATTTTCCCACAATCCACCTCTTCCCAAATCTCTTATTGTTAAAAAAAAAATCCCCGCAAACAGTCCACAACTTCTCCTACACCTCACTGATATCAATATCTGTTGTTGCGTATCCATCATCTTCCACTGGCCATATGTATTGTGATTCTCATCCCCAGGACCAGGAACAAACATGCCCAGGATCAACAACCAGAAAAGAAAACTCTAAAGAGTTATTATCACAGTGCCCCAAATTATCCCATTACTCACTACTGGAGGCTGAATTTGCTGCAATAGTCCCATTTCATTGTCTTCTGAATCATCAAGAATTACCACTTCTGTGCTTGGTGTTCTTGATAGTTTCTTAAATTGAGGGAATCCTGCTGATACCTGCAGCAACAAGAATAGGCACAAAGTTCACTTTGGAAATGCCAACAAATAGGCCTTTCTTAGACTTCTCAGTGCTGAAAGCCTACTTCAGATAACAAATCTGACATCAGAAGAGAATTATACATACAGAGATATACACAAATGACATTTGAAAGGAAGCTGAAGGATAGATTATTCAGAGAAATAAAAATACATGGGATTATAAAGTAGACTACAAGACATCTCCTTGAAACATCTCTTTAAATGCACGGGCCCAGAAATATTTCTTGTATAGTTGGAAATCCATGAAAATAAAGCCATAAGAACATAACATAAATAGTTCCCTGCTGGACTGCATCTTTTGTCCATCTAATCCAATAGTCTGTTTTTCACAGTGGCCAAACAATTGCGCGCGCGCGCGCACACACACACACACACACACACACACACCACTTGTCTCCCAGGAGATCGCCTTCAAAGGCAGTCACGCTGCCATCCAGTCAAATAGTCACTGACTAAGAATTGGTCCAAGTGTTTTAGGAAACCAGCCAAACCTGGGTGAAATAATACAAAAGCAAAGGGTTGAAAAATTAAATTTCTTCCCAGGTCAAAATTTGGCAAGCATGGAGAACTTCCGGTTTGGCGTCGCGGCAAGACAGTCGGGAAAATAGCGGGCTCTGACGAGCCCCGCGAAAACCCCGGCTGCCGAACCACCGCTGATGGGTCTTCGGACCGAACCCGTCTTGCAGGGACGAGGAAGAAAAGGGGCGCCTCGGACGACCAAGAGGAACAGGCAAGTTCCTCGGAGGTCAGAAGGAACCCTCTGTGAGTCGGCGGCGGGGGGCGGCAGCCATGGCGGCTGCCACGAAGCTGTGACAATCGGGCAGGAAAAGTGCTGGAGGAAAGCGGAGAAAAATGGAGCTCTTTGAAGCCGGGTGAGTGACAACAGCCCAGGCTTGTAACAACGTTTCGAGCATCACTAATTATTAGAAGACCCCTAGCCTAAAACAGCGACTATGCAACAAAGGGGCTTTGGAAAAAAAATTTAAAACTACAACTTTAAAGAGACAAAGACTCGAGAAACAACTAATTTTGGAACAGAACTAAGAGAATTAATCTGGAGATATGGTTAAAAGACTAAACACTTTAAAATTTGAACTGGATTTTAAAAAGAAGATTTGATATTTTTTTTAATTAAAAGAAGAAGAAATAAGAAGAAATAAATTGGATGGTTATATAATAATAAATAAAATTGAGTCTTACATGACTAATGGAAATGTGGATTATAGAGAGACACCATCTGGCATAAAGAGGAACTTTGTAACTTTCCTTTGTTATGGGAAACTCTGAGTTTTATAGATAAAAATTACTGAATTCTGTGGAGGAGGATTTTTCTTTTCTGTATGCAGGCAGTTGATTATGGTGAAAAGAAAATAAATTTACAATGGAACTCCTACAGTTGAAATAATAACAATTTAAATGTTGGCGCAAATAGGAGGAAGTTGGCGCAGGAATAGAAGAAGGATTAAGCGCAGCCTTAAAAGAAAAAGATATGATACATAAGAAAAGAGATTTAATGTGATTTATGGAGAAAAAAATTAAAAATTTGGAAAATGGAAGGAAACAAGGATAAATATGATTAATTGAAAATGTTAAAAGGAATTTATAAATACAGTTAAAGATATGTATTAAGCAAGAACCATGTCTCAATGTTAAAATGTCATGAATGTCATGAAAAAGGATACAGAAAAATAAGATTATGTGAAAAAGCAATGCATAGATGGATGGAAACAACAAAGAAAGGTTTAAGTAGAAATTGATAGTTAAACCAACTATGAATATGCTGTGTTCAACAGCCAAAAAGTTATAATATGCTGTGTAACAGCCAGTCAAACAAAATGATTATGCTGTGTAACAGCCAAACCAAACTGAATATGCCATGTAACGGCCAAAAAACCAAAAATTAATATGCTGTGTTTAACAGCCAAACAAAGGGCATGCTGTGTAACAGCCAAAAAAAAATAAAAAAGGATATGCTGTGTTCAACAGCCAAAATAAATGGTTATGCTGTGTTTAACAGCTAAGAAATAAAAATGACTGGTTTAACAACAAAGATAAAGACAATAATGTTGGGGTTGGCTTTTTTTAGGAAAATATAAAATGAGGTGGGATAATTAAAGTGAGGGGAGGTATGTTGAGAGTGATAATTAAGATAAAATGAATAATGATAGGTTTAATAATAGAAATAAAGAGTATAAATTTTGAATTTAATAGTTAGAAAAAAAATGGGTATGTTGAAATTAAACATTTTTGGAATGTTTAAAATAATTGTATGATTTATATTGTTAAAATATATCCATCTAAGCAAATGAAAGAGAAAATTGATTGATAATTGGTTAGGATTTAAGATTTAAGTAACGGGTTTTTGGGGATAATGGCATAGTTATATAGATAGATTTGAGGGAAATACTTGTTTTAAAATATTTAGTTGTGTTAATTGAAAAATAAGATTTGTTAATGATTTGCTTTAATATATGACCGGAGCAAAAGCTTCATTTTAAAAAGATGTGTTTTATGTTTTTGTTTTAAAAATTAAAAAAATATATAAAAAAAACTTGGCAAGCATCAAATTGTAATTCAAATTTGTTCAGTTCTGAATTGAAAGGATTGCTAAATCGGTACAAAGTCTACAATTTCAATTAAGTGGGTGACATCCTTTTCTTTTGTCCTACACTTCCATATCCACTCTAGTAGGGAGCAGAAGGACTTGAATTATAACTGAAAATCATTTCACCAAGCCACCACGTTCCGTTAGGACTTAATGATGCTGGAACTGCTGGCCAGAAATGGTTTGCACTCCAACAGTTTGAGCCTGGCTCTGTGAGACGGAGTGAGCTCCCCTAGCTCCTGCCCTCTCAGCAGTTCAAAAGCATGCAATATTGCGAGTAGACAAATGAATACCACTTCACTGGGAAAAAAACATCATGTGTACAGAGAGCAGAAGCTGGCAATGGATCTGGCCAGACACGAGGCATCACAACACAAGGCGAGGCGAGACTGGTAGAGAAACCTGGAACAGCTAGCAACCTGAGCACTGCTACTTAATTGGTGTAAAGCTAATTCACCCCCAATGGTGCACCAAGGACAGCCACGCAAGCGCCAAACAGAATGAACTAGCAATCTAGGCTGTCAGGGCTGCATTGTGTCTAGCATGTGTAGATTTCCCTGACATTGCATGCCACACGCTAAATAAATAAATACATTAAAAAATCAGCAATCACTAAGGTGATTTGACAAGGAAAGAAACCTTAAACTAGAGCTTACCAGAGAGTCACTGGATGCCTGACAATTCCCACCTGGTTCTGCATAGTCTTGCTTGTTTTTGGGAGAGGTGGCAATAAGGAGATTGACAACAGGCAGTTTGGTATCTGGATCCTATGAGATACAAAATATTAGAGCCTATAAATGGAGGTTTTAAACCTAATGTTTCAAGCTACGTACAAGGTGCACTTTTAAAAAAAGAGACACAAGCGGACTCTCTACCACCAGCAGTATTTCACTGCTGCTGTTTCTCAAGTCTAATCGTGCCGTGTTAGCATGTTCATTCAATAATTCATTACTCTGAGGGAAAAAATCTTGCTCAGGACACAACACATAAGCACACACACACACATCTGTGAGATCACTCTGCTTGACTTTTGAAAACTACTTGTCTCATACAAACAGAATAAAAAAAGATAAAGCATATTTTAAATAAGCTACCAAGTGGGAGGGAAAGTCAACAAAGGCTTTGCAGTTTCAAAGGAATACATGCATGGCAAAATCTACAATTTTTCTTTCTGTATATTACAGAGAGAGAGGGGGGGAGGGAGGGAGGGAGAGGGAGAGGGAGAGGGAGGGAGGGAGGGAGGGAGGGAGGGAGGGAGGAGAGAGAGAGAGAGAGAGAGAGAGAGAGAGAGAGAGAGAGAGAGAGAGAGAGAGAGAGAGAGAGGGGGAGAGAGAGAGAGAGAGGGAGAGAGAGAGAGAGAGAGAGCCAGAGAAAGATACTTGAAAAATGCAAGTTTGTTTGCAATTTGAAACCAGTTTTGGTACAGCCAACAAATTTAGGAGGGAACTAAATATGTGGTTTCTGCATGTCCCTCCTCTATTTTAAAGGAAGAAAATATTAATGTACTGTACTAGAAAGCATTTGCGATGCAGTGTTTTCACGAAAAATCAACGCTAAACAACCTAAGCAAAAGCAGCTTTTGGAGGCAATATAAACAAAATGCCAGGTCCCAATCCCATTTTAGCCAAATATGCACTGTTAAAGATGAAAAGCTAGTGCATCCAGAAATGCCTTCTTTTAGAAATGATCTTCTAAAAATCTCTGAAAGCTCAAACTGCCTAAGGAGCTGCTGATACAGTTCTACAGAGGAATTATTGAGTCTGTCATCTGCACCTCTATAACTGTCTGGTTTGGTTCTGCAACCCAACAAGACAGACACAGACTTCAGAAGATAATTAGAACTGCAGAAAAAACAATTGCTACCAATCTGCCTTCCATTGAGGACCTGTATACTGCACGAGTCAAAATGAGGGCTGTGAAAATATTTACAGACCCCCTCACATCCTGGACATAAACTGTTTCAACTCCTACCCTCAAAACGACGCTATAGAGCACTGCACACAGAACAACTAGACACAAGGACAGTTTTTTCCCAAATGCCATCACTCTGCTATACAAATAATTCCCTCAACGCTGTCAAACTATTTATTAAGTCTGCACTACTAATAATCTTCTCATCGTTCCTACCACCCATCTCCTTCCACTTATGACTGTATGACTGTAACTTTGATGCTTGGATCCTTACGATTTATATTGATATTGTTTCCTGATTGCTTATTTGTACCCTATGATTATCATTAAGTATTGTACCTTATGATTCTTGATTAACGTATCTTTTCTTTTATGTACACTGAGAACATATGCACAAATTCCTTGTGTGTCCAATCACACTTGGCCAATAAAAACTTCTATTATTCTATTCTATTATTCTATTCTATTCTATTCTATTCTATTCTATTCTATTCTATTCTATTCTATTCTATTCTATTCTATTCTATTCTATTCTATTCTATTCTATTCTGAATTAGACTTTCAGGATATTGCCACCCAACGTTTCCAATGCTCTCCTCCCACACACAGATACTTTCCCAAACCTACAGATCAGTGATCTTTCTTAATAAGTTATTTAAGGCTATTTTGGTGATCAAATATTCAGTTTTGTTTTAACCTCTATTACTGATACTTTTATCTTTTTCAGCACCTATCTATAAAGTAACATTCTGTTTATTTCACTGTTACTCTGTTTTTCAGGCAAGTGCAAACAAGGTCTAACAAACATAGCAACTTCTCCCGCCCTAAGCATGCAACCCCAACATTTGACATTGGAGAAACAGTTTAGTGGAGGAACAGTCATACGTGTTTTAAAAGGTACCAGCTTTCACCCACCTTTCCTATGACCGAAGTGGTGAGGATGGGGTGGTGAGGTATCCCTTGCTCTTGCTGGATATATGCTGGCACAACGGAGTACTCCTTTGTAGGTTGGTGAGAGGCAGAGGATATGATTTCCTTCTTCAGCTTCACTGGCGGTGGTAGCTGTGGCTGTGGCTGCAGATGCAGTTTCTCCTGCTTGGGCATCTCTAAGCCCAGGGATTTGGGCACTTCAGTCCACTCGCTAGTCAAAGAAGATTCCTTCAGTGCCACAGGAAAGGAAAGGAAGAGACATAAGCCACCTTATACTGGCTCAGCCAATTTGTCTATCGAATTCAGAATCATATGGGACAATTACTGTGAATAATTCCACCAGAGTGGTAGTAATGGGGGGACTTTTCCTATTCTGACATCAACTGGGAAACGAATTCTGCAACGAGATCCCAAGGATAGGACAAGAAGCAATGGTGGAAGTTTGTCAGGAGGAGAGCCAACCTGAAAATAAGGAGGAATTTCCGGAGAGTGGAAATTATTAAGCAGTGGAACCACTTTATTTTATTTTATTATTTATTTATTTATTCACTTATTTATCTAGCAAGCTTCTTAACAGTCTATTGCCCTCATAAAAGGGCTCTTGCCTTCTGGAGTTGGGGGTGCTCCACCAATGGAGGTTTTTAGGGCGGGAAAAACTGGACGGCGATTTGTCCAAGATGGTATGAGGATTCCTACCTTGGGAAGGGGAGTTGATTAGAAGAGCTCCAAATGTCCCTGGTCCAGGCCTTATGATTCTATGAATCTATGAACTAACAGAGTGGTTCCAGATTAGGAAGAAACCATCCCAATTAAGGGTTGAAGATGGCCAGGGATGAACCTGGAACTGTTCCACAAGCAAATGTACACTGGCCCTCCCTGGACTTTTTTTTTATACAGGTGGTCCTCTTTTACGAACGGTAATTGGGACTGTGATCTCCATTGCTAAGCAATACAGTCATTAAGACAGTGTGTCACATGACCGTGCCAATTTATGACAGTAGTTCTGGCAGTCCCAGTTGCTGTCAATAGACAAATTCCACAGTCACAACATCCCATGATTGTCATTTACGACCTGCTGGCTTCCCCATCGACTTCCCTCGTTAGAAGCAGGTCATGAAGGTTGAAAATGAGATCACATGACAGCAGGACACCGCAACATCACAACCGAGAGCTGGCTGCCAAGCACCTGAATCACAGTCACATAACAACAGGTAGTCCTCGATTTACAACAGTTCACTTCGTGACCATTCAAAGTTACAACAGCATTGGAAAAAGTGACCTATGACCAATTTTCACACTTAGGACCATTTGCAGCATCCCCATGGTCACATGATTTACAGATGCTTGGCAACTGATTCACATTTATGACGGCTGCAGTGTCCCGGAGACATGTGATCATCTTTTATGACCTTTTGACAAGCAAAGTCGATGGGGAAACCAGATTCACTTAACAACCATGTTACTCATTTAACAACTGCAGTGATTCACTTAACAAATGTGGCAAGAAAAGTCATAAAATGGGACAAACTCACTTAACAATTGTTTCACTTAGCAACGTAATTTTGGGGCTCAATTGTGGTCATAACTCGAGAACTACCTGCATGGGGTCTCTGTGATTGCCACAATCATAACTCATCATAACTTTTGCTGAACAAGTGGATGTTAAATGAGGACTATCTGTACCTCCATGTATAAAACCAAAATTTAGAGATGGGTGGTAGCATTAGCCACAAGTTGTTTCACTGTTGAAATTTTAAGCCAAGAAAATCTCAGAAGCCAAAATTTTTGTCACTGAATAGGAAGAGGGGGAAAGGAGGGTCAAAAATATCTCTTTATTTTACCTCTATAGAGCAGAAATCAACAAGCTTTGAAGTGCTATTTTTATGTGATGTCCCAGGCATCCTTCCCATCTTATTTCTAAAAATTGTCTGAAATCTAACAAGCTTTTAATAAACTCATAAAAGTGCGGTGAAATCTTTCAACATTCCATCCGTTAAAAGGAGGGGAAAAAAACCAAACGAGGAACAGGATACACAAACAATGTTTTATTACTCAAGATTTCTGTTGCAAAAGTACAGAAACTATGTCTTATAGCCACGTGAAAATTCTTGCTGTCAGTTTCAACTAGAACCATCTTTTTTCTTTCCTAGCCCCCAACTGCATGTTACCTGCAGAGTCCAAATCAGTTTATTTATTTATTTTTGCACCAAAGGATTGTGTTTTTAATCTTAATCCAAGTATTTTAATTAATTCCAAGTGGCTTTTGTGCAATTGATAGTTTCTTGCTGTCTTAAAAACTCAGGAAATATTATCAGTTCAAACTAAGGGCAGCAGTTAAGGCTTATTTACTGATGAGAAACATACCTATGTTGATATTTATTTATTTATTTAGCCTATCTCACAGAAAAGTGATACTAAGTTTTGCACAATAAAAAGAATCATAAAATCAAAATATTAAAACAACTACAATTAAAAGATGACAACAACAGTAATATAATAGCCAAGAAAAATGATATTAAAAACAATGTGGTTATCTCATTAGATTGCCATTCCCTTGAGATCCCCAAGCCTAATTTTACTTAATTTTTAAATTAATTGATCTCCATCTGTATATACCAGATATTCTAACACATATTCCCACCTATCCCTCTGGCAGAACAGAAGGGGAATGAAAAGTGAAATAAATGGATGGATGGGAGGATCAAAATTCAGATGGTTGACAACGGACTTATATTTATGACGATTGCAGTGTCCAGGGTTATGCAATCACCTTTTGTGACCTTCTGACAAGCAAAGTCAACGGGAAAGCCAAATTCACTTAACAATCATATCACTAACTTAACAACTTCAATGATTCGCTTAACGACTATGGTAAGGGAGGTCGTAAAATGGGGCAAAACTCACTTAACAATTGTTTCATTAAACAAGAAGAGATTTTAGGCTCAATTGTGGTTGTAAATCGAGGACTATCTGTAGTAAATTTAAGACACTCCCTCCTAAAAAGGGGAAGAATTGATAGAAAAACACATAGACAAAATTCCTATAAAGTTTCCAACTCCCATGCCTGGTTACCCTATGATTGCCCAACGCCAACTGAAACCAGTCCTTGAGATTTCCTTCTTTCCTGTAACTGTGACACACTTACAGAATCCATACACGAAAAAAGGGAAAGGGACCCAGACCATCACTTCCTCCCATTCAGCCCTGGGGAAACTGTAGCTCGAATGACAAAATGGAACGTTTATTATCTTAAGGACTTAGTTGTCCACCAGGGAAGGCAACACAAAAACAATGCCAAAGTATCAACAGATTGGTCTCTACACAGATGAAAAATGTCTAATAGTTTATCGGAGCCAGCTTGGAAGAGAGGAGGAGGAGAAAAGAAATGCTAATAGAAATACGAAAAGGAGACAATGGGGAGGAAGGAGAAAAAAACAATTCTTTTATTCTTCATGCAAACTTGAGAATGAAGACATTAGCCCAGTAGCCCTTACATCCCCTCCAAGCAGAGCTTAGTTAAAGATTTAAGTTTGAGGGGAGAAAGAAAAACTCCTCTGTGGTTTTTTTAAACCTTATTCTTAAGACCTTGCCAGGTTGTTATTTTTTTGTGAATTATCACAATCACCGCCATTGTTTTCCTTTCAGGATACTGGTTGAAATGAACCAAGGGGAAATTCCTATAACAAGTCAAGCAGGCAAAACGCCTGGCATCCCTTCAACAGCTCTTGTGCGCAAATTTACCTTTCTGTTATTCCCAAGCACAGGGAAAATGTTTTCGTTTCCCCATCCATTCATCTCTGCTTATAGAGCCTTTGAGGTCACCCTAACACTGGAAATTCCAACATAAGAAAAGTCGGCCTTGCCTACCAGAGCCCAGAGAAGAATAAGGCCCTAGTTACCTCTTTGAACTCAAGAGGGTAAAAGCCAAAGGATCCTATTGGCTAGGATGCTATCCTAAGCAGTAGGTCACAGATTATTTCTTAATGATTTCTAGTCCCAAGAAATAATACATCGTCTCACAATTACATATTCAATTATGATACAGTGAAATTTACCTTTACAAATTGTCTCAATGCCCATTAAAAATATATTAAGGGGAATGTCATTTTCAGTCCTTGGCCTCATTTTTTTGTCTATACACCCATAGGAAAGGGTGCTGGTTTGTATGTCTTTTGACTGAAAACCACTACATTTTCTAGTTTTAAAAAGTCAAAAATGCTGACCTGAAAACTATATTATTATTATTCCTGACCATTCCAAATTGCCTGCAAGGAAAACTACACATTTCAAGTTAGAAAGCAGGATTGAGACTGGTAATTTGGATTAGAATTCACAAATAGTTCAGACTAGAAAAGCATCCGTAATGTCTCTTCTCTAGATGGGCAATCGGGACCCTAATCTTACAATAAAGACAGTAAATGCCCTAGACTGAACAGAAAATTGAAATCTATAGCTGACAATCAATATTCCTCTGCTCTCCACAGAATTACCTCAAAGGTTCTTAGATAAAACCTCTATTTCTAGAAGAAAATCTTTCCAAAGACTCACAACACACTGTGAAGGAACTTATACGCAAGCTCTTTAATTTGCAAAGTTTATGCCACTCTTAGAACAAAGTTGTGGAATAGAAGTTCTCAGTTTCTGTTGCTAAAGATAAGAATGATAGAAGACTAGTTTTCTAAAAATAGTAGAAATAAAAATAGTAAAAGACTAATTTTGTTTTTAAACAAAAACCAGAAGTAGTCTTCCAAGGTATTTTTCTTTTACGATTCTTTGTCTTTTTCTGTAAATACTTAGATAGCATGTCCATTTTCTTTCTTCCAACTCATCTATCTTCCAAAACAGTTTTTAAATGTTTTTCTTTATTTTTACTATGGACTGCAGCAGATCTCTTGTTTATAAGTCCAGATAGAATAGCAAATGAGCGAGACAATAAAGTCAAGATTAGTGATCAAAAATAGGTCAACACAAAACCACCCAGGGCAAAATTTATGGAATATCAAACACAACTAAGGCGGTAAAACAACAGATTATTTAGAAATCTGTTTCCTGGTGGCTCAGCAGACTGATAGCATTGTGATTAACACCAGCTGTCTGCAATTACTGTAAGTTCGAATCTCACCAGGCTCAAGGTTGACTCAGCCTTCCATCCTTTCTAAGGTAGGTAAATTGAGGACCCAGTTTGTGGGGGCAATAAGCTGACTTTGTATAAATATACAAAAGTATGAAGGCTATTGCTTAACGCATTGTAAGCCGCCCTGAGTCTCCGGAGAAGGGCGGCATATAAATCAAATTAAAAAAAAAAAATGTATGTCCTTGCTCAAGTACTTCTCTGGGTTTCTTCACCTCTACGGCTGAAGAAAAAAACAACAGTATCCAATTCATCTTAGCAGATACATAAGAGTCCATGCATCTCTTTTTGCATTCCCTCTATGTTGCCGCTTACTCGTTTCATTTATAACTATGGATGTAGCTTATACAACGCTTAGTCTTGCATGCAAACAACCGTTCCAAAGTCATGCCAAGTGCAGATGTTTCATAGTGTAAAAAATTCATCATTTCGAGAATCTAGGCCCGTGATTGCGAACCTGTGGCACGTGTGCGACAGGTGGCATGTGGAGCCATATCGGTGGGCACACGAGCATTGCCCTAGCTCAACTGCAGCACACCCCGGCTAACTGGTGGGACCGGAAGTCAGCAAACAGGCCATTTCCAGCCTCCAGAGGGCCTCTGGGGGGGGTGGGAAAGGCCGTTTTCGCCCTCCCCAGGTTCCTAGAAAGCCTCTGGAGCCTGGAGAGGGTGAAAAACAGGCCTACCAGGCCCACCATGCCATTGCGTGCCAAAGCCTGGGGAGCGTGGGGGAGGGGTCACACACGCATGGGCAGGGGGTGGGGCACATTGAATTATGGGTGTGGGCACGCACATGCATGACACACACACACACACACACGCTTTTCGCACGCGACGGCAAAAAGGTTAGCCATCACTGATCTAGGCCTTCTATTCTCAGCAGATTAAAACTGTTTAGCAAGTGTGCATAAGGAAACATTTCCAAGTAACCGACCCAAGTTATAACCCGAGCCACTGACACTTATATGACCAATTTGCTCAAATCCTATATGATCTAAATTAAGTCAACACAGAACCAAGAGAGCAAACTCTTTCCTGCTGGCTCTTCCTTAGTTCTTACAACTTTCATAGTCTACAGCTATATAGCTCAGAATTAAAGCCCACCATTGCAGTCAAATAAATGGGTGCTGAATTCATTTCTCCATATAAGGAAGTAAAGAAACTGGGGTTAATCTCGGTAAGTAAAAGCCATGCTTGAAAAAAAGAAAATTCCAACTTTCTCCAAATCTAAATGTTGGCTACATTCAGGAATAAGAACTGAGCTGAAACAACTGGTCAAGCTGGTGATCTCTTTAGAAGATTTTGTGCAGATTTATCTGCTGTTGTATAAAGCCTACTTGCTTTTGCATGTTTTGATTCTACCTCGTGGTGTCTTAAATCTGACCTTGGACAGACAAAAAAATATTTGCCTTGTTTGTTTAATAAACCTTATATTTTTTCCCACATTTTACCGTATCTGGATGGTTTCTTCCTGTATTTTAATATGCATTCAAATTAACAAGATCAGGATAAATACCTTGCTCCAGAACTGGCAATACTATAATACAGTCAAATCTTCACAGGATTAACCAAGGAACATTATTTTAAGTGGCATAAATGCCAAATCAGCAGGGACTGCTTCATAGCAGGAAGTCCTGGATGTAAACTTCTAACCTCTGCACTACCTCGGCTCTTGTTCTGGATGTAAAAGAAGCAAAGCTTGTTATATCTAAAAGAAAAATCCTACAAATCAAATCCAGAGAAATGTGACCAAACTCAGAGAGAGAGTCCGCACCAGTGCAGGACAAAGAGTGAAGCTGGAAGTAAAAAACAATACCCTCCAAAACAACAATGTTCCTTTTCAGATCATTCTTTTTAAATATATTAAATATAACAATAAAATACAAACAAAACAATATAAAAGAAAAAAATAGAAGGTACTACAAATGATCTCTTCTTCCTATCTCCCATTTCTTATCTATAAACAAATCCTTAAAATCTCGTCATTTCCATTATGATGTCATCAAAAGTCCATTAAGTGATAACAATGTATCTATTTTAATCTTGACCAAATAAACCAACTTTATATTCCTTACTTTTACTTCTAACAATCGTAAACTGGAGTTCCTTTAAATAGTGTCTAGAATTTGATTTCCTTTTATTTTTTCTTTGCCCTTTCTCACAAAATGCTTCAAAGCTTTAACAAATCTCTTCTATAAAACCAATATAGGAAAATTATCCAGGTCACTTTCTTAGTTTGTTATTTGTATATCTCTTATAATCATTAAC
Organism: Pituophis catenifer annectens; assembly: GCF_029215685.1. Taxonomy (NCBI): domain Eukaryota; kingdom Metazoa; phylum Chordata; class Lepidosauria; order Squamata; family Colubridae; genus Pituophis; species Pituophis catenifer. Next base: position 171,842,040 of record NW_027256882.1, read on the forward strand.
ACATCAGTTTTTTATATATCCAGTGTAATGTCTTTTTCCATGTCATTCTTGTAGCCTTCAAATCAATCTCAAATCTTGCTGGGTAAAATTTGTTCTTCTCCCACAGTAGCTTTTAGACACAGAAAGGCACAAACTCTTAAATGCTGTAAAACGTATTGATCCAAAGAATTCCACTGGTGCCAGTTTGCCTCTATATTCAATTCAAAGTGTCGACTGTGGCCTATAAAGCGCTACATGGCATGGGGCCAGGCTACCTATAGAACCGTCTTTGTCGCATTAAGATTGGTGTCCTGAGAGCCCTCTCTTTGTCTTTTTAATTAATTTCTAACAGAATTTAATAATCTTTGACTCCTTTTAAATTCTACATTTTCCAAATTTGTAATTGTTAGACGGTGTTTTTATATTTTAACAGTTTATTGTACACTGCCCAGAGGCTCTCTCCAAGAAACATGGGTGATTCAAAAATGTGAAGAAAATAAATAAATAAACCTTTAAATGCATGTGATCAATCTACATAAACCAGAGGAAGTGCATACAGTGGCAGTATTGGTTGAAGTTAATGAGTCCACCACTGTTACTCAATGTACATATTCTCCCTTTGTATATGTGATCACAGATAATCTGTTTGGGCTAAAACAGGAACACATATAGTGGAGTTACTGACTGCATTCCCTATAATACCCTGAATATTGTCTGGCAATTTTAATGCAGGAATTGATCTAATGACAAGGGGAAATGAATTATTATGGCATTATCCTGTCGTGTTATTTTGTCACTGCCACCAGATCAACCTTAAAACAAAAGATTTCAAACACAAATCAATTGAAATCTGCTATTCACCTCCAGGAGGTATTTATAAACAATCAATTTCAGGCTGCCCATCCCTGGAATAAAGAAACCTGAGTTGATCAATCCTGACAATACATAGACATTAGATCTGACAATTAGACAACATGCTTTTGAACAAAATGCACATACTGCAACACGACCTACAACATGCAAGGCTTTGTTAATAGGAACTCTTGATACCCACACTTAGCATAGAGAAGTATGAAATGGCTTACAACATACCGGTACTACATGATGAAAAGAAAACTCTATTGATAGCAAGTAGCAAAGTGATGATAGAGAACACAATAAAACAAATGAGAAGGTGCACCAACCATTGCAAACTGCAGGCACCGTCTCCACCGGCACTTCTGCTGCTTGAGGTTCTGCCCTCCAAATTTGGGCTTGTCACAACAGAAATCACAGCGGCCACAGTCTGTTTTCAGCAGACAGGCTTCACATTCACCACACTTCTGGTTTTGCTGATTTTTGGAAGAATGCTACGAGAAGGAAAAGGGAGCTATCAAGCCAGGAAGAATATGCTGCAAAGCCTAGTACAGTATCTAAGTAATCCAGTTATTTCTAAAAGGCGTGAAGTTTATAAACTCTGTACTATATGAGAATTAGGAAATAAATCTATCTCAAATGCAATTAAAGCATAAACAATTCAACCAGCCTGCACAACTAAATATCTACGGAGATTCTCAGTCATCCAGGTCATGGCTGTCCCAAACGTGCTTTTTCAAGAGGCAACTGGACTTTCTTTGTTTTTCCTTGAAGACATTTTGCTTCTCATTCAAGAAGCCCGGAACTGAAGAAGCTTCGTGGATGAGAAGCGAAACATCTTCAAGGAAAAACAAAAAAGTCCAGTTGCCTCTTTAAAAAAGCATGCTTGGGAAACCATGACCTGGATGACTGAGAATCTCCATAGACAATTCAGCCCGCTGTATTCTTTTTCAGAAATCTTAGAACCATTGCGTATTGCAGGAATTTTTAAACTATGAAGCCAGTTGTTATAGTAAATTTTAGAAAATCAAGGAAATGAAAATTGTTCCCTGGACCTAGAATGACCAACGTAGCTCTTACAGTCTAACAAGAAACAGGGATTCAAATCTGTACTTCTGAAGAATATAGCTGCAATATCTCTTACTTGTTATAGCTATACCAATGATCACTGAGTAAGGACACAGACCTTTGTATCAAGTTTTAGCTGCTCAGAGTTATGTAAATTCAACTTGTTCAACATGCTAGTTTGATCTACTATAACCATACAGTGCTACCTGGAAGAAAGAAAAGTATTAAGACGAAAAGTGACAATCTTCAAGGACTGTACACTCAAATCTTCCTTTTCTTTCTTATGTTATGTATTTGTCAAGAATTATTGTTCTAAGATTATTGAAATTGGATCAGGTATTTTATTGCTGTCTCTGCCTCTTTGGAGAGTGACAGACTTACAAAACTCTACAAAGCAAGTTCTATAGCTACTCACTTTCCTTCCTCCCACTTTGGCTACTCATAGCCCATTGGACCCCAATAAAGAATCTGTTTTGCACTTCACATGGGAGTGTGGATTTGCTTTGCAGTGGATTCACCTAGTCCTCATCAGCTGATGAGTTCACCTATTTAACCCGTTTGCCCAACCTGTTAACTCAAAATTGGCCACGTTCCAGATAAATCCGAAAACCAAAAAAAGAAACACATTTTACCACACTGTTCTTGAGTTTAGCCACAGGATGCTTGGGAGGACGGCCCATTTTCTTCCTCTCTTTCGCCACTCCCAATTGCTTCTTCTGTTGGGAGGAACCCAACATAAGTTAGTGGCTGGGAGGACTTGAAATTCTTACTTGTTCCCCAAGACATTTTTAGTTCAGAAAGTTGGAAAACATTGCGGCATTCTTCTCCCACTGAAAGACTCTCTCTGCAGTTTGTGGGGTGTACTTTGAAGTACAAAAAAGACCCAGGATTACATGCCTTGCATCATAGCATAGCCAAATGAAATGAGTAAAGGACTAATTAGGGAAGATGATTCCAAGAAGTGTTATGGAGCAAGCGCAGTGATTTTGATGCCTTTTATTAATACCATCTAGATTTTAAACATGTAAACTTAATCCTCGACTCACGACCACAATGGAGCCCAAAGTTTCTGTTGCTAAGTAAGACCGTTAAGTGTATTTCTCCCCATTTTATGACCTTTCTTGCCACAGTTGTTAACTGAACCACTGCGGTTGTTAAGTTAGTAACTTAGCTTACTAACTTAAGTTGTTACGTTAGTTGCTAAATTGATAAGCAAATCCGGCTTTGCCATTGAATTTAATTGTCAGAAGGTCACAAAAGGTGATCCCATGACCCTGGGACACTGCAACCATTATAAATAAATGCCAGTTGCCAAGCATCCAAATTTTGATCACTTGACCGTGGGGATGCTGCAATGGTCAGAAGTTTGAAAAACGGTCACAAATCACTTTGTTCAGTGCTGTTGTAACTTTGGTCACTAAACAAATGGTTTTAAGTTGAGGACTACCTGAATAAGGTAACTGATTTGGAAAAATGATAAGTTCCCTCTGCCCCTTTAATGTACATTTTGAACAGGGCTGTTTTAGATTCAAGTACACCACACTGGGATGCCTCTTCCTCTACTGCTTCAAAGCCCACCCTGGCTACTCTTAGCAGTTCCTAGCACCGCTGTTCCTAAAACCTGCTGGAGCCATACTCTCCCAGCTCAGGAGTCACAGTCCCAAGCACCACTGGGATCAATTTGGCCTTTATTTTTCCAAATCCTAGTTCCTCCAATTCCTCCTTCAGGCCCATGTACATCTCCAGCTACTCATATTCTTTCTTCCTGGTGTCACTGTCACTTGGTACTGCTACATCTCTCACCATCACTGTTTTCTGCTCCTTGTCTACTATCACGATGTCTGGTTGACTAGCCAGTACCTGCCTATCTAACTGGAAATCATACAGGATCTTAGCTCTGTTATTCTCCATGACTTTCTGTGGAATCTTCCACCAGGCTTGGGAGGGTCTAGTCCATACTCTGTGCAGATGTTGCTGTATATAATGCCAGCTACTTGGTGGTGCTGTTTAGTACTGGTAGATACAGAGAGTCTGTACCTTGGATCCTTAGTATAGTAGGCCCCTGCTTCTCTGGATATGGTGTTTTAGTGCCTGTTCTTCTGCTGCTAATATCAGTGCCTCAGTGCTGTCTTTCACTCCAGCCTTTTCCAGCCACTGGTAGAATTTCCCAATATTGGCCATCACACTATCTGTAAATGATTCATCCCATCCACGATCTTGTCTTGCCCTGACACTGTTGTGGCTCCGATCACCAGCCTGTGTTATCAGCAGGAGAGGACTCCGAGAATGAAGGAGAGGAGTTGGCAAGGCCTCCCTCTCCAGGACCCTCCTCTCTGGCAATGCCTCCGGTGTCCTCCAAAGGCCAAGAGATAGGCCCGGGGCCAAGCACTTCCACGCAGCCGCAGGTGGACAGTAATGATGATGAGTCTTGGCTGGACCCTCGACAGCGTCACAGAGATAAGCGCATGCAGCAGAGGAAGAGGCGTGCCAGGGATTAGGCTGAGTCACTGGACCACACCCCACAGGGTATAAAAGGGGGGTGTGGTGGCCGTTCAAGCTCTGTGACGAGCAAAAACTGATATTGAACATACCTTTCTGCATTGCTGGACTTTTGAATATTCTTTTATCTGTTGTGTGTTGGCTTTGAAAAACACTCCCTTCGTAAGTAAAAGACTCTTGGCAGCCAGCCACTGGGTTGCTGACAATTCTGCTCTTAAAGAAACCTTTGTCGGCTGGTTTATTTCACTATTGACTGTCTGTGGGGATGTGTGTGTGAGACGGGGACAGAACAGACACTTCCTCTGTTTGATCCTCCTCCCATGTCTGCTTCTGCCTCAGGTATTATTTCAGCAGCTTATCTTTGGTGAAATATTACTGAGGTATTCCTGGATGCTCTGAGTTTCATCCAAGATGGTGGACTACTAGACCCAGCCCACTTTCTTCCATCTGATGTAGCCTCTGGGTTGGGATGGAAATTTCCATACATTGTGAAGAGCTTCCAGGTCTCAACTTGGCCAGCTACCATACTCTCCTTTGGTCAGTTCACTGTATCAGCAGAATATCTTATGACCAGCAGAGTGTATGTGTTGATGATATGGATCTTGTTCTTCACATTGAGCTGGCTCTTCATAATCTGTCTGATGGTACTTGGATGTTGCTATTTTCCTTGCCTCCTCATTGTGATATCACTGTGGGATACCAATGTACATGTAGCTTGTCTATATGGCTGCTATGTGACCGACCGGTAGCCCCACTGTCTTAATTATCTCCTCTCTCTTTACTATGATCCAGCCACCTCTATGAATGACCTCCCAATGTCCTCTCAGTAGATCAATGTCAGGTAGATCTGTGAGCTGATGTCTTATTCATTCTTAGCACAGAGCTTTATGTCATCCATATAGAAGAGGTGGCCAATGGTAGTTCCACTCTTGAACTTGTATCCATATCCAGTCATTGTGATTATTTAGCTGGGGGGGGGAGTTTCAAGCTCGTGCTGAACAGCAGCAGGGACAGGACATCACCTTGGTACATGACATGATCACTTGTGCAAACTTTCTTGAACTGATTTCCAATGTTGTCTTCAACAGTCCTACTGGGTTCTTGAGTAAGGTCCTTAATGTTATGTTGACTTTACATAGTACCTGGAATTCACAGAATCGTGTGTGCGGCACTCAGTCCAAAGCTTTCCAGTAGTCACTCCAGACTGCTCTCAGATTGGTCTCTCTAGATCATGGGTTTGGGCGATTGTTTTATCTATGAGCAACTGGTGTTTTGAGCTTCTATGTAGTATTGTTTCCAATGCCCTTCTGAGCTGTGCTCACATACTGGCCCATATGGTCCTGTAACTTGGCAGCTACAATGCCTGATAGGATTTTGCATGTTATGGGGAGGCTGGTTATTGTTTGGCAGTTGGCTGGTATTGTTTCCTTGGGAGAGGGGATATTTCATGATCAGCATTGTCCTTTCTTATGTTAGCCAGTCTGGATAAGAACTTCTTGCTAGCAGCTGGCTTGTCTGTGCTACTAGGCATTCATGCCCTGCTTTTAATTTTTTTAGCAAGTAGGTATTGATCATCTGGGGCAGGTGTTGTCCAATTCTTCAAGTTCTTGACTTGCTACTGGACGTCTGCTACTGTGATAGTGACTGGTTCCTATTCTGGAAGATAATTATGGTCTGTTCTCAAATCCTGCAGCCACTTTGTACTGGTGTTATGTCTCTTCTCTTTCTCTCATGTTATTCTGTTATTGTTCACCAGTTGTTGCAATTGAGAGTACACCTTGGACAGTTCTTGGGGGAATAAAGTGTTTTATCTTCTTGGCTTTGTTTCTCTAATATAGCTCCTTAGCCTAGCAGTCAGTGCTGAGTCTTTGTTTAGCAGTCTATAGGGCTTGGGAGTTAGGTCCTTGTTGTTTTTTTTAGTAGCCGAGTCTTATTCTTAATCACCACACACTTCTGTAATTCAACCAGCTGGCTAACCTTTGAGTTGCCATAATTTTAGCCATTAATCTCATTTTAAGGGGAAGGGTGTGTCTATGGTAGTGGTTATATACTGCTGTTCTTGATCATGTAGGCAAGCATCCCCAGGATTACAGTGGCTGTAAGGTATACAAGTTCATTGGTTTGAGTTATGGTGGTAGCAGGGATTGTCATGAGGGCTCTATTGGCATCTTCTAGCCTACTATTTGATGGTACTTCTCCACTGAGCCTTGGTAATCGGCCCCAAGAGCTGACTCTAAATATCGTAGTTTATCCATGGATCTTGTGCCTCATATTAGCTACAGTGAGCTATGGTGACTCAGTGGTTACAATGCCGTATTGCAGGATAACTGTGCCCACAGCCAGGACTTTAATCCTGAACAGCTCAAGGACCAGCTAAAAGTGCTTTTGCTCTTGCTACTGAGCTTTGTAATGGAGGGGATGACAGTGACATTCCAGCTACAGGTGTTGGTTGCATATCCAATTGTTCTTCAAGATGTTCTTGAGTCTGGGATGTAATGATGTTGTGGCCCATCAGTGGCCTGTGCGGATTGTAGCTGACTCTGACAGCGAGGAGGCTGGTGTGGTGTTGCGCCAGCAGCCTGTGCAGCTGGCACTCAAGTCGAACAATGAAGAGGCTGGAGAAGATGTGGTGTCAGAGGCAGGGATTCAGCCAGGGCCTTCAGAACCTCCAGAAGCTCCTTTAAGTGAAGAGGACGAAGAGGAGGAGCCCCTTCTCGATGCACAGGCGTGCAGAGAGGCCAAAAGGCAGGAGTGGCTCCTCAGGAGGAGATCTTCTCAAAAGTAAGGCTTGGGGCTAATTGGCCACTCTCTTAGCCTATTTAAGGAGGAACACCAACTGAAGCAATTTGTAGGGAACAACTTTAGTTCACTCTACTTCACGTCTGGGTTCTCTGCAAATTACTTCTGGGCTTTCTGACAATCTTAGTAAGATTGTGATTACTTTACCTTTGGTTTCTTGTAGGCTGTTATGAAAGTTTATTAACAGCCTTTGTTTTGGGAAAGACTGAGCTATTTTAGTAAATTAAGTTTTGTACAAACTTTGTGTGTGCTGTATTCTTTGGGGTCCGTAGCTGGGGCAGAACAAATGAGTAGTTGGTCTACCTCAAGTTGTGAGAGCAGTTTCCTCTTTGCTATGTTGAAGCTCTGGGTAAATAACTGTTTCTCAGTTAGTGTGGATACAAATCTTTTATCTATAGATCCCTCATAGGTTTCATATATCCTCTCTCATTAGGGATGTTGTTATAGTAGCATTCCATCAGTTCCTGGTTCTCTTGTCTCACCCATGTATAGTTTGTTCCAGTAGCCCACTTAATTATCAGATTTTGTCCTGGTTCCTCAGCATCCAACACAGATTGTATTAATCTAGACAACATCTGAGTCAGATGTTGACTTTTCTAATTCACCTAACTCTCATCTGAGGAAGATGAAGCATTAGGGAGTCTTTTTCCAGAGATTACCAGTAATGTAGGTATCAACCAGGATTTAAACCGGTCTCCTACATCCCAGGCGACACTCTAACCACTACATTATCCAGTCACTCTAGAGATAAGGTATCTCTAGAGTCCCACCAATTACTCTATGAAACTACTACTACAATACTCAGTTTCAGCCAGAACACAAAAAAAATCCAAATGAGTGAGAGTTAGTTGGAGCTGAAGCAACACTTGTCATGCAAGAGTAGTTTTTCCTTAAACCTGAATCAAATATACATCTAAATAATGAGAGCTAACCAGATCAAATGTTATTTCAAGTTTCATATGAATGTCATATTACTTTCCCTCCAAACTTGTCAAAAAAATAACTCAGTCTCAGTTCCCAGATTATGCTGTACTGAAATGCTCTTTGCTTCAGAATTCTCCATGGAAGACGACTGACACTTTCTCTCTTTCTTTTTCTCTTTCCCATTTTGGGGAAACAAGCTATGTTCTGGTATTTTTGGTTCTGAAATTCCAATATTTCTCATAATTTCTAAGGGACCAGACTGAAATATACTTTCAACATTTTGAACTGAAATAACTTCAGTCTTCGCCAAACTAGAAAAGGCCAGAACATTTTATCATTGTTCAAAGGAGCAGAAATATATAGTACAAGTAGGATAAATGTGGATGTGTCTATTTTATAATTCCTTCACTAGAAAACATTCAAGATCCCTGTGTCCAAGTGGATCTGGGTATCCCTAAGCACTATGCCACACGAATATTTACTATTCAATTTGCAAGACAGACCAGCCTATTTGCTATATTTTTTCTCCTACTGCATACATACCCTATGCCTTACAAGAGAATTGTCTCCAGGATCCCTTTGTATGGTAGGTTTCCATTTCTAGAATAAGAAGCAAGACAGAACAAGTGATGGAATTAGCAAATGGAAATTACAATCTAAGTGGAAACATATGAGACTGAAGTTAGGCTAATCTGCCTTCCCTAACTCCTGTAAGTTAACCAAATGAATTTTCTTTTCATTTAATCAGAGAGTTTTTCAAAATTTTATCCACGAGTAAAGGGAGAAAATTAATTTCTAAATAGGAAGGAATGAAAGTAAGAAAAAAAATGCTTTATAGTTATATAAAAAATACCCTATCTATTGCACTTAGTTCAGGAGGAAAAAGAAAGCATTTTCAATTGCTCTTCCACTCATATTTGTTCCGCCCAATTTCCAGATTTAACAAGTGAACATTTTGAAGAACATTAGAAAAAAATGATTCTGAATTATTTTATCTTTTGGAATGAGTATAGCGTATGTTGTGATTCAATTCTGCTCAACCCACTTACATAAATTATAGATTTTATGTCAGACAATTTATATTATAGTACTAGCCTAATAGAACAAGTATGCAGACCACTTACTGGGGTAGCAGACTGCCTCCGGTGGGGGTGGTCTGGGGCCAACTGAGCCTTTGGAAATTGCCCACCCTGACAGCCAAAGAAATGAAGACAGCAAAGAAAATGAGATTGAAGATAGTCAGCGTGCTCAAAGATATTGGAAAGTTCCTTGCCTGAAACATCTGCATAAGAAAGCTCTTCAATATTTTCATTAGGTTAATGTGCTGATGGAAATGCTCCATAAAGCACATTATATATATATATATATATGTGTGTGTGTGTGTGTGTGTGTGTGTGTGTGTGTGTGTGTGTGTGTGTTTCTTCTAGCCAGGTTTTCCCTACGTAGCCAAGGTTTTTTTGTAGCTCCAGCTCAAAAAAACCTTAGCTACGTAGGGAAAACCTGGCTAGAAGAAAAACACACATAAACCCTACGAAGAAGTAAGAAAATATATATATATATATATATATATATATATATATATATATATATATATATATATATATATATATATATATATATATATATAATATGCTGCATTCCCTACTGACCTAGAAGACTGACAATGTGAGACCCATTTTCCTAACTCTAGCAGCCTTATAAAGAGAGTTTATAAAGAACTAAAACCCACACTGCTTGGATCATCATTTCAGAGATATTTCCTTACCTAAACAAACAAATAAAAAACAGAATGACCAAAGGCAGGCAAAAAAACCAGCAGGAAGAGGAGCAAGTTCTTTCCTCCTCCTTCCTTCCTTCTTTCCTTCCCCTTCCCTTCTTCTGATAGACAGAGGAGAAAAAACAAGGAACAGATAGACACACAAAGCTGAAGAACTTCTAGCTCCAAATTCATTATTAGTCAGATTCAATATAATTGTTTCCCAAGAACCTTGTAGTATCCAATGTTAGCCCAAGGAAATGTGCCTGACCTAAAGCAGAGGAGGACATAGAAACCAAGCTCCTGTTGGTCCAATATTACAAATATTGCACAAGCTTCCAGCATTTAACATCCTTGAAATTATGGTAATTCCATAATTACCATAATTCTTATAAACTGGTCTGCTTCCAATATCAACATATATAAGTAAGGGCTGTCATTAACTGTCATTTTTATTTGCACGAAAAACTAGTGCCACTCACTGTGGTTAAAGTTGGCTTTTTCTGTCCACATTGTTTTGGGGTGAAGACATTCTTTGCTGAAGATTCCTGGGAGCAACCGAGAAACATAGGGCAAAGTTGTAGCAAGTGAAAGAGAAATTCTATGCATAGATGCGCACACTGCATGGGCTTCTCCCCAAGAACAAAGATGGAAAGCCATGCACAAAGCCACTTTCATGCCATATTCCAATTTGCACAGGCACTATGAACTAAGAAGCACTCCACAATGAAAAGGGATGTTGTTGCTTGGGAGAAAAAGAGTTCCCTTTATAATCCTGTTTGCCAGGATGTAGCATTGTTCCTGCTTTGCCAATCTCTTGCTGCTGATTCATTTTTTAATTTTTTTTTAATCATGTTGGAATTCGCAGTGATAGAAAACCATGCAAGCAGTTCAGAGGAGCAAAAGAGTCAAGCGGAATGAAGTGGAATGAAAGGGAGCAAATGCCAAGCCCCAGGAAGGTCACACAGCAGGTACTTACTGCTATAACTTTCTTTGAGCTGCAGCTGTCCTTCTTGGGTGCGACTTTTTTCTGGAAGGATCAAGAGCCGTTTAGTGCTACAGTGACAGGGTTAACATACATCTCAGATACATTCAATTTTTAGGAATCACTCGTGTGGAATCTGTATTCATTGGGGTCTTTGACCAGGGATCTCAGGTTCAGGATAAAATCATGCATTCGCTAGCGGTGAGCATTTCCAGTTAATGCAGCCACGTATTCTTAAATTAAAATTCTTATAGTTCATGATCATTTCCATACAGAGCAGAGATTTTTACAGACGCAGGAGAAAGACATTAGAGCACATAAAATAAATGTTAGATTGGAATCCATGGGCACCCTCAGATTTTGAAACTCATATCAAACGCACCAACAATTCAAAATGATCTTTATATATCCTAAGGGAATGTTCCTTGTATAACTCTTCCTAAAGGATTATCTAGCCCAAGATTCCTTTCATGCCTGCATGTTTCAGAGAGAAGGGAACCAGTCAGCATGCAGAAATTTTAACTTCATCTTGGGATACTTCACAAGCAATTCTAGTTTCCCCTTGGATGTCCATAAAGGAGAACATGTAGCTTTCGGTCATTTTGCTCAATATTTATTTATTTATTTATTTATTGGTTCAATTTATATGCCGCCCTTCTCCGAAGACTCAGGGCGGCTTACAATGCGTTAAGCAATAGCCTTCATGCTTTTGTATATACCTGCTTAGTAAGGCTTTCGCCCCCCCCCCAAAAGCGGTGTTCTTTTTTATACAAAGTCAGCTTATTGCCCCCACAATCCGGGTCCTCATTTTACCTACCTCGAAAGGATGGAAGGCTGAGTCAACCTTGAGCCTGGTGAGATTCGAACTTGCAGTAATTGCAGGCAGCTGGAGTTACTTAACAGCACTTTAATCTGCTGCACCACCAAGGCAAGGCATAAATGGATAAGTGTACTGGTTTTTATTCATTTGTTTAATTGAGTTCTCTTTATTTAATTTTAAGACATGTGGAGAACAGATCGTATTTTAGGTCATATTTATGCAGAAATATTGTCAATTCAAAAGGGCGCACAAACACTTAAGCACCACCTTATTTACAATGTTCTGGTTACTAAAAAAAAAAAGATACACCAGGCATCAACAGTTTATCCTCAGCCAGTAGACATCATAACTGAGGTTGCAGTTATATTGCCCCTTACTTGAAAATCAGTTCTATTAAGTCAAATAGTCTTCGTATTACAAAATATTCATGAATAATTAACTTCTTATCGGATTTCGTGCTTTTCGATATAAGTTAGACTAGAAGCTCCTATCTTTATAAACAAAAGCAAAGAGTTTCAGGAGGCTAACCTCTCTTTTAGCCCCACATACTTTTATTCCCCTTCAGAATTGCAATATAATATACATCAGCATTCCCCATCTGGTATATACTAAAAGTATTCTTAGACCAGAGGACTATGGTTCATTCTAAACTAACCAAAAAGTCACAATTAGGAGTAACACTATGTACAACAATATTGAAAGAAAGTGCCTAAGTAGTCCAGAAATAGTCTGGAAAGAACAGCAGAAATTCTGAAAGGCAAAAAGCATAGAATCATACCAACTGTGGATTCTACTTACCTTTATTACCAGTTCACAATGGGAGCGTGCATGCATAGATCATCAATTATGACATCCGGGCGGGTGGGCGGAGCCTCCCGCCGCTTTTATTACCGGTTCCAAAGAACCAGACAGAACCAGGAACAATCCACCACTGAATCATATATGTCATAATAAAGATGAACTAAATTGTTTTTTTAGAAATGTCCTTATGTCTCCTGGCCCTCTCGCAACTGTCCTGCCTATTCACAAAAACGCCAGCTACAAGATTTGGGGGCATGGCTGGATTCTGTCATATCTGAAGTCCCAATTTTCGCCTCTTGGCTAAGCTCCTCTAAGCAAGCTACTAAAGGCTCTGATCAGGAACCCTTTGAATGGATGCGGGAGTGCCAGGTTGCCTTTGACAACATCAACGAAGTCCTTGTGCATCGGGCATTCCCGATGTTACTAAGCTGTTTACATTGTATGTGTCTGAAAACAAAGGAATGGCTGCGGGGCTACTGTCCCAGACCTTTGGTAGCTGGGAACACCCTGTAGTGTATTCTTCCAAGCAACTTGGACTCTCTTGTCAAGGCTGACCAGGGTGCCTCCGGGCAGCTGCGTCCATTGTCTGGAGCTGAACAACTGACATTTGGAGCCCCCATAGAGGTTGAAACTCCTCATTCCATAAGGGAATTGTTAGAATTAAAGAGGGGGGGGTGTCATTGGCTAACAGCAAGTTGATTGGTGAAATATCAAACTGCTTTTCTCGACAATCCTCCTGTTCAATTAAAGAGGAGCACGCAATTTAATCCAGCCACCTTTCTTTTCCGCACTGGAACAGGGCATCTCACTTGATACTTATTTGGCAGACCACCTTTTTGATAGGAACCTGTATACAGATGTCAGGAACGTCATATGTCACGGAGAACAACAGGCTGGCTACACTGTGGTTGTCAGATGTAGCCGAGCAACCAGTGGTCACCATGGACCAGTTAGTGGAAGAATCAACTTTCCCTATTGGGACTTCAGCTCAAAAGGCTGCATTTATTGCCTTGACTAGAGCCTTGGAGTTATCAAATAGTGTGGTTTTCAATATTTATACCAATAGCAAATTTGCTTATGGTGTAGAAGATAACAGAACAACAAAATAACAGAACAGACCTTAGAGATTTTCTAGTCCAACCCCCTGCTCAAGCCGGAGACCCTACACCATTTCAGACAAATGGTTGTCCAAACGCTTCTTAAAAACCTCCAGTGTTGGAACATTTACAACTTCTGGAGTCAAGTCATTCCACTGACTGTTTTCGCTGTCAGGATGTTTGTGCTTCTAACTGTCAGGAAATTTCTCCAACTTGCTCACGGTACTTCATGGAAGGAGCGTGGTTTGTTAATTGCACAGGGGAGCCCAGTTAAATATGATCCTAATATGCTACACCTTTTGGATGCCATCCTGCTTCCTTGCATGCAAGGATGACAGTAAACATGGCAGCGGTAATGCTTGTGCTGACAGCACTGCAAAGTCTGCTGCTTCAGGTCTTTTCCCCTTGGTATGTGCACTCATTCCTTCCCAATTACCTATGCTGCGCCCTTCATGTACTACTCAGGATAGGCACACAGCTCATTACAGGGGAATTGGTGACAGAAAGATGGTAAGAAACTTCTCCTGGCTCATGGCCCTCTTAAGAGAATTACATGCAAATACACATTGGGGGTTCCAAGGCCATGGCTGAATTTTTGTTAAAAGATTATATTTTACCCTGGGATTTTTATAAGGCTCTTTCAGTGGTCAGGCAATGCATTGTTTGTCAAAAGAACCCAGGAAAAACACAGAAGTGCCAGTTGGGTAAGTTTAGGTATGGTTATGCTCTGGACAGTTTTTGAAAAATTGATTTTACCGAATTGCCCCACAAACAAGATTTCTGGTATTTGCTGGTTTTGGTTGATGCCTTTTCTGGATGGGTGTAGGCTCTCTCCCTCCCTCTCTTGTGGATGCAGAGCTAGGCCCAAACAGTCATTGGGTCTGTCCCCTCTTGAAGTTATATATGGCAGACCATATGCTTATCATAGTTCTATATCTACCTCTCTTCCCTCCTTCAGGGACCATGTCCTTCAAGAATACGTTCACTTTCTGATTAACAATGTTTCTTCCATTTCTGAAACTGTTTAATACTGTTTGTCCTCCCAGTCTAACTCACCTAGTGCACTCATTCTGCCCTCGAGATTAGGTTCCTGTCAAATCCTGGCATTCCGGTGATCCTTTGTCCGAAAAGTAGAAGGGACCTTGTATTGTTCTTCTCACCACCCATAGGTTGGTTATTGAAGTCCAGACCTGCATTCATCACACCTATCTGAAGGTGTCTTCTCTCCATGCCGATGATGAACTTTGGGTTGTTAAAGTCAAACACCACTATGGTTGTTGGTTCATTTCAGGATGCTATGTGATATGAGCTGAACGCTCTATATTGCTTCTTATCAACCCAGGGACTTTTGTGCTTTTGGTCCTTCTTTCTTCTCTTGCTACAGAATTGTTTGCTCTTTACTGCCATTGACTGCCTCTTTTTATTTGTGCTCCATGGCCTCTCCTATTATTTCCCCTTTGTCTCTGTCTGTCTCCTTGTCTTCTTTCTCTACAGGAGGGGGTGGATTATTAGTGCTATGGGACTGGGACTGAAAATGATTGGGATGTAGACATAGAGGTGATTAAGGATATTCAGGATTCTCTGACCTTGAGCTTTACTCTTCATAGTCTTCTGGATTCTTTTTGTTGTTGTTGTAGTTTTTGTATACATCTTAAACCAGTATACATGCAGGCTTGTCCTAAGAAATTTTACAGGGCGACTGAACAATTTTCCGAGTGATTCTTCTCCGCATTGCTCGAAGTATCAAAGGGGGGATTATGATGATCAAGATTCTTCCATTGAAATGGCTGAATTAAAGAGAATAAATGAGCAGTAATAACATCTACTTGTCCATAGCTCAGGGAGGCATGACAGGAAACCAGATATGGCACAATAGATTTGCTAAGTACGCTTCTTTCTAAATGTACTTGGTGAGCAATGACATCGTAGCAACTTTTTTTTATCTACTTTTATCTACTTTCATGCAAACGACTGTATTTCTTCCTTGTGTACTCAAGTAAATGATAAAGGCATGCCAAATAAATCATTTGGGGATCTGAATAATCATGTGATCTAGGCAGATCATATTAGTGGTCCGTGGGATTTAAAATTATGAATTTAGTGGTCCCTGAGGTTTGAAAGTTTGGTGAACCCTGTTCTAGAAGCCGTGGTGGCACAGTGGTTAAAATGCAGTATTGCAGGCTAATTCAGCTCACTGCCAGGAGTTCGATCCTGACCGGCTCAAGGTTGATTCAGCCTTCCATCTTTCCGAGGTCGATAAAATGAGGAGCCAGATTGTTGGGGGCAATATGCTGACTCTGTAAACTGCTTAGAGAGGGCAGTAAAGCACTATGAAGCGGTATAGAAGTCTAAACACTATTGCTATGTCAACCACTCCCTTCAAAGAAGTTCAAAACTAGTTGGATCAAGCACACACCTTGCGTTTGAGACAACGGCGCTTGAGACATTTCCACTGACGTTTCATGCCAGGTCTTTGCCTCCGCAAACAGATTGCACAGGTCCCACAGTCCTCAGTTATCTTGCAGGCCTGACAAATGCCACAATCAAGGCCCTGCAAACCAGAATGAGAATGGATGAGAGGTAACTGTTAAAGCTTAAGACCGTGTGTAAGCCTATGTGAAGCTGGAAAGAATCATCAGAAAACAAGAAAAAGCACAAACCATGGAAAAAGGAAGGGAAGGGAAGGAAAAGCAGGAAGCAGCCTATGGTACCTTTTTGACAATCTTCAAGCATCGGCGCAGCAAGCATTTGATGTCAATGTGGAACTTGGGGTTTTGGGCTCGCAGAACACATACACTGCAGATGCCGCAGTCCTGAGACATCTGGCAGGCCTGGCACACACCACAGCCAATTTGCTGCAAGGGCAGAGGGGTAGGGATAAACAAGGTTCTAGGGAAAGCAATCACCTCAGTGGCCCTTTCATCTCAAAAGCACCACACTTCACCTATCTGGCTGACCACATCAAAAGCATCACACTGGATGTTTACATCAAGCCTTTAACAGCAATTTGTCAAGCTGCCAAACAAAAGAGGCCTACCACCTCTCTAAACTAAAGACACCAGGAGTTTTTAACTATTGTAAACTATTCAGTGTCACTACGAGACAGGTGGCATGTACATTTAATAAAGTATTACTATATACACAAAACTGTTAAGGCATAGTTGTCAGTTCCTCAACTGATATTGGCCTTTATCGGCATCAAGTTATCCCCAAGAATCTAAGATGTTGTAATGTATCAGCGTAATCTATGCGCGGATCCAAGCTGTATAGCCTTTTATAACTGACAGATGGAAATTTTGTCAATACATGAGATTTTCTAAGTGCTGGCCAAAGTTTTTTGGTATGGCACCCAGTATGATGATAACCACTGGGACCACCACAACTGATCTTTCAATTTTGATTTTCAGATCTTGATACTTTGTGATCTTCTCCAATTTTTGGTCTTCTATTGTACTACTATTGCCACATCAATTATCCACACTTTCTTCTTTTCAACCACAGTTGTTATTAACCCATGGTCCATTACCATCTTGGGCCAAGATTCTCTGCAAAACACACAACATAGGACATTTTTGGCTGGAGATAGGATCAACCATAATGCACAACCTGCCAGATAGACTATTTTGTTTTATAGCTCTATTTTATATTCTGTCATGGTCCTAGGAGCTTTCTTCCTCCAAGAGGCAAACAAAACCTTAATCTTTTCAACTTAAAATTCAATCTTCAGCCCTGCTGCTATCGATAAAGTACATGCTTCTGTACCTCTGCAATACTCTAATACAGGCAATCCTTGACTTACAACAGTTCATTTAGTGACTGTTCAAAGTTACAATGGCACTGAAAAAAGTGAGTTGTGATTGCTTTTCACACTTACAACCATTGAAGCCTTCATTTGGTCATATGATCAAAATTCGGGTCCTTGACAACTGGTTCATATTTATGACGTTAGCAGTGTTCCAGGGTCATGCGATCACCTTTCGTGACCTTTTGACAAGCAAAGCCAACCGGGAAGCCAGATTCACTTAAAAACCCGGGTTACTAACTGAACAACTGCAATGATTCACTTAACAATTGTGGCAAGAAAGGTCGTAAAATGGGGCAAAACTCACTTAATAAATGTCTCACTTAGCAACATAAATTTTGGGGTTAATTGTGGTCGTAAGTCAAGGACTACCTGTATTCTAAATCCAAAACAGAGCACCTTCTAGTTGAGCTCGACATGCTGGCTACAGATTATAAGAAATGAAGAGCAAAAGCATCTAAGAGTCTCTCATTGGGAAAGCCTCTTCTAATATATTCCAGTATACAGCCAAGTTGTGTTTCAACGACAAATAAACAATTTTCAAATTTGAAATGGAATCGTAGCTTTTCAGCTCTTCCATTTTCCAGCTCTGTCCTTCTCTCTATCTGCGGTAAAACCGTTGTTTCATCAGTTGCAAAGCGGATAGCAAACACAGAGGTGCAATCATAAAAATGCAGACTAATAATAACATGCATACTTGTATCTTACAATGTCGCAGTAGCATTTTTATATGGGACACACTTATAACTAAGCACAGTACCTTTTATACTCACATACTTCAGTGCACTTTCTAAATAAAACAGAAAGTGTGACTGTGCCTTAGATCAGAGTTCCCCAACCTTTCCAGCTTTGCGGACTAGCTGGCGGAGGGGGAGGGGGGGGCAGATGGTTCCACGTGAGTGGTGGGCATGTGCACGTGCGCAGCTCCATTTACGCAAGTGACGAGCACACACGCATGCTGCTCGCACAAATGGAGCACACTTGCCCGTGCTTGTGCACTGCTTTTGCAAATGGGAATGCGTGCACACACATTCACCCACCACTTCTGCGGCCCAGTTCCAAAGGGCTCGAGGCCCCTGTCTTAGATCTTACCTTGAAATATCTTTGCTCCCTGTTAAAAGCTCTTCTCTGAGCTGAAAGAGGCAAAATAAGTAAGTAAGTAAAGCTGGCACACAAAAACATTGTCTTAGTGTCTACTAACAAATTCAGCAGCGTAGAAAAGAAGTCAATCAATCAAAAGGTTACTAGGCACAATAATAAGTGAATCAAACATCTGACAGATTGCCCTGCTTCTCAGGCAGAATAGAAGATGAATAAATATTTGGATTAGAAGAAAACAAAGGAAGGTTTCCAGCAGTCTTTCTGATTGACAGAATTGTCATCTCTGAAACAGACTTAGAGAAAGTTCAAATAGAGAAAGCAAGGGAGATGGATACTCTGGCACACTTATGCATTAGAAGCTTCTGGTCAAAAAAAGGCCTTGCAGATTCATACCTTGCCTTCAAATATAAAGCTAGCAATATTTTATTGAAGAAAGAAAGAAAGAGAATTTATCGTTCCTACTGACATTTAATTACTGTATTTCGATAGCTTGACAAGCGGGCCAAATTGATAGTCTTGAAAACCCTGTTCTCTTCCTTAAAACCAAGAGACTCAAACCCCTCGGGAGAAATTCCATTGGACTTGCATACTCGAAGTCCAACTCAGAGCATCTTTGATTAGATCACTCTCTTTTTCCTCTAGCAAAAGAGAAAAAGTAAAGCAAGGGACTCTCCAGGTACCACAAGTTGAGAGAGACCCCTAAGTCATAATCAGGTCTAAGATCATAATCACTCATTCCAAATAATGACTAAAGCCTAAGCTGAACAATATCCCTGAGCCTCCGAGACAACCCCAAGTTTCCTCTGGAACCTAACAGGATCTCTAAACTCTAAAGCAATCAAGGGGTCAACTGATAATGACAAAAGACTGATGTCAATTATTCTCATATCCAAATCTTGTCACTATTGTCACTATTCTGAGACAAAATCCAGATCTGACATAACCTCCTCTGTGCATCAGGCCATCAATGATTTGAGTAAGGTCATAGTGCCTGTGAGCCATCTCCATTTCCACTTCCAGGAAAGAAAAAAAACAGGTTGAAGGAAATTCCACCACTAACTCAGAGCTGAATAACTCTGAATAGGAGCAGCAGAGTTCCTATTCAGCAGGAAAGCTAATTTAGTAATAGCAACCCCATCTGACCCCTGGTGCCCAAATTTAGAAACTGGATCTCATATCCAGTCATCTGTGGCACAGTGCACCTGAAACCACATCATTGTTGATAATATAAAAGCAAAGCATCCATCCTTACAAAAGCTTTCAAGATATGGCTTTGCAATCTTTGTCTACAAAGATTTACATCATTCATTGTCAGGAGTAGCATTTTCACCTTTGTCATAGCAGTACAGGTAGCCCTTGACTTACGACCCTTTGTTTAACAGTGGCTGAAAGTTACAACAGCCTTGGAAAAAGTGACTTACAATCTGTAACTTGCACTTACAACTGTCACACCTCCCCCATGTTCAAATGATTGCAGTTTGGGTGCTTGCCACTGGCTCACAATTATGACCATTTGCAGCATCACATGATCATGATTTGCAATCTCTTATGCCTGTGTTCAGCAAAAACGAACACAGCAAAAATGCTCTTTGAGAAACTTAACAACCGTGTGACTCGCTTAACAACTGCCATCAAAAATTGTCATAAAATTGGGTCTGACTTGGCTTACAACCGCACCAATTTAAAACAGAAATTCCAATCCCAATTGTGGCTGTTGAGAACTATCTGTATCAGCCCTTTCCTTTTAGGTATTAATGAGCAGTCCGACACGCATTCAGTCACATGAGAAAAAAAGAGGTGCTTGCAAAGCAAGAGAGGCACAGGGAGACATAATGAAATCCAAACACTCAGCCACCTGCCTTCTCCAAGCAGTGACTAGGGCTTTGATCAACCACCCATCAGATCCTCACAGAAAACGCCTTTCTGGAAATCAATAGGGTCCATCAGTCACCTGGAGCAGGCTATCAAGTAGTTCCTGTCCCCTTGCCAGGAAGGGTGACAAAAGCAAGTCTGAAAGCAATCAGAGTAAGTTCTCCATGACAATAGATTGATGTCAAAATCCTTCTGTACCAGATCATGTCACAATTGCCTTGAGACAATTGCCACAGATCATTTAGTCACCAGTATGTGTCAGATCAGTGGATACTTGGGACAAGTTTATGGAGGCCATCAACTCCTAAAATGCTCTGGACACAACATTACCAGATGGCAAATTGAAATCCCCAAGAACCAGGAACCACAGGGGCTTCAACATAGTAACCACAGCTCAGTGATAAAATCCCATTGCTCCAAAATGGAAGCAGCTCAAGCAGCAGAGAGGGAGTACAACAGTTATTCCCTAGAATCCAACATCAACCAGAGCACCTTATATTCAATTATCTGCAGAGAACAGCCTCTGAGAGCTTTCAAAACTCAGACAACAGCCCCTGTATCTATCCTTTCCTGGGTCTTGGTTAATGCAAAACCCAAAATCCAGGTGAGCATAATTTCAAGAGAGGAACTTATCCCTCTGAGCCCACCTGCACATCTCAGGCCTGCCAGGTTGATACTCTTACCCTTGGTAAGATCATGAATGAGGGCAGCCTTTTCACATACTGATCAGAGGGTTCAACAGCAGTAGCCAGAGCAGAGAGCTATTGAGGATCCAATGACCAGGCACCAAGAGTAGAAGCCAAAGGCCAGACAGTGAGTACACTTTCAAATATTGGATCTGGTATCCCCAGGTATGGGCCACCTCCAGATTCCCACCATATCTTCCTCTGCCTGTTATCATTGTGATGTTCCTACCCACCTTCTCAACTCTCCAACTTCTTCTAGCTTTTTCCCCCTCCACAATTCCTACTGAGGGAATGGCCAGTTAATCCTTTAATTGCTTTAGTGGAACCTAAGTAAGTAATCAATCTACCATTCCAGCACAGCTACAATAAAACAAGCCCTTGTATCTCATCACTTGAAATACCAACCTCTGCAGTCTGGGCAGAGCCACCGACAACGTCTCTGAGATGGTAACATTACTTCTGGGAACTCTCCCCTACAGCTGGCACAGCACCTGGAAGAAGAGATGGACAGGATCATTCCTTTTCACCCACATCGTAATTCTTTCTTACTTGGTTGCTTATTGCAACATGCTTTATCATTCCAAGAAATTTTCAAAACTGCTCTCCAAAGATTTCCACTGCATAACCATATTCGGCTGTATTATCAGGAACAGTAATAACAGGGCGATCATATAGTGCCAATGATTAACTTGGCAACATTTTTATCCAATATTTGATTTGCTTTGTCATAATTCTCTGGCTATTACTGGCTAAACAACACAATTCACTGAAGATCTCCAGGTCAGGGGAACATGGCTTAGTTTAGGATGGAGGGTATCTTCCTGAACTGCATGGTCCAGAGGCCACAATGACAACTGAGACTTCAGGACTGCTGTTACCAAGTGATGTAGTCATATGACACTGTGCTTTATGATTTCATTGCTGAACAATGGAAATTCCTATCCTAACTGTGGTAACCCAAACGTTACCTTTACTTCATATAAACCTGGTAAGAATTATTTTTTTATGCTCTGATGTAGAAATGTCAGTTCTGATCAAATTATTGGCTTTCTTAATATGATTTCGTAAGTGTTTAAATTCAATTTTAGTCGGTTTTAACCTGCAACAGAGTTCTCTTTTGGTAAAAGAGAGAAGGAGACCTCTTTGCCTTAGAATATAATTTAAAAATACCGTACATTTAAAACCCAAGAGATACTTATTCCAGGGAAGTTTGATAATGCATTTCAGAAAGTTGAGTTTCGCATTTGGCTAGTAAATGGCTTAGCTAGAATGGAGTCACATTATCAGATTTTGGAAGAGAGCAACAGCTCACTCTATCAAAATTTGTATCTGAATTTATGATTTTTGTATGTGTAAATTTAAGGAAAAAAATACAATCAACCGGCAAAGATCTGCTTGTAATGGGACAAGGGAACTGCTCACGCCATAGCTTCTTTTGGATTGCTCTCCTGCAATGTCACATCTTCTATTTTTCCTGGAGAAGGAATGGCTGGAAGAGGCTGCCGATAACGTTTGCGCGGCTTTGGTGCCTGTTGATCCAGAGTAACAGGAAGTTCTGACTGTTGACTCTGCATATTGGCTTGGTTCTCTCCCAGAAACCCTAATTCTGGCTCTGAACGTTTCTGGTCCAAAAGTCCCTGTCCTGGAGAAGGCTGAGGCTCTAGAAACACCTGCAAATAAGGTGGTTTCTTGGATGGTAAGGTGGTTTCTGTCAGATGCAGTAGGTGCTTTTTACTACTCCTTTTGACCTGTTGGAGGAAGAAACAGAATGTGGTCTCAGCCCTATGACAGATAGACTCTTGTCTGCAAGTAAAAGCTTACTTCAAGGTTAATGGCTATATAAGATCCATACTTCACGTTCACCCAAGTGCCATTTCTGAACCAAAAAAGATAGGATTCCTATATATATCAATTAATAACCAAACCCTTCCATCCATGAAAATGTTTTACCAAGGACCAAAAACCAGAGAAATTAATCAACTATACAAGCCAATCCATGATTTCTACAGTCCATTTGCTTTTACATTGCTTTACCCAGGCAAAGGGTACCAGTTAAGTACTTTCTCATTCAAACACTAAAACAAAACATTGTAGGATACAACTTGAAAAACCATGGATTAGAATCTTCCCTTTGCATGGAAAGAGTGGAAAACAATTATCATTATGGTAGTTTTAATCATGTGGATTTCCATTTGTAACAGTATGTGGGAATGACCTTGGGAGATAGGAGAAAGAGCCACAGCCTAGACCTGGGGAGGTCAAACTGGCTGCCCGCAGGCCGGATGAGTCACGTACAGGCCAGCCCACCCCAGCTCCGTGAAGGGAGAAAAACATTGCAATACATCACATGACAGCAAAGTGACACTGCGAGTTTGACACCCATGGCCTGGACAATGGCCTGATAAACCGAAATTTGAGTTGGAAGGAGGAAGAGTGGTGAAAGCATTTCAGAAAGGATTTTCCCTAGTTTTTTGGGGAGAGTAAAAGTGAGGGATGGGAGGAGTACTTTCAGATTTGCAAGAATGTAAGCCTGCTATATACAGCTAATACTCCTGGTTATGGTTCTTATCTGGATAATATAGGTAGTCTTCAACGTACAACCGCAATTGAGCCCAAAATTTATGTTGCTAAGTGAGAAATTTGTTAAGCAAGTTTTGCCCCATTTTACGACCTTTCTTGCCGTATTTCTTAAGCGAATCACTGCAGCTGTTAAATTAGCAACACGGTTGCTAAGTGAATCTGGTTTTCCCATTGACTTTGCTTGTCAGAAGGTCGCAAAGGGAATCACATGACCCTGGGACACTCTACCCATCATAAATGTGAGTCAGTTGCCAAGCATCCGAATATAAATCACATGACCATGGGGATGCTGCAACAGTTAAGTGTGAAAAATGGTCATAAGTCCCTTTTTTTCAATGCCGTTGTAACTTTGAACGGTCACTAAGTGAACTGTCGTAAACCGAGGACTACCTGTATCACAAGGCTAATCTCCACGGAGAATTGGAGGCTACTAAAATTGTTAATGATCCAGAGAACACAACTAATTTACCACTTGAACAGGACATGTTTGGAATGTACTTTTTGGGGCTTTATCAAATAGCTTTCCAAATTGCTCACTAGTTAATCTCTATTCAGCCAAACAAGTAAACCAATGATGCTGATGACTTTCCACCTCTTCTGCCTTATCATATTTTGCCAGTTGGCAACCAAGCTAAAATATCACAATGTTCTGGCTTGTGAAGACTGCATACACTCACCCTCTGCGGACTTCCTTCAGTAGGTGACAGGAGTGCTGAGGGCAGAGGCTGCAAGAGGAGATAAGAGGCAGAGGAGACAGTTAATATACTACTAGTACTGCTACTAGGCTTTATAATCTATTCATTTATTCTTAGTTTAGGAAGTTAACTAGTAGATAAAATAGAAATTTGTGCATCGTTCAGCCAACGGATCACCTCGACTATAGACTTTCTAACAAAACTAATTAAGCACAATCTGGGCTCAGCTTCACCCATCAGAAGACAAGGATAACAGATGTTCACAGAAAAGGAGCATCTTGTACAAGTGGAGAAAGCTCCCCAGTAATCACAGATCAACTACTACAGGTAGTCCTCAACTTACAACCATTCATTTACAAACTACTTACAATGGAAATTCTGGTCCAAATGTAATCATAAATCGAGGATTATCTGCATATCTAAATTATCTCACAAAATACCATAATTTTCGGAGTATAAGACAAATCTTTTCCCCCCCCTAAAATTTAGGTGCGTCTTATACACCGAATGTAGCTCCGCCCACCCACTGGCCCCCACCCTTTGGCCTCTCCCAAGCAGTTACCTCCTTGCAAGCAAACAGCAAGGAAAAAAAGCTCCTTTCAGCTTCAGCACAGCCTAATTAGCACAAGTTGATTGGATCGGCCTCCCAACTCTCAGCTAATTTGCTCTCAGCTGTTTTGCACAGGGCTCTGCTGTTTGCTGCAAAGAGATAAATTGCTGGAGCAATATTTTTTTTTTCCTTGTGCTAATCAAGCTATGCTGAAAACGAAAATGAAAGTAAAGCAGGCTGTTTGCCGCAACAAGGCAAAATTGCTCAGAGGCAGAGGTAGAGGGAGATTTCTTTTTCTTCTTTTCCTCACCAAAAAAGGTAGGTGCGTCTTATACTCCGGTGCGTCTTATACTCCGAAAAAATACGGTAATTATGAGGATAAAATAAAGGAAGGGCCAGGAATCAACAAAATAAACATAAATAAAGAAATCTACTTTGGAAAAATGAACAACAAAAAAATACTGAAAAGCCTGGGATTAATTGGAAGGTGGCAGTAAAACAAAACCTTTACAATATGACTCGGAACAAAATTTACAGCGACCAATTAGGCTATCACAGCCAGTGTTACCTATAATAATACCTCTGTGTTTGGCTCAACAAAAATTCCTCTCCTGTAATCAAAATCAGTCAGATCCCGTGAGCATCCCAGCAATCTCAACAGCTCCACTCTGCTGCGGATCTTCTCTCCTCTGGGGCTGTGAGAGAAAGTGAAGCTATTATTAGAAACTTTCAGGGGAAAAAAAATTCAATGAAAATAAGAGCACCACCTTATATCAAATTTCCATTTTCTGCTATTGCCTCCTTATTCTACTACAAGGCCAGCGTGGAGGCTAAAAATGAACCAAGTTCTTAGTTAGTATGTGTAATTTCAGGCTGCATGGGGAGTGGGTCACATAATATATTAGCAACAGTAACCAAGAGTTCTGTCTTATTGTTCCCAGAGAAATAATACTAGGAACCATCTGCTAACTTAACCTATTTTCAAAATTCATTTGATATTCAAAAAACTTCTCCTATCCTCACAGCCTTTAAGAATCTTTAATTACTTAAGAGCACAGGAGATATAGTGGGGAACCCCAAATTATAGACTCTTTCTCTATGCCCACCTCTTCTGCTCCCCGCCCATCCCTGGCTGGAAATCTCTTATTTGGCCTTTGTACCCAATTATATCTAGCTGACCTCATTTGGGCTCAGAAGCTGAGTTGGGTTGGTTGATTGGTACATGGATGGGACATCCCCTGATAATAAGCCCAATCGGGCTTTTGAGCGCAGGGCAATAAGGCCAAGCGCTTATTTCAGGGTTCAAAAAAATATAAGACAGGTCTTATTTTCAGGGAAACACTGTACAATGGATGAACATTAGACTGGGAGGTTAGAAGGTATCCCCATACTGTTTCTAGAGAGCTTGACATGTTCATAAAGTGTTCAGGAGTCAAAATAAACTTAAAGGAATGTACAGCTTTAACGTAATGGGTAAATATTTCCCCCTTGGATCTATCTTTATATATTTTTCTCAGTAGTGATGATGGACATAAAACTAGAAGAGAGTTGATTTCCAAGTTGGTATTTTTTTTTTTAACAAACATTTTGACTCTCTAGTAGGAGAAGCTGGTACCTAGGCCGTATCACTGAATGCCAAGAACCAGGATAAATTAATCATTAGGCAAATTAACATATTCTTAATTATGTTCTATGTGAACTTCCAGAGGAAGAAATGGCAGGCTTAAGGTGGCTCCATAAAAAATGGATGGTGGTGAGCAACAAAGAGCTGATGAGTAGACCGGGTCTTTGAAACTGTCTAGGCCAGGATTGTCAAACTGGCAGCCTGCGGGCTAGATGCATCATCACCCCAGCTCCGCTAATGGAAAAAAATCATTGTGAAATGTCACATGATGGCAACGTGACGCGATGAGTTTGACACCCATGCTCTAGGCAAATAGAGGAGGAGGAGGAGGAGGAGGAGGAGGAGGAGGAGGAGGAGGAGGAGGAGGAGGAGGAGGAGGAGGAGGAGGAGGAGGAGGAGGAGGAGGAGGAGGAGGAGGAGGAGTTGGAAGTGACTTGTGTATACAGTTATTTTCTTCTTCACTATATTCTTACTTTTCTTTCTTTTTTCTTTCTATTCTTTACTTTTTTCTTTTTCTTTGTACTTTTTACACTTTTTTCTACCCTTCTTTTAGTTTGCATTAACCTTTACTATTGCAATTATATCCTTTAATAAAATTCTAAGTCAAAAAGGTAGAGGACGCAATACTGTTCATTCCAATTAACTTCTTGTAGAATTTCTGGAAATCTCACATATATGACAACCTTAGATGAAGTAGAAAAGAACAAGCAAGAACAACAATTCACAATAACTACTGACAACGGTATTTCATTGAATGGAGTAAACAAATGTTTGGAAACAGACCAGATGACAATTGTTGCCCTGAATACATTGCGCAGCCATGAAACTCCAGAATGCTTCTTACCCTCAAAGGTTTCCAAATAAATGTTTTGGAAACAATTGAACGCTTTTGCCTAGGGATAAGAAATTGATACCAGCATCCTTTTCCCAATTTGATCCCAAACAGAATTACCTTATATAATAAGTGTCTGAATGGCCACTCCTTGTTCCACTTTTACGCAAGACTTCACGACGCTTCCAGCCAGGGCCCAAGGAGGGACAATCCACCCAGCCGTCTGTCATGCTTTCTGCTGGGATGGAAAAACCATTGAGAAGGCCCTAAAAAGATAAGGAAATGGAAGGGTCATAATAATGGCATTGAAGGAGAACTTACAATAAACATTTATAGATATGCAAATTATAGAGGGGGAAGAAGGAGGAAGAAGAGGAGCAGCAGCAGCAAGGAGGAGGAGGAGGAGGAGGAGGAGGAGGAGGAGGAGGAGGAGGAGGAGGAGGAGGAGGAGGAAGTAGTAGTAGTAGTAGTAGTAGTAGTAGTAGTAGTAGTAGTAGTAGTAGTAATTCTTTTTCTTCTGTGGATACCCCTTTGTTGTGGGTGGGGGTGACCCTTCTGGCAGAATATACTACATAGCATTCATCAGAGCATCCCAAGGTGAGTCTGGAAGCTGCAATTGTATGCAGACCAAAAAACTGATTAAGTGTTTTCACCAAACACAGCCCTTTTCTGTGCTGTTCCCTGAAGTCTTGATCTGGCTATACCACACAAGTTCAGATCCAACCTATAACCATATCTGCTACCTTTTCCATTTCTCCTCCATGGTGTTCCTGATATTGGGCAGCTTATTCAAACTGTTCACAATTGCAGATTAAACATAACACCACCACCTTGTTGATTCTAGGCCTTGGTTATCTCTAGCTCCCACCACATCTGACATTTAATATGACTTTTTTTGGAATCTTCCTTTTTCTTGCTAGGGTTCCTGACTTCTTTCTTGGAAGATGCCATCCTAGGAACTTATTCCTTTTCTCAAGTCTATGCATGTGATTGCCTATCTATTAAGACCCGAGGAAAGACCACCAAACTAAAAGAGGCCTCAATTTAAAGATAAGAGTGAGGCAGATCTTTAATGAAAGCTTAAATGTCTCAATATATTAATCATAAGGAATATGTGTAACAATTGTAACAGAAAGATGCAATACAATGCAAACGAACAATCATATTGTTCATTAAAAGGAGAAAGCTGCATACTGAATAAGCTGTCAGAATCTATTTATCACACTGTTCGCCATTCCAGGAGGATTCAAGCATATTGTTGCTCCTAAGCACACAATGGTCAAGTCAGCTTGCCTAGCATTTTATTTTAAATCTTTATGGATTCAAGTTGACAGAAGTGAAAGAAGAAAGCTTGGGAAAACCTAGGCCGAAGGAGGAGTCCCGTCTGAATCCTAAATATTTCTGTTAATCGTTACTTTGTAGAGAAGTCACCCAGTGAATAGGTTCAAGCAGCATTTTCCAAAGAAATGAAACAGAAACAGATTTCTCATCTCTTCTCAGTCCTACCACAATCAATATATCAGATAATCTGCAGCCTCACTTAAAAGGAGCTAAATTTCAATGTGTAATGTATTACTGAGAGTTCTTCCTGATCACTGGCATCCCTTGTTTTATAGTGTGCTCACTCTTGAGTTCCACCTCATACTATTCCAAAGATTTTTGGCTTGCTTCCATAATGATAAAAAGTAGATTTGTGATCATTTCTCCATGAAAATTCTTGATTGATCATTGGAGTTGACAAGAGATTAACTACGACAGGGGTGTCAAAGTCGCACCATCATGGCAGCATCATGTGACATATCGCGACTTTTTTCCCCCTTCGCTAAACCTGGTGTGACGCCCCTGAATAATCTGAATGCAGCTCTGACACCAGCATACACATCTAGTAGAAACCAACAGGATTATTATTCAATGTCCATAAAACATTCCTGTCAGGCCATAATGGCTAGAAGATTCTAGCCTAACTTGACAGACTTATTTGAACAGGAGAAGAAGAATAAAGAGAACACAGATATTATGAATACTAGAGATAAAAGGAGTTGCAAGTCTCCTGTTTTGGGACGCAAAAAAATATGAAACGTCATCAGGTCAGACTTGGTATATTGTGCATTCTTCATATTCATATAACACCGACTTGCTCAAAAACTGTCAACTATTTTTTTTCATTACCATTTTCTGGAATATAATAAACAAGTAGTTTCTAGTTCTGTCTCTGAATGTAAGCACCTGGCAACTAAACTGCACAAAAACCAGAGAGAGAAAAAATGCATAGAATATTCCCCATATGTAGCAATACTCCAATGGACCACTAACTTTATCATGTACTAGCTGGATACCCGTGCTTCGCTACGAAACTATGTGATCGGGCTTGATCAATTGACACTTAAAGCTTGGTGGGATTAAAGGTCTTAAGCCCATCTATTTTATTGTTGTTAGACTTACAATAATGTCTTAATGTGTAACAGAAACTTAGTTTACCGTCTCTAACAAAATCTGAGGTTCATATTTAAAACCAGACAAATACTTATTAGTCCAAGGCATTGATCTGATTTGTGATATCTTTTCATTGTATTTAGCTGTAGCTGCCTGATTAATGTAGGGGTTATTAGATGCATACTTTTTAACAGCCTCTCTATTGACTTCGGGGTGACTTTGACAATACTTTTTTGCAGCTTCCCTTACTTGTGTTTTCCTAATCACATCTGTAAATCTTTTCCTGTGTTTTTTCCCTCTTTTCCCTTTAACTGGTGTTACAGTAGAAGGAACAGATTCATCTGAACTGAGGCAGTCAGTGTAAAAAGTGAGTTGGGGCTGGGACACTATGCAGGAGAAATTCGGTTCACAATCCGTTGGCTCAGTGGTGGTCGGTGATTGAAACTCATAAGAGAATATCTCTCCCGCCACCTTGAGTTCAGAAGCAGTTCCATAGATGGAAGGCGTAGACATTTTGGTGAGGTAATGATATTTAGTACTGTAAAGCACCCCAGACCATTCCTGAGCGAAGGAGTGGAACATCTGCCAGTTTGAACTGAGGTAACGGAATGTGAGGCAACTGGCAGTTGGAACCAAGTTCCTTTCAGGTGGGGAGGGGGAGTAGAACATCTAACTCCTTAGCATTAGAGCATGTGAATATAATACTGTATATGAAATACTAATGATCTGATGGTCATTTCAAAAAATCCTTTTTTAGCGAGCACCTAGAAGCCAAGAGCAACATATGTGCCAAATTTCAAGTTTGTAGGCTTTACAGTTCTGGAGATTTTGTGATGAGTGAGTGGTATTTGGCTTATATATACATTCTTTCTAAAACGCAGTGTCCAGAATTACATGCAATATTCTACATGAAGTCTGACCATTGGTTGAACAATTACAGGTAATTCTCCATTTACAACCATTCATTTTAGTAACCATTTGAAGTTACAATGGCACTGAAAAAAAGTGACTTATGACCGTTTTTCACACAACGGTTGCAGCATCCCCAGGTCATGTGATCAAAATTCAGATGCTTGGCAACTGATTTATATTTATGACTTCAAATGTTTTTGTACTTCAAAGTACAGCAAACAAACTGCAGTTCTGCCTTGAGAGTCTTCAGGGGGAGAAGAACGCTGCAATGTTCTTCTGTTGTTTAGCAACAGAAAATTTTGGCTCAATTGTGATCGTATTTATTCTGATCTAGTCACATCTTATTACAAGTAGTCCTTGTTTAAGAATGCCAGTTGAGACCAGCAACTCAGTTATTAAGTAAAGCCACAATTGTGCTTATGATCTTATTTCAGCTTTCCTTCGTTTTCCTTATCTTTACTTTCCTTCGTTTTCCTTATCTTTACTTTCCTTTGCTTTCCTTATCTTTACTTTCCTTATCTTTGGTTGCCACTCCTGCCTTGTGTTAATTCTCATTTTGATGAAATCCATTTAACAGTTCTTATTTGGGGAGAAGACTAAAGCAAGAAAATCATCATATTTCACTAATGTCTACAAAATCATATTCACTTTCCTGCATTATGACTTCTAGTTCTTTTTGTTTGTTGTCTATATTCTTCACATTTGTACAGAGATACTGGAACTCAAGGGCCACATAATTTGGCCTATTTCTTTCTGAATGTATATGCTCATTATTAGTTGCCTCTATTCTTTTTGTACCACTGCCAGTACTTTTTGCACTGGACTATTTTCTTTTTAATTTTCTTGATTCCTTCCTTCCGTCTGTCCTTCCTTCCTCCCTTCCTTCCTGGCCATTGAAACTATACGATTATGGATGAAACACGTGACAGTGATACCTATTGTCATCGGGGCACTTGGCACCATGTCCAAGAATTTTACAAAATACTTCAAGAAATTATAGCTTCCAATAACACCAGCGGAACTGCAAAAAACTGTACTATTCGGAACATCGTACATTTCGGTGCCAGTCAATAATATTTGTGCTACATTTTTAAATGTTCAGTTGACTGAGTTTCATGTTTAATGAATAAAAAGTATAATAAAAATCAATGGTTCTACCAACGGTAATCGGAGCCTTTGAAGCAATACCCAAAAAGTTGCCTAAGTACATTGAAATTTTGAACTTATTAAACCTGAATATTCTGACTTTGCAAAAAATCACCTTACTTAGAACTGCCTATATGCTCAGATGTTAATAGCTTTTAGGTCCTTGGTTAGAACTTGAACTGTTAATTTTTTACCAGTCCCAGACTGTAAATCAAATTGAAGATTAAATCAATAACAATAAAAACAATAATAATAGTAGCAGCAACAATAAAAACAATAATAATAGTAGCAGCAACAATAAAAACAATAATAATAGTAGCAGCAACAACAATAATAATAAATTAACAGTGACATTTCATCTTTCAGTTCTTTAAAACATTTTTTAATTTACAGAAAGCAAATAATATGGCGGCCAATCTGTTTTAAAGTGGGGTCTGCTCTATAGCAGAGCTGCCCCGATTGAAAAGCAAATGCTTCTGAGTTCAGCCCTTCTCATCTTGTATAGTACAAGATAAATAATCTACATAAACTGTCCCATATAACACAATAACCATCCATATTTTAGCAGAGTACACTGCATGGTAAATTGATGCTCCAATATGAAACGCAAACAACCAACTTGGATGATGTTACCATGGATGTTAATCATAAAAAGTCAAAGGGATGTTGCCATCAATCACTACATAGTTAATATTAAACTTAGTATTACGAACATATACAATCAATACAGAAATCTAACTCATATTATTCTTTCCAATCCAACAGAAATTTGGAAAGAATTTATGTAGAAAGGCTTGGGATTCTTTCAGTCTGTATCTGTCTCTTCAGCACAACTCCAAAAACAAAACAAAGCAACTGTGGTGCTAGGAGGGAGCACTGAAAAGAGTTTTTAAAAATCGGACGTTGTCTTACCTGAACGTCCCTTCTCGGCGCGCTGCTGGAGAATCCAAATGTTGGGTTGTTCCTCAGCTTGATTGCCAGACTGGGTGAATGTTTCTTTAAGAAACTTCCTTGGCCACTCCTCCTTTGCTTGGCTGAGCTCCAGTTTATTCACAAAGACAAACAGAAGACAGTGCTGCCAAAACAAACAATAAGAGAAACACACCACCCGGAACCACAGAACGCAGCCGAAGGGGTGGGTTGGATTCTCCAGCAGCGCGCCGAGAAGGGACGTTCAGGTAAGACAACGTCCGTTCTACAGCGCACTGCTTGGAGAATCCAAATGTTGGGATATACCCAAGCTAGTCAGATGACGGGAAGGCGACTGCGTTATCCCGGGAGGGGAAAGCCAGAACAGACTGCAGCACACGCCAACCAAAGGATGCCTCAGCCGAGGCAAAGGAGTCTATTTTGTAGTGTCTAACAAAAAGTGTCAAAGAAGTCCACGTTGCAGCCCCTACAGATGTCTAAGATGGATGCCTGGGAAGCCCAAGCAGCTGAAGTGGCTGCACTTCGGGTGAAATGTGGAAAGATTCTACCCGGCAGAGGTTTCTTCTGGGTGCGATATGCCGTCACGATGCAGGCTTTAATCCAACAACCAATCATGGACGATGAGACCTTCTTGCCCAACATAGATGGATTGAAGGACAGAAATAAGGCTTCAGACCTACGGAAGGACGATGTCCTCTTAATATACCGACGTAGGGCCCTCCTAACGTCCAAGGTATGCCATTATTCTTCGAGATGATGGCTAGGATCCAGATAAAAGTCAGGCAGAATCAGTTCCTGGGCCCGGTGGTACGGAGAGTTTACCTTGGGCAGGAAAGAGGGATTCATTCGAAGCACCACCTTGTTAGGGTGAAAAATGCAAAGGTCGGCCCGCACTGACAATGCCGCTAGTTCAGAGACCCTTCTTGCCGGGGTAATCGCCACAAGAAAGGCGACTTTGAATGTCAGAAACCAAAGGGAAATCGAAGCCAGAGGCTCAAACGGAGGCGACATCAGGGCGTTAAGGACCAATGCAAGGTCCCACGTAGGATACTGGTGAATAGTAGCGGGCCGGAGATTGGATGCTCCTCTCAAGAAGGTACGTATACGGGGATGATGAGTCAAAGGTTGATCGTCCACCGCAGTTAAGACAGTGCCAAGGGCTGCCACTTGACACATCAGGGTGTTAGGAGCAAGTCCCCGGTCCAAACCGTCCTGCAAAAATACAAGAACATTAGAGGGAGACGCAGTCGTAGGGTCCCGATGAGTCTTGAAACACCAGGAACAAAACGAGCGCCAGGTGGCGTCGTAGATATGATTTGTGGAAGGGCATCTGGCGGATTGCATAGTGTGGATCACGCTCACAGGGATGTTGTCCTTCCTCAGACGAATCCTCTCAAACGCCAGACGGTCAACTGCAACCATTGCGGGTCTGGGTGCAGTATGACCCCCTGGCTGAGAGATACCTTGTCGTCAGGGATGTGCCAGGGGCGCTCCACGGACAGGCTCAGGAGGTCCGCGTACCAGGGCCGACGCGGCCAATTGGGAGCGACTAGGATGAGATCCGCCTTCTCTGCCAGCATCCTGTGAATCACCCACGGGATGAACGGGAGAGGGGGAAAAGCGTAAGTAGCCCCGGGGGCCACACGCTTTGAAGTGTGTTGCAACCTTCTGCTCCGGGACAGGGGAATCAAGAGAAGAAGTGGGGTAGCTGAGCATTCAGCGGGTGAGCAAAGAGGTCGACAGTTGGGAGACCAAATCTCCTCGACAGGTCCCGGAACAACGACAGATGGAGGCGCCATTCCGCCTGATCTATTTGGGTCCGGCTGAGCCAGTCCGCCTGGACCTTGTCTGTGCCGGATATGTGTTCCGCGGTTGCTGGATTCCCGTGGCCAAAATTGAAGACAAGGCGTTAGACAGCAAAAACTGCAAGTCCATCTGGGGAGGCAATAACTGTCCATCAGCCCCGCGAAGACCAGCGGCGGTTGGTGTGAAAGTCGCCTCAGGGCGAGAAGCAGGAGGGGGGCGGGGTTGAACAAGCCCACCGATGAAACATCAGGCAATGAGATTGAAGCTCTTTTTGACAGCTGTCCAGAGGTACCTGGCTGTGGTGGATCAGGCGCCTGGGCCCCACCGGGCGCAGGCAACAAAGGTGGTGGATTCTGGCCAGTCGGAAAAACAGAGGACAAGGTGGCCTGCCTGGCCTTGTCATATTGGTGCTCCAGAGCCCTGTGGCGTCTTTGTGCATCCTTATCCGCCGCTGCCGACGATTTAGGCTGGCGGGAGTCCTCAGAAGCAGATACGACCCTGCTACGAGATTTGGACTTGTGCTTGGCTGGAGTCCTAGGGGGGCTGGGCTCACGCTCCTCATCAGAGGAAAAAAAGGCATCCGCCATGACTAATAAGATTAAATATAATCAATCGTTGTTGTTGTTTTTTTTACTATAGAAAAATGTAATAAAAAATAACTTTTATAATATTTAACTTCTTTTTGTCTTTTTTATATATATATATATATATATATATATATATATATATATATATATATATATATATATATATCCAAACACAATCTGAACTATATACACTTAGCCCTCTTTAACTCCGAGGGTGGCCGAAACGGCCCAGCCAAAGCTACCTCCGCCAGGAAAAAAACAAAAGGCTGGCAAAGGTGTCACAGGGAATTAACAAATACTGCCCAGGCTCCAATAAAATTAGTGGGACAACAGGCAACTGGTCCACTTAACTGGGCAGGCTGACAAGCAGGCGTACACCACAACTACTATAAGGCTTAGAGAGAGGGTGACCCAGGAAAAAAACGGCCTTTAAAGAGCGACTTTGCCGTTCAAAATGGCGCCTGCCTAATCGCTGCCAGGAAAACTGCGACAAAATGGCGGCCTTGGGCCATTCAGAAATGGCGGCAACACAGGCGGCTGAAAGTTGCGTCCAAATAGGGATCAAGGGCAAGCTTCGCCGGACGCCGCCCGAGGGACGGGCGTCAGCACAACCTCACCGCCGCAGCAGCCGACACTCTCCACGAGGCTGCGGGCTGGAGCGAAGTCTCCCACTCTGCCTGGGCGCCTGAAGCCCCGAGCGGCAACTTTGAAAGGCTGACAATTGGATCGCAGCGCACACAAACAGCAGCGGTGAGAAATTGAATAATACGTCAGAGGCCACAGGGCAAACCTTGCAGAGCACTCCGGAGCCGCCCTAAGAGAGCCAAAAATAACGTGCAGAAATTGGTGTGGGGGAGGAGATGCGGCAATCGCAAACCCCCGCGCTCCACACCGGCGGCTAGAAAGAAGAGAGGGAACCGCCCCGAAGGGACGGTAACCCGAGCTGCTGTCAGAAATGCGAAACCCCCGGGCGGAGGACGTGCCGGCTCCCCAGGCACCTATCTCGCGCCCCGCAGCTCACCAACAGAGGCTCTCACCGATCAGACAAAAAATTACTAAGAAAAATAAATAAAAAACCTAAGCAAACTGCTAAATTCTCCAAAAATTGAACACGAAGAGAAAAGCACACCAGTCAGTCAGCGACTGAGTGAAAAGACTGGTGCATCATGGGAAAGTGGGCGTGGCCACAGCACGGAGAGACAGTTGAAAAAAATCACCCAGTCAAAAGGAAGCGAGGAGGAAGGAAACCCAGAGGTGGATTGCAGGAGCAGAGGGCTGGAAAAAGGGTCAATTTAGGAGTAAGGCTTGGAGATGTTTGGCCCCTCCCATAAGACATAAAAGAGAAGCGAATGGGACGTGAGCTTTTGCAGGAAGCAATTAGTTCATCTGGCCAATTCAAGATTTGAACATTCTGTTTGTGACTCTGTGCCAAGTTTGGCCTTGTCCTGCGTCTGGAAATTAGCTCTTTGCCAGCGTTCCACGTAAGATAGGTGGTGTTGATAACCTTCCTCTGAAAGATTGTTTATCAAACCATGCAGACTGCAAATAAAAGAAATTTACAGCCATGTGAATTAAAGAGGTTTGCCGGGACTAAGTTTGTACTGTTTAACTTCTAAGGAAGCCTAGGTCAGAACAGTAGTTTCAAAGGCAGAAAGTCACAATCTTTCCAATTTTAAGCTGATTATTCTTATTGTAAATATTAAATCGAGGCACTTGCCTGTTTGAAAGAAGATGCACTGTGCTCCAAGGACTCTTTTAAGAGCACTGAAAGATCAGCAAAAATAAAAACCGAATAATGTGTGATTTCATTTTTTTACTCTCTCCAATCCAAGAAGATATTACCAGCATACACACATATTCTGTGAAAACGTGAAAAACAAGTTACAAAAAAATTAGTTATGTGATCCAACACTATTATTTCAGGCAAAAATTGGAAGTGAAGGAAACCAAACCGGAAATGCCTTATCTTATATTTCAGGAAAGCAATTACCTCTGAAGAGCAGAAGGCTTAGCAAATAAGCCATGGACACATTATCACTTCTTTCAGCTTTTTCAGAATGATGAAATGCTAGATGCCAATTTTAGACATCATAAAACAGGATGAATTAAGATTTAATATATTAATTTCTCTAGAATTCATTATGAGTTATTATTATGAATAACCACTTTGCTTCGATTGCACAATTAAAGTTAAGCTTTTAATTGGAAAAACTATCCAGATTCAAATCTCTGTATAGCAATGGCGTGAGTAGCTCTGGGAATTCCAGTCTCTAGCTCATAAGCCATTACATAACTAATAGGCAGCTTCTTACATAACACATATAAAAACAAATAGTACCATAAACATGATCATTGATTAGAAATGCCTCTCAGATGTCACCTATTATAGGGCACATATTCAATTACTTGCTTTGCACAATGAACTAATATAGTTTGACTTATTTGATAATATACAAATTCAGTCATGATGGTTGCCTAGTATACCTATGGATTACAATTTACAAATTATGTCTGTGGTACAAGATTTAGTGAATCGAGCAATGGCTTCATTTAATTTGAACCAGGATAGTATTTTTACTAAAAGCTTTAACTTGACTAGATAGTTAGGATAGAATCACTTCAGGATATGTTACAACAGAGGTTATTTTGTATAAACTACCTTTTAAAATGATGACACTTTTCAAAATGTTTGCAGAAAGGTTAGATTATCAGGGTCAAAAATTAATATACTTTGAGTACAGAATCAGCAGAATCATCCTTTTCCTTGGGAAAAGGAATAACAGAA
This sequence comes from Pituophis catenifer annectens, assembly GCF_029215685.1. Lineage (NCBI taxonomy): Eukaryota > Metazoa > Chordata > Lepidosauria > Squamata > Colubridae > Pituophis > Pituophis catenifer. The sequence continues at coordinate 171,879,964 of NW_027256882.1, forward strand.
TAGAACAAAAGAATTGGAGGGGACCCTGGATATCTTCTAGTGCAGGGGTGTCAAACTCGCAGCATCATATTGTTGTCACGTGATGTATCACAACTTCCCCTTCGCTAAAATGGAAGTGGGAGTGGCCAACACGTGACACATCTGGCCCGCGAGCCGCAAGTTTGACACCCCCGTTCTAGTGCAATCCCCTACTGAAGAAGGAAGCCCTATATTATTTCAGACAGATGGTTGTCCAATCTCTTCTTAAAAACTTCCAGAGTTGAAGCATTCATAACTTCTGGAGGCAAGTTGTTCCACTGATTAATTGTTTTAACTATCAAGAAATTTCTCCTTAGTTCTAGGTTGATTCTCTCCTTGATTAGTTTCCATCCATTGCTTCTTACCCTGCCTTCAAGTGCTTTGGAGAACAGTTTGACCCCTCTTCTTTGTGGCAGCTCCTTCGATATTGGAACACTGCTATCATGTCACCCCAGTCCTTCTTTCATTAAACTACACATACTGTCAGGTCCCCATAGATCACTACTGGGATCCTGCCATTCTGGTGGGGAGGGCCAGGATGCTTCTTCACAACCTTTTCCTGTTTCTGGTCTCTGTCACTTTGCCACTTCTTGGGAAAGGAAGGGGGAGGTATTTTGGGCCATCTGTTTTGTCTCAGCTCCGATGGAACGGGCAAAGTGTTGCCTGAGAACAATTTTTAATCACCTTCTCAGCTCAAGTTCTCACAACAACTTTGTACCTGTGGATTAGCTCACCTCAGATTGGAGATAGGGGAGGTTTCTGCAACATTTAATCTAACACTTCTGATCAGGAATTTCAGATCCTGCCTTACTCTTCTTGCTTTCCCTATCTCCAAATAAAAGTTTCCTTTTGAAATGTTACTTGTTTCAAGAGTTCTGCTTTCTTGAGGAGAGGCAAGTCCTTACACATATCCAATTCCTGCAACCGTTCTTTGTATGCTTTAGCCTCCAGGCCCCTAATCATTTTTGTTGCTCTTCTCTGCACTCCTTCTAGAATCTCAACATCTTTTTTTATATAATGGCGACGAAACAGGGATGCAATATTCCAAGTGTGGTCTTACTAAAGCATTATAAAGTGTTACTAACACTTCCATGTGATCTTGATTCTATCCAATCTGGGTCAGTCACCGGGACTAAAGGTTTAGTCTTCCAAGCTTTTAGACTCATGCTGGAGCCCATCTTCAGGGAACTTCTCTCTAGCGGAGTTTGTGTAATTCTATCCCTGTTAATGCAACCAAGGACTGGTATTATTGGCTTTTTTTTGGCAGCTGCAGTGCACTGGTGGCTCATATTTAAGTGACTGTACACAAGATCCTTCTTGCAGTTACTACTATTGAGCCAAGTACCACCTATATCTATGCATTTGGTTTTTCTTGCTTAAATGTAGAATCTTATATTTCTCACCATTGAATTTCATTTTGTTAGATAGGGCCCATGTGTTACTACAATATAATACCGTGTTTCCCTGAAAATAAGACCCTGTCTTGTATTTTTTTGAACCCTGAAATAAGCACTTGGCCTTATTACCATGTGCTCAAAAGCCCGATTGGGCTTATTATCAGGGGATATCTTATTTTGGGGGAAACAGGATATATACAAGTAAGTTAGATTATTACCTTTAATATGCTCTGAGTAATGGGAAAGCAAGGTAATTTAATTATTTCTTTTCCTGCTCACTGATTTCAAAGACCCTCTCTCAAGTTCCCCATAATTTTCTTTTGCTTTAACAGTAATATAAAAAGTTTGTCAAACCAAGCTATATATAGAATAAATCACAATAAGCGGTGTAAAACAATATATAAAATAATAGTTTGATAGGCATTTATACAAAAAAGAAAATACAGGCTATCCACTGAAAACAGATTACAAACATTAAGCATGTGAATAAAACATTTAAGCCTTTAATACATTCTGCATTAATATATAAGAATCTGAAGCAGGAAGTTCTCAAGCAGATTTGTAGAAAGCTTGAGAACTATTTCTGTAGTTCACTTTTTTTCCCAAAGACAGCCTGTAAAACGTATGGAGCAGAGAAAAAAAATCTATCTGCCATGAGATCACAAAGTTGCAACTAAACTGTCTTTGAATAATATTTAAAAGGTATAAAATGCTCACAAAACAGGGAGACAAGTGAAACTGTCACTTTCACAAGGGAACACATTTTCATACTATAGGAAGTTACCACTCACCCCTCTCCTAGAAGAATGAAAATTTTTAGGAAATATTAAAAAAGGCAGAATATTATATTTCCCTGGTTGAGAAATGGAGAAACATGTTTTAAAGACAAAGCAGCTTCCTGCCCCACCACACCTTTGTTAATGGACCATTAAGGCCTCAGCCAAGCTCACTCATTTCCCCCACACCTTTGTCAATGGGCCATCATTTGCAACAGAAATGACCCATCTAGCAACAGAAACTCACCACATGGAAAGACTCAAGCAAGCTTGAGAGACAACCTACAAAGTTAGCTAAGACCCCTAGACCACCTGAGAGTTTGACAACCAATCAGGATACATTTCTTATACAGGAGGTGGGGCCCAAAGAGGCATAAAACCAAGGCACTCCCAGCATCTGGGGCTTCTTTGTTTTCAACTCAGGAACTCAAGCCATGTGATTCTGCTCAGGAGCTCAAGCCATGTGTTCCTGTTCAGGAACTCAAGCCATCTGATTCCTGTCCACCATTAAAGCATCTTTCCAAGCAGTCTCCACGTTTCCAGTGTCTTTTTCCCCACTTGGAACTGAACCCAGATGGACATTTCTTCCAACAATTGGCGACCCAGATGGGACTCCAAGCTAACCTAACTACTAATGGACCTGGCCCAGGTAAGCCTCCCTTGCCGGCAGCAGACCCATTGTGGATGGATTTTTCCTGGACTTTGGCCATTGGGAACTAGGTTTTAAAGGGGTTTTGAGTTTTGAGCTCAAAGACTGCTTGGAAAGAAGGTGAGTACCTCTAAATTTTAATTTGAAAGCATGGGAAAGCATGGGAAATGTATGTATGCCTGCCTGTGTGTGAGTGAGAGGGCCCTTCTCCCAATCACAGCTGGATCTTGCTTCCTCTGTTCATTTCCTACCACAGAAAGACTAACAAGTCTGGAGAGCATGGGGGTTTTGCCAGAACACAAGACCTTTTGTTAGGGAAGGAGGAAGAGTGTGTGTGTGTGTGTGTGTGTGTGTGTGCGCGCGCGCGGCGCTATGATTGAAGGGTGGGAAAGGAAATTTCATACTTTTAGATAGGTACCAGTTAAGACACTTTCGAACTGGAGTTGAGTTCTGATAACTGCAGCTATGCCATTACGGATGTATTTTGTCACCATTCCCATCCAGAACATTCTTCTGGTTTTCCAGTACAGCCAACAGAACTTGAACAGCCAATGCCTCCTGCCCCATCAGCTAAGAACTAACTAGATAAGATCTCATTTAGCTTCAGAGATTAGCCCAGGTAAACTACAGGAAGTCCTTGACTTATGACTATAATTGAACCCAAAAATTCCATTGCTAAGTTTTGCCCTATTTTATGATTTTTCTTGCCATGCTTAAGTGAATCAATACAGTTAACTCAACAACAAGGTTGTTAAATGAATCTGACTTCCCACTGACCTTGCTTGTCAGAAGGTCACAAAAGGTGATCACATGACCCCAGAACACTGCAACTGCCATAAATATGGACCAGCTGCCAAGCATCTTAATTTTGATCATGTGATCATGATGTGACCATGGAGATGCTACAATGGCCATGTGAAAAATGGTCACATCATTTTTTTCAGTATTGTTTCGCTTTGACTGGTCACTAAACAAATGATTATAAGTCAAGGACTACCTGTATGTTTTGCCATCAAAAACACACAGAATGAAAAGCAACAAACAATTCTCATTCAAGGAGCCTAGGCCTTTAAAGCAGGGCTCCTTAACTTTTATATGCCAAAGGCATGTTTTATCTTTGAAAGCGTTTGGTGAGCACTCAGAGGAAGTAGCTGTTTTGTGGGAGACTCTATGTAACATTATGCTAAATTCCAGGACATTATTGAAAATTTAAAAAATTAAATAAAAATAAAATTTGGGAGGTTGGTGCTGTATTTAGCAGCATATCCGCCTATTATTTAAAGCTTTTTAAAATTAGAAGTTTTTAAACATTTTTAAATATAAAGTAAAGTAGGTAGAGCTGATGGTTGAAATGTCTATCGGCACACTGTTTACCATGGGTGGCAGACTTCGTTTATAAACGCAGAGCAACTAAGATCTGCAGTGTTGTCAGTTTTGTATTACTATATTTTTCGGAGTATAAGACGCTCCGGACTATAAGACGCACCTACCTTTTTTGGTGAGGAAAAAAAGAAAAAGAAATCTGCCTCTGCCTCCTAGCAATTTTGCCTCGTTGCAACAAACAGCAAATAGCCTGCTTTACTTTCTTTTTTTTTTTTAATTTGATTTATATGCCGCCCTTCTCCGGAGACTCAGGGTGGCTTATAATGCATTAAGCAATAGCCTTCATACTTTTGTATATTTATACAAAGTCAGCTTATTGCCCCCACAAACTGGGTCCTCAATTTACCTACCTTAGAAAGGATGGAAGGCTGAGTCAACCTTGAGCCTGGTGAGATTTGAACTTACAGTAATTGCAGACAGCTGGTGTTAATCACAATGCTATCAGTCTGCTGAGCCACCAGGCCCTTTTGTTTTCAGCATAGCTTGATTAGCACAAGAAAAAAAAATCTGCTCCCAGCAATTTACCTCCTTGCAGCAAGCAGCAGAGGCCCGCGCAAAATTGCTGAGAGTCAGGAGGCTGATCCAATCAACTTGTGCTAATTAGGCTGTGCTGAAGCTGAAACAAGCTGTTTCTTCTTGCTGTTTGCTGCAAGGAGGTAAACTGCTGGGAGGCAGAGGCCAAAGGGTGGGGGCCAGTGGATGGGCGAGGCTACATTCGGTGTACAAGACACACCTAAATTTTCACCCCCTTTTAGGGAGGAAAAAGGTGCATCTTATACTTAGAATAATACGGTAAATGATACAGTAGTTTAGAATCTAACAAAAGGCCTATTTGCTATACAGTAACTTTTTCCCCCCAGTATTATCTGTTCTGCTCTGTTCCTGCATCCAATTCTAACACGTTTTTCAGGCACTAAGCCAAGAAGCTTTCTATCCCAATAGCCACCTTTCATAAGAATATAGTAAATGTAAACAACTACACTTCCATATTCCAAAGATTAAGAATCACAGCCCTGACTAAGAGAACTAGATCAGCCAATAGGGTTTTTTTTTTCATGCAGAGCATGTTCTTCCTTGGAAACTTATATAATTAAAAATAACTTGTTTTTCAAAATAAGTTTGTTTCTGTTTTTTGTCCATATCTCACAAATCCTGGACTTTAAAGAGCAACCACAAATTGATATAAACTGTTCATCAAAACTATTACAGATAGACTTTGACTTACAACCATTCGTTTAGTGATGTCAGAGGAAAATCCAAATCATTAGCAACAAAAGGGCACCTAACAGAAATTGAACAGACAACACACCAAAAAGCATCTCACTTTAGGATCCAGAGGTTTATTGAAATTTAGAGTATAGCAAACATAAAGCACTTACATCATGAACACATTGCAATGAGGACCAATCGGACAAGCAGTCAAAAGGGACGGCTTGAGACCAATTGGGACCAATTGATTAGGAGCCTTGGTAGTACAGTGGTCTAAAGCACCCTGTTATTAAGACCAGCTGCCTGCAATTACTGCAGGTTCGAATCTCGCCAGGCTCAAGGTTGACTCAGCCTTCCATCCTTTCTAAGGTAGGTAAATTGAGGACCCAGTTTGTGGGGGCAATAAGCTGACTTTGTATAAATATACAAAAGGATGAAGGCTATTGCTGAGCACATTGTAAGCCGCCCTGAGTCTCCAGAGAAGGGCGGCATATAAATCAAATTAAAAAAAAAAAAAAAATTGGCCCCGAACCATTATCTAACATTACATTATACAGCTTACCCCTCCAAGAATAGACTAAAATATAATAGAATTCTTTATTGGCCAAGTGTGATTGGACACACAAGGAATTTGTCTTGGTGCATACGCTCTCGGGAGTACATAAAAGAAAAGATACATTCATCAAGAATCATAAGGTACAACACTTAATGATAGTCATAGGGAAAAAGTCAATATAAATCTTAAGGATATCAGCAACAAGGTTACAGTCATACAGTCATAAGTGGGAGGAAATGGATGATAGGAACATGACTTTTGAGATTTTGCCACATTGTCATAACAACTGGGGCAACTTCCCTTCCCTCCCTACCTCAGCATTTCAACACAGGGAAATATACAGGAACAAAAGGAGCAGGGCCTCATATTTTATAAGGCGGCAGGCAGAAAGAAACTTAGTATGAGTGCGCAACAAAACAGCAGACACAGAATGGGGGACGGTCAGTCAAGACCGCAAAGCCCTTTGAGTAGTAGGCCTGGGGTATTTCAAAATGGCCTCAACACGGGAAAGGAGGATGGACCATGAACCTTGAGAAAGAGGTCACCAAGATATATACCTTCAGGGAGACGTAGCTTACTCTTGGATGCTTTATGTCCTTTCTCGGCAAGGATACAAAGCAATACAAGAGAGTAGGCTTGACAACCTGCTAAGGAGCGGGAGACAAGCAGAAGGTCATCCACATACTGGATGAGGGTAGAACCATGAGGAAAATAATATCATCAAGGTCTTGGTGGAGAATCTGAGAAAAAAATAGAAGGGGGACTCAGAATATCCCTGTGAGAAACAGCACCAGGTCAGCTAGAGGCCCTCGAATTGGAAGGCAAAGAGAAACTGGTAGTCGGGGTGGATAGGAATAGAAAAGAAAGGAGAAGAAAGGTTGACAACGGTAAAGTACTGGGCATCAGAAGGGATGGAAGACAATATAGTGGCAGGGTTAGGGATGGTGGGTTAGGAGGGGATAACAATCCTGTTGAGATGGCAAAGATCCTGTACAAAGTGCTATTTACCAGAGGACTTTTTTTGGATGGGAAGGATATGGGTATTGCAGAGACTCCTAGTAGGGGTAAGAATCCCTTGTTGAAGGAGGGACTCAATAGCAGGTTGAATCCCTTCCATTGCTTCTTTCAATAAGGAGTACTGTGGAACACGAGGCAGGAATTTTGTGGGGTCCAGTTGAATTCAGGCAGGTAAAACTGAATGAATTCGACCGATATCATCAGGATGAGTAGACCAAAGGGTTTCAGGAACCTTAGCAACAAGGTCGTGGAACACCTGGTCAAGGGAAGAGTCAGGAAGAGGGCTGACAAAAGATAGGGGGAAAAGATCAGGAGCAAGATGTGCAGGGATGGAATGAAGGAAACTCAACATAGAAAATTCATTACAAGAGGGAACGTCCAGGTAAAAGCCATCAGGTTGACAGTAAATAGTGCAGCCCAATTTGCAGAGAGGTTCACGGCCCAATAGGTTAACAGGGGAACAGGGACTGAGGAGAAAGGTGTGTTCTTGTGAGAGAAATGGAATTATTCCTGTAAAGAAAATAGCCTGAGTGACTCCATATTTACCCTTCATATAACCTGAGCTAACCCTCAGCTATTAAGCTGAGTAAGATATGTAGAAAAGGGAAGGGTATATGATGCATGTTCGGAGGAAATAATGTGTTAGTACATTCTGAGTTGGGTCAGGCTGACCCAAGCTCAATTGGAAGGAACGAAGATACCCTGTTTCAATTAATTTCTTAGTTAAGGACATATTGAAAGGGTATTTCTGGAGGGGAATTCCAAGCTGGAACAAATCTTGCTGAGAAAGCTAAAATGTTATGTAACATTCGAAAAACAATGACAGGTGGGGGCATTTTAAATGTTTTGCTGATTGCCTGAAAATGTATTTAAACCATGTATTTGGAGTGGTAAAACGTTCTCTCTCTTTCATGGGAGAACCCTTTTGCAAAAGCTTATGATATATATATATATATATATATATATATATATATATATATATATATATATATATATATACACACACACACACACACACACACACACACACACACATATACACTTTTTGTAGATTTTCACAGGTACAGGTATGCAAGTCTTGGCGTATTCGGGTCTTTTCCCATGTAAGATTGAGAGTATCTTGGCGACGTTTCGACAAGGTCCCACTCGTCTTCGTGCTAGTGCGAGCAAAGCGTGATCGGAGATGCTGTTTCTATAAATACTGGTAGGGAGGTGGGGAGTGCTGGCTTTGTTGTTATAAGCGGGTTGGCTGTGTTGTTACAACTTGATTAGTTGATGGAGTTGATATTTGCAGATTAGTCAGCTGTTTCGTAACATCCTGTATGGACGAGGTCCTAGCTGTGTGCCAATTAGTCTTTTGTGTTTTGACGACTTGGGTAATGGGTTGTGTGGTAGCATCCTGAGCTCTAGTGTTGTGACATCTTGAGTTCTGTGATGTAGTCTTGAGCAGTTTGCTGTGATGCAACCTCCCGGGCTTTGGTTTGGCTCAGAGTCTGAGGTCTTGTTACAAGTATTCCTAAATTGACTCTCCTGACCACAATTAAAACAATGAAAAGCTCTATTCTGAGCATCCTGAGCAAAGGAAGTAGGATAAGTTGGGGGTATTACCAGGGGTGAAATCCAGCAGGTTTTAACAGGTTCTGGCGAACCAGTAGCAGAAATTTTGAGCAGTTCGGAGAACTGGTAGCGGAAATTTTGAGTAGTTCAGAGAACCGGCAAATACCACCTCTGGCAGGCCTCAGGAGTGGGGAGGGAATAGGGATTTTGCAGTATCCTTCCCCTGCCACGCCCACCAAGCCACACCACGCCCACCAAGCCGCGCCCACAGAACCGATAGTAAAAAAAATTTGGATTTCACCACTAGGTATTACCTTAGGTCTCGGATGAGGGTGGAAAGTGGGTGGTGAATTTTCAGGGGCATGGAGTTGCAAAGCCATAAGTTTAGTTTCTTTCTCTTCCGTTTTTTGTTTGAAGGAAGAGGAATAAAGATCTGTGTAGCCAGCGAATACTGCAGCTCTAGGCCCATTGTTTCACCAAGTCTAACTAGTTCTGCTCAAAGAAGGGAAGAACAGCTAATTAGCTGACCTAGCCTTTGCAAGTAGTGATAAGACATTTCCTCCCAAGTAAAACAAACCCCTTTTTATAACAGGGCAGTCACAGTCTTTTATTCACAGGGATAAACAAAAAAAAAGCAAACATAATTAGTCCCAACAAGCCTGGGTTTCTCCAAGAAATCCGGATTGCTTGTATACTGGAAACGAATGGTTGTCTGCAACAACCGGCCACTCCCAAACCCGTCCTACTTATTTCCCAGCAGGGGAAGGGCTGGCTATCATCTACATCTGCCTCTCCCTGAGAGCCGGCTTACTACTTTCCTTTGCTCAACTCTCTTTTCCTTTCTGTGCATACACACATTCGGGATGGACCTCATCTGTTCCTCTCTCTTACTCAGTTCATGCCCCTAAGATAGCTGCCTTTCCACCTGGGCGAGGACGGTAGACCCTGACTCTGTCTCTGATGCTGTTTCCTTATCACAGCCTTCCACAGGCTCCAAACTGGCCCAGGCTCTCACTCCACCTCCTTGTCTGATTCTGCAGCTATCTCTGCTGGCAGCCGACGGGGCACAAGTGGTGAGAGCAAAGACTACCACCAGAAACAAGGCCACATAGAACACAAGGGCACGACCCTTACCAAAGGCGCTACCTCGACTACTACACGGCTGTTGATCAGGCCTCTGGAACGTCAGCTCCCCTTCGAGTCCCGGCCACAGCAGTTGCCTCTCCCATGGGTGTGCCCGACCGTTTTGCCTCCGGGGCATAACAACAATTACTCATACAACTTCATCCTACCAATAAGCTCAGAAGGGAGTGATCCTTCCTGAGTGGCTGATAAATTCCACATCCCTTGATAAGCACTAAAGGCTTATGTCCTCAAGGGTCCCCAAGGAGGGAGGTCCCTCTTACCTCTGGTCCAAACTCTGGTCCAAAGTGGAGGTGTGTGTGTACGCAGAGAAGGAGCAATCCGGAAGCAGAGATGGTCAGAGGCTCCGTCAGGACACCAGGCCTCTTTCAGCGTGTCCTTCCCAGCTAACACATCAAACTGTCAGGGGAAAATCCAAATCACAGCAACAAAACTGTATCTAATAGAAATTGAACAGACAACACACCACAAAGCATCTCACTTCAGGATTCAGAGGTTTATCGAAACAGCAAACATAAAGCACTTACATCAAGATCACATTGCAATGAGGACCAATTGGACAAGCAGTCAAAAGGGATGGCTTGAGATCAATTGGCCCCAAACCATTATCTAACATTACATGATATAATTTAACCCTCCAAGCACAGGACTTTTGGGGTTTTGCTATGTTGTCATACAACTGGGGCAACTTCCCTTCCCTCCTACCTCACCATTTCAACATTGTTACTTCATCATGTACCATTGACATTCAGTTCCCTATTTCCCATAACCCTAGCTCATCACATCCTGTAAAACAAGGAACTAAAGGTGTGGGAAAAGAGGATCCATACACTGAAACATACTTGCAAGCCACAATTTCAACAGGTGCGTGTTATACACCGAATGTAGCCCCGCCCACCCACTGGCCCCCACCCTTTGGCCTCTCCCTCGCAACAGTTACCTCCTTGCAAGCAAACAGCAAGAAAAAACAGCTCCTTTCAGCTTCAGCACAGCCTAATTAGCACAAGTTGATTGGATCGGCCTCCTGACTCTCAGCTGATTTGCTCTCAGCTGTTTTGCACAGGGCTCTGCTGCTTGCTGCGAAAAGGTAAATTGCTGGAGCAGATTTTTTTTTTTCTTTGTGCTAATCAAGCTATGATGAAAACAAAAATGAAAGTAAAGCAGGCTGTTTGCTGTTTGATGCAACAGGCAAAATTGCTCAGAGGCAAAGGGAGATTTCTTTTTCTTCTTTTCCTCATCAAAAAAGGTAAGTGTGTCTTATACTCCAGTGCACCTTATTCCCCGAAAAATTCGGTAAATACTGCCGTGAAAGAAACAAAAGACAGCAACAAAAACAATAATTCTTACTTTGAGATTCAGAGATTTATTTCACTAATAATTTGGAACATGAATAAACATCCTAACATCACTTACATCAATAACTCAGTGATACAGCAGGTCCAGCAAAGACAGCTATAGGCCAGGGGCCACAAGCTGATCTCAAGCTCTATTTTTTTATACCAGTGATAGTTAACCTTTTCGGCACCAAGTGCTAAAACTGGAGCGTGCACACACCGGAGCACCAGAACCCGAAAGAGAGCAGCTGGACAGTGCGTGTAACGGCCAGCTGCTCTTCTGGGTTCTGACGCACGTCTGATGCGCATGCGCATTGGCCAGCTGTTCTCTTCTGGATTGTCGCACACATGCATGCGACAGAACCCAGAAGAGCAGTTGGCGACGGCTTGCGTGCCCACAGAGAGGGCTCTGCATGCCACCTCTGCCACGTGTGCCATAGGTTTGCCATCACGGTTTTATACCCTTTTACTAATGGCCACACACAGATGGACACTTTCTTGCAACATTTCATAAACCGTTTCCTCGTTCTTTCTTGCTGACCATCAGTTTCTACAGACACCCACGTACATCTGAAACCTTCATCCATCTGTTACTTTCAACTCCTTATTTCTCACGGTTTCATACTTCTAGTTCCAAATATACTCATGAAACTATCTACTTTGCAAAATCACATTACACAAATTGCAGCTGCTCAGCAATTACAAATAGTTCTGTTCCATTATGAAATCATCCTAGCTCAGTGATGGCGAACCTTTTCGGCACCAAGTGCCAAAAAGGGAGCACGTGTGCGCACTCGTCAGGGCCATGACCAGGAAGAGGAGTTGCCCAGGGAGCATGCGCACGGGATAAGGTACTTCCGGTTAGGGTTAGGATTAAGATTAGGAACCCAGAAGAGAGCAGCTAGCCAGTGTGCATGCACACGGCGGCTAGCTGCTCTTCCAGGTTCCGGCACGCGATCGGTGCACATGTGCACTGGCCAGCTGTTCTCTTCTGGGCTGTCATGTGCATGCGCACACCAGACCAGCTGGCCGGTGCGCAGGGTGGATTTGATTTAAATCGAGTTGATTTAAATCACAATTTAAATCATGATTTAAATCACTATTAAAAAGGCTTGATTTAAATCAACTCGATTTAAATCATAATTTTTAAAGACCGTCATCTGTTGCTGTCACTGTTGACTCACCGATAGTCCCAGTGTTGCAGAATATACAGCCTCATGCTACATAACTAAGCTCCATTTCATGCTGAATAAACTAAATTATTTATGTATCTTAAATAGAAAACTATCTTACAATAGATTTTTACCCCAAAAGTTTTTTATTAAAATAAATTTGATAAAAATCAAAAAAATCCAATTTAAATCAAAAAAATCCGATTTAAATTTTAAAAAATCTGATTTTTTAAAAAAAATCATTGATTTTTATCCACCCTGCCAGTGCGCATCCTCACATCAGAAAACAGAAGCCCAGCTCTTCTGGTTTCCGGCACTGCCGCACACACAAAGGCCAGCTGATCGTCGCATGCACATGCACACCAGAAACCCAGAAGAGGAACGGGCGATGCCACGCGTGCCAAGCAACATGGCTCCGTGTGCCACTTCGGCCACACGTTCGATAGGTTTGCCATTACGGTCCTAGCTGAAGACTCTTCTCTGGGGCCTGCTACCATTCACTTAGGCCAGGTGTCGGCAACCCACGGAACCCTCTGCTGTGGCTCCCTGTCCCATCACTGGCTGGCCCCTCCCCGTCACTCCTTGCCTGGCCTGAGAAGATAAGGGCGACAGCAGGGGATGTAGAATCAGCCGGGGCTGATTCTCCAGCGTCTCACTCTTGCTGGAGCTTCTTCCAGCCCTTGTTGGTGTTGGGCATGCCTCAGTCGCTTGGGGAGATGCAAAACCTGCTCTCCGCTCTGAGACACTGCCCCAACCTGTCCATGACCGATGCCAGCTTTGCTAACACGAGAGCTGGCAGAGTGGGAATGTGATCTGGGAGGATGGGACGACAGAAAGGGGGACGGGCCCGCAGCACCCAGCCGTGGCTTTAAGACGCGCACGGCAGCAGGAAAAGGAGGCTGGCCCGGCCGAACCTCGCATGTCCATCCCGGGGCTTAGGAAAGCCAAGGCTGGGGCAAGCTGGAGCTCTTTGCTACTCCTTTTCTTTCTTCTTTTTGGAAATCCGGGCTGGCTGAAGAACGAGCATGAACCGCAGCGGAGGCTTCCCTTCAGGCGACCCTTCTCCTTTTGCAATCCTCTGGCTGGCTGTGGCAGGGCCACAAATGTGCACACGAGCAGGGAGACCCTTAAGCAAGCGGGTGGGCTTGGCCAAAGTACAGCAAAGGCGTGTGTGGGGTGGGCGACTGCTCACTTGAGGGGGGCTTTCCAAGAGAGTGAGAAGAGACACAGATACAGAGATACATGCACTCACACACACACACAGACATAGAGACACAAAGTGGGGGAGAGAGAAAGACGGGGAGAGAGAGAGAGAGAATGATACAGAGGGAGGAGAGGGGGAGATACAGAGAGAGGGGGGAGAGAGATACAGAAGGGGAGAGAGGGAAAGAGAAATACAGAGAGAGAGAAATGGAGAGAGGGGGAGAGGGGCGTAGAGAGATAGAGGGAGAGGGGGGAAGATAAGAGAGGGAGGGGAGGGGGAGAGAGATACAGAGAGATATACAAACAAAGGGGGAAAGAGAGACAAAGAGAGAAGCAGAGATACAAAGAGGGGGGAGATAGAAAGGAAGAGGGGGAGCGGGAGAGACAGAGATACAGAGAGGGAGATACAGAGAGAGGGGGAGATAGAAAGGGAGAGACATAGAGAGATACTGAGAGAGGGAGGAGAGAGAGGGGAAGATAGAGTGGGAGGGGGAGAGATACAGAGAGAGAGAGAAAGGGAAGAGAGGGAGAGAGATGCAGAGGGAGGAGAGAGAGGGGAGGGGGAAGGGTTTGTGGTTCCTGCTTCTCTGCCCTAATGACCAGCTGGGTAGGCATGGCTAGGGGGTCATGTGACCGGGAGGGAGGGAGTGACGTTAAGTTAGCCACGCCCACCCAAGTTTTGTGGTTCCCTGTGTTTTTTTTTCCTGTGGGAAACTGATCCAAATGGGTGCAGACCCCTTACTTAGGCCTTATTAAATCCAATAGATCAATAGGCTATATTTTCGTTTCCCACAATACTATCCATCCTCTCTGTTGCAGAATTGCTGTACAACAATATATGCTATTCTGAGTTCAATCTTGATACAATATTATGAGTATCCATTGTTAAGGAATTCGCAGAGTAACCCTTGAGTAGCAAGGGTGTGCTCATGAAAGTAATTGAGAGTAGTTACGAATAAACACAGTCAACACACAGATACACTGAGTTGTGTTTACTTTCAGGAAATAGTAAGGCACAGTCCAATAAATAGTCCAGGTCATACACATATAAAGCAGGAGATAGCCAATAACAAAGTCTTCTTACCAGTTGTTTTTGTCATTCACAATAAACAGTTCTTCTGGATTTGCAAACAGTAGCATACAGAGATATCATAGAGCAAGAACAGCAAAGAGAACAAACCATGTTTCTAGCTCCCTCTTAAGGACACTGGCTACAGAGCTAACCAATCAGGACACAGTATGATGCAATACAGCAGTCTTAAAGCTACATTGATGGTTTATATATTGCCAACCCAACAAGTTAGGTAATAGTCATTTCCTAACACCCATAAAAATCAAGTGTAAGTTAGAAAAACACTCTCTTAATGTTTCCATATCTTCTAATAATCAAGAAACATTGTCAAATTAAAAGGAGGTGTTCCCATTCATATATTCAAGCTTTTGCTGTCTAACTTAGAGGCAGTAAAATAATTAAATGATTAGGATTCAATAGGAAGCTACAGTTAAAACACAAACACAATCAAATATGTCACTATCAATTCTAGTCGACAGAGTAACAGTATGGAACCATATTAAGGTACAGTGCTCTAATAGGAGCCTTCTGCTATTATTCAGTGTACAAATAATGGTTTAAGACAGGACACAGATGGGTCTCAATTAAAAAAGAACCAGTGTTTCAGATACAAGGTTTTTCACTATGACATTAACAATTTCTGATTGTATAGTTCAGGGGTGTCAAATTGGCGGCCCGCAGGTCAGATGCATCACACGTAGGGCACGCCCAGCCCAGCTCCGCAAAGAGAAAAAAATGTCATGATACATCACATAACAGCAACATGATGCTGCGAGTTTGACACCCATGGTATATAGTTCATGCCATGCAAACTACCACATCTATGATTTCACTGTAATTTCAGGAGTATAGTATTCCACTTTTTAAAAAAAAAAACACCCATCCCATGCATTACTTCTGGATAATTTTACTGTTGCCACAGTGCAAAATTATAGCTCTGAGAATGTAGCGATTCCGGATACGACCTTTATTTCATAGTGGTTTCACATAAAAAGTATAAGGATCCACAAAGAGTTTTTACCCAAGATGAACCTGATGTGCACACACATTTTTAAGACAACACAGTGCCACTTTTGAAGGCAGTTAACTCATATCTGAGGGATTAGACCTATGCTAATAATGACTGCCAACAGCTCGCAGATTAAACAGCATGGGAACCTACAGGTAGTCCTCAATTTACAACTGCAATTGAGCCCAACGTTTAAGTTGCTAAGAGAGAAATCTGTTGAATTTTGCCTTATTTTACAACTTTTCTTGCCACATTTGTTAAGTGAACCACTGCAGTTGTTAAATTAGTAACACGGTTACTAAGTGAATCTGATATCCCCATTGACTTGGCTTGTCGGAAGGTGGCAAAAAGGGATCAGGTAACCCTGGAACAACACTGCAGCCATAAATTTGAGTTGGGTGGCAAGCATCCAATCAGGTGACCGTGGGGAAGGCCGCCACAGTCATGTGAAAAACGGCCATAAGTCACTTGTTTCAGTGTAACTTCAAAGCATCCAATCCAATGACCATGGGGAAGGAAGGCTGCCACGGTTGTAAGTGTGAAAAATGGTCATAAGTCACTTGTTTCAGTGTAATTTAAAAGCATCTAATCTGGTGACCATGGGGAAGGAAGGCTGCCACGGTCATTAAGTGTGCAAAACGGTCATAAGTCACTTGTTTTGGAGTAACTTCAAAGCATCCAATCAGGTGACCATGGGGAAGGCTGCCATGGTCGTTAACTGTGAAAAATGGTCATAAGTCACTTTTTTCAGTGTAACTTCAAAGCATCTAATCTGGTGACCATGGGGAAGGAAGGCTGCCACGGTCATTAAGTGTGCAAAACGGTCATAAGTCACTTGTTTTGGAGTAACTTCAAAGCATCCAATCAGGTGACCATGGGGAAGGCTGCCATGGTCGTTAACTGTGAAAAATGGTCATAAGTCACTTTTTTCAGTGTAACTTCAAAGCATCCAATCAGATGACCGTGGGGAAGGCCGTCACAGTCGTTAAGTGTGAAAAATGGTCATAAGTCACTTTTTTCAGTGTAACTTCAAAGCATCCAATCAGATGACCGTGGGGAAGGCCGTCACAGTCGTTAAGTGTAAAAAAACGGTCATAAGTCACTTTTTTTTTCAGTGCCGTTGTAACTTCAAGCGGTCACTATAAGCGTCGTGTTGTAAATCGAGGACAACCTGCATAAAATGATGGGCATGGGACCGATTTCCACAACCCTCACGCTTTATAAAATTGGCCACCTTTCTCGACCTCTCGGATGTGGCGCTGCTCTTGGTACCAAGCAGCGCCATCAGGGCAATATCCTGGGCTCCATCTCGAGCATCCATAAGCCTCCACTTATGAGTGGCTTTCTGTAAATTTAAGTACTCGGGCTAGGATGCTATCAGCGGCATCCCAAGGCAACCGGCCGCACAACGTTTTCAAGTGCGTAACAGACGCATCTCTATCCGGAGCCCTCTGGAGCCCCGCCTCTGCCCCGCTTTCTTCCCAGAGCCCGCCCGCATTTAAAGGCCCAACGGCAGCCTCACTCACCGATCTCTTCCTCAAGGCTTTTCGCCCTCGGGACGGAAGGGATCCAGACGAGCTCCGCGTAAGGAGCTCCGTCGCCCGCGACGCACCGCCGATCTTTTCCTGCCTCGCCAAACGGACGAAGAGGAAAGTGAACCAACTCACCACCAGAAGGGCCCCCTCCCCCTCCCCGCCAACAGAAACAACAGTCCGCAGAAGACCCGGAAGCGGAAGCGACTTCAAAGGTTGCGGGCAGAGAGGCACGTGATGGGGGGGCGGAGAGAATGGAGCGTGGTTGGGATGGGGGGGGGAGTGTTGGAAGAACTGGGCGCCGAGAAGCGCTGCCTGCTTGCGTGGCACGTTGACGGAGAGCGTGGAGTCCTCTCCGCCCGATTCAAAAGGCAACGTGGGAGAGGGAGCGCGCCTGCGCGGCGCGTACCATATATATATACCTTATAACGTCCGCCCCTTTTCCGAGTTCCGCATGTACAGGTGGTCCTCGAGTTAATAGTTCGTTTAGTGACCGTTCGATGTTACAACGGCACTGAAAAAAGTGACTGATGACCGTTTTTCAGAGTTAGTAACTGAGTTGGAAGGGACCTTGGAGGTCATCTAGTCCAACCCCCTGCTCATGCAGAAGACCTGTAACTAGGGATTCGAACTGCTTTGACCCTTCTGATTGACAAGCTTGGTGTCTTAGCCACTGAGCCACCTAGTCAGTTATGACCTTTGAAGCATCCCCATGGTAATGTGATCAAAATGCAGATGCTTGGTAGCTGGTTCATACTTATGACTGTTGCTGGGTGCCAGGGCCATGTGATCCCCTTTTGCAACCTTCTGACAAGCAAAGTCAACGGGGAAGCTGGATTCACTGAACAACCGGGATATTAGCTTACCAACTACAGTGATTCACTTAACAGCTGTGGCAAGGAAGGTTGTAAAACGGGGCAAAACTAGTGGTGGGATTCAAATAATTTAACAACCGGTTCTCCCGAAGTGGTGCAAACTGGCTGAATCCCACCACTGGGCAAAACTCACTTAACGTCTCACTTAAGAACAGAAATGTTGGGTTCAATTGTGGTCATAACTCAAGGACTACCTATGCACCAAATCCCTGGTCAGTGGTTCTCCTTCCTGGGATCTCTGTAGCTTTTGCCCCACACCAGAATGGAAGTTGCGCATCCATGAAGAGTCCTTACTGAGCATCAACGCACTGTCCCCACAAAAAGTGACATAACAATGCATGTAGCGCTTCTTGGAATGGCAAAGTGAATTCCATATGCCAGGTTCACTGAACAACCGGGTTACTAACTTATCAACTGCAGTGCTTCACTTAACAACTCTGGCAAAGAGAGAGATAACCTTAGGCAAAACTCACTTGACAAATATCTCACTTAGCAACAGAAATTTTGGGCTCAATTGTGGTTGTCTGTTGAGGAATACCTATACTTCTGCACAGAAGCAAAAGGTGTTTCGCTGATGGCTTCAATAAAAGCAAAGTCCTGGATCATGTTTACATCAAGCTTTTTATGTTTGCACAAGGAAGCATAAGGTATAATTTCATTTGTTGGTCAGTTATCACTTCCTGGTTCTAGTTACTGCCTGCATTCCAAGAAGCTGGCCGCTACTTTTAGATCACCACAGTTATTCCAGTTTATTTGATGTACTGCATGTGTTTCAACAACAGTTCCGTGTTTCAGGCGTGCAACATAGCCAGTAGCTACTGTAGGGTGTACATTGCCATTGTATAAAAACAAAAGAGCACAAGTACATATTGATCCAGCTTTCATGTTTAAAACGTAAACATTTTTACACAAGGGAACAAAGAAGAGAAGTTAGATTATGGGAAGCTGTCCATGTAAAAGACATGGAGCTATGAGTGCTTGATGAGTCTGGCTTTCTGCAAATTAGTAGTTATGATAGGATGCAGGGACAGAGATTCATCTCGCATGTACAGCAAAATGGAGACTGGACAGTTGTGAAGCTATGCAAAGATAGGATGAAGGAGTACAGCAAAGAATTAGTATGATTTTCTTTTTTTAAAAAAATTACACAATCTCCATCCACAGTAAAACCAACAAACAATAATATTTCTGGGTATTTTATTAGTTTTTAAATTTTTCACTTCCAGGCAGTAGTACACACAATAGGCTAGTACATCTGTGCAAGACTGCCCTCCTTTGCTCTGATTTAACAGCCTCTAATCGCTACTTCCAGGTTCTCAACAGAAGCTACACGGAAGGGCAATGGGAACCTATTATCTATAAAGATCTTTGCTGCAAATCTTGCTCCAATGGCAGGGACCATTCCAAGCCAGTGAGAGACAAATGTTTATTGTCACGGTGGGGAAGGGCACGGTTAAAAAACAAGGAAGACCCATCACTACATTCCTTTCTCCAGGACCCTACTGTCAGACTTCTACCTTAGAACTGTAATAATGTAAAAAAATAATTAAAAAAGGACTGTTCACAGCAAGGCTATAATACTGACACAGAGATTAGGGTCAAGGAAAACTAGATTCTACAGGAGTGATGGGGAGGCTGGGCTAAGACCAGACAGTTTTAATGAAAAAAGAGCTTAAGAAAAATAATTTAAAAAGATCCGGGTTCAGTTGGCACTGAATCATGAAGGCCTCATCAGCAATCAAGAAAGCACCTGCAAAAAAAATGAATATTGAGGTAAGAATTAGTTTAGATTTTGGATTTATGTGTTGCATAAGCCATAGTTTTAACTATGATTTGTTAAATAACCAATAATTTGCTGCACACATATGAACCAAAGAAAACGGACAAGCCACACTATGGCTTGCCATAATATGTGAGCTCACTCTGTATCTTAGCTGAGCCAGGAATTACAGCTGATGTTCTCTATATCTTTTTTTGTTACCATGTTTCCCTGAAAATAAGACCCTGTCTTATGTTTTTCTGAACCCTGAAATAAGCACTTGGCCTTATTGCCATGTGCTCAAAAGCCCAATTGGGCTTATTATCAGGGGATGTCTTATTTGGGGGGAAAACAGGGTACTTCCATTTTCAGTGCCATAAGAAGTTGGCATAATCAGTTCTTGGGGCTCAGATTTATGACAATGGCTGATCGGATTAGGTATAACACACACTATCCCTAAAATAGATATCACATACTGTATATTTCCCAGCAGCACAAGGAATTGTAGGATAAATATACACATATGGCTCCTTCTCTCCATTTGAAGGAGGCATCCAGACATGCCCTAGACTTTCTTTGCCTAGACTCACGAATTCCTTAAGAACTTGGATGCACACATTCAATCTTTCCCAATCAAAAGCCCAGAGTAATACCAAGCCAATTAACTCACCAGCTCAACGATCAGTAGTTGTGCGCAAATCTGTGGTCAGTGGATCATGCTGGATTGTCTGATGCAACATGAGGGCAAGCAACCCAGCCCGGTTAGTCATAGCCATCCGAACATTTCGTTCCTGCTCAAACAGCTCATCCAGCTTGTACCACTGCCAGTGAATAAAGAAATCCTAGATTACTATCTCCATTCTTAGATCAACGCCAGGGAAACTATTTCTTTAACAGGTCTATATATAGAGAAGGCTCCCTGTTCACTCCTTGACATCTCCAAGTTGATCTGGAACTAAAAAGCTGAAGGGTTGATGCCAGCCCACGTGAAAAAATCTGGACAAGAGAGGCTAGCGGTCCGATTTATAAATTTGTTTTTAAATAAATAAATGTTTAACAAAAGGTTAAGTCTTTGTGTTCCTACAAGATCCTGAACGTACCACACGCACTCGCTCCAAGTCCACCTCAGCCCGGCGCAACTTCTCCCAGCAGTAGTGTCGATTGCATTTCCGTTTGGGCACCCGGCAGAAATCTCCAGTGAGCTCAAACACATCTTTTACCATGGGGCACCCACACACCTCGTCTGCCGAAACCTACGAGAAAAAGTCAGAGTCAAGATTCAGCAGGAGAAAACAAGAGTTATGTCTTCCCTGACCAAATACCGCCCCATCCTATGACATCCCAAAGGCAGCTAAGGATAAGGTGCAATTTTAAAAGTATTGGTGATACAGGTTTGATCATTCACATAACTTATTCTGTACAGTACAGTCTTCCTGATCTGGGGAAATATTACTCCACCATGCTCCCAGTTAAGGGTTCAATAGATACTGCCAGAATCTGTAGATACAGAATCTATGTGTGTATGTGTGTGACAGAATCTGTATATCTGTATAAATCTGTATAGAGTCTGATTGTACTGCCAGACCTGTACAATCTTAGTTGTACAGGTACAAATCTGTATCTTTATGTATGTGTGTGTATATGTATATGTGTGTATCTGTATACATATATACACACACACAAGCACACACACACAATATAAAATACATAAATCCTAAAATTTAAAAACTTATTTTTATTCGGAAATGAAATCCAGATCAGTATACGGCAGTCTACACTTTCCTTGCACTGTTAGCAGAAACACGGAGCCCACTTTACATACTTTTCTACTGAATTCTGACCAATGGCTAACTTCCACAAAGATCTACCCTGGCCCCTCAAAAGGAATGCAACTCTGTGCTTACTTTTGGGTCACGGGAATGCTCTGGGCACAGGACTTGCAAGCGTTTGCAGTATGTCTTGCTTTGTGGGTTGTAGACATCACAGAAAAGACGAGTAGCTCTGGGAGGGAAAAAACAACAACCACCATGCATCATTTTACACATCTCAAACACATCTCCCACTTACTTTTTTTTTTTCCTAAGCTAAAAAGCCTGCAAAGATTTAATACCAACCATTTGTACTCTTCCTAACTGGATATACAGACAATCTTCAACTTACAACTGGTTATTTCACGATCATCAAAAAAAAAATTATTTACAACCCACCCTCCAAGTTATGATTGCTGCACCAGCCCGTGGTCATGTGATCACATTTTGTGTGCTTACAAGTCACGTGACTGCATTTTCCAAAGCTTTCCAGCAAAAAAATGCCCATTAGAGAAGCTGCATTTGGATTTACAACCATGTGATTTCCTTAACAACCACAGTCAATTGCTTAATGACCATCGTAAAAATGGTTCTAAAATCAAGACAAGTCACATGGTGATTCAACTTACGACCACAATTTACAACCAAACTTCCAAAGCTGAATCGTGGTCCTAAGCCAAGGACTACCTGTACTGGCAACCTGCTTTCTTGTCTAATTGACACACCATGCTTTTTAAATTGAGGCTGAACTCTGCTGTTACTGGAATCCATTTGTCTATATGTATGGGGTGGAGACACTTCCTGCTTCTTTTATAACCTTTGCTAACTCAATTATTGATTTATTTAGTTCACAAGTTTTATAGCTCATCCCCATCTACAGTCTCTGAGCAGAGTATGACAGAGTAAAACTACAGATTAAGAACAAAAAAAAAAAAAAGAAGACATGAATTGCCTGCCACTTGGTCTGTGTCCCCCTCACATCATAATATTCTTACTGCACAGTCAGATTAACCTTGGCAAGGCAAAGCTTCATGTAAACTGATATTATGCCATGTAGGGTTTCATAGATCCGCACCTTGAATTGGTCCCAGACACCTTCTTGTAATTATTGCAACAACTTTAGTAGTGGAGTTAATCTACTGTGATAGGATTATCCCATCAACAGTCACAATTTAAATAACGTAACATTTTAAATCAGGTTCTTGATCGTATTGAAATATAGTCCCAAGAAGAGTGTGTTACAATAATCTGAGTAATGATCAAAGTATGCATTATTGTGGTTGAAGTATCCTGCTCTAGTTAGGATCATAATTGGCATACCAGCCAAGCCAAGCCACACAAACACACTCAGACAGCTTATATCTGCTGTTTAAGCTGTAGCCACAAATCCAGGAAAACCCCCAGATCACAAACAACTGCCTTCAAGAGATTGTCACCCCATCCAAAATAAAATAGCAGGGCTGGAGTTTGCAAATTCCGAACAAAAAGCAACTAGGTTTTGCAATAATTCAGTCTAAGCCTGTTTTGCCTTATCCAGATCCCAACAACCTCCAGACAAGCTTTGAACAGAATCCCTAATCTGATTTAGGGTAGCAATGTACAACTGGATGTCATTTGCACACTGATAGCACCTCGCCCAAACTGTCAGATGACATCTCCTAATGGCATCATACAAGTTTTAATTAATAGGGCAGATAGCACTGAACCTTGTGGTACTCTGGATTGTAGTGCTGGCCATCTCCTTGTGTGAAGTTTCCAAAAGATGTCCTAATTAATTCATGAGCCACGAGCCAAACTTCAAAAGAAATACAGTCATTTATTAGGAGCACCATTTTGGCAATATTCGGATGCAGTTAGAACTAATCCCACGTAGATTTACTTCCCCTATGACTCTGTCTCTCCCCTCTTCCCTGGCCATGTCATAAATCACATTCTCCAATTAACCACTTTGGCTGGCTGTGAAACCCAAAACTCTCCTACTGATTGAGGTAAAAAAGCATCTGTGGAATGTAGTTTCAGTTAGGAAAATCAATCAGCTCCATCAATTCTCCCTCCCTCTTGCTCATGGCAACTTGGAAGCTTTGCAAGTTGACACCTTGATTACAGACTTAAATCACCCACACAAGCAAGAGCTCAGTGCCTATGATCCACCAGTGTTTGGAGACAGTCCAGCACTATTCTATGGCAGCCCAAAAGGTCTAACAGTACCAAGGTCCAAACAAAAGGGCAAAGAATGTGGTTTCCATCCATTCCTTCTGAATCCTCACTAGCAGCAATCTGAGACAGTCCATTTCTTCTAGCTGAGTCATCATCACCTTTTCAATAACCTTTCCTAAAATGGGAAGTTTGGAGAATGTTCACACAAGTGAACATGAGCCTAGGAATTTTAGAAAGATTTTTTTTAAAACTTGCTGTTTCCCTCAAAGTGGTTATATAACAGCGAAGACACATAAACAATTTTACACACAAATATATACAGTTCCCATCATAATTCCAGCAGAAACACACACACACACACACACACACACACACACACACACACACACAGAATGACAATGCAATAAGGGTATACTGCACTGGCAAGGAAAGGAAATATAATTGGATAAATATGAGGAAAGAGAGAAATTACCATCCTCATTATACAAATAGTTATTTGAAGGGAGAAAAATATAGTTATTTATCTGAAAGAAAGAGGATCCCTAAAGATGATCCTAAGAGAGATGGATTTGTATTGTTTTTTTCCCCCCTGCCTATTCTTCTTGGGGAGGGGATGTCTTAACTTTAGGACCATCTTCTTTTCAGGAAAATCAGGTAGGAAGATATACTTTATCTCAAATGAATAGAAAGAGTCTGGGTGGCCAATGTTTGATAGCAATGAAGTCAGATTTCTTACCCTTCAATACGTGTCGGATACATAGACCCAAAAGATGTCTGGCTCTCATACTGCAGAGGGAAGAAACATTAAAGCACAGTTGTAAAGTCTGAATAGAAGAAAAATATCATGGTCATTGTCATGATGTGAGGAAACATTAATCAATACTATGAGTACCTAACGTGAAAGCTCAGAAGACTGCTTATCTCATGCAAAGTTTTTTAAAAGGGTTGCAAGATTTTGTTAATTTTGTTATCTAATTTTAGGTTCTATTTAATTGGGCCAACTATGTTATAATAATAATTTTAATTAGCAATTTTATGATGTTTGTGTATCTATATTTTTTCTTGACTGTACACCACCTTGAGTCCTACGGGAGAAAGGCGGTATAGAAATATAATAAATAAATAAATAAATAAATAAATAAATAAATAAATGTATGTATGTATGTATGTATGTATGTATGTATGTATGTATGTAGAAGTATAGGTAAACCCAAGGGTGCTTTTTTCAGGAGGTAACTGGACTTCCTTGTTTTTTCTTTGAAGATGTTTTGCTTCTCATCTAAGAAGCTTCTTCAGCTCTGACAGGATAGCAGGGAATGGAAGTACCGTTAAAGTGGCCATTAGGTGAGGGGTAAAGGTAAAGGTAAAGGTTCCCCTCGCACATACATGCTAGTCGTTCCCGACTCTAGGGGGCGGTGCTCATCTCAGTTTCTAAGCCGAAGAGCCAGCGCTGTCTGATGACAATTCCATGGTCATGTGGCCGGCATGACTAAATGCCAAAGGCGCATGGAACGCTGTTACCTTCCCATCAAAGGTGGTCCCTATTTTTTCTATTTGCATTTTTACATGCTTTCGAACTGGTAGGTTGGCAGAAGCTGGGAGAAGTAACGGGAGCTCACTCCGTTACGCAACACTAGGGATTTGAACCACCGAACTGCCAACCTTTCTGATCGACAAGCTCAGCATCTCAGCTACTGAGCCACCACGTCCCCTAAGTGAGGGTTACCTGTGTTCATATGAGGCACTGACAACATAATAGCAGCAGGGAGGGAAGGGAAAAGATTGGAGGTGAGCAGACCTGTGGAGTACAGTGCGATGAGCCACCAACGGCAATTCAGGGAGGGAAGGGAAAGTATTGAGAAGACTAATGGAGGAGCAAGTGGGAAAAGGAATTATACAGGCTTCACTGTCAGCAGCAGTTTCAGGGAAGAAGTAAGGAAGGTGACAGGAAGACTAAGGGCCAAGTGGGAGGTGGGATTAAGTATGCAGGTAGTCCTCAATTTACGACCACAACGGAGCCCCCAAATTTCTGCTGCTAAGTGAGATATTTGTTAAGTGAATTTTGCCCCCTTTTGCGACCTTTCTTGCCACAGTTGTTAAGTGAATCACTGCAGTTGTTAAGTTAGTAACATGAATCTGGCTGCCCCATTGACTCTGCTTGTCAGAAGTTGCAACAGGTGATCGCATGATCCCAGGACACTGCAACTGTCCCAAATATGAACCGGTTGCCAAGTGCCTGAATTTTGATCACGTAACCATGGGGATGTTGCAATGGTCATAAGTGTGAAAAACGGTCATAAGTCTCTTTTTTTAGTGCCACTGTAACTTTGAACGGTCACTAAACAAACTGTTATAAGTGGAGGACTACCTGTACCATTCTAGGTATACAGCCCCTGCCATGGCAACAGAAGGACTGGCACATACTACCTATAACCTTCACTCCTTATCAGCCACTCCTTGGCTTTTTCCTCAATTTACCCCCAATCAATTTTTTATTGTGTCTTGCTTTTATTCTTTGTATGATGTTTTATGTTATAGTTGTCAGTCCAAAGTTCAGAGTTTTAAGATGAGCAGCCATATAAACATTTAAATAAATCACACCTGCCCTCAACAGCCCCATTTGTTCCACCACCTGAACATGTTCCATGCATGGACATTTTGCATATTCCCTAAAGGTCAGAAATCTTTTCTGACACATGTTAATTCCTGAAGGCTTAATTACACAAACTTGGGGGAAAATAATAATAGTAATTTATCTTCATTTAATGAATATTGCTTGAATAAATGGTAATTGGCTGGCTTCATAAATCACTTGAAGCTACAACTAAATACCTGGACTTTCTTATTGTTGTACCTTGGCATCCTGCATTCTCAAATACTCTTATTTAACTGATAATACGCTTCCTTTTTCTCAAGGATTTTTCTCATGTTTTTAAATGTTTTTCACCATCACACACCATTTGGTATTAAGGCTGAATAAAGAATGATTACGATAACTACAAACATAGCTAACGTGAATGTTTTTGAGGCTTGTTAAAAAAAATCATTAACAATATGATTTGCTGTTGCTGCCCAGTTTATATCTTATCCGTGGTCCTGAATGCTGTGAATTTGTGAGTTAAAAGGCAACTGGAACTGAGCATATGATTATTTTTTGCAAATCATACTAAGCCACAGCTGCCATTTAAAAATCCAACAATAACATGGTTTAACATGATTTATTTACTGATTCCTTTCAATATTTCACATCATATTAACCCAAAGCAAGGAAGACAACTTATGCCTTGATTATAAGTAGTCCTCAGTTGAGGATGGCAATTGGGACCAGGATTACTATTGCTAAGTGATGTGGTCATAATGCAGTGTTAGGTGACCACATCGTTTAGTAACAGCAATCCCAGTTGTCAGCATCATCCCAGGACTGCAAAGGTTATTAAGCAGGAAGAGGCAGAGTCCCAGGTGTGCAGGAGTGTGTGACATGGGGGAAGGTACTGCAGGTAGGCATTGGGGAGTACAGGTGGGCAGACCAGTGTGGTAGGAAGTGCCGGCAGGCTGGCTAAGGCAGCAGGCAAGCACTGGGGAGTACCAGACCAACGAGGGCACCAGAGGGAACAGCGAGGGTTGCAGGCAGACACTAGGGAGCACAAGCGAACAAGAGTTTATTACAGAATATGATGTCTCAGGGAATCTCATATTCCACAGTGGAGCTCCTTGGAAGAAAATGTGCCAGAAGTGACTTGCTACCTTTCCTAACAACTTCCCAACTGACTTTGTGTGGAGATCATGGGGTTGTTGCAATGGTTGCAATTTTGCAAACCGGCTGTAAATTCCCCCTCATTCAGCACTTGATGTCGCTGAATGGGTGATTGTAACTTGAGAACTACCTTGTACAATGCTTAAATCCTTCAAAATGCAATTCAATAGCACACTGAAGCAGCACTGGAAAAACCGACATACCTTAGCGTAACATCTTTCCATGTGGCGAAGGGCAACTTTGGGGTTGATGGGATGGCCACAGGAGACGCAGAATATCTGCAAATCTGTGTCATCACTGTCTCCTTCACTGGTCTAAGAAACAAGCAGAGATCAAAACAATGAAGTGAATTTTAAAGAAAATAGCACCTTACCCCATATGTACAGAACTTTTAATCCAACCAGGCAAACAAGAAGAAACAAGAATCTGGCAAGAACCCAACGGCAGAGAATTATGCTTTGGCAGTCATGCATAAAGCAGTGAAAGGGTGGTTTGGTTTTTAGTACAGCTTGTTGAACAAATCAGATGTCACGGGATTCATTCAGAAAGCTAAGCCTTAGAGAGGAGCCATTGGTGTAGTTTTGAATATGCTGGGCTAGAAATCAGGAGACTGCAAGTTCTAGGCCTTTCTCAGGCATGAAAGCCATCTGAGTGACTGACTGTCTCTTTCTCTCTCAGCTAAATTCACCTCACAGGATTGTTGTTGTTATGAGGAAAATAGGAGGCAGGAATGTTGAGTATCCTGTCTTGAATTATATCTTTTTAAAAAGGTGGGGGAAAATATAATATCACACACTAATTAGACAAATCATACTATCATGAAGCACTATATGCGGATCTAGTCATTTTCCCAACCAAGCTTGCAAAGCCAGGTTATTAAGTCTCTTATGGCGGGGTGTGTGTGTGTGTGTGTGTGTGTGTGTGTGTGTGTGTGTGTGTGTATTCGTGTGTGTACATGCGCCTTCAAGTCAGTGCTAGGCCCTGAACAGGTAGTCCTTGAATTATGACCCTAATTGAAACAGGAATTTCCACTGGTAACGCACAATATTACATGACTTAATAACAACAATACAGATTGCAGTTGTTAGGCCAAGCCAAGACTGTAGAGTCATTAGGTGAGGATCTCACATTTCTCCTGCCCTGTGCAACTCCTTCTGCTACAACTATCACCACCCACCTATCAGCCCTCCCCCGCCAACCTCTGCTGGGTGGAAATGGAGTATCCTGCATTTTGGGTACCCTGAATTGCATCTGCCTCTGCTATAATCCCCACTATCCCATGCTGACCTTCACTGTCTTCCTCTCTCTGCTGGTCCAGGATCCAGGTACTGGGCATGGGCATAGTCCCAGAAAGCACTCAGTGAGCGTGGCAGGGTGGTGAAGCCTCATCTGCCGAATTGCATTCACCAGACTCAAGTCAGGAAGGAGACAGACAGCATTGCAGGTGGAGAAGCCCTGTCTTCTGCCATTATAACAAGGAGCGATAGTCCACAGACTGTGGCGAGTGCAGCAAGATGGAATAGCAGGAGTTAATGTGCTGCCTTGCCAGGCAAGGCAGCATTGGCTGCCTAGGTGGCAGCTGTGCAGGAGGTGCTGTTCAGGTTGGTAGCAGAACTGGAGGAAGCGGAAGGATGTGGAAAAGTGAAATGTATATTCTGCAGCTCATGTTGGAAGCGCCCCTGAAGATCTGGTCTGTGGTCTCCAAAGAGGGGTGGAGGCAAGCCCAGTATTAACAGACCCTCTCTGCCAGACTCCCTCTTGTAAAGCCTCACAAAGGCCCAGTCGTTTCCAACAAGCAGAAGCCTGCGGACCAGTTCACCAGGAGCTATTCCAATACAAGGTATAAAGTGTAGGCAGTGCTTCTGGGAAGTCATTGTCCTTTTTTTCCAGTTCTGCTGTCACCCAGAGTGACTCCCCCATAGCCATCTTCACTTGGGGAACCAGTTGCCTTCCCAAGCAACAGTGAACCACACCTTGCCATTCTCCCCCACTGCACTCTCCACTTTTTGCAGACTACCACACCTCATACTGGCAGTGGAAGAAAGGGCTCCTTCTTCTGCACTGCTGTCCTTGCCTGCCGGACCCAGTGAATTCCCTTCAGCAGACGAGGCTCCACTGCCTTTGTCGTACACATACTGGGTCTGCACCAGGTCTTAGATCCCAGGCCAGCAGCGTGAAGAAGTATATGGCAAACGTCAGCTGGGGACAGCAGCAGTGGGGGCGGGAGAAGTGCAGGGCAGCCCAATGGGTAGAGTCGGTGGGAAGATAGGCAGGTAGAGGGAGTTCAATGCGTCCTGCGGTCATGAATTTTGATCATGTGACTGCAGGGGCACTGCAATGGCTGGAATTTCAAGGACCAGTAGTAAGTACCATTCATTTAGTACTGTCATATCTTTGAATGGTTGCTGAACAAATGGCCATAACCTGAGGTTTACCTGTAATTTTCTTGACAAGATTTTCAGAAGTGGTTTGCCTTTGCCTTCTTCTTAGGGCTGAGAGAGGGCCACTAGTCACAGTCATCCAATTGGCATTGTGGCCAAGGAGGGACTAGAATTCAACGTCACCTAGTTTCTAGTCTAATGCCATAACCAAAGCACCAGATTGACTCTCTAGTGTAGAGGTCTTCAAACAGGGCCACTTTAAGACTTGTGGACATAGCCGGCTGGAGAATTCTGGGAGTTGAAGTCCACAAGTCTTAAAGCGGCCAAGTTTGAAGACCTCTGCTCTAGGGCATTACATAGATTAGTAAATTGTACCATTTCCATCCAATCACACTTCTCAATACGCAATGGTAATTCTGCTCCAAATCAGCCTTGAGAAATCTGTCCGATTTTCTCAAATTAGGTATTAGGTATCTGCCACCACATCACTACTGATCTGTTTTTCACCAGGGTCTGCCCACTGTTTTTGCCCTCCCAGCCAGGAAAAAGAAACGTTTAGGGTACTTTAACTGCTGCAGCAATATCACACAGCAGCACATAATGGGTTCAGGCTCACAGAAAATTCCACTCAAAATTCACATCAGAAAGTGCCACACACAGAGCAGGAGGAGGTAGGCAATTCAATACGCTCCATGTACTGGATTATACTTTGGTACTATAATTTGGGGAAGTACAAGCATTTGCTTAGGAAGTAAAGGGACAGATGTTCTGCTTTCTACTCAAGAACGTTCTAAAAGAATTCCCAGTATTAGCTAGTATTCTAATCAAGAATTATTACTATTTCCTCACATATTTAAAGACTGTTAACAAAAGAAATGGTCAGGAGTTTCACCATTACACTTTAACTTCAACCTAGAATTAGGTTTGGCCAGTCTCAACTAGCCAATGAGGCTAATGTAAGCAAAATCAGGACAAATACAATGGACTGGAAGAATAAGTAGCAGCTAAAGCAACTGATTTCTCATTAATTAATTCATCAAGGCAAGAGGATAGATATTCTATCTTTTAACCGCGTTTCCTCTGTGGCTTAAATCAAGAGTTAACAAAGCTTCGCAAAGCCACTATGACAATGAAAAAGATTCAGGAATGAATGACTGCTTAATTCTTCTGACATTATCTAAATGGCCTCAATATAATTTGGGAATGCACACAAGCTACTGGTGTTTAGAAATATTTGCAAATGTATGTCTATTTATTTATTTATTTATTTCCATTTCTACAGCCACCCATCTCAATCAATGACTCTGGATGATTTGCAATCTAAGCTGCATAGGTAAAAAAACAGGGGTATCGAGTTAAGATGCCAAAAAGCTCTAGCTGTATCTATCCAAGCTCCCCTATCTGTCCTAAGATGGTGTTCAACAATTCTCTCTCCTCCTCCTCCACATTTTCTAGGTACCTCTTCATCTTCCTTGATAGCCTGCTGCTTAGCCCGGACAATAAGAGCTTCCAATTCATGGAATTTCCGTTCCATTTCTTGTAACTTAAGCCGGGCCTGCTGCTGCTCCCGCCTTATCCGCTCCAGTAGCTTCTTGCCATGCTCTTCCGCCACGCATGGACTTTGTTGCCACTGCTGTATGCGTTGTGGGAGGATCTCATAGATGCGGCTGAGGAAGGAAGGAAGGAAGGAAGGAAGGAAGGAAGGAAGGAAGGAAGGAAGGAAGGAAGGAAGGAAGGAAGGAAGATCATAGGTCACTATGAAAGAGCAGGGATCAAATGCAACATGATGTTATCGTACCCAGTTCATATGCCTCAAGGGTATCATAAACTTGGAAGGGACTATTTAAGGCAGCGGCCCCCCAACCTTTTGGGCAACAGGGACCGGTTCCACAGAGAGAGGTTTTTCCCCAGCCCAGAGGGGACGTGGCTTGGTGTGCTGCCTGCATTCCCCCAGATGGGGCTTTGCGTATTTGCATGGTCTAGTTTTTGGCATGCCACAGACTGAGGGTCGAGGACCCGATTGAACGCATAATAGAACAGCAAATGTCTCAGATGCTTTTAAAAAAAGAAAGAAAGCCATGAATGCATTTTATATGTGTAGAAGGAAAAGGTGCTTTAAAAGTTCTCTGTGCACTACAAAAATAGTTCCCCATTGTCCTAGTCTACAGCAGAGACAACCCATGGGAACAAGAAAAACGTTTCCACACCGAAGACAGGCATCAGAGGTGCCCATGTGCTCTTCTGCCATAAGAGGTTTCTATTATGGATTATGACACTAGTTCCCAAAACTGTTCCTTTTAGTTTCATCATAATTCTACCTTTCCATACAGCTGAAGTTTGGGGGGGGGGGGGATTGCCTCTATTTCACTACCAATATCTATCTTACCCTTTTATCTCACTCCAGCTCCACAAGCAAAGTCCCCCTTCCCCTAATCCATGCTGGAAGGTAAACCCTGAGGAGAAACAGGGCCAAGGAGACATAGTTCTTACTTGGCTGCCAACTTCATTCCGCATTCATCGGAGCAGTACTTGGAGGTAGCCCGGGCAGCTTGGATGCAGCCAGGGCCCAGACATTGATGTAAAGAAGACGGATCTTTGGCATCCACCCGTTCGGCATGTTTTGACCTGTCACGGTGTTTCTGCTTCTGCTTGTGTCGCTTATATTTCTCCTCCTTCTGCAGAGCAAGAAGCACAAAGAGGGCTCATACTTAGAGATACCTCCAAAGAGAAACCAAACCACTTTCAGCTCCTTTCTTTCCCCCACTGAGAAGATTCTTAATATGAAGGCCGTATTTCTCAACCTCTAGAGTCATATTTCTTGGACACCCTTGGTGTTTTGTTTTGTTTTTAAATGCTCTTGTTTTGTTTTGCGCATTCAACAGATGGTTGGTTGAAACTGGAAAACAAGGCCAGGCTCAATGTTTCTCAACCTCATGAACTTTAAGAGGTGTAGATTTCAGTTCCCAGAATTCCCTGGCGAACGTGGATTCCGATTGCTGGAAATTTTGGGAACCGAAGTTCACACATCTTAAAGTGGATGAGGTTGTGAAACACTGGCTAGACTGAATGGATCCTGACCTGATCTAAACAGGGAACACTATTTCAGTATATATAGCAATTTAAGTCCTGGACTTGGGAAGCCCAAGATTCTCCAACTTTTTCTTACTAAAAAAAAAAAAAAGACTACAAGCCACCACCTATTTACTTTAGCATCTCCCGTATGACTAAAGGTAAAGGTAAAGGTTTTCCCTATCCAGTTGTTTCCGACTCTGGGGGCAGTGCCCATCTCCGTTTCTTAGCTGAGGGAGCCAGCATTGTCCATGGTCATGTGGCCAGCATGACTTTACATCAAGGTGCAGGGAATGCTATTACCTCCCCACCGAAGTGGCACCTATTTATCTACTCACATTTGCATGCTTTCAAACTGCTAGGTGGGCAATTCTTTTATTTTTATCTTCAATTAAAGGCAGGATGGGAAAAAAATGTTTCTATGTGATATTCTGCTTTTCCTTCAAAAAGCAGATGGTATCTTTCCCTACCTCTTTCAGTCTGAAGTACTTTAGGCTAAAAGATGGTGACTCAGACAAAGTCATCCAAAGATTTTCAGTTTAGGTAGGGATTTGGTCCTGGGTCTCCCCACACCAAATCCAACACTGTTGTCATGACAACAGTGTAGTGGCCTAGTCCACAAATCATGTCAGCTAGCTTGTTTATATTATGCAATTATGTTATGCAATTAACTACTGTTGGCTGAGCTCACAAAATATGCCAAGCCAAAATCAAACAACCCATATTATTCTTTAATATGGGTGTGTATATATATGCTGGGTTACAATGGTCTTAAAGAAAAATTCAAGTTTGTCATTCCATCTATTTCAAACTTGATGCTGAACACTATTTTAATAAATTGTTACAAGTCTGTATACGAACATGTATATATATTTATAGCATGCTTTCAGGTACTGATCTCCCTCTCTCCTCCAGCATAAGCATTTATTTCCCCAATCAAGAAGCGTCTCAAGATTCTGTGGAGCAAGTCCTTGTTTTCTCCTTTAGCTACACCTCCCTTTCTTTCTCTCAAAGGGAAAAAAAAATGCATCACTCTGGTTTACCCCAAAGAGTCCTCCCAAGTGCTAGTATATCATTCGCTCAAGGCTGGCTTGCCATCCACTCAACTGTGCCTTTCATATGATATTTTATATCTTCACTATGATGCAATAAATCTCAGAATACAGATATATCAAGATGAGAGGGGCTGACACCTATCCTTGCATGATATCTAGCTGTTCTCGTGAAAAAGACCAAAGTAGCAGATGATAAAAAAAAAAATACCCATCTCTGCCCCAAAGATCCCACGGAGCTGTTACCGAAGAATGAAAACAAAACTGACCTCAATGGGCCCATCATCCCACTTAGTGTATCCAGATGATCGTTGTTTTTGTAGAACAGTTCTAGCAGGCTGCAATGACATCTCTCTAACGCTGTGTTTCTCAACCTCAGCAATTTAAAAATGGGTGGGCCAACTCCCACCTGGGGAATTCTGGAAAGTCCACACATCTTAAAAAGTTGCTGAGGTTGAGAAATACTGGTCTAGAGCAGAAGCCCCCAACCTTCTGAACACCAGGAATCGGTTTTGTGGAGAGAGGTTTTTCCGCGGACCGGAGGGAGCACGGTTTCGCATGCTGCCTGCATCTCACAGACGGAGCTTCACTTGTTTACACGGACCAGTTTCTGGCATACTGCAGCCCGGTGCTGGTCATGGACCAGGGGTTGGGGATCCCTGGTTCAGAGGATAGCTCAGCATCAAGGTTCATATTTTTTTTAGGCATCCTCCTTTTTACTGTTATTCTATTTTTCGCATCCAGCACATGGCTGATTGCAACAGGTAACCAAGGGAGTTTGAGAGCCAGCGTGATACAGCATCTAAAGTGCCAGGGTAGGACTGAATAAACCTAGGCTGAAGTCCAGCTCTAAGATGGAAATTCACTGGTTGACTTTGGGTCAATCACTCACTTTCAGCTCAGCTATAATCCATAAGGTTATTGGTGCATTGATGGAAATGGGAGGATGAAGAACTATGCCTGCTGTATTGAGCTCCTGGATGAAAGGCAAGAGATACATCTAATAAATAAATAAGTAAACTAGGAAGTTCTTCTGTTTCTGATGTCTCAGACTTGGCTATTTTAAATCAAGGAGGAAGAAAACGATGGACTTCTAAGCACATTATGGAAGGGATTACAGCTTTAGAATGTGATCTTCTTCCTGTTAAAAAATCCCACTTCCCATCTTGGCAGCTTGCCGTGTTGGGTTCCTACCTTCTTCTCTGACTTCTTTTCCCTGCGCTTGACGTGCTTCACTTTTACGGCACGTTTCCGCAACACAGGATCAAGGAAGGGCACATCGTCTGTGTCACTGAGCCATGGCTAAAAGAAGGAATAAGACAAAAAAAAAAAAAATGGGGGGGGGGGGAGATTAACATTTCCAGAACAAGACTTTTAAGAAAAGTCAAGCAGCAGTCAGCTTTGCTTCCATTTCTTCTTTCAGGAAATACATCCTGTAATTCTATTACTCTGGCCAGCAACTTATTGTGTAATAGAACCACTTTGAGAAAAAAGACACCAGGGTAATAACATGTTGGGATTATTTAAAAAGAACAATGAATATGTAAAATAGAAATGTATTTAATACATGAAACTGCATGCTCCAGCTCCATTTATGGCCAAGTTGTCACAGATGCTGACAATCCAAGATTTTCTTTTCTTCATGAAGATTGGAATATAGAAAGGGAAGCACATCTGGCCTAGGAGTCAATGCTGCTGATCTTTAAACTATTAGTTAAGCACACAACATCCCAAAACTTTTCTATTTCAGCAAGCTGGCCTGGCCTAACTCCCCTCTTTTAAATTCTTAAATTTTAAATTTTTGAATTCGTGATTTTATAAATTGGGTGTTTTAATCTGTGTTTCGGCCGAAATATTTAATAATTTTAAGGGATTTTTAATATTTGTATTGTCTGTATTTTATCTTGGCTGTTCACCGCCCTGAGTCCTTCGGGAGTAGGGCGGTATAGAAATTTGATTAATAAATAAATAAATAAATAAAGTTGACTAGAAATTCAGTAACCTTCTCTATCGGAGGCAACCATAAAACCCTTGGTTTTATGGGAACCGTAAGAGTGTAACATCTGCCTTGGGCTCACTCTGTGAGTCACTCTATTCACACAAGTTGTTTCCAGCTTCCTAGGATCTTTCTAACACATTTGAGTTATAATTCTTAAATGCCCAGCTAGTATGGCCAACAGACATGGAAAGTATATACCTTTGTCAGTTAGGTGCTTTGTAGTTATACAGATAGTCCTTGCTTAACAACCCTAATTGGGATCAGCAGCTCTGCCACTAAGTAACTAAGTAACCTAAGTAACTAGGTTCGCCTGATACGCCAGTTGCGCCCCTTTCTGAGTTGGGATTCCTTATGCACAGTCACTCATGCTCTCGTCACTTCTCACCTGGACTACTGCAACGCTCTCTACATGGGGCTCCCCTTGAGGAGCACCCGGAGGCTCCAACTGGTCCAGAATGCGGCCGCGCGGGTGATTACGGGAGCGACATGGCGCTCCCATATAACACCTCTCTTGCGCGAGCTGCACTGGCTCCCTGTAGTCTTCCGGATGCGCTTCAAGGTGTTGGCTCTTTAAAGCGCTCCATGGCTTAGGGCCAGGGTATTTATGAGACCGCCTTCTGCTACTGATAACCTCCCACCGGCCAATACGCTCTCACAGAGAGGGCCTCTTCAGGGTGCCGTCGGTCAAGCAATGTTGGCTGGCAGCCCCCAGGAGGAGAGCACCCGCCCTCTGGAACAAGCTACCTCCCAGAATACGGCTGATTCCAGATCTCCGCACTTTCCGTAAGGCCCTGAAGACGTTTTTCTTTCAGCAAGCCGGTCTGGCCTGAATATGGGTTAGTTTTTTAATTGTATAGCTTGGGGTTTTAAATTGGGAGGCCGATTAACTTAATTTATTTTTAGTTATCTTAACTTTTATATTGTATGTTATTTTAATTTTCGGCTGTTCACCACCCTGAGTCCCTTCGGGGAGAAGGGCGGGATATAAATTCAATAAATAAATAAATAAATAAATAAATAAATAAATAAATAAATAAATAAATAAATAAATAAATTGGGAAAGCATGTGACTGTGACTTCCAACTGGAAAGAGACAAGACTACTCAATTCCACACCTTCAGCTTTTTTTTTGTTTGACTTCTAACCACTCCCTTGCCTTTGGAATGCCTGAGTGCCTGTCTTGAACACTAAAAGCAATGTTATTGCACTCTAGCCCAGAGATGAGAACCACATGCTATGCTTTACTCTCTTGAAACCCCTCTGTCTCCAATCTTTCTACTCCATGGGGAGGAGGGGGAAAAAGCAAGCAATTTATGTAGGCAATCTCCCCCTTGCCTCACGCTTTCTCACTGCCAGTGCAATCATACAGCTTTTGATGCGTAAAAGAGCACAGAGTTTATTCTCTTGAAATCTCTCTCCAATTTTTCTGCTCTGGGGGGGAGGGGCAGGCAAAGGAGAAATTGCCTACAAGAAATCACTTACTTTTTTCTCCCCAACTCCTTCACAGAAGAGAGTTTGGAGAGAAAAAGATTTCAAAAGAGTACTGCAGCATCGGACTGCTGGCAGAATCACATTGCTTTCAATGTGAAGAACAAACAGCTTACTTTCTTGCAATCCCTTTCTCTCCAATCTCTCTGCTCTGCACTCTGTATTTTTGTGTAAGAAAAACCCATAAGTCAGGCATAAGACAATGCATACTGACTGTAATAGCAATCACATGACTGAAGAATGCTGCAAAGGTTATGAATAGATTATGAAGTTATTTTTTTCAGCACCACTGTAACTTTGGTCAGTAAAGGAACGGGAGGTAAGTGAGAAATATTTATATTGGATATAGTTGCATCAATAGAGCACCTAACTAACAAAAGCATATTAATATGCCTTAAGACGCGTGGTACTGTCTCATTAAACCCAGCATCAAATAAGCAAAATAAGACTGGCCATTTGTAATAATAATTTAAAAAGGATCTTTAGTGCCTATTACACTTATAGTTCTCTGTACAGAGGTTATTATACAGATAGTCCTTGACTAATGGCAGTTATTGGGACTGGGAATACTATCTTTAAATGAGGCTATTGCAAAGCGCAATATCATGTGAACACACTAATTCACAATGGCAGTTCCAGCTGCAGGCATTAGATGAATCCCATAATGTCACGGGACTGCCATTTGTGACTTCCTGCAGGCTTCTCCATTGACTTTGCTTGGCAGAAGTCAGCAGGGAAGATCAGAAACAGCGATAACATGGTCAGGGGACACTGCAACCATTGTAATTGCCGTTGCCAAGTGCCTAAATTGCAATCAAATAACTGCGGCAATGCCCTCATGGCTTTGAAGATCGGCCATAAATCTCCTCATTCAGCACTGTTGTAACTTTGAACAGTTGCTGAACGAGTGATCATAAATCCAATGGCTACCCGCACTTCCCACTACAGACTTAAGTAAGCACGCCACAGTAAACTTTTCTAAAAGAATTTGAAAAACCAAATTACACTAGTGAAATGATTTAGAAACCAAATCAATTTTTCCCAGATATATGCCACGCGTGGCAATTTGCAAGAGCTTGTCTGACAAAGCAACAGCAACATCTCTGACCGTTTACAAATATTCTTAGTTACGGGCTAGGGGAAGAACTGTCCATGGAACAATGATCAATAGCGCAGCTTCTGTGAGAGACATGAAACGTCCATAAGAAAACCTACGGGCGGTTAAGCAAAGGGTAAACAGGCAAGCAAAAAGCCTAGAATTGGGAACCTTTGCAGAAAGAGAGGCAGAGTAGTCAGCAGAAAAGCAGAGCTGAGAGGAAGCAGGGTAGAAGAATCAGAGGGAGAAGATAAAAGGAATGAGGGGAAATCAAGGCAAAAAAGATTGCTGGAGAATAAACTGAAGATACAAGTCTCAAGAAATAGTTGAAAGTGGGCAAGCAGGGAGCTTTTAAATGCTGAGGAACTGGGTCAAGTCCCACGTGAAATGTTGAGCCAAATGTTTTGCTAGAGTTCCCGACACTTTTGACAGATGTCCTTCCACAGCCCTGAATGACATCGGGAGGGGACCCAGGACATGCACTATCTTAGGGCAGTTGCTGTTCTACCCAAGCAAGCATTACCCTGCCAACATGACCTAGGAATCCCAAGGCAATGGGTCTACCATAGGTCTCACCAGATTCTGATCATCGAAGGCCCCTGAACAAAGCTCCTGATACAAATCGGGATCTATGTGCAGATCATCATCCGACAGAGGCTCAGGTGTGGCAGCCGATTCTAGCTGTTCCTTTAGCATCTGCAGATCATCCTCCCGCCCCCGTAACATCTATTGAGCGATTGGGGAAGTGGGGAAGAGAGCGGGAAAAAGCAGTGAGAGAGGAAAAAAGGGGGGGAAAGAAAAGAGAGAGAGAGAGAGAGAGAGGAAAGCATTAAAGAAGCCATCTGCCTGGCTTCACAAAAGCACCAGGCACCAAGACAGTGCAAACACACCCTTCTGTTCCTGTGCACAGAGTGGCAAACAGAGAAAATGGGGCTTGCTGAATGCCAAGCGGCAAAGCGCGAGCAGCAAAAAAAAAAAAAAAAAGAATCCCCAAACCCACTTCTTTTTTTAAAAAAATAAAATAAATAAAATAAAATAAAAGAGGAGAGGAGAGGAGAGGAGAGGAGAAAAGGCTTAGAGCTCAAAGAAGCAAGGCCAAATGGCCGGGCGAAACCTGCCACCTAATACAATACAGAAAGCATGCAATCTGGGTCTTCGAGCACCGGGCCTCTCAAATATGAACCCGCTTATGTGTTAAGCCGGATCTATACAGGCAGCAGAATGAGGTGGAAATAAGATGAAAGGGGTGGACTGCATCACTCAAGAGAGAAAAGGCATAGGAATTACAACGGTTGCCTTACTTGGGGTTGGAAGAAGAGGACAAGAAACCTCATACAAGTTTGGAAACCCAAAGTAGGGCAGAGGAAAAACTTTCTCCCTGCTGTGTTGGTTTTCTCTTTTAAGTGGGAGAGATACATGGGTGCACGTGCTATGTACAAGTAGTCCTTGATTTATGACCACAATTGAGCCCAAAATCTGTCGCTAAGCGAGACGGTTGTTAAGTGAGTTTTGCCCCCATTTTTATGACCTTTCTTGCCACAGTCGAATGAACCACTGCAGGTGTTTACGTTAGTAACACGGTTATTAAGCGAATCTGGCTTCCCCATTGAGTTTGCTTGTCAGAAGGTCGCAAAAGGGGATCACCTGACCCCGGGACACTGCAACCGTCATAAATATGAGCCAGTTGCCAAGCGGCCGACTTTTGATCATGTGACCATGGGGATGCTGCAATGGTCGTTAAGTGTGAACAATGGTCATAAGTCACTTTTTTCCAGCGCTGTTGTAACTTCAAACGGTCACTAAACGAAAGGTTGTAAATCGAGGACTACCTGTATGTAAAAGAGAGAAGTTTCACACCCACGATCTCAAATAGTTCAGTCCACCACTTCTAGGCTATCGACACCTCATTGTATTGGATGTATAGAACCTTCAGTCTGCTTCCCTATCTAGGGAAAAAAAAATCCCAGGAGTCCCAAACTTAGCACTCACCTATTATCTTAATCTTGATTATTAAGATTTTTTTAAAAAAAGAAAAAAAAAAAGAAAAGAAAAAAAAAACTGGAGGGAAAAAGGAAACTTACCGAAGCTGGAAAATATTTATAGGACTCCTAGGAAGAAAAGAATGGGAAAAAAAAAATCACGTGTGAGCTACACACAACCAACAGCTTCAAATTCGAGGTGGCTGCCTCTTGGGAGTGAGCAGCCAAGAAAGTGCCCCCTAGAGAAAACATGCAATGATCTCAGGGCAGGGAATTGCCTACCACGACACTCACCCGAGCCCGAACCTGGCACTGCCTCAGGCGGCATTTCTGACGGATTTTGTTAGGCCCACCAAACTTCTTCATGTCCCGGCAGAAATCACACTGCCCACAGTCCTCCGTGCGCCGGCAGGCCTCACATTCTCCACACATGCGGGCCGAGCGCTTGATCTGCTGCAAATAAGAAAACAGACAGATGTGAGATGGGCTTTGAACCTGAGGACTCCCATCTGCTCTGTCCCTGGCTTAGTCCCAAACACTGCCCACCCCACCCCACCCCCACCCCCATCATCACTGTGTTCCTCAAAAGAGCCAGGATGCACAAGCATGGACTCAAAATTAATCACAGGCAAGGACCTTGAGTTCAGGTTTACACAGAAGTAAGCTTTGGTATGTAAATAGAAGGGGAAGAGGCAACCTTCTCATGGATGAGGCCTACACATAATATTTTTTGGCTGTCTTGAGCTAATAATGGTAATAATGAGTGGGTTGGGAAATAGGACTGGGGGATGGGGTAAAATTGGCAAATCAAAACTTTCTGTTTTTGCAGGGTTAACACTCATCTAGGGTAATTTGTTAACTGTGTTGCCAGTGCCCAACTTCTTCTGCAGCTGCTTGAAGCCAGACGCCACATGGTATGTTGCACCAGTGCCGCCGCTCTCGGCAGGATGCCACATGGCGTGTTGCACCGTTGTGCACGTGGGTGGCAGCACTGGCACGATGTGGCATCCTGTCACGAGCGGTGGCACCGGTGCATCAATCTGGCCTCTCAGAAGTTGGGCAGTGGCGTGACAAGTGTTGGGGCGTGGGAGGCCTGGCTGTGGTGATCCCAAGATAAGCAGGTAAGACATCCCCCAAAAATAAGACCTGGTGCTTATTTTGGGGCCCAAAAGGAAAGACCAGGTCTTATTTTTGGGAAAACACCATATATACAAGAAAGAGTATTCTTTTAGGTAAAAGTGAGGGCATGCTCAGCCTACAGGTATGAATGCCAGGAAGTTGTTTAGCAGCTTCTAGAAGATACACACCCCACAATTAAAAGTAACTATGGCTTGTTCAGTTGGAGAATTCAGCTTTCCCTAATACATGGCTAGTGCTTTTCAATTATGATAAAACCTTCCTAGGTTTAGATCAAAAGTGACAGGATTAGAAAATAGGGA
The DNA here is from genome assembly GCF_029215685.1 of Pituophis catenifer annectens. Lineage (NCBI taxonomy): Eukaryota > Metazoa > Chordata > Lepidosauria > Squamata > Colubridae > Pituophis > Pituophis catenifer. The sequence continues at coordinate 171,921,847 of NW_027256882.1, forward strand.
GAAACAAACATGATGGTATCAGTCTTTTCAAAGCTCCTTTTTAAACTTTCCCATTATGGTCTTGCTGACTTACCATTTCTATGTTTTGCATTTTATAAAACAACTACTAGTATATAATTCCATATAAGCCAGTGCTTCCCAAACCTAGATAAATTATCCAGAATTGGGTAAAAGTGGTTTTTATGAACACATTACCCCAAGCACAACAGGGACATTTAAATTGACTTAAAAGTATTTTATCTATATTGGGTAAAAAGGAATTTCTGATAAGTGGTTTCAGCTAAAGAAGGAAAAAAATGGAAAGCCCTAATATAGGCGATATAAAGGGAATTCTAAAATTGCACAAGTCAAAATCTCATGAATCCTATTCCATTGTGCATGATTCAAAAGGGCCTTTGGTTCATCTCAGATTTGTAGAAAGACTACAGGAGGAAAATGCAAAATCAAAGATGCTTAAGCATTAAACATTAACAAGAGCAACTGATATTGCCCATCTGATATTTATTCAAGTTATATCCCTACTATTTTCTACAACTAAACAGTAGAACAGGAGCCTTGGTAGTACAGTGGTTTAATGCACCCTGTTATTAACACAGCTGCCTGCAATTTCTGCAGGTTCGAATCTTACCAGGCTCAAGGTTGACTCAGCCTTCCATCCTTTCTAAGGTAGGTAAAATGAGGACCCAGTATGTGGGGGCAATAAGCTGACTTTGTATAAATATACAAAAGGATGAAGGCTATTGCTTAACGCATTGTAAGCCACCCTGAGTCTCTGGAGAAGGGCGGCATATAAATCAAATTAAAAAAAAAACTAAAGGCAGCATACAAAATATTTCCTCCTCCTTCTCCTAACAGGAACTCTGTGAGGTGGGTTGTGCTGAGACAGAGTGACCCTCTATGCCAAAGGGAGAACTAGAACTTATAAGTATTCTGGTTTCTAGCATAGACTTTAACCACTACCGTAAACTAGCTTTCTAAATAAACCCTAAAGAGGCACATCTGATTTAAAATACATAATTTTGTCATAGTAATAAATAATAATTTGTTTAATATGAGTAACAATGAGGAAAGGGAAAGAAAATCTTAAGAGAATCTGATTTGGCATATTAACTAAACAGACTGAAAGGAATGCTTTGAATTTACAAATGCAATTTGGCTTTAGGGATCTGTAACTGTCCTACGATCTTCTAAAAATGATTTCATCTTCCTGTCATCCTATCAAAGGGAAGAACAGCTGGGTCCCCAAGTAGCTAGAAACTAAGTATGGCATTTACCTATTTGACTACATTAAATCTCGATCTTGTGGCTATGTACCGTAAATCTAGTGAATGACAATGAACAGCCTGAGCATGACTGTTAGGGAAAGACAGTTGCTTCAATATACTAGTTGAGAACCCAACAGTTCAAATCACGTCAACATTCTGGAGTTAGAATGCCAGGCCCTGTAAAATGATGTAATCTCCATTGCACTCAAACACCTTACTTTGGAGTTGCGGCTCTGCTCCAGTGCCAGTTCTTGGGCTTTCACACGCATCTCATCTTTTTCAGCACGTTCCCGGTCACCTTCACGGTCCTTTTCCTTGGACTTTTTGTGCCTATATCGGATTTCAAGGGTGGGATCTCTCTCTGCAAGAGAAGGCAATCTATGTTATGAGAATACATATCCCATTTCAAAAAAAAAATCTGAATGTAATTGATTTTTTTTTATATTAACACTTTTCTGTGTTACTTGAAAAAACAAAAATATAACAAAAACAAAATATAATCTTAAAGCAATTTTACCCAAAGTAAAAGGAACAGTTGGGACATACCTCTACCTTTAGAAATAAAACAGCAGGAAGCTAAGATCATTTTCATTTGTTATCTGAAATTTTAAGGGATTTTTAAAAGTTTATATTAGTATTTTAGCATAGCAGTATAGGCCTTTTTTTCTAACTTTAGGGCTCTGATCCAAGATCTTTTTTTTTATTATTTTGATAAACTAGCTTTCTCAGCAATTAAACAACAGGGAGCATATTCTGGAAATCCTTAAATACATTTGCAAGTATTAAGAAAGTAACTCAGCTGGGAAAAGGAATGTTATAACCCATAAATTTGCCACTTGTAAAATGTTATCAAGAATCAATTGTTTATTTAATTTTCATATCTAATCAATATCTTTTATTATTTGATGAGTTGCTTTTCCATGCCACACATATACCAAATGTTTGTATCATTTGTTTCTGTACTTTATAAAAAACTTGACCCTCCTCAGTAAATGCTTTACACCTTGCCTGATTTACTTAGGATTCATACTGGGCTGGGGGATGGGGGTGGTAAAAAGCCACTTTGCAAAAGTGTACAGGTAGTCCTCAACTAACAACAGTTGATTTAGTGACTGTTTGAAGCTACAATGGCCCTGAAAAAAGCGACTTATAACTTTTTCACACTTACAACTGTTGCATCATCCCTATGATCACATGATCAAAATGCAGACACCTTGCAACTGAGTCATATTTATGACGGTTGCAGGGCCTAGGGCCATGTGATCCTCTTTTGCGACCTTCTGATAAGTCAATGAGGAAGCCAAATTCACTTAACAACTGTGGCAAGAAAGGTTGTAAAATGGGGCAAAGCTCAACTTAACACCTGTCTCGCTTAGCAACAGAAATTTTGTACTCAACTGTAGTCGTAAGTCAAAGTCTACCTTTACTGTTTTCTCTCCCAATTCAGGGGATATGTTCTCCAACTCCATGCTACTTTAGTCATATGCCTGAATTTCAAGGCAACACATAAACAATGTTTTTCTTATTATTAGTGGTATGTTTTTATCCCTCTTTTATATAAAAGAGGGATAAAAACATACCACTAAACATATATATATGTTTTTCTTCTAGCCAGGTTTTCCCTACGTAGCCAAGGTTTTTTTGTAGCTCCAGCTCAGTAGAATCACATCTACTCGGTTCTGGCCTTTTTTCCTTTCTAATATACATATATATATATATATATATATATATATATATATATATATATATATATATATATATATATATATATGTATGTATAATTCAAAGGGATGAGCATACATTATATTCCTTATTTTCCCCACCACAATCAGGGGGGGGGAGGGGGGAGAGAAAGAGACTGGCCCAAAGTCACCCAGCCAATTTTCATATGCCTAAAGGAGGCCTAGACTTCAGTGTCTCCTGGTTTCTGGGTCAGAACCAATACACCAAACTGGTTCTCCTTTGTCCCTGGAAACTGCATTTTTACCAGTTCAAGCTATGTTGCACTTAGTCAATCTTAGTTACTATACAGAACAATTGTTCCTAAATTATTTTTATATTCTACAAAAAGCTTTGCTATATTCAAAGATCAAAAGGTGATTTTAAGTTATTATTGAAGCTTCATTACTGAAGCATATTTTGCCATGAAATTTTAAATATTAACTCTGAGGGGGAAATCCCTTTAAATTCTATGTTTCTAGCACACCACTTAAGTACATATCCATATATGCTTCATGAGACAGAGATTTATCACACACATACATACACAAAAAGTCAAACAGGGCTTTAAACTTACCTCGGCACTGCATGCAGTACCATTCTCGAATTGCTTTTGCCATCTTCTCCGTAATGTTAATGCAGTGGCCATGGAACCATTCATTGCAGTGATCACAGCCTCTGGAGAGAGAGAAAAGAAAAGTGAAGATTCATTAACCAAATTTCTTCTGCATTTGAAAATCTGTATAGGGGGCTAACTCATCTGCTTAACTATAACTGCATGTTATCAATGCTGACCCCTGGTGACTGCCTGGACAAATCCCTGCAGTTTTCCTGGCAAGATTTCAGAAGTACTTTGTTTGCCTCTTTCCTAGGGCTGAGAAAGTGACTGGCCAACGGTCACCCAGTTGGCTTTGCAATTAAAGCAAGACTAGAACTCAAGGTTTCCCAGTTTCCAGCCTAAAGTCTTAACCAGACTGGCTCTAACTAACTAAGCATAACAGGGAACTCTTAAAAAGGATAGCATCTTCTATTGGAAAGGGGTGAATAAAAGAAAGATAAGGTTGAATAATAAATATGTAGATAACCTTCAGTAGATCAAGAGTTTCTTCTACCTCTCAAACATCTAATAGGGACCCTTTCCCCACGCTCACCTCTCCCCCACCCCTGATTGACGCTCCTCATATAAAAGAACACTTAGAAGGAAAAATCAGAAATGTCAAAAAAGTTAAAGTTCTGGTCCTGAAAATAAATCCCCAGGCTAAGCATAGGATCCAAAGCACACTGTTCATTAATTTTAGGTGAGCCACAAACCACAACTTACATTGCCAAACTAATAAAGGTAAAAGCAAAACAAAGTAAATCTTAAACTTTGCCCATCTCTGCTCTATCACATATAATGGCCTTATCCTGATGACTCCTATCTTAAATCCATGACTTCACAAGACATTTAACATTTGTCATACTGCTTTTTTGGTGCATTCACCTTAATCTTGTTTTAGAACTACTGTTTGAATTTAATGGTATTCACTTGCTATTGAATAATATTCCTCTCAAGTTACCAGGCAGAAATAGCTTCTTGTATCAATGCTCTGTATGCCCCAAGCATCATCTGACAATGTTTTTTGGGTTCTTATAGGATTTAACCTCTGGATATATATTTAAAAGTGTGTCAATCTAAACTGTGATTAGTATGTTAATTATTTTCTAATTTTTGCAATATTTCGGAAATATTGGGTAATTTGCCCTCACAAATACTTCATTCAATAGAATATTGTCTTTATTATTCCTTTTTACTGCATCCTTCACAGAACCTCTTCTCTTGCCCTTTTCATCTGCCATTAATATCTTTATGTTGAAAAGTATTCACCAGAATGAACAAAGTTTTTAAAAACTTAAATTAAAATTAAAAATATTCAGTTTTAAAGAACACGTCCCAGAAGACCTTGCTGAGATAAACCAGCACACATCATACTGTCAAAAGTGTTTTGCACTGGCTGCCATCCTCAATACAACCTCATAACGTGTGAAGTAGCCCCCATTACCAAGTTCTTTTATTCCTTCCAGCAATACTCACATCATGAAACAATTGATATCCGGTTTGCGACAGATGCAATAGACAGGAGCATTCTCTCCATTCTCAGATTTTGATTCTTCACCCATAACTGCCAAATCAGGATCCGAAAATTCATCCTGGATTCCAGGAAAAAAATAGAAAGAATTAACAATGACGACATGGCCACTTATAAGAAGCTAACAGCAGGCACTTCTGATCTTTAAATTGCACTATTTCAAATATCTGAATCGAGCAATGGAAAAATCATAAAATACATTTTCTAGGGATAAATGGAGATCATGAGATCTTTATCCCAGAAGGCGATAAAATGGGTTTAATTTCAAAGAAGCCCAATTGTGTTGAGAGCCAAAAGGGGCTGCAAAAAAAAAAGGTTTGAAAAATCCTTCTTTATCCAGCTTTTAAAATTGACTTGATTACAAAAGAAGCCAGTCTGGCTCAACGGACAAATCGTCTCATCCTACAGATCCGATAAGTCCCATTTTCTTTGCAAAACTTTTAGAAGAGCCCAGTTTCCACCGTTGGTCAACCCACTGAGCGGACCCACTAATGGGGAAAAAAACTCGGAAGAGATTCCGGAAGACTCTGCTTCTTCCCCCCAACCTGCCGTTCCTCTTCCACGGCCGGCATCCCGCTTGCCCTTCCATCCACATCCTTGCCGTCCAACAGCCCTGCTCTGATGCGAGCCAGCGACCCAAAGGCAGCCGTAGCGATTTGTCCGCTCACCATGATCTCTCCGCTCGGCCAGCTCCTTTCTTCTGAATCAAGACAAGGGGGCCAGGAGACAGGAAGGCAAATGGCCTGCTCCTATCCGTTTCCGCTACTAAGAGAGAAATAACATCCGGGTCGCTCGATCTCTTCTGCCCTTTACAAAGATGGCCGGTTCTCGCAGCCATTTCCGACGGGACTGCACGGGTTTCAGAATTATTCCCAACAGAGTGATTAGCGCCCTCTGTAGGAGAGAAAAGCGAAGTGACCGTGCTTAACCACCCCTTGGATAATAGCTTGGAGAGAAAGAGCTCAGTTCATCTGTTTCCTCGGAGCTTGGGACAGAAGCAAAGCAGTCAGACTTTATACACCAAGCGTAGCCTTACCCAACCTTGGGACTGTCTTAAGTGGGGTACAGCTACATTTTCTGTCGCCCACGGCCATTATTGTTACGCTGTGCTACGACTCTCAGCGTTCATAATGGTCGAGGCAATCCCGTGCTAGCTCAGGATGGTGAGGATTTTAGCCAAACATCTGGAGGACCAGGGTTAGGAGGAGTCTCTCTCTATGCGATGGTTGATCCAGGCTCAACTAAATAAGTTTTTTTTAGATTCAAGAAACAGGTGATAGTTCTTATTATACAAAAAAAAAGCGACTAACAAAGTAGTTATACTATCTGATATAACATTCATCATAATATATGCTAACATTTGGAAAGCACCCGCCTTTTCATTTGTTGCTGGTACAATAATTTGTGCTGTATGCAACCTTATCCCATTGAATGAAAATATCAAACAGCATATCCCATTTGATCAAATCTGGGAATAGTGACTACTGCTGAAATAAAAATGGGTACCCTGGGTGAGAAATAATTTTAGCTATGGCAAAATTCTAGCCATGTAAATTGTAAATATGTTGTACCTTCAATTCTCATTTTACCAATAGAGGAGCATATTTGTAACTCGGGGTTGAAACGATGGGTTCTCTGAGCTCTCAGAATTTGATTGTTTTCTTGCAGACGTTTCATTACCCAAATTAGGCAACATCATCAGTGCTACTAAGGGGTGGGATTTGCTGTCTCTTTATATTTTAGTGACTTGTCCTATCAGTGTTGGTGGGAGTGGCCTTGGTGGTTATTAGGTTGGGCTGTTTACTGTTAGCTTATTTGGCAGTTCCTTGATTGGGGTATTGTTTACTTCTTGATTGTTGGTCTGGTGTTAATCTTGGTGTTAATCTATGCTCATCTGGGTGCTGATTACTACAGCTGTCTGTTCACGTTTTGTGAAATTAAAGAGTTTTCATCATGTCTTCTGACTGCTAGGTGGTGTTCATGGATGTTATGCTAGTCCAGGGGTGGGCAAATATGGCCCCTTTATGACCTGTGGACTTCAACTCCCAGAATTCCTGAGCCAGCTGGCTCAGGAATTCTGGGAGTTGAAGTCCACAGGTTGTAAAAGGGCCACAGTTGCCCACCCCTGGAGTAGTCTTCTGTTTGTCCTACATGGTGGTTGTTGCAGTCTTTACAGTGTATATTGTAAATTATTCCTGGGTCCGTCCGTCCCCAGTCAATCTCTCCCCACCCCCCCCACCCCCCACTTGCTGGGTTTTTAGGTCTACTTAGGATATTTTGGAGAGCTTTAGTTGGTTTGTGTGCTATGCTGATACCATCTAGTTTTAATAGTTTATTGGTGATTTCTGAATATTTGTGATGTGTAGCAGTGTTATCCTTATAGCTTGTGTTTGGTTGTATTGCTATATTGGATTGAGTGGCCAAGCACTTTTTGATGAGGTTGCATTTTGTTTCAAGGTGTTATATAGATTATCTGTTTCCTTTTTCTGATGTTCAGGGTCGCTGAGTGTGTTTGTGCTCATCTGAATAGTGATCTTACATGACATGAGAGGTTGAGTTGTTACTTTGGTAGTGATGTACTTGGTTGGTGTGGTTAGTTTTTCTGTGGACTTGTGTTTCTTGTGTTTGCCACAGCAGTCTCTACTGATAAGGATATCCAGGAAAGGTAGTGTGTTGTTTTCTTTTTCCCTTGTGAACTGGACCCCTTTGAAGATGTTGTGAATGGTTTTGTAGGTCTTCTCTAGCTGATCCTTTTCTGTTATACTAAAGGTATCATCTGCAAACCTGATCCGTATTTGGGGTTGTATATGTGTGGGAGTGCTATTGATTCCACTTGAGACCACTCCCATCAACACTAACAGGACAAGCTACTAGAAAATAAAAAGAGGCCCAACTCCACTCCCTACTAGTATTAATGATGTTACCTAGTTTGGGTAATGAAACATCTGCAAGAAAACAACCAAGCTCTGAACGCACCAAGGACCCCTCGCTCTCATTTTAATTTCCTAACCATGTGATCAACATTCTTTTTTCTAAATTACTTCAAGTTTTTTGCAGGTATTATCTCAAGATATCTGAAATTATAACAGCTATCTTTCAGTTTGTTTGTATTTTCCTTTTTTTCCAATGAAATTAAAATATATTTGTTCAGACTTATTTACCTTAGTACCCTTTCATAGTCAGTAAATGGTTGAGTTGGGATGTGACCAATATAGCCACTATGGTACATTTAAAGGCTGATGTGATTTAATTTTTCTATTATTTCTCATTAAAATTGGGTGTATGGTAGTTATCAACAGCCTTGGATTTTAAGCAGAATTGTTGGCTATTAAATCAGAAAAATAACTACATTTTGATATATTGATCGGGCCTGATAGCCCTAAGTACCTCAGAATTGTTGCTACCATAGAATAAAAGGATGTAACATATTATTTGCAGAACAAGACTATAGAGTAATACTTTTACTTACTTAGCTTCAGATAAACAGCAAGAAAGAAAAAGCAAATAATGTCTTTATCTTGCTGGACCAGCAATAAAAACTTTTCTCATACCTCTCTCTCTGCTTCGGTGACTAAAAGTTATTTGTTAACAAATTGGCAACACAACACTGGATTGAATTATTTTTCACTGCTGGACTTGACCTTAAGCAGTTGAAGCACTCACATAAAAAAAAAAAAATCTTACACAAACCGGAATCTCAGATTATGGCAAACTCTGTATATAACTGTACATGTCAATAGGTCATGCCATGGAAGGATTACATTCTTCCTGCCCGTTTAGTTTGTGGAATCTGTAATGCAAGATTCTGAGATTTTGAAACATGGATTTCAATTACAGTATAGTTGTTTTCACATTTTGATTGATTATGTGCTATCAGGTTGTTTTCAATGCCTAGCGACCATTTAGATTTTCTTCCTGATGCTCTTATCTTCAACTTGTTCTTGCAAATCTCCCAACACTCATTGCCACTGTCACTTAGTCCATCCACTTTACTGTTGTGTTTTTACATTTGGGGGTCATTTTTATGTGAATAATTTTCAGTAATAATACATGGATTTTGTTTTAAATTAAATTTTAACCAAAAAATACATGAAAATTTTGTCCTTGCAGCAATTTAATGCAGTTACGATTTGAATGTACCTTCTAATTTTTTTTCTTTAAGAGAAGTTGATTGTGCTATTGTTTAATTAAATAATTAAACAATTATTTAAATTGTTTAATTGATAACAGTAATTCAAAACAATGCATTCTTAATTCTTAAGGGATAGAGTGCTAATTTTCATAATTCCTGCCATAATAACCAAATCACATTGCATCAAGAAGATACTTGTTTGGGAAAAGTTTGCTGTATATACAGTAGATATAGGCAACAGAAATACTAGTAAAATTCCATATTAACACCAAATGATTATTTTTATTTTTTTATGGAAAGGCTATGTAAAGTATTCAAAAGAGCTAATTTGCACTGTAAAGTACATTTGTGCAAATGAGGATATCTGTTTGGAACAACTGTAGCTGTTTCTTTGGATATTAGAAGCAGTTTTTGAAATAGGTGCGCAAACTTTGAAAAGAACACTATGCTAAAACTTTTATGACAGATATTTCATTTATTACTAATGCACTTTGTGAACAATCTGTTTCCAATAATTTGTGAAGTGCTAATATCCAAATCAGTATTTCTCAACCTTGGCAACTTTAAGATGTTGGCAATCTTTAATTCCCAGAATTCTCCAGCCAGTATGTTAGTCCACAAATCATACAGTTGCCAAGGTTGAGAAACATTGATCTAGAGATAGTATGCATCAATAAACATCAAGAAATAAATAAAAAATTCCATTAGACCATTTTTATGACAGCAGAAGTAACAGAAATTTATTAACAGCAAATGGTTTGCCACAAATTTAAGTGTGAAGCAAGACATCCAATGTTCCACGGAGATGATTTCTCTCAGTGCTAAAGCAAAGCTCCTGCTGTACACACAAACCTATCGTGGGGATGGGAATAGAGAGAGATGTAAAATTAGGAAATTATCTCTATAATCTCTTAATCTTTCCTCGATCCTTGTATGGATCGAGGGAAAATGAACTTTAGTGTCCATTAAATCAAGATAGGCCTAAAAACACTGCCACACTACCATTTCCTCAGAAGCAGTTTGAAGATATGGACTGCTCTTCTGCCAGCTTCACAGTGGGTCAATAAAATAAATTGCTTTCACATAAATTATTTTACATTACACTTTTGCCATGGGCAAATCCAAGTGCTTCCTCTGAGAGGAAGCTGCAAAGCCATCAGTGTCTTTCCTTTGAAAGATCCACTAAAAATGGCAAACTCAAGAAACCAAGAGGTAAAGAAAAGTCAAAGTTCCTCAAACTGAGAAAGACTGTCAGCTATCTCCTCAGAGCTGCAGCATTTCAATGTTTTATTGAGGCTTTGACTGTATTTACTGATTTATTTGTTTTATGAACTTTATATATTGCTCACCTCCCAGCAACTCTGGTCACTTCACAAGTAAACAGTGAAACAAGGATTTTTTAAAAAAAACAATAAAGAAGTAAAAGATATCAAAAGTGATGAAAACAAACAACAACAACAAAATCCCCCATCCACACAACCTAAATGGGCTTCAATCAGCCTGGCCAAAAGCCTTGGCAAAGAACCAATTCTTCAGTGTTTATCAAAACATCTGCAGGATAGGTACCATCCAGATCTCAATGAAACCTCATTCCAGAGGGTAGGCGCTACTTGAGGAATGATACATCGAAGTGAGTGAATAGGAACTAATTATTGAAACTTTAAGAAACTAATGTTTCATTTTGTGCCCATTAATTCATATCTAGTGTGGCATAATATCCCAAATTTTTCAATATTGTCCTTGAATGCAGGAGAGCTGCCTCCCTTAACATCTTTAAGTAGAAAGCAAGGACACTTAGGTTGCAGCCTAGAAATTTTGTGATAAAGAGTTCATTCTAATTTTGCTTAAAAGTCTTATTGAATTAATCCGCTCTCTAATTTTAGAATACCAGATAAGTGGCTGCTTCCATCCTGCTTATAGACTGTAACTGTTAAATGACAGCTTTAAAGAATGCATTAAAAGTATTTACATTTCTTCCTGTACAGCAGTATGGTGGACTACAAGCTAGTCTTCATTAATGCTGTCATCCTCCATCCCGAAGACCTCCAGCTCTATTCTTAACCTGAAGTAAATTAAATACTTGAACAATGTAAACAGGATCAAAGTAGAAGTAAATATAAAGGAAACAAAATGAGGCAGAAAACTAATAACCATATTTCCATTTTTAACAAAGTTTTTATAACTTTAAATAAATCTTGCAGGAGTAAGAATTCTGGTAGATGGTAAAGGTAGTTATCTTTGTTTTAGAATGTTTCAATAATATATTGTTTCTGGTGACCAAAACTGGATGCGGTATTCCAGGTGTGGCTTTACCAAGGCTTTATAAAGCGGTACCAATATTTCACGTTATCTTGATTCTAAGCCTCTGTTTATACAACCAAGGATTGTATTAACCTTTTTTGGCTAATAACAGCTAATAACAATAACTTTGAGAGGGATCTTGGAGTCCTGCTGGACGATCACTTAAATATGAGTCAATAGTGTGTGACAGCAGCCAAAAAAGCTAAAACAATCCTGGTTGTATAAACAGAGGCATAGAATCCAAATCAAGTATTAGTACCACTTTATAAAGCCTTAGTAAAGCCACATCTGGAATACTGCATCCAGTTTTGGTCACCACACTACAAAAAAAGATATTGAGATTTTGGAAGAAGTGCAGAAAAGAGCAACTAAGATGATTAAAAACCTGGAGACTAAAATATGAAGAATGGTTGCAGGATTTGGGTTTGGCTAGTCTAGAGAAAAGAAGGACTAGGAGTGACATAGTATTCCAGTATTTGAGAGGTTGCCATAAAGAAGAGGGGGTCAATTTCTTTACCAAAGCACTTATAGGCAGGATAAGAAACTGGATGGAAACTGATCAAGAAGAGAAGCAACCTGGAACTAAAGAAAAATTTCCTAACAGTGATAACAACCAATAGAAGAGCTTGCCTTCAGAAGTTGTGAGTGCTTCATCACTGGAGGTTTTTAAGAAGAGACTGGACAGTTATTTGTCTGAAAGGGTATAGGGCAGGAGTGGGTTCTACCTACCTTTACTACCGGTTTGCATGCCTTGCTTCTGCGCATGCGCAGATCGCTTCTGATGATGTCAGGGTCAGTGGGCGAAGCCTCCCGCCAGTTTTGCTACTGGTTCTATAGAACCGGTCCAAACCGGGGGCAACCCACCACTGGTATAGGGTCTCCTGTTTGAGCAGGGGGTTGGACTGGAAGAACTCCAAGGTCCCTTCCAGCTCTATTCTGATTGATTGAAATTAAATATTGACTTTTGCTTGTATCCTAATAGATTTAAAATGTTTAATGATACATAAAATTCACATTTTGAATCTGCTTCAAATAGATAATGCACCATAGTCCAAGGATAATTACTCTCTTGCCTAGACATTCTCATCTTTCAGAAATGAATCTGCAGAAGATTAATTATATGTTTTCTTATTCCCACTTTTCTGCTCACTTGTTGCATTTCTCCTGCAAATCAGAATTGTACTTTGAGGCTGCTTCAAGATAACCTTTTGCTTTTTTGTTTTCCTCTTGAAATAACTCCCTGGAAATGAAAAAGGTATGAATAAGAGTTCTTATATGTCAAATCTATCAAGCTATTAGTTGCTTTTGTGGTGAGAAATTATTTGGCACATGTATTTTTATTACAAAAGTCCAAAATTACAAAAAAATATAATGAGGCACACCAGAGTTTTTAATAGTCTCGTGTAATTTTGCTTAAGGCATGTATAATTAATGTTACTTATTTATTCATTTTATTTATATCTCATATTTCTGAATGGCCCATCTCCCTCAAAGAAGGGCAATTAATTACTTATTGGTACAAACAGCACTTTTACTTGCTATTGTAGTTCATTTTAAATCTTAAATGGTAATTTCTTGGATATTCTTGGGAAGGAACAAACTTTCTTACCTGAGTTCTAAATATTATTATCCCAAAAGAGAACGGAAATATACTCACAAAGTTGACGCAGCTGCCTGGCTTTTCAGAAACTTCCTCTCTTCACTCAATGCAACCTGGCTCAGCAAATCCAGTTCATCTTGAACATGAGCCAGTTTCTCTTGGATTAGTTTTTCTAATGGAATATTACAACATATAAATCCTCTAGGGCACATCACATTTAAGAATTCTTACCTGCCTTGAAAACTGAAGGTACTTTCAAAGTACATTAGAAATTAATTGGAATTATTTTAGATTGGGTAATCTCAATTACCTAAATACCTCAAATAGTGCATTTTCTTTCTCACCTTCAAGAAGTAACTGCTCCTTACTCTTTTTCATGTCAGCCATTGGTCTCTCCCTGGCCTGAAAAGTGGAAAATGATATGATGAAAAGAAACAAGACCACAACAAAAAATATGCTGTAGGTATGAGGAAGGAAATCAATAAAAATATTCTCCTAACTTTAAACAAAGTCTCTCAAATTTAAACAAAGTAAATAATGTAAATGTCTATATAATGTGGTCAGCAAAAACAAAAATTAATAGACAGATGCTGTAGCATCAGGAAGAAGTCAACCTTTCTGCTCATGCTACCGGTATTTTCCCAATTAAAATCAGAGAGATAAGAAAATAAAGAGTTAATTATATATTTATTAAATAAATAAATATTTAATCCAATGTATATTTAAACACATAAATAGCCTCCAGTTATACTCATCAAGCAAATATTAACATGAGGGAGGAGTAGGAAAGGTAGAATATAAAATCAGAAAAATATCACAGTAACAGATAATACAAATAAGAATATTTTTTACATTAATTATATGCATTTTAATATTAACAATCCCATCTGTTTAAGTGTTAGCTGGTTTGAGAGACTGACAATCTTTTTGTGACCAATCTATACTTTTATAAATATTTTGTCTACTAATGAGCAGCAAAGGGATAACAATATGATATCACTAGAAAGAAAGATTGCATTTGGAACTTTTTCTCTTTCTCTTGAGATTTTAAAAAACATGTTATTGATGATTAAGCCTATTGTCAATTTATGTACTATTCTTTTCCCACTAAACACGAGGAGGAATGTTGCTAATTCGGCTACTGTTGAATTCAAGCAAAGCAGTCTTAGTGGGACATGAGGACCACAAATACATTAAAACCCATATATTAGCTTGGGTTGCCCATTCCACTCAATAAAACAATTCCAGTGTGTACCAAATAATGAAAAACCTATCAAGAGTGCTTGAACTAGCCACACTGTATAAATAGAGTAAATGCATGTATACCATTCAGCAAAACCCACACATGCCCTCATCTGTCCAGCAGTGATCATACATTCACACAGGAGCCATGATGGCATGCAATCCGGCAACTATGGGGTAACATACATCTACAAGTAGTCCCTGATATACAATTGAGTCCAAAATTTATGTTGCTCATTTGTTAAATGGGTTTTGTCCCATTTTATGACTTTTCTTGCCACAGTTGTTAAGTGAATCGCTGCAGTAGTTAAATTAGTAGCACGGTTGTTAAGTGAATCTGGCTTCCCCATTGACTTTTCTTGTCAGAAAGTTGCAAAAGGCGAACACGTGACTATGGGACACTGTAATCATCATAAGTATATGTCAGTTGCCAAGCATCCGAATTTTGATCATGTGACCATGGGGATGCTGCAACGGTTGTAAGTTTGAAAAACGGTCATTAAGTCACTCTTTTCAATGCCGTTGTAACTTTGAATGGTCATTAAACTAATTGTTGTAAGTCTAGAACTACTTGTACTCCTAAATTGTATGGACCATTGTGTTCTTGCCATTTTGGGTAAATAAGAGTTACATAACAGTTTTCTTGGTGCATAGCAGGCAGTCTTGCTACTGATGCCCCAGACATAACAATTATTGTGGAGAAAGTTCTCTCCATATATCACTGGCTTTTTATTGTTTTCAACATGGCAGTTGCCTAGCCCTTTTCCACCTGGCATTTCATTTTAATCTCATTTACATGGCTGTGCTCCAAGGAGTTAAAATAGGAAGGTAAACTGAGAAAAGCACAGGTTTGGCTCATTAGAACACCCAAGAATCTAGACAACAGCAGTCAGTCTGTAAGCAAATAATATGTACCTCCCTGTTCCTAATACACCCACAGACCTTTGACAGTATTTCTCCAATGCAGTAGCTGTTTCTCCTGGGAGGATTTTCCCACGCCTGTATACAGTAATATCCACTCTTTCTATTGCATTTTCAGACCTCAGCATGAAACTGTGAAATATCTCTTTGTGGACAGCGCCAAATGTTTTTTAGATAGTTCGATGTCAGTATTCCCAAAGGCAATTGAAATTCAAGATCTTTAACTCACAGTTTTGTTGCCTACATTTATTACAATATTAATGAGTACTGTAGAGTATAATTTATGCTACAGGGAAGAAAAACAGGCTCTTACATAAAGTTCCCAGAGATTCTTGTGCTTCTCCGTCAACTCATCAAGTAACTGCTCAAATGCGAATCTGAAAGTAGAAAAAAAAAATAAACACAAGGCAGGAACAAGACAGAATAAACTATTGCATTGAAAATAATTTCAACTCCTTGCTGCACTTCTAGGGAATGTCAACTGCAACAGAATCTAGCACATCAAGCCCTTGAATGGGCTTTCTTGCAGGGCTGGTTAAGGGGAGGCGTTGTCTCAAATGCAGATCCTGGGCCTCAACTTTGGAAGTACTGAGCCACTTTACCTATATACAGTATGTTAGAAAAGGTGAAGCAGATGCCAGTCTTAAAGGGCATTGCTATGGAGTGGGTGCTTGGTGTGGCCATGCCTATTACCATAATTGTGCGGTAAGCCAAGAAGCTACAAATAAAAGAATCAGCCATGTTAGGAGCCATGGTGGCACAGTGGTTAGAGTGCAGTACTGCAGGCTACTTCTGCTGACTGCCAGCTGCCTGCAATTTGGCAGTTCAAATCTCACCAGGCTCAAGCCTTCCATCTTTCCAAGGTGGGTAAAATGAGGGCCCAAATTGTTGGGGGCAATATGCTGACTCTGTAAACCGCTTAGAGACGGCTGTAAAGCACTATAAAGTGATATATATGTCTAAGTGCTATTCCTATTGCTACTTTGACTAGCATTGGGTCCATTTGTATTCTGGGTCTGATAGCATTCCTTAGTCATCTCTGCCTGCTGTGATGTTACTTAACTTAATGGAATTGCAGCCATTGTGCAGGAGGGCTGGGCATATCATTTTCAAGGCAGGGCATTGTTATTTTCCTGATTCAGTCACCAAAGTGCTGATCCATGTTGAATAGTTGAAAATGATTTGTGCAGTTCAACATGTGCAAGACTAGCTTGATTTTAGAGAGGATGCATGAGATACACACGCCCACAGCATTCCTGCAAGAGTTTCTAAAAATACGGTCTACTTGTTCATGTAACACCATTGTTATACAGACATACTTGAAACACTGCTATGGATTCATCTTGTTCCACGTTCAGTATTCATTGTATTCATTCAGTTATACAATCGCTATTCATATTCCAAAGGAAGAAAATAATGGAATAGTAACTGCATATTTGTTTTCTGCACCTTATAAATACAGTAAGTGCAGGACTTCAGAATATTGACATGGCATAAAGTTTTCCATTGTGGCTAAGGCATACAGACTATTCTGTCTAACTATTTTATAGCTATTTAAGTCAAAAGACTTACTTTTCTAGTAAGGAATTCCATATACTAAAGATGTTAAGTAAAATGGTATTTTTGTTAGTATTAAACTTACCTGCAAACAATTTTATTGAATGACCTGAATGTTGTGACGAAATCAGAGATTTCTTGAGTTCCATTACTGTATTATTTATTCTTTCAATTAATGCAACTTTATTCTTTTCAAAAAATGATTTGCTAAAGGAATGAAGGCAGTCTGAAATGTGATCTGATAAATGTAAATGCAGTAACTTTTTCGATAATACATGAATTAAATGAAATCAGAAGATGCTAGCACACATACATTTATAGCAAAATTGCAAGGAACCAACCTCTGCTCCCTCTGCTTCAGTTTTTCCATCTGAATCTTGGCTGTGATTTCTTCAATTTGTTGCTTGCAGGCAAGGTTCAATTTCTGCTCCCTGGTAAATGAGAAGAAGCCAAGATATAGAATGGGCTAATTCTTAATTTTGTTATGGTAATCACTTTGCCCTTGGACCATGTATTCCAATATAATCATTTTAGTGAAAACATATGCATTAAGATATAGTAGAATGGAATGGAAAAGAGCAGAATAGAATAGAACAGGGATGTCAAACTCAAGGCCGCGGGCTGCATCTGACCTGCAAAGGACTGGCCCATGGTGCCTCTGCCAGCAAAAACAGAGCTCTGGAGGGCCGCGTGCCCCACCCTGGCCCCCCTGAGGTCAAATACAACCTTGATGCAGCCCTCAATGAAATCAAATTTGACACCCCTGGAATAGAATAATGGAACAGAACAGAACAGAACAGAGTAGAATATTCTTTATTGGCCAAGTGTGATTGGACACACAAGGGATTTGTCTCTGGTGCATAAGCTCTCAGTATACATACAAGCAACAAGTGATAATCATGATAAAATACAATCACCATAAAATATATATATACTGACAGCATTTTTGATATATACAATATTTTTTCTTGGAGTAATTTGTTGTGTTTCTTTCTGTAGTCTAGAATATTGCTCAGTACTTTTCAATAGCTAAGTCCACAAAGCAGGTGGATTGGAAGCCCTAGCTCACCTCTGCATTTCAGCTTGTGTCTCCTTTGAATGCATCTGCATGACTTTTTTGATCTCTGCAAGAAAGGTAAATATTAACTCTCAGCAGTTCAGATTATATTCTTTCTGCATAATATTTCTGCCATGATTTTATGTACTGTATGTTCTCTAAAACTGAAGTAATGCCACTACTTTCAAGGAACAAAACACATGAAATTACACAATGCCACAACTTTCATTAGATAAAGCAAGGAGTGACTCTGTATTAAGCACAGGTAAACAGAAAATTACTTAAAGAAAAAAGACTAATCAGGAAAGGACGTTGGGCTTGTGATGATCAGCTTGCTGAAAATTTTGGTCCAGTTTGTACTTTCCATGAAAAAAGTTTAATTCCATCTTATGAAACTTCAAGAGGGAAATAAAAAAATAAAATGGGCAACATTGTCAAGTACAGAAATTATTTAAATTACCAGGTGGAGAAAGTACGTAGAGATACTTTTCTCTCTGTACCACCCACGACTTTTAAGTGTTGGTTTTTTAGTTATACTTACAGTGGTATCTTGGTACTCAACTGCTTTGAAATTCATCAAATTTGGTACTCAACCAAATTTTGATGTGAATAAGTAATAGGACTTTGAGGGGAGTTAGGGGTGGTTTTAAACTATGATATGAGTTTTCATCTGCTTCTCTTCTCAAAATTTGGGGAATTGTTGCCTTTTGTCAGGGATGGCTCAGAGAACTATAAAAGCCAACTTGTGCTGTATATAGCCTGTGGCCACAAGTCCTCACCTTGCCTTAACTCACTGCAGTGGTGGGATTCAATTTTTTTTACTACCAGTTCTGTAGGCATGGCTTGGTGGGTGTGGCATGGCTTGGTGGGCATGGCTTGGTGGGGGTGGCAGGGGAAGGATACTGTAAAATCTCCATTCCCACCCCACTCCAGGGGAAGGATACTGTAAAATCTCCATTCCCTCCCCACTCTAGGGGTTTACTGCAAAATCCCCATTTCTTCCCGATCAGCTGGGACTCAGGAGGCAGAGAATAGATGGGGGCAAGGCCAGTCAGAGGTGGTATTTACCAGTTCTCCAAACTACTCAAAATTTCCACTACCAGTTCTCCAGAACTGGTCAAAACCTTCTGAATATCACCTCTGACTCACTGCCTATGAAATATGTCATCTTCATGTAACAAATGGGAATAAGTAAAGCTGGGAGGAGAAATTCTGATTTTTGTAGCTTTTTTTTTTTTTAAGGGCAATGCGGAGCTTTAGTACTGCCATTGTCTCAAATTAATTTGATTTTTTTTTTCTCTGTTTCTGTTGCAGTTCTGTAAACCATCCTGGAAACATATGCATTGAAGGATGGGATATAAACGTATATCGTAACAGCAACATAAGAAACTATTAACACAAAACTTAGATTTTTTTCCCTAACATTAACAATAGAAACCTATACAAAATGGTATGAGCATTGGAAGATAAATCTTAATTAAATTAATATTAATTAAATTAATTTTACAATAATGCCAAAACATAAAGTATCACTTAAAATGCATTTCATACTGCAATGTATCTCTTGAAACTGTATTTCATATCATAATCATATTAATAGTGAATTGTCCTTGCAACAAATTTGAAATTTTAAGGAATATATTGTGGACAAACTGCTAAAACTGATAATGTTAAAAAAAATCAAGCCAGTATCTTAGAATTTTCCATTACCCTTTTTTTCATTCCATATTTCTTCAAGGCTTGACTTTTCAGCATTCACTACAAGAGAAGGAGTTATTTCATTTAGGCATTATTTTTATCATATTGCAGAAAATACAAATGGAAGAAACCTCAGATGTTGGTGCTTATTTTTCTAAAACTGAATTAATAAAATCTACCCTCTGTTCCCAGGTCCTATACATTTACTACAGCTAAAGTGCCTTCTGTCTACAAGCATGAACAGAAAAACAATTCAAAATAATCTTATTGCATTGATCTTTCATGCTTTTATATGCTGGTTGTCCAGTTTATGGTTCTCCCTTCTGTTTCTCAGTCATTCCCATATACTGGTACATCTTATGTAATATATTGGCTGTTGTTAAAATAGTTAAATTAACAGGCCTGTACCTGCAGATCAACAGCACTGTAAATCATACATAGCAACATAGCATAATGTGGCTGCTTGCTTAGTGATGTCCACCCATTATTGTTCAATATATATGAACCCATCCATTATGATTAAGATTATGTAGTAACCAGCCATTATGACTTATTCAGCATAGTATGGTTTAAAACCTTGCTTTAATATTACTAGGCGACCATTATAATAATACAGTTTTAAACATGTCTATTTAAAACTAAGCATTCTTCAAAGCGGATTGCATTCTGAAGTTCATATATTTAAAAAAAAAAACTGGCTGTGGAGGGAGATATTAGTGGCATTTGATTAATTGGCTTCAATCTGAACTATGACAGAACAGATACCTACACTTTTCCAGTTCTATCTGAAGTGTCTTACTATGTTCATTTGCCTCAGAGATCTCTTCATTTAATATCTTCTTGGCTGAAGAAAAATGCATATAACAAATTGAGATAATACATAAGTGGGAAGCTCATGACAAGGACCTTTTGCATCTGAGTAATATTATAGTATAATGGTCAAAATATTCTGTACGCCGCCTTGAGTCACCATGTGCGAACAGGCGGCAATATAAATTTCCTAAATAAAGTAAAATAAAATGAAATAAAATAAAATAAAATAAAATAAAATGCACTTAAACCTTTGTAATATTACTCAGCTAAAATAAGTGCAGCAATAACAATTTTTACTAAGACTGTGCTACTAGAATTTCCATATAGAGGAGTCCTAATAATAACAATTAAAGATATTGTAGAGCTATTCTGCTTTTTATTTTTAACAGACCACTATTTGCAGATAGAAAAAGACTGAAATGCAATGAGAAAATATTAGAGCATTAAATAAAAAGAGAAGACCTCCAATCTTATAAAATAGGAGGGGGGAAGTCAAGGCCAGGAGATGTTATAAAACAGTCCCAGGCCTCCCCCTGGAGGCGAGATTAATTGCATTGATAATAACTTTTCAGGCGTTAGTTAAAACTGATTTATTCCAGAAGGTTTGGGGGTGAATTGTGATATTATGTTATGTAATCTTGATTTTATTTTAATTTTATATTTAGCATAGAAATGTTTTGTTTTAGAACTGTTGTGAACTACCAAGAGTCTCAAAATATCACAACATATTTAAATCAAATGAATAATCTCTTCAAATGAGGTAAAACATTTCTACTGCTCAGTTTATGTTCATCCAACTAAGTTTATCAAACAAAGTATATTAATGTAATCCATGACTTCTGCCAGCCAACCACAGAAACCAGCCTTTTATTTTGTGTCCCATTTGAATCTCTTACCTTGCTGCAATTTATTAATTCTTTTTACTAGATCTTCTATTTTTGGCTCTAGATTTCCCACTATGAAGGAAAGGAAAAGAAAGAGAAAGTTTAATCTGAATTCTTCATTATATTAGTATCTTAAAACTTTATATAAATTCATCATAACCACTTTCCTGTGTATTATTGCATATCTTTTCTTCCATTGCAAATGCAACTGACAGCTTCAGAAAGCAAATAGGATAATTTAAAATAACTGTCAAATTATATTGATAGTTTATATTATCCTGGTTGGAACTTTTTTTTTAATGTAAACTGGATGTTTAAACCTTTCCCCTAAAATCAGCATCTCTTCTTCCATTATATTTTTCTTTATATTTTTCTTCTGGCACCCAGTAAGAACTTCTGGCCTTCCCCCATCATGCAAAATTCTATTTAAATGAAATACACACCACACCACTCTCAAATGAATAGATCCAGGAGCCGCAGAATCTGGCCATTGTTTGGCACCAAAGCAATATTACAATCGCAATACTGTATACATAATGATTACATTTTGTAGGTCCCATGGATTATGTGATATGGTATTTTGTTGTGCCTCCCTCGCCCCCCAGGTGGCATTAAATCAACTATTTCCACAGTACAGGCGTAATGTTCCAACATGCTGTATACGTGAATAGAAGTGGCAGTCTACCTTTACACATTTGGAGCTACTTTACTTAATTCGTTTATAGTCAACAATTAGCAAACTCATTTCCTGCAAATATATCTCAGAAATTTCAGCCTTTAGATTTTGTCCAATTTTATCTTCTAGTCAGAACAACTCTTTCCATAATAAGAAGGGAAAGAATTCCAAATGTCTCAATTCCCATCTATTTTCTATATGGTAAGCAATGTGTTATTCTCCAGATTTTAATAACTCATCAATTTTCTAGAGGACTACCCATTTTAACCATAGATAGGTACACGTTACTGTCATGTGCACACTCCAAAATTTTACTAAGATGTCTAGCGCCCACTGTTGGCCCTAGTTTCAAAATACCGTTTTGCATTTGTTTCACAAGAGACAGTATCTCTTCCATTTTTGATGAAAAGTTCCAGGAATCTGGACAAAGAACAAGAACAAAGATAATTGTTTAAATGTTGTCATAAACCACATAAGCTATATAACATCATTCACCCAAGTATGTACAATATTATGTATTAACCCAGATGGAGTATATCAAAATCTGAACAGCATGTAGACCTTTTGCCTGCATGGAAGATTTTTTTCTCTTAACTGAAAGAGTCCTACAGTAAAATGGAAATTGCAATGTTCTTCCTGCATGTTACAAAATCAAAATTATAATACTTTCCACACAGAGAAAATAATAGCAATTAACTGATGCAGTTTAGGAACAGAACAGAACAGAATAGTTCTTTATTGGTTAAGTGTAAGTGGACACAAAAGGAATTTATCTCCTCGGCAAATTTGTCTTCTTGGCAAATGAGTCCATTTTCAGATTTTTTCATGTGGCTGTCCTTTGCAGTTAATGTAGAGAGTAAGGAGGATGAGCTTGATGGAAATATGCAGGAACTATCACAGTACTTAGACAAAAGGAGTTGACATATATTTTAAAACCTGGGAAAATTTCAAAAAATAATAATAGTTTAGAGCCATGGTGGTGCAGTGGTTAGAATGCAGTATTGCAGATTAATTCTGCCGACTGCCAGCAGTTTGATTCTCACCAGCTCAAGGTTGACTCAGCCTTCCATTCTTCCAAGGTCAGTAAAATGAGGATCCAGATTGTTGGGGGCAATATCCTGATGTTGTAAACTGCTTAGAGAGGGCTGCAAAGTACTGTGAAGCAGTATATAAATGCTATTGCTATTGCTATTCTGAAGTATTTCAGGCAGATGCTTTCCTGATTCACTGGAAGGAGGAGGAAGTATAATGCAATGCAAGATTTTGTTATTTTAGATATGGATTCAGTTGAATAGAAAATTATTGTATCTTCCCTCCAACATATCCATCAGAGTCGAGGGCTTCCTGAGATGAATTGATAGAATACTAGAATAATATTTACATTAATATTATTAATAGTATAAAATATGTCATGAAATATTCTGTAGTTTCTATTAAATATTAATATAGAATATTGCATAAATATTTAAAGAGTAGAAAAGGATTTGTAGAATAGGCTTTCATTATAATAGAAGACCTTTACAGTTCAGGATTGAGACTTAAAAATTTTTTCCTCTACTGTATCCAGTAGGACCAAACTGAGGGTCCTTCAGCTTTAAGACTTCATTCTGGCCACGCATGATTAAAAAGTGGGCAGAAAGACCAGTCCTTGGCTACACCATTTTTTTCTCCACTTGGAAACAAATCTACTAACAATGATGGACTCAGGGACCTCCCACAAAAGTCCAGCTTTAGACAGCATTCCAAAAGAGCAAATATTCATAGTTTATTTCCTTCAGGGAAGCAAAATCAAACTTTGTTGTACATAATTTTTCTGTGTAGGGTAAAAGATAGGAGCAGGGGACATCAAATTCAAGCATACCCAGCCATAGAAGCTTACTGGGTAACACAGCCTAATCTGTTTGTTTTTGTGTGTGCAGATATAGATGAAGAGGGAGCACTATATATGCCACCTTGAATCCCTAAGGATATAAATCTAGCCTATCAAAAAATACATCATCCTGTCATAGTATAATGCTGGATCATGCTTATTTTTCTTGCTTTTAGTACATAATATTTTGGAAGGCTCAACTTAAATCCAGCAGGAAATTCTAAATCCCAAAAGCTAACCACTCGCACCTGGCAAGAGAAAAACGAACCAATCTAGCAGCTACTTCTTCCATTGCCTTATTTAACCTTCATTTCCCTTCCTTTTGGATTGAGCAGCTGAGGAAAAAGAAAAACCACAGCTCATCTGCCAAATGTTTCTCACTAACGGGTAAACCGCAAAAAAAGGGAGGGAAGCTTAAAAAAGTGGGGGGGGGAGGGAAGCTGGCTGAGAAGAGGGGGAAATGTGATAAAATGGATGAGATTAGGGTGGAAACCCCACTTTGCAAAATTTTACCACATTTTGTGAGGAGCCCCTCCTTCTCCTTGCTGCTCTTAGAAGGAAATTAAAAAAAAACCCTTTCCAGTGTTTGGCTCTAAGCCAGGAAAGAAAATGCTAAATGACCTTTGTGGAGAATCATATTTTTTCTTTATTAAAAGACCCCAGCATAGCAAGTAAGCAGGGTTGGGCAATGGCTGCGCAGAAACACTGCCAGATACCCCCTGTATTCATTACCTTTTATCTTTTTAGCCTGTGGTTACTAGTTGGCACCTCCTTACTTGGAAAAGTGATCTACTTCCTATATGATGTACTTGCTTCTTTCTCTTATTGTTATGGAGAATTTGTATGCTTTATGATTAGCATTTTAATAAAGGAGATATTTGCATTTTAACATGGCATCTATGCCACTTTTTGAAGTTTAGGAAATGATGTCTTTCCTTTGAACCAAAGCCATTTATTTATGGATTGATTGATTTATACTGTTTATTAATCAAATTTATACTGTCACCCATCTCACCAAAGGCAACTCAACAAACATCAGGTAAAACATATAAAAACACAAATATTAAAAATATAAAAATCACATTAAATATTACAAAAACAGAAATACAAACCATGGGCACATTGGGAATAAAAATAATGGAGCCCTCTAAGCATGTCTTTGGTTACCTGGGAGTCCCAGGCCTGATAACCAGGTCTTGATATTCCAAAATATAAAAAAGGATGGAGTGTGTCATCAGGAGAGACTTGGGATGGAGGTTTAATGATTGTTACGAAGAATCTCTTAGTTTTTAGAGGCCCTGTCCCACATGCCCCAAGTGGTGAGACTCTGTTAATAAAGCTGGGCTCTAGGGATCAGTTGGGATCCTTTTTAAAAAAAAAAATTAATACTTTATGCTTGTTAATAATAAAATAAGTAAATATTTATTGTTTTAAATAATAAAATAAAAACTTTTATTAAATAAATAATAAAACATTACTAAGTTTTAATCGTATTATATAAACCTTACAGCACCGATATCTCCCTTGAAATAGTACCATGCATCATGATTTATAATATTACAACAAAGGAGTGAAAATGAGGGGGGGAAAAGAAATTTACAGTACATGATCCTTCCACCTTGCTCAAATGGGGTTTCTGCTCTTTCAGGGATTTTTATATATATATATATTTATATTTTATATATATATATATATATTTATATATATATATAATTTTTATTGAGAAATTTCCCTTGAGTAAAAGAAAAATAAGTAATAGAAAAAAGAGAAAAGGAAGAGGGAAAAAAGTATAGGAAGCAATACACTTAAAAGCAAAAATAATTGGCTTCCAACCTTTGTTACCGCAGTTAGTCAATATTATTATCCCTCTCAAACATAACACTCCTTCTGTTCTACCCATGCGCATTACTTCTGCTAAATATTATGAAAATAACTGATATCATGATTTACAATATTACAATAAAGAAGAAAAATGGGGGGGGGGAAGAGTCTGTGTCATCCTCCCACCTTGTTCAAATGGGGTTTCTACTCCTTCTGTTCTAAAAATGGAGTTACTTCTGCTAGATAACCTGACACTGCTGCCTCCCCTCTGATGGCTCTGGACTCTTCCCTCTGACGGTCCCCATCTTTGTACCCATCTCCTCCTTACCTGGGCGGCTGCCCTCCATTCTCTTTCCCCGGGATGCAGGAGGGTCTTTTCTCCTTCCCACCTCTTCTCAACCGACACTAAACAGAAAAAGGAAGCAACTGCTCTGCTGCTTAGAGACCAATTCAGCTGCAGGCTGAGGAAAGAAAACTAGGCCTCTGTTTATCCTACCCTTGTACCAAAGAGTTACTTACCACTGTGTGGATCTTAGACATGTGGGGGGTGGGGGGGTTATCACCCCATATTTTTCAATTAAAATTTCCAATACAATAGAAGTATTGAAAGTGAAAGGAAAAAAAAGAATATAAAAGAAAAAACGTAGAAAGAAAACAGAAGAGAGCATAGAATTATGGCTTCACCCTTCTTTCTCTTGAGTTATTCCATCTGATTTTTTCCCTTTAACCTTTTTAAACCCCTAGACCTCTAAATCATCAATTCAGTCTTTTTTTCTTCTTCCAACAAAAAGTTCATATAATGCTTCCCATTGTTTATTTTTTTTTTAAGTGTTCATCCTTTTTTGTGCTGGCCAGTTGTGGGGGTTTTCTGTGGCCAGCACAAGAAAAAAAGCAATTCTAGCAGGAAAATTGGAGAGTCCGTGTCTTGCTGTTACTAATACGGTGATGAAGCGAATTTGGGCACATGATACAATCAACAGAAGCCAGCTGCTACTCCAATCTTTTGTTAAGAGTATACAGGAATGCAAATATTCAGACACCGACCACATTTAAGTCTATAATATTTTATTAGGCTCCTTCAAGTGCAGCTGTTGACATAGCTTTATTATTTTATTTACAAGAGCTCAGTTCTTCCTTCAAGACCTCAGAGATTCTACCAAAGAGAAATACTCTGATGGGGCTAATTTGCTTACAACACTCCATCAAGTTTTCTATAATGTACAAAAGCAGCAAAAAGGGGGAAATAAAATAATGGTCAAGTGTAACAGTCCTATTACATAACTAATGTAAGATCCTAGGGCAGGTTATACAACTGCAGAGGACCAAAGAAATGCTGTGTCTTAACAGAATACTGGTAAAATGTGGAGAAGGGAAAAAGTGGAAGAAAAGCAAATAAAACACTGAAAACATGATATGACAGAAAGTTACATTTTTCAAATTCAAAAAATAAGTCGAACACATATTTCTGGAAAATAAAGAGCTGTTTCAATTAATAACAAAGTAGGGATTACTCTTCATTTAGCACCAAAAAGGAAAGATGACATTTTTAAATGATCAAGTCAATCCCTCCTAGCTCAGAAGAAATTGGTTTGTAGGACCTGCTTTATCCATAGTAAACAAAGCCCACTTGAATTTCTGCTTCTTAAATTATTCTAGGCTTTATCAAGTCTTCCAGAATACAGAATTTTACAATACATGATGCACTATTTTAACTGAACTGAATTTAATTTAATTTAGCAATTCATCTTACATTCTTGATTCTAGAAAGTTTACAAGTTTCTTGGATGGAAATGCTTCTGGCACAGCACAAGGTTTACAGTTTTATTGGTCAACACCAGCTCCATGAAAAACATTTGATAAATAACATGGAGTGAGAGAAGAGACAATGAAGCATACAGGTAATCCTCGACATACGATCACAGTTGGGACCAGAATTTCTGTCAGAAGCCACTGTGGTTATAAAGTGAGTCATCACATGACTAGATCCAATTTTACAATCATTTTTTACTATGGTTGTTAAGCTGTAGAGCCCTTGATGCTCTCTGAGCTTGGTTGTTTTCTTGCAAACATTGCCCCTGTGGACAAGCTACCATATATAAACAAAAAGCAAACCCAGCTCCCTTCTAGCACTGAAGATGTTACCTAGTCAGGTAATGAAATGTCTGCAAAAAACCAACCAAACTCAGAGAGCACCAAGGTCTCCACAGTTCACTCCTGAGCTACATATATATTCTTCAATTGGTCATTAAGCAAATCACACAGTCATTAAATGAATTACATGGTTGTTAAGCAAATCCGGCTTCCTCAATTAACTGTTTGTCAGAATCCGACTGCGAAGATTGCAAATTGCAGTCCATGTGACCACAAGTTGTTGCAACCATTGTAAATGCAAGTCAGTTGCCAGGTGCCTGAATTGCAATCACACAACTGTGGTGGTAGTACAATGGTTGTAACTTCAAGGATAGGTCATAAGTCACTTCTTCTGAAGCAATCATAACTTCAAACTATCATTAAATGAATGATCATAAGTTGAAGAATATCTGCACATGATTTTCCTTGACCTTGCAGATGGCCACTGAAAACATCTATACTGTCCGAAATCCTATATAAACAGACATTATTGTGGCCTACCTTTACCATTCCAAAAACCTGAATAATTTATATATATGAAAAAAATCATAGTTTATTCTAAAAGTAAGAATTACTACCGGTCCCTAAATATTCAAATTCAGTAGTACCTCAAGCTAAATGAAGAGAATGAGCCAAATGTATTGAGTCAGGATGCACAGGTAGTCCTCAGATCCATTTTTGCAGCTAGTCCCCAACCACTCTCCACTCCACAGTGCTATCACAATTTAATAACAATGCAATTTCAGGAGAGGGGACACATAAAACAACACATTATTTTGCATAAAAGAAATACCAAGGCCACTTTTTAAAAAAACAAAATTTATGGCTCAATCCCCTCCCGGAAGATTAACCAGATCACTACTCATGGTGTGGCCCTCAGTGGCTGAAAAAGATAAAAGTAAAAATATAGCTCTAGGTAGTAAAACTTTGTCCATGTTTGTTTTAAGTTACTCAAGTGGACTCAAGTCTTTCACACCACAAAGCTTGCCAAGCATTACTTTTTGATTTTGTCTAGATTTAAATACAATTGCCTTGTCTGCTTCCAGTTTCCAATGTACAGTAATGAAAAATTATACATAATTTACATATATATAATACAACATTCTTCTACTGGTAATGTGAAACATAATTTATTCTGTAGGTGCAGATAATTGCTGACAGGCTTTCTGACAAAGGGGGAAAAACATAAGGACTATCTTTGTGTAGTCTGACTGGAAAAAAAAATATTTCGAACATGTTTTCAAAACATACAGTTCAAGGATACGCCATATTACAACAGAAAGGAGCCAATTCTTTTGGAAGAGATCCAAAATAATAATAAGTTACATTCACACTCATTGGAGAAAGGGAGACATGCAGAAACAATCCAAACTGGTGTAAATTGCAATGGGTCAATAATAGCTGAAGGGCATCCCACCCCTGCAATCCAATATATCTATTCCAGGTTTGGTGTAGTTCTAAACTGCAGCATTCAGCAATGTTAACAATGTTGTGCTCTCCCTATTCCAGACAAGGCAACAGATTCAGCAAAAGTGGTGAATAAATGTTCAAAATGGAGTTCAAAACCTACTTCATCTCCAATATAATGGGAGGCAAAAAAAAATGACCAATTTTATACCCATTGCAGCAGCTTTTGGATGTTGTCAGTTTAAGGAAAAAATAGGCTTTAACGCTACAGCTAAAAATGAGTAAAACTTTCCTCAGCATGAATTGAGGATGAGATGAAGGCAATACTATGGGGACCCCACAAAAATGGCATGTTCATTTCATGCTTAGGTACAACAGGGAAAGATCCATCAGGTGACCAGTGTGAGTGGGACCAGAGTGGCATTTGTTGGTGAATTCTAGGGGATACAGCATGCTCCCTCTCTTCTAATCCTTGATCATCTTCATCTGTCACTATTTTGCCATCAACTCTAAAAAGCTGGGTACAGCTCAATACTGTAAATATTTCAACTGCTCTAACGTAAGGCTGAAGAAGCAGAAGCATGAAGCGGTATTAATAAAACCAAGCTGGAAGAAGAGATATATCACTAAAATGGAGCAACTCTAAAATGACAAGATCAATTTCACCTTCCCAGTTGCTTCTCAAGCAGACCACAAAGGAATCTGTAAGTCAGCATTTATTTTACATAAAGGAAACATGAGAAGGGGAGAGAAATCCTGCTGTTTATGACACAACTTCCTTTGTGAGTCCAATTTGTTTTTTTTTAAGTTTATTCAAAGTGTCATGTCAGAATAGGGTATAGGAAGAGGACTCAAAAGAAGGTGGACAGGATCCCATAGTCAGACCTATCTCCCACAGTGCCATACAATATGTTCTTTTAGATGATGATATATGTATAATTTGAGGGTGCAGTGGCTCAGCGGTTAAAGTTAATGAGCTTGTCACTTGGAAAAGATGACAGCCCTAGGTTCGAGACCCAAGTGCCACGCAATGGGTGAGCTCCCATTACTTGTCCCAACTCCTGCAATCCTAGCAGTTCAAAAGCATGCAAATGCGAGCAGATAAATAGGCACCGCTTTGGTAGGAAGGTAATAGAATTCCATGCACCTCTGCATATAGTCATTTTGGCCACATGATCACAGAAGTGACTTTGGACAACGCTGGCTCCCTCAGCTTTAGATGAGCATCACTCCCTAGAGTCGGACATGACTGGACAAGGGAAACCTTTACCTTTATATGTATAATTTAGTCAGCATCATTTGTCAATGACCCCGAATATACACAGCAAAGGAAGAATCAGCAACAGAAAGCAACAATATTCATCTAGTATAGTTGTTTTTTTTTTTTTTTGACAACTCAAGAACAACAGATAGCACTTTAAGTTAGTAGTGGAGAAAAGATAAACAGCATTATACCTCAGCCTTGTCCCATACAATTTTGACCAACTTTCTTTTGTTGCTATTCATCCTGAAAACTAATATTCTCAAATTAGTGTTGATAGCCCACCTGGACATCTTCTCCAACGATTATCTAAAAAGGTTTATAAATAAAATAATAATTTAAAAGTAAATAAATTAACATCTCAGTGAAATATATGTTGTAAGACTACACATAACTCACTAATGCCAGCTAATCTGCATAGGACAGAATAGTTTTTGAGCCCAAAAGGCTCAAAATCAACTGCAGGAACCAAGGAACAAACTGCAGGAAAGGCACAAAATAGAGGGACAAAGAAAAAAAAGTAAAAAATATAAAAATAAAGGGGAAAAAATCACGTAGAAAGCCTCCTGACAATAGCATTATCTTTTTTGTCAAGTGTTTCAGATTTTTTTTCTTCCCCAATTGTTAAAGAGAAAAATATTATTTAGAAGCTACAGTTTACCTCTCTTTAAACTTTAGAGGAGAGTAAAAAGATGTAACTTTTAAATTTCTACTTGTAGGATCTCTTCAATATTTTGTATGCCGTTGGTTATCAGTTGAGTGCAGTCTGCAGGTAAATTTTAAAACATTAGATTTAGAAAAAAAAGTTGTATGTTTCTTACATCTAATAAGATATTTCTTCCAGATAAAAAAGCTGTTTCTTTAAGAAATGAATTACCAATCAAATTACATTAAAAACAAGTAGCCTCATTAAAATGTTGTTAATCAACTTTTTGCACATCTTCAATGCTAGTTAAATAAATTAATTAAAATCATTTGCATAGATTAAATAAGTGCTCCCAATTAAATGAGTTCCTTTTTTAACTACATATAGAAGTACTTGTACAAAAATACAAGGACTTTACCCTACAAGTACTTACAGAACACAGCAACTGTCAAAGCTCTTCCCCTTCTAAGTAAGAAGAATACCATTTTTAAGAGTTTGCCTTGGTAAGAAATACATGTTTAAAATGTTCTTTTTTTACAGTAATTGCTTTTTTCCTTATATCCAGATTTGATATAGGTATAAATAAATTAACTGATGACTAGACTGCATACAATTAAAGTAGACCTATTTTAACAATGTGAAGAAACTGCCTTGGTACTTGCAACATTGGCACAAAGGATCCCTGAAACAAATAATGCAGCTAATCCTTACAAGTTAAAGATATCTTTTTACAAAATGTGCCGGCAGATGGAAAAAGGAACAGACACATGCCAAGATGGAGCTGATTTTAAAACGGATTTTGTTGGCATGTCATCAGATGTCTCCAGTTCTCACTGTATCAGCTCAGCTAGAAATATAAACTTTTAGCATCAGCCAGCCAGTGCATACAAGCAGCGCTGTTCTTTTATGGGTAGAAAAAAATGCCAGCCAAAAACAACCATGCATCACCAAAAGGAATTGAATAGCAACAGATTCAAAATAACATAATTCCTTCACTTCTTTCATGGTTGGCAAAGAAGGTCAAATCCATTTTATACTCAGTCCAAAACTACCATCCCACTTATACAGGAATCGCAGGTTAAATTAAGTCTTCCCTCACTATGCACACACATACTCTCTCTCCCCTCCTTCATCATAAGACATGATACAGGGATAGGATTATATTCCCACACCTAAGCCTTAATTTTAACAAATATGAATAGAAACACAAAAAGACTCAGTAAAAGAGCAACTAATTTATACAGAACATATTTTGCATGGCAGAGCAGCAACTGCTGAGGAAGGGAAATAATACAACTGCTTGTCAGTGATGTGGCAGCTCCCTAGGTGGCTTAGTGGCTAAGACGCTGAGCTTGTAGATCAGAAAGGTCAGCGGTTCGAATCCCTATAGGTCTCCTGTGTGAGCAGGGGGGTTGGATTAGATGACCTCCAAGGTCCCTTCCAACTCTGTTACTGTTACTTTGATGTCACTTTCCGAGAACACTTACATTCAGACAAAATCTGAATTTGGCAGACATGGAGTGATATTTGTCAGTACTAAATCTAAAAGTAAATTTATGATGGAGTTATGTGTCTTCCTAATTATGAGGTGGGAAAAGAGAACAGTGGCATCTCAACAAAGGGAAAAAAATACAAGAATCCTTTTGAGAGCAGTGTATTCCAATTGCACATAGGAATTTTAAAACATGAAGAAACAGAAGAAGACGAAGAGGAAGGAAAACAGGAAGAAAGTTATGAAAGGCAAAGGAACAGTTAAATCCAGTTAGGTTCAAACTGAAGACATTAAAAAGTAAATCAAAATGCCATCATAATCAATTACATTGTCCAAGTTGAGCCATTACATACAGACATCAAATTTCTCAAAGGACTACAAAATACCCTTCACATATTATATACCACATTATATCACACATTATATACCTTCTCGTGGTATCAGAACAAAGGGCTGAAGCAGCCTCTCTCATTCAAAGGGTAATTATAGTACAACATGAAGATGCAACGTGTATGTTCATCAAAAATACTGCTAGATAGTCCCAGGATAAAAGACTCTTTGGAACTGGGCATTTTGACTTACTCCCAAAGTTGCATTAAAATTATTCAAATCAGCTATCTTTATAGAAAATCTAAATTACACACTGTCTGAAAGTGCCAGCCTTCCAATAAATCACCACCATTGTGATGGGCTTTGCACACGCATTCCAGAAGAACTGTGGACAATCAAGCAGTTGTATCAGAAAGCAGCAAGTATTTTCAAACTTTTCTAAGATTAACTTTTTGTCTCCCACTGTGGCTCTCTTTATATTATTACCCCATTTGTACTATTCTTTGAGACAAGCAAAGCACCCGAGTAAACTGCTAAGGAGGAAGAGGAAACTGAATGGAGAAAACAAAGCAATTACCCAGTGATAACAGGAGTTTTAAGAAATGTAAACCCACTAGGCTGCAAAAGCATCAATATAATTTAAGCACAATCCTTATGAAATTCTGTAACTTCCAGTTATATGTCACTTCCAAAGATATATCAGCCAAAGCCTCATCTATTTCCAGTCAATCTCAGGATCTCCATCTGATTCAGTATCTCCCTAGAAATAAAGACCACAAGTGGAAAAAATATTTAAAAACATCAGGCTAAAGCTTTCTGGATTTATCTCCAACAATGTGACCCAGCTTAGCCTGGTAAACTCCGATCCTTCTCATATCCACCATCCTGTCCTGGTTTAGAAAACAAGACTAGGGGCTCCCCCAGATCACAGAACGGTTCCATCATCCAGGGCTATCTGTAAGGTGGCACGCATTCAGAATGCATTTGAGAGCAACTGGAAGTCCTTGGTCTAGTGACCTCCTCCAAAGAAGCCATTCTCGGTACCATCCGTTCGGGGACCCCTGCTTCCTTTCCCAGGATTAGGTGTAGTGGAATACTTGGGTGGGTAACGGATGAAGAGCCGGTCTTCTTCCTTCTTTATCCAACGTAAGAGTTTGGTCAAGACATTGATGGCACCAGCTTTCGTCACCAAAGGATTGAAACAGGTATATAATTCAAATTTACTTGTAACCTATTGAGAAAGGGGGAAAAGAGATTGACCGTTCAGGCTGCATAGCTACCACCAGAGAACACACGTAAAATTTTAACTGGTGAATGCAGGGGAAGCCAACAGCTCCAACTAGGAAAGAGAGAACTTTTGAGAATAAACAAAAGGATTAAGATACCCCAGCTCTTTCCCAATTCCTAGATGAAACCTTAGTTCATTATAAAACTTATCAGTGGTTTTGGTTCCTAAATTTTTGAATGACCAAATGGTCTCCAATATTTCTACGAAATATTTTGTTTTACAGGACCATTGACTTCCTTAAGATGTATAGTATGAAAAATATGGCCAATGTTTAAAATGCTATGGTAATTCTTAGTCATACTGCAGAGCTTTTTGAAAGCATTCAAATATTGCTGTAATACAAGTTTCACTTGATATGTAAACATACTGCTACTACTCCTGTAAATTACCAAATTGAAATTTATCAATTTAAAGCTTTCATTCTGCTGCATTTATGTACAGGTAAGCTTGGTGTAGTGGCTAAAGCATCAAATTAGACTCTGGGGTCTAGTCCTGTTTTAGGCATAAAGCCAGCTGGGTGACATTGGGTCAGTCCTTCTTTCTCAGCTACAAAAAGCAGGCAATGGCAAACCATGAATAGGATTGTTTTGTAATTTTGTAAACACTGCAAGTAACATAATTTTATGTACTATAATTTTGCATAATATTTTTATGCTTAAATAAGAAAATACTGAACAAAGTCAAAATTGCTCCCATTTTTAAAATTGGAACTAGATTTTTTTTTTTTGTCATTGCTTCAAAATACCCAAGATGTTTACATCT
The DNA here is from genome assembly GCF_029215685.1 of Pituophis catenifer annectens. Lineage (NCBI taxonomy): Eukaryota > Metazoa > Chordata > Lepidosauria > Squamata > Colubridae > Pituophis > Pituophis catenifer. The sequence continues at coordinate 171,956,848 of NW_027256882.1, forward strand.
TTTCTGAAGGGTTCTCCCTGAGCCTCTGTAAAGTTTCATATTCTTCCTGAAAGTAATGACTCTCTAACTGATACTTATTTCTTTTCCTTTTAACCTTTCCTTTACCACCAATGACAAAGATGAAAACCAGTTTAATCTAGGACAGTGCACTTTTAAAAGGGGTATGGGTAAGGCGTTTTAAATTGGGGAGCCATTTTAGATTTAATTCTGTTTTAAACGTATTTTAATTGTTTATATTGTATGTTTTTAACTTTGGCTGTTCACCGCCCCGAGTCCTTCGGGAGAGGGGGCGGTATAAAAATCTAATAAATAAATAAATAAAAAAGCAATGTGAGAATCTTTCCCTTCTGCTTCTTCTTCTGCTGCTAATAATTATTTATTTCAGGTTTAGAAAACCGACTGGTGTAACAACTATTAAAACCAATAAGGAAAGATTGATAGTAATTATGACTGATCATGCAGTCAGCCAAATGTTTAGACTAGGTTTGGCATTTTTATCCACCTATCAAGTATTATAATGGTTGGTAGTTTATTATTATTTATGGCCGAAAAACCCATCCCCAAATAAAGATTCATAATAGGGAATCAGTGAACAGATGAAAGACTAAAGACTCCATCTCTCCAAATAATTTCCTGCAAGTTTTTGCCCTTTATGTAGTAAGTCAAATGAAGAAAACATTGGTTTAGGAATGCTCTAATAATGTCCTCATCTAAAATAGATCTAGCCCATCCACCTGAAAGTCTACCACAGAGTTCCATCCTTAGCCAATAAAGTTGCCAGGCCTCACCCAAGCCAATAAAGTCTCCTTTTCAGCTACATGGTAGATGAGACGTAAAGGACGTGAGGTACTGTGGATGCGATCGTGAAGGTAGTGGTAGAGGTCAAAGAGTCGATGCCGTTCATTCTCATTGCAATATGGCCCCTCCAGTTCTGGACTGTAGTAGATGAGAAATAAGATATTGAGGAAACAAGCAGCTTAGTGTTCGCCTATACAATGTCTTATCACAGAACAGACTCCAGACTCCAGTATACAATGAGCTGTTGTTCTACAGATGTAGAACTGAGCATTGCTAGATGTGGCAATGCTCAGCCCAGTGCTAATCACTTAAGTTTAATGCCATCAGCTTTCAGAAAATTTTCAGAATCTTCTGAAGCGACTATAAATCTGATTCTGAAACAGGCTAGATTTGTGGCTTACCCTACTATTCTATAATATATTGTACTATATAGGTCAGAAGAAGCTCCCTGGACCTGGGAAGACTCTAACGGAAGAAACTGCAGAACAAGTTCTTCTCAAAATAAATCACATGGCCCATTCTAATAAGAGAGGGATACTATTCATGCAGTTTTTCCCAAAACCAATGAAGTGAAGAAAGAGGATTTCTTAAACAACATCATTCCTTTAAGGCACTAAAATACATCAGTCAATTTTATTTCTTAACATCTTTTAGATTATTGTTGTTTATAAATTTTGCCAGCTAATTGGGATCTTATGATGTTCAGCCTTTGATTCCCTTCTTGCAGCAAAGAAACCGCAAGATAAAATCTCTTTCTACACATTGATCCTTGTGGACTGAAGGAAAGAAATGTCACATGACTGCTCTATTTAAAACAAACTGAATAAACGTAGCTTAGCATTTCCCACAGTTTCTGGCTGCCAGCTATAAAGAGGGGAAGAGTAAAGGAGTGAGAAGGACAGCCTCAACTCAGCAACCTTTAAAAGAAAAAAGATCTAAGGTAGCTTTACTACTGAGGATACACTCAAAATGCAGTACATGTTTACTGCCAGGAATGACAAAACCCAGTGTCAAACTCAGCTTTGTTTTTGATATCAGATCATCAGCTTCCCCCACACATCTCCAAAATCAAGAGGAACATTAACTTGTTATGAGGGAAAGTTACAACAAAAAAAAAATCTCAGGAATTCTTTCTTGAGCAGGTTCAGGCCATTAAAAAAAACTAGCCACATTTCTAGATTTTACTCCAAGCCTGAATCGAATGATACGTCACATTAAGACATCTGTGAATATCTAGGGCAGTGATGGCTAACCTTTTTGCCGTCATGTGCCAAAAGCAGGGGAAGTGCAGGAGGGCATACACGCATGCGCCCACACCCATAATTCAATGCACCCCGCCTGCTGCGCACGCACATGTGACACACACACACACCCCGTACAACCCCCGCTTTTGGCACACGATGGCACGGTGGGCATGGTAGGCTCATTTTTCGCCCTCCCTAGGCTCCAGAGGCTTTCTTGGAGCCTGGGAAGGGTGAAAATGGCCTTCCCCACCCACCAACCCCCACAGGCCCTCTGGAGGCTGGAAACAGCCCGTTTTCCGAATCCCAGTGGGCCCGGGAGTCCCGAAAATCAGCTGGCCGGCGTACACATGCTCGCTGGAGCTGAGCTAGGGCAATGCTCGCATGCCCACAGATATGGCTCCGTGTGCCACCTGTGGCACGTGTGCCATAGGCTCGCCATCATGGATCTAGGGGAAGAAGAACCTAAAGACAGATGAAACTGGCCCCTAGGATGACATCATAGATACCTTCTTGCTTCAGGAGGTATCTATGATGTCATTTGGTCCTGATCAGAGTCAATTTCAACCCTCCAAAGCATATTACCTGGTGAACTGGGGAAGCTGTCGGTAATTATCTGGTATATCCAGAGGTTTATACATAAAGTGCCGAAGATCTGGCACTCCCACCAGTCCTACACTATAGGATGGGCTCTTTAAGCCACTTGAGAGTGCCTGCAGATAGTTCTGAGTCCTCATGCCTTCCTCAATGCGTTTCTTGCAGTCCGAGACAGAATAGAAAGAGTCCTTGTCCGTAGAGAGAAGGATGAGGCAGACAGTACATTCTGAATCCAAATAAGAAATATAAGCATAAAAGTAACAATCAGGATTGAAACGTGGCAAACAAATAGGTGTCCAAATTTCCCCCGTTTGAAAGGCAGAAGTTGCCCCAATGAGATTGAGTAACAGGTGCAAGTCAGTAGGTTCTAATCGGCAATCTTCAATGACTGTTTTCTCCTGCACTGTGGTGACCAACTGACTACCAGCCACCAAAATAGAGAAGACCAGATTAGGGGTGATGGCTTTTTGGAGCAAAGTGCCGAGGGAATCCCGGATGGAGGCAGCAAGGGGTAAACAGCGGACAGCTCCAAGGAGGAAACAAGGATCTGATTCAACCAGGTTCAGCAAACGGTCAAGGATCTTCTCCGAGCCGGTCAACAAACGCCGGAGGTCATAGTTCTTTTTCCGTTCAAAGATGCGATTGATGCTGGCCTGAGTAAGCATGCTGATGATCTGATCGTAGACATACAAAAGCTCCTGGCGTAGTTGCTGCTCTGATTGTAGGGTATGTGAAACTGAAACCAGTACCAAAGGGCCCTGTTGCACAAAAACCAGTTTGTGATCATCTACGGTAAAAGGAGGGAGGAGAAAAAACAGTCATTGCTTCAGTAGATCGAGTGCGGCACTGTTGTAATAGAGCCAGTTTTGGACATTCAACAAATGCAATATTAGCTTTCTTAGAATCTCTATTTGTTTTCCTTTAAAAAAAAAGTTAAACCAAGGATTTACTGTACAGGATTTGAGTTGATGGAGCAAATCTGGGCAAAGAAGAAGAATCTCAGTATAAATGCCAGGAACTGGGAAAATAGACCATGAAATAAAAAGTGAGCAGAATACATTTTTGTTATCATAAGGATTTGAGGAGTCTTTTTCTGGTTCTGAAATATATCTTCTACTGAGTAAAACTAGAAACAAATTAATAATTAAGAATAAGATTATTTTAATGATGGCGTGGCACAGAAATTCAAGGACTAAAGTAACAGTGAAAACTGTTCCTGCATTGAAGATGCTGAAGGGAACAGATCTTACAAATAATATTTTTAATATCTTATTTTTTAATCTTATCCTCTATGGCCAATAGCTTGAAGTCAGATAGTTTAATGCAGTTAAGAAAAAGAGATAATTGCTCTACTTCTATCAGTACAACCACCAAGTAATATTAAGAACTGGTGATGGTTATTCTAGAACTGAACTGAACCTGGTTCAGCTCTTAATGATTTTACAAGTATTAGTTGCTTCCTTGATATTAAGACTATTGTTCCATTTTAAACATTAATATGAAAATCTGGCACCTTGAATCAAGCTGACAAATTGGCAATATTTGTCACTGTCTTTTCCTTCCTTTTTTGGCTTCCTAATTTCATCAACAGTCCTGGAATACTCAGGAAATAGTCACTTAATCCCATCCAAAGTACTAGCTTTTTTCAAGATTTGCTTAGATTGGCTATGTGTGACATGGATCATGTATCTTCTAAAAAAGTCCACATGTCTCACTGAGCACTGTCTTCAGGATATATCAAACAACAAAAATAACTTTTTATCAGAAATGAGAATTATAGTCTGAGTAGTGAAATATAATTTAAACCATATTTAGAATTTTAAATATGAATGTATTTCTATTTAAATAAATATAAATGTATTTATAGTTAAATACAAATTTTCCTATCTAAAACTTCACATGAATCTGTTTTAAATTAAATCCATCCAAACGTCAATACCCATAAATCCCAAGCTAAATTAGCTGAGAATTCTGGCACCAAATCACAGATTAGTTCGGTGCATGAATCTAATCCCTTTTCCCTTAATTAGAATTTGGTGACGTCAGCAATCTTCTAAGCTTTTGCTGGGAGCATGAACATGTGGTTGGGAACTTTAAAAGGAAGCATGCATTTGCACCAAGCAGGCACTTGGCTGCACATATCAAAATATTAATAGCATGGCAAAAGTTCCAGAATTAAGATGTGCTCACCGTAAACTATCTTTAGAGTTTGGGGTTTTTTCTTTCCTGGATAAAGAGTTGCTCATAAAACCACCTTTCTCTTTGCTCAGCATAATACTACATCATAGTCTGTGGTTTCTACTAAGACAAAAGCCAGAATTTTATCTATTAAACTTAGAACTAAAATCAAATACAAGCTGGAACAACAGTTTCTTTTTAAAACAGTCAAAGCATGCTTTTATTCTTCCAGCTATACCCTTACGTATCTGTTCTCCAAGTTCAACTTCCCAACCCACCTAGAACATGTTATAATAATTTTGTTTTAATACAGATAGTCCTTGACGTACAACCACAACTGAGCCCAGTGTTTCTCTTGCTAAGTGAGATAACTGTTAAGTGAATTTTGCCCCATTTTACGACCTTTCTTGCCAGAGTTGTTAAATGAATCACTGCAGTTGTTAAGCTGGTAACATGGTAGTTAAGTGAATTGGGCTTCCCCATTGACTTTGCTTGTCAGAGTCACAAAACGTGATCACGTGATCTCAGGACACTGCAATTCTCATAAATATGAACCAGTTGACAAGCATCTGAATTTTGATCACACGACCATGAAAATGCTACAATTGTCAGTGTGAAAAATGGCCATAAGTCACTTTTTTCAGTGCTGTTGTAACTTTGAACAATCACTAAACAAAAGGTTGTAACTCGAGGACTACCTGTAATTAGCAATGGAGAAAATACAGTAACATATTGCATGTTCTTCTGGCATGCTGATTTTAAATGGTTCTTTAAAAAAAACTGTAGCAAAAAAGAGTACATTCTGTTTTCCATATTATTCCTTCCATATTCAGGAAGGCTGGATATAGCCAGCAGCTGCCTCATGAAGGCCCAGGTTGGGAACACATCTTCAGCAATGGGAGGAAGAATAGTAATAGCAATAAGACTTCTATACCGCTTCACAGTGTTTTACAGTCCTCTCTAAGCAATTTACAGAGTCAGCATACTGCCCCCAGCAATCTGGGTCCTCATTTTATCAACCTCAGAAGATTGGAAGGCTGAGTCAACCTTGAGCCAGTCAGGCTCGAACTGCTGGCAGTTGGCAGAATTAGCCTACAAATAGTTTATTCTAACCACCTCACTACCACGGCTCTGGTGAAAGTCAGCTGAGGCAACAGGGACAGAGGAGTGCACAGGCAGCAAAGCACAGGGCAGCCAAAGAAGGGGGAAGATACTGAGGCAGGTGGGGGGAAGTTGAAGTGGAGATGAGTAACACAAAGCAGGAGAAGCAGCAGGTCCTCACTTAACAACAGCACGGTCCTGGCCTAATGACTCCAACCAGCACTGCTAGAATTGCCAACATTAAGTAGTATAGTCACATGATGCTTCACTTAATGACTACTTTGCTTAGTGACAGAAATTCTGGTCCCAATTAGGGTTGGTAAGCGAGAATTACTTGTATATCAATTCATTCTTTGCCTTTTGTTTCTTGAATTTCTCATCCTTGAGGAGTTCCTCAGTTTAACAAAATGGAGATTTCCTTGGTTCTCCTCTTGACCCCTTCACTCTTCCTTTATAGATTTGTTTTGCAATATGATCCTCATTCATTCAACTTTTCAACATAAACTATCAAATCAGTCATGCTTTTAGATTTACATTCCTTTCTTTGGCATGTATTCACACAGACCTATTTAAACCACATATACTAAACAAACATACCTTTTTCTAAGCAAATATTCACCAATAATCACCATTTTCATTTATTCCTGAGTCTTCAAATGGCCCAGGCGCTTTTTCTATGCTCTTTTATCTTCCTATCTACTTGCTTGTCACTTAAAAATATTTTTTTCTTACCTCACATTTATTCAAATGTTGCACCATTTTTCCTAAAACTCATCCGTGACTGACCTAATTTATACTAGCTGACACACAGTTCTCTCTTTTATTCAAAGTTTAACTCTACCCTTTCATTTTACATGAATTCATCAACTCTGCTCTAAAAAATTAGATCACTATGGCACCCTTCCCCTTTATAATTTCCTAAACTCCTCTTACATTTTGAGTTGTAAATTTAATCAACGGAGGCTTTTACACAACATTTTTAGTAAGATTCAAAAAATATCAACTAGGTTACCAGCTATAGCTATACCGCATTATGTAAAGCGTTCCTTGCTAACGTTTAAAGACTGGTTAGGTTTGAGGAAATTTTGGCCAATGTACTAGAAATTTAACCAAAACTCCATTTTACTTCAAGCAACCACACTATATTCTATGTAAAGTTAAGGTTTCTAATTTATAAATTACAAGTTGGCATACTGTTGCCTACATTTCACCACCTACAATACAGTATAAATATAGTATAACGACAACCTCAAGATACTAAGTAGCAAAGGAAATACAACTGTTTTTGGTGTAGTGGTTAGAACAGCCTACTTGGAAAGGCTCTCAGACATTTTAATAAATAATACTTATCAAAATGGGTACACATATGGGAATTGATCCATAACCCAGTGCTTTAAATTATGTAGGTGGCCCATAATGAACTCTAAGCACAGCAATCCCAAGCTTTTCTTACTTTAGTTAGATCATAGGCACATATAACCTCCTAATAAATTACAATATTTGTTAAGCGTTACTCCTTTTAAAATTGTTTCCATACCAGAATAAATGGAGCGAATAGAGTTATCCCCACTTTGGATGAATGACACCAGTGCCATCATGACACCCATGGTGGAACTAAGGGCTTCTTCATTGCCGTAACGTGAATAAATGGGTTTCCCAGCCTCACTTAAAATGAAGACATGTTTCCTGTGTGCCCGCCAACTCTCTGCAGTCACATCTTCATCTCGGTATGTAGCCAGGCGTGACTGTATCATTGCCTCCTCTTCTCCTGATGGTCCATCTCCTATCACCATTTGTCGGTGAAACTCACTCGAATCTTCCCAAGTGTTGTCAGTTGAGGTTGAGTCAGACACATCTTTGTCACTCAGTTCTTCCGGGGCTTCTCTCAGCTCCTCCTGCCCGTTCACTTTGTCAATTACCACACTCATGGGTCCATTATTTGGGGCAGCATGTATCTCCTCCTGCTTCTCTGAGACAGAACAGGACTCATCCCCATCTGGAAAAGCATATTGAGAAATCACAGGGGGGGAAAAATCCAGAAGTAATCTTTGTCCCCCATCTGCTTTCCATAAACTGGATCAGTAATTAGAGGTTCCCATTTATTCGGCAGATTATGTAACTATATCAAGGGATAAATAAAGTCTTCACATCAAATTCAGTAAACTCATCACGACACACATATTCCTCCCATTGACATAAATTAAATGGTCAAGTCTCTCTTATTTTTTTCATAATGCCTGAATTAATTCTCAGAAAACAGGATATTTAGGGTGGGTGGGATTTGATTGCTGCAAGTTGCTAGGACTAATCCCTAGATAAGAGAAAATGCCTGGGGACAGTGCTTTTTTGCTTACAGTATACTTTTCATGTATTTCTCACCTGAAAATGGTCAAAAGTTATACTATCAGTTTTTAGCAATCATGGTCAGGATAAGTAGGCTCCAAAGCCTGCACTAACCATGTTTTGTTTCCATTTATGTTCTATATGAATACAGTGTTCATATATCATACTAAATCAAGATTTGTTTCAACCACAATTTGTTGAATTTCTTATAAATGGTATATTAATACATATAGCACTTAGATTTATATATCGCTTCACAGTGCTTCTCAGCCCTCTCTAAGCGGTTTACAGAGTCAGCATATTGCCCCCAACAGACTGGGTCCTCATTTTACCCACCTCGGAAGGATGGAAGGCTGAGTCAACTTTGAAACTGGTGAGATTCGATCTGCCAAACTGCTAGCAGCTGGTGATCAGCAGAAGTAGCCTGCAGTACTGCACTCTAATCATTGCGCCACAGCAGCTCTTAAACTATCATTAAATTATCATTAAACTGTGGCTGGGTTTACACAACTTACTAAGCCAACAGCCAAATCCCCCTCATTGTAATTTAGTAAATTGTGTGAATTTAAGTAATATAATAATTTAAAATATTTTATTGATTTTGTGTGAAAAGACCATAGTGGCTTAGTCAATAAACTGTACTTAACATAGCATGCAAATACAGTGCTTGGTATTTTTTTTCTGAATTGTTCTTCCAAACCCACTTGTTTTTCCCATTAATCCCAGTGCTTTTGAAAACAAAGATTACATATCTGCAAATGTGTGAATTCACATACAATTCTTATCTTTGCTTTTCCCTTTATTGTGCAGAGGTTTAAACTGTAAATTTTGGGAGAAAGGATGTATCATTTTCTTCTTACAGCCCTTGGAACAGTACCAAATATATTGAATGTTCACCATACAATATATTGTATGTTGAACCAAACTCAGTTCAAGCAATGATCACATCAAACTAGACAGCTTGATCCAAACAGTGACTATAAAGTGAAAAGAATCCAGCGTCAGAGTGAAAAGCTCACTATAGCCAATCAGAAGGTTTGGAGTAGAAGAAACACACCATATCAAGGTAAAGTCAGTGAGAGTATAACCTTATGAAGTGGGTGCCCCCACAAAATAGTTGCCCTGGAAAATCTGTCTATCCACAAATGCTTGCCCCAAATTATTCACTTCCCAGGAATTAATCTACTTCACACAAGTTGCTCTCCATTAAACCAGAGAGACTAAAAGGCAGTTACTGTAAATAAATGTTGTGAGAAGCTGGTGGAGCTTTCAGCAAGTGGTTTCCTATTTATTTTTATTTATTTTTTTGCTAAATGAACCTACGTCAGACAAGCAGAGCCTGTTGGCAATCAAAGGAGGTGTATCTGGGCACTACACTTTCTGCCCCGCTCTCTAGTTCCAAACCACATAGTTCAAAGTACTCACTTCTGTCTGTAGGATCCAGCCCACATTTCTGGTCAGGGAGCTCCATCTCCCCTTTACAAAGTAAGCCAGGGTCTTCGTTCTCCATCTCCACATCTCAAACAACTGCAAAGACAAAAGGCAAGCATGAGGAAATTCCCTAAGTAGCAAACAGGATGCAGGTGCTATGGTGCCTCCTCACCAGGCCCAACCCACTTCTCAAATTAGGAACAGAGCTACAAGTACCACCTCCCAAGTGTCCTGTACTCTCCACCCTAACAGCAAACAGTGCACCTAATGCAACTCTTCAAGCTGGAATGTACAACCCAGATTGAGGAAAAGGACACAGCCACTTCCAGGCTCTTTGCAAAACTCAATCTGTGCCTGCTGTCCCAGCTATAATCTCAATCACATGCCCAAGCAGGGGTGCCTCAAAGAGACAGCAGGAAATGCCGGGTGGCCACTAATCACTACAAGCAAGTTTCTGGAGCTGCATTCCTGGGAGGGGCTGCATCTCCTTAGTGATCTTCTTTGTCATGGCTATAACTGATAAAATTCAACCGAACTGTAAACTTTCTTTACAGAAGACAGCCCTCTGCCTGAAAAGCTATTTGCTTGAATCCCAGTTCAGAGATAAAGAATTCTTGAAAAAGAGCAAAGGCCTTGAAATTGGCCATTAATGATTAGAAAAAGGATAGGAGGTTGAAAGTGCTAGAAGCGGCGGTGTCAAATTCGTGGTGTCACAGCGGAGTCACATGACGTATCGGGACTTTTTTCCTCTTTGCTAAACTGGGTGTGGGCGTGGCCAAAACGTGACGCATCTGGCCCACGGGCCGTGAACTTGACAGCCTGGGTTAGATGCAAAGACATTCACTGTTTAGTTTTCCCCCATATTATTGGCATTTTATTTGCATAATTATCTCAAATAAGAAAAAGAAGCAATACTTATTGATATCAATAAGCACTGAGAATATAACCAATGTGTAATAAAGTCCAAAACAAATAAAAAACAAAGCCAATACAGAAACAAATAGCAAATATGTTATTTGGGGGGGTGTATATAAATACATCTTGTAATCTTAAAGAAGAGAGATGAAACCTTAAATATCCATTATTCTGTAAAAGCAATTTTACAAATGGAGATACATTTAATTCTAAATTTTCATCCAAGCATATAAATTCACACAATTTTTACATGTACATATGTCCAGATTTTCTTTGGGGAGAAATATGTTCTTCTTCTTCTGGCCCTCTACTGGCAAAACTGTGTTCACACAAGATATTTATTATTAATTACCGGTTGTGTCCTCAATTAGCCTGATTAAGAGCGCATAAGCCATAAATTAAACTCACTGACACAATATGTTGGAGTATATTGTAGTTGGCTGGTTTGTAATCCAATGTGTCAAATGAACACTGAACAAAAATTGGCTGTACTCATACTTAAGAAAGAGAACCATTTGAAGACATTTCTACGCTTTTGCTGTTCCATTTTGGTCTAAAGAGAACAGAAATAACCTGAAAATAAACAGATACCAACAACAATACATCTTTTTTTTACTTTAAATTGTTGTAGAAAAGAAGGCATTTTGGTAAGCGGAACTTAGGTAAAGAACAACTAAAAATGAACCTGCCAGCTATTAAGAGTTTTGTTTTTCTAGTCAAGAAAGTAGATATTTTTGTAAAAATGTCTTATATACTTGATTGAGAAAGAGGGACAAAATTGATATAAATTGAAATAAGATTTAGCACAATCACCCATAACATTAAGATATTTTGTTAACCATGAGTTAAAAATCATACCGTACTAAATAAGCTACACTGGAATTGATTCTCACATAACACAAAGACAAAATCCCTTAACTGTAAATCATAGCGGTGGATCAACATAGCATAAGGCCAAATCAAGCAAATTACATTATGATTTAGTACAGCATGTGAACCTAGCCTATGGAGCTAAAAAACTCCTTGTCTCAAAAGACTAAGGCCAGAGGCCATTCAGCAAAGCTGGCTCAAAAAGAGATTTACAGGCAAAGCTTCTTACCAAGCACATAATCTGTAGAATGCATATCACAAGACATGACGGTGGCCAATAACTTGGATGGCATTAAAGAAGGTACTGAACAAGCAGAACGATGAGAAGGACGAGAATGTCAAGAGTTATTAGCCTTGAGGCTCAACTTCTCAACTGAGGACATTGTTTCTCCAAATATCAGTTTCAAAAGAAAGAGGAAGCACATGCCTCTTAGCTGAAATCCTGAAGTTTCCCGAAAAAAAATTAAGTAAAGGATACAATTGAAGAGTTAGAAAAGAAACAAGATCACCAGCTAAATCAGTAGAGCATTTGGTTTCCTACTGTGCACGTTTGCCATTTCAGCTGCTGTTTAACTGAGATGTTTCTGAAAGTGCCATTCTCAAATAATTTACAGGCTTGTAAGTAGTCTTCAGGCCGAGTCAAGGAAGAAATACCTCCAAATCATAGTGCAAGAAATTTTTTTACTTACTGGAAACAGACGGGGGAGAAAAAATGTACCTGAATATTTATTTTTGTTTCCTAGGTAAATAGGTCACTACCATAAGTTAAAAATGGGCAATCAGTAAAAAATATTTGTCAATAACTTTTGTTAACTGATTTGCAAAGCTGGTGCCTGAACTTCTAGCTTGTAGACACTCTGTTTGCCATCGCAAATAGTGAAGCCAACACAATACCTAAATAGGGGATTTAGAAATGGCTGCAATTCGGAACAATCTAGGTCTCCTTCAAGGAATTATGTTCAACTCTCTGAGTCCCAGAGAGGGAAGGGGGCTGCAATATAATCATGAATAGTAATTTCCACCAGCCAAATAGTTCTGGCGTTGTTTACCTTTTCCAAAAATATGGCAAACCCATACATATACAAATTAAAATCAATAAAATCAACAAAAATTTGGAGGATTTTTGAAGGATCTCATGCAAGAACACTAAAATACTGTAAAATAAATTAAAATAATAAGAAATAAACAACTGAAATAAATTTTGTTTAATGGTAATAAAAAAGTTGGGTTCCACAGGAAACACGAAGATGCCATGCTGCCAACCCTCCAAAAAATCCTACCCAAATGATGTCATAACATCATCCTTGTTCCAAGGCTGGCAACTTTGAGACTTCCAGAATAATGGAAAAGAACTTTGCTCTCAAGTTGCATATACTATCTTCACCCTCAAAGTCTGGTTAGAACTAATTTTTGGTGCTTGGTGATAGTGCTTAAAGTTCAATTATCATACTGATGACACAAGTACTGCAGTATGGAATAAAGTATTACTGTACTACATAGCTAAACAAATATGAGAAGAGTATTTATACATTTCAAATGCTTCCGCCCATCTGAAGCATTAACACAAAGGTAATATTTTCCAGAAAGTAAGAATTTCTTTCACAAATACATTTATGGTATCAGGTGCAATGAGGTTATTGACAGCAGCCAAGTGAGAAAACAACCTGCTACAGGATTGCTTATGAAAGCAGCTTGTCTCAAATAAATAAGTAATAAGTAAGACAGACACAAAAGATCTGAGTTCACCCCTGATTAATTCAGGAATTGGACAATCTCTTTGATAGACACTTTTGTAAGCCAAGCAGTTAACCATTTATTATTTTGTACAAATGTCTAATTTCAAGTAGAAGATGCCACGTTTCAGATCAAAGGAATGGAAATGTATCTTTTTCAGCAATTTCTCAAGCAATTCCTAGCAATGATACCTGAGAGAGTGAAAGATAAGGTATTCCATCTATCTATGACCAAGTCAGAGCATCTCTTCATCTCTATACACATGCCTACATCTATTTGCAAGGATCCAGTATTTGACAGATGTCGATCCATTTAAGAAGTTCAGAAAGCACAGCACATACATTTCCAGAATGAAATCCCACGTTAGCAGGTTCAATAACTTCAGAATAGCTCAATACCATAAGTTCCCCTTTCATGGACTGACAAACTCCTTTGTCCCACACTAAGTGCCCCCCTCTATTATAAGTGAGTGACCTAAGGAAACAAATTGATAGGTGTCAAGATTGCTAAAACAAAGCTTGTTTTAACATTGTGTACAATTAGTGGATAATAATAACTTTACTGTCATTGTATGGGTATTCACAGCATACCCATACAACGAAATTCATTTAACACCCAAAGACCAGGTCCAACACACATAACAACCCCAAACACACCCCCACCCACAAATTCCCCACCCCTAAACCACAGAAACGACCAAATAATGCTGTCCAACAGCTCACTGATGGTGGCCCTTTAGTTCACTGTTGAGTGCAATTATAGCTATTCTATATTCTATATAATTCTATAGGTGTTGCCGTTTCTGAAAGATTTTTCATTCAGGAATCAGATGTAGCCTTTTATGTTTCCATCAAAACGATCTCCTCCTACCATATACCATTGGCACATTTGCTGTGCTTTTGGGCTAAGCCGCTACAATTCTCTGGCGCAATGGAGGTTTTGCCACACTCCTTAAGAGTGCAAATCCTTAGAAATCCAACAAACGCAGAAAATCTATTAGCTTGAAACTTTGGGGGCTGACAAAAGATTAGCTCTATGAGCAGCGATTAGTGAAACAGAAGCTGCAAGCAGCACTCTTGGGGACACGAAGAACAGGCCAATACCTTCCCCCCCCCCCCAAACTTCCTCGGGATCTTTCCCGGCACATCTGGCCGGATGTTTTTGAGACCAGGATACTGAACCAGATGTGCTATTACCGAGCTGTTCCTGCAAGGTCGGTCTTATGTCTCAACCCCCCTCGGGAGCCTTCAGGTTCAACCCAAGACAATACCTAAGTGAGGCCGTCCGATTTGGAAAAGAAGGAAAAGCCGACAGCCCCACCCCTAACCCTGCGTGAGAAGGGATTCCGCCCGCCCGCTCAGTCCCAAAACCACCGGCTTTATTTCTCACCATAGACCCCGGGATCCGCTCGCCTTCCCATCGCAGAAACAGATCCCCGAGCACTCCGCGACCAACACTTCCTGATTCGGAATGGCAGAAGGCGGGAACAGTAGAGACATTGACGGCCACCTCCACTAATCACCTAACGAATGGAAAGGAGGAGGCGTGGCTTGAGAAAGTCCAAACGCCAATCGTAGCCCCGCACCGTCAGAGCGTAACGCGGAAGGCCAATGGCATCCTCGCTCGACAAGCGCGTCAATGAAAGGGGGGCGGAGGGGAACCTTGCGAAGCCGGAGTGAGCGACAGGGACGTTGGCGAATCCAAATGGGAAGATAAAGGTGAGGCGGAGCAATCCTGCCTAAAGCTTAATCGGTCATTCAATCATAATAAACTGGGTGAGAGGAGAGGGCTGGATCAGTCAGAATTTGAGCCAATTGCGATGGTCATAATTTCTCCTCGTACCAATCAGAGAGAAGGCGTTACTTTGGAAAACGGTATAAAAGCCAAGCCGGCGAAGTTGGTGCAAGCTGTCATTGTTTGCGGAGGACTGGGGAGTGACGTCAGCTTGTATGCTTTGGCACCTCTTGCTCATTTGGTAGGAATTCATTGGCGCTGGATTATTTGGCAGTGGCTCCTGTTATTGTTGTCCTATGGAGCGCGAAGGTAAAGTCCTTTTTCAGAATGGCATTTTGCACTGCGGTATGATGTTACAATCATCACAAACTCAGATCCAGGCACCTTAAGAATTTATTCTCTGGGTCGTTTCTCCTAAGGACAACAATACAAAACCGGACATTTAAGAAAAACGGTAGAAAATAGCATTTCATACCGTTTTCTTTTTCCCGATTCTTATTTTGATTTCACCTCCGTGCAAATAAATATTCCTCGCTGCTTTGCGATTTAGTGTGTGCGACTTACATAAAAGAACTGCGAAGTTTGAGGAACTTACGTGGAACAAAAGGCGACGTGAATAAAATAAAGCCTGAATATACAATTGCAGATTGGAAGAAGGTATTTTTTTGTTCCCGAAAGTGAGGAGGGTTAAAAAAACCAAAAATAATCGACACATTCCCAACAAGTTGGAGGACAAAACAACAGCAACCAAACATAAGAAAGGATATATGAGAGGGAGACGGGTTGGTCATTGCTTTCTTCAGGATATTTTTTTAAATTCCAGGTTTTCATTGCAAATAATATCCAGATCTGAGCCTGCTTAGTTTTTATGTCTTATTTTCTATTTCATTTTTTGGGAGAAAATGTAACAAAAATATAAAATAGGAGCCACACAGTGATTATTCCAGCCAGGAAAAAATATTAAGGTGAGCTAAAACTGAAGAGAAAAAAGCTGCATGTAATAATAAAAATTCAATCCTTTAAGGTGTGAAATAAATACAGAGTTCATTGTTTCATTTTAACAAGTTTAAAAACGTTTCAAAAACGCCAATAAATCACATATCATGAATCCACTAATTTGCTAGTCAACCAGATGCCCACAGTGACTAAATTTCACAGATTAAATTAAGGAAAGGCAACTAGTAGCCAAAAACTCCACTGGACCTTTAGTGTCTTCTCCAGCTCTTGCACACCTGCATTTCCACCCTGTCTTTTTAGTGTGCCCCATGAACAGAACAAGGCTTTTATGCTGCTTCCAACCAGAGGGGCAACTTTTTTTCTTTCTTGAATGAGACTGAGTGTCTGGCAGACTCTCTCTCCCCAAAATGCAGTCCTGTAAAGCAGCCATCTGACAATGCTATATCCTGCACACTGGAAAAGGAGAGAACAACCCTCTTCTGAAGGAACCAGATCTCTTCCTCCTCTTTGCTGGTCATGTGGAGATATGGAAGAAGTATCACTGCAAGAAGAGCTGATGCATGTTAAAGGAGGATTAGGTGGTGGAAATGAAATAAATTTCCTATATAAATATCAGAAGTGTTGCCTATAACTATTATATTTTTAAAGTATTTTTAGAAAAGTAATTTAAAATTCTCTGTATATTCTAATATCTTATTGTAGCATTTTGCATAATAGACACTAGATGGCAAAATTGGCATCTATAAAACACTATTTTACATTTGGAAAACTAATCCTCACTGTTTATACAATATATTCTGCACAGCATAAGAAGAGCTCTTCTAGATCAGAACAATTTTTTTTTCACAAAACAATTTTAGAAGGTAATATTCCTTGCTGAATCTTTACAGTTAAATATTGGCATTTCTGTGTTACACTAAAGGAACCAGTTCTTTTCAGTCACTGTCTTGAGGATAGGAGAGCAATGACATTATTCAGAAAGCTTAAATTGCCACTTATCATATCTACTTCCTCATCTTGGAATTAATGCCATATTGGTATACAGAAACCATTTATTAAAAATGACAGTTTGTAAATAGTTCTTCCCTTTCTGAACATATATTGGTTGAAATGTTTTGGTTTTGGTCTGAAAGGTAAAAAGAGAGGCATAAGTGGGACACAACACCTGTTTAAAACCAACATTTTATAATTCTGGAATTCCACCATCTCTCTCCATCCTCAGATATTTAAAGGTATATACCCAAATGCATGTTCATAATCTGAATATTTGTGGGAGGAAATAAAGAAATGGGAGGTGTGATATATCTCACAAAATGACACTAAAATGATCTTCCCCAAACCTATGGCAATCAAATATTCTCACACTTCAAAAATTTGGATTTTTTTTTCTGGGTCTTTCCCCCCCAGTTAACTTCATTAAGATAAGGGGGTATGGAAAGAAGGTAAAATATGGATTACTATCAAAAGTTGACACTATTATCTGTGGCAATGCTAGATAAAACCTGAGACACTGACTAAGTTCACAAAACATTTTTGGCTACTTAGTGCCACCCTCTGTTTTGCAAATACAGCTAGAGTGGGTAGTTTATGGTTCACAGGGTTTGGAATTGTTAACTCAATGAACCATGGTTGAGTTAACCATGATTTAGCAAATTGGGCAAGCAATCTGTCTATGTAAAGGTCTTATAAAAGGACTATTGTCTACAAAAGACAAGTACAAATGCACTGCAGCAACCCACAACACCAGAAAAAGGAAACTAATCACTTATATAACATCTTCCAATAAAATGGATACCCATACAACTTTATCAAAAAGTGTCTGACTACTTAACCCACTACATCACAGGTGTCAAACTCGATCGCCTCACAGGCCAGATCGTGATGTAATCGTGATGTTTTTTTGCCTTTGTGGAGCCAGGGTGGGTGTGGCCTGTGCTTGACGTATCCGGCCCACAGGCTGCCAGTTTGCCATACCTGCACTACAACATAAGCAACACAAGCTATGAAAAGGATAATACTATCATACATCAAACAAGCCTCAAGCAAACAAGCAAACAGAAAATACTGTACCCTAATCAAGAAGCTATCAAGGAGAAAACCCCACCTCCACCAACACTATAGGGCAAGCTACTGTATATAAACGGAGCAAGCCTCACACCGCTAGCACTGATTATGTTATCTAGTTTGGTAATGAAATGTCTGCAAACAAACAGCTAAACTCAGAGAGCATCAAGGACTCCAAGTTCAATTCTGAACTATATATATTTTCTCTTCTATTGGAAATAAAATGTTTGTTCAGAAACATATTGGGTTTAGGAAAAGCAAAAAACAGGTGTTTGGAACTCATATGTTCAGTTGTCTATTGTAATGGTATATGGGAATGATATCTTGAGAGATAGGGAGACAGGGAAGAGAAGGAGCCACAAACTAGACAACAATCAGACTAGTGGCCACTTAGTCCACAAAAGGAACGGGTACACGGCAAATATCTCAGAAAGGACTGTCCCTAGGATGTTAGACTGTAAAGGTGAGTGGGGACAGAGATGCACTTTCAGATTTAAAAGATTCTGTTATTGTAACTTTACAGTAAAGTTGATGCTACGGTTGTACATCTGGGTCTGTGTGTACCTTGTCTGGACTACCTAATGAGATTGACAATTATTAATTTACATGTAAATGAATATTTTTGAAAGGTAAGCCACACCGTCATTAAGGAAGCCACAACAGAAGTACCGGTACTTTCCATAGTCTGGAATCCTTGTTGTTTATTTAGGGCCTCAATCCATATAGGAAGCTTTTTAAATAGTTCCTCTCATTTTGTGGGGGGGGAGGCAGTGGCCACCCTGGGTGGGCAGAGGAGACCCAGCCTGCAAATCCATTGTTCTCTTGCAGTTCTAACCGGTTACAATATGCTGTTCTAACAGGTTACCACACAGTGTAATATAGATGTGTGTTTTCTCTGTGTTTAACTGAGCCAATCTTTCTTCAACCTCATTTTCTGGGTTCACACCAGGGGTGAAATCCAGCAGGTTCTGACAGGTTCTGGAGAACCGATAGCAGAAATTTTGAGTAGTTTGGAGAACCGGCAAATGCCACCTCTGGGGGAAAGGATTTTGCAATATCCTTTCCCCCAGGAGTGGGGAAAGAATGGGAATTTTGCAGTATCCTTCCGCTGGAGTAGGGTGGGAGTGGGGTGGGAATCGAGAGTTTGCAGTATCCTTCTCTTGCCACGCCCACCAAGCTACGCCCAAAGAACCAGTAGTAAAAAAATTTGAATTTCACAACTGGTTCACACAATATGTTAGACTAAAATATGCAATTACTGCAGGTTCGAATCTCGCCAGGCTCAAGGTTGACTCAGCCTTCCATCCTTTCTAAGGTAGGTTAAATGAGGACCCAGTTTGTGGGGGCAATAAGCTGACTTTGTATAAATATACAAAAGGATGAAGGCTATTGCTTAGCGCATTGTAAGCCGCCCTGAGTCTCCAGAGAAGGGCGGCATATAAATCAAATTAAATATATATATATATGGTTGACTGGATTACCCCTCATTGTATTGTGTGAACCCAGTGGCAGAATTTTCATACAGAGAGCTAAATTTTCCTAGTTTCATTTCCTGCAGATCCTAGTAATTCTGTTTTGCTTTAGCCATCCAGATTTTTCCGTCAAGATATAAAATTTCTCCTCTCTTCATTTCCTCTTTTAGGCTCCCAAAGAGAGAGAGAGAGAGAGAGAGAGAGAGAGAGAGAGAGAGAGAGAGAGAGAGAGAGAGAGAGAGAGGACATACTCATTGTTATTTCCAATCCAACTGGAATGTTGAAAAAAAAATGATGTAAAGGAGGTTGGAATCGTTCATCAGCACATAGCTTTCCAAAATCTGAACAGAATGGAGCCAAATTTGGTGTGGAGGAAGAAAATGGGCACAATTAGGCTGCATGACTTGGAACATTGGTCACAGCTCTATTCTAAGACCCCACCCCCACCTCTTCCAGTCACATGATCCACAGCAGAACATATGCATCTTGTCCCTTCTTTCCCATTGCATACAAGCACAAAGCTATATGGCCCCTGCTGATCAAGGACTAGCCAGAATTCCAGAAGCCAATCTATGCCTTCTTTCTCTACACATTCTTTAGGTAAGAAGAAGTAACAACAACCAAGAAAACACATGACAGCATCAATAAACTGTAGCCACTGATTCATCATAGTTCTCACAAACCTACTATAAAACTAAGGAGAATGAGGGCTTGTAGAAAAAGGGGGTATGTGACTTGAACTTATGTAGATCTGGGCTGAAAAAATTCAGCCTGTAGCAAAGAAGGACAGAAAAATCTTAAACTTTGATGCCATCCTGTGGCCATCCAGATATTTGCTGTCCAGATCTGGTAACCTCAGCTTAAGTCTCAGCAATTCTCATTTTGAAAGGACGTGCGGTTATGAATGAATAGAAAAATTAAGAGTATTCATATTTAGTGAAGTAAAAGGGGAGTTAAAGTGTCAAGGGGGTGATAGGAGCCCATAGATAGTTAGCTCAGTTTAGTATATGATTGTTAATTGTTATACCCTGTATTTTGTTCCGGGAAGTTCGGGGAGGAGGGTTGGGGGGGTAAGGAAGGGAGGGGGGAGGGGGAAATATTTGTAAATTTTTTTGTAAAACTCTTTAATAAAAAAAGAAAAAGAAAGGACGTGCGGAAAGTTAGAACTAATACAAGTCTGCCTTATTGGCTTTGCATTCTTCCATTTACAGACAATGTCTTTGGAGGGACTTTCCATATACAGTCACTGACCTATGATTAAATAGTAGGAAAAATGGATCATAATTTCCCAACCCCCCAAGATAGCAAAATATAGTAAATAAATATATTCCTCCTACAGGTGGCTGAATCAGAAGTCATACAATTACTGTTTGGCAAATAAAAATTAAAGACTATAGTAGAAGTATGGGGATTTCTTGCGAAATTCAATAGATTGTCAATATTCTAAAATTAAAAGGAATAAAGTATCTAGTTGAAAGATTACATTCTATTTATTTCTTTAATAACATTTAAAAGTCATCCAACTCCATTACAACTCTGAGAGATGTTTAATATACAAAATTTAAATTAAAGCAATTCATACCGTCTATCATAGCTTTTTGCGAGTGTGAGGAAAGAGCTAAAGACATATTTGTAATTTTTGTCTCTATGGAACCTGGTTTTCTGATTATTCTGTATCCAAGCGCGCAGATGAGCTTTCTGCAGTTGTGTTCTCTTTTAACAAGCTACAGCTCCCATCACATGCAGTTAATATAGTTTATTATGATAGATATGATCCAAACCATCTAGAAGACCCCAGCATGGGGAAAGTGGAGTTAACATGGTTTCATCTATTATGTTAAACCAAGGTTTGTTTAACTCTGGTTTATCAAACAAACCATAATTCACTATGTTTATGCAACCCAGCAAAATGAGCAAACAAAAGAAATGACATTCTGGGTCAATCTTTTATATGCCCAATATTCTAATTAGATCTATGAAATTCACTAGATTATTTTAGGATAGTTTCTCTATCTCTCTCAGCCCAATTTTCCTCATTGGGCTATTGTAAAGAAGGAAAGCTACATGGGGTTTTTTGGAGGAAGAAGAAAATAAAATGCCATGAATGGTACTATATTAAATTATTAAGTTTCAGAATCCAATGGATCTTACTCATACAGATGCACACAATTCTTCTATGAGTCCAACTTTACAGGATGGGTAATGATTACACTTGCTTCTCAATGTCATTGTGATACCTCTTTCCAACCTTGCTAAAGACTGGTAATGCCCTTGCATCTCCACCTTAGGCATAATTGGAGCATACAGTCACTCATGTAGCTGTAATACACTGAATGGTTTTTATATAATACATCATTTTACTATTTGCAAAAAAGAAGAGAAGAAAAAAGAATTTATATGGATATTCATAACCCATAGACTTGTTTGACCTTTTTCTGGCAGTTGTATAATAGACATGAGTTGTTAAAGCACACACCTTCTTTTAACTTTCTTTTAGAAACATGCCACGTCTTGTTTCCTACTTGCTTACACTGGAAACCTCTAAGATTAGGGGTGAGATAGCTTTACTAGAGGACACCTGGTCTACTGAGCTAGAGAAGCTTTAAAATCTCTGTATCAACCAAAATTCTGGATGGGTTGTTTGAATGGCACCATTTAAGACATAAGCATGAACTTATATTTTAAAAATAGAAACCACCATTATTAATAGTTTTATTACTGAGCTTCTCTGCTTGAACAACCCCCTCAACCCCCATGAGCTCAATCAAGAGGGTGAAACCGAGACCAAATGAGGTCCATTCAAAGCTGACCTATTTTCCATCCCGCTGCAATTTCTATGTAGGAGTAATCCTGTGCAATATGCATTGTAATGGCCAGAACGGCAGACTTTGGCCATACTTCTATTTATCAAATTTATATGCCATTTGTCTCATACTGTGAGGCAACATAAGTTCCCCTAAATAACACTGCACGTTTGAAAAGCAGCTAAAGTCCTGTAAATGAATGCTTTCTCACTTAACCACATTGACTTTTGAAAGACAAGAAGAGAACGGCTACGTAAAAACATCTTCAAACCTAACCTTTTTATAGAAATAATCTACTATAAATAGGTTAGGTTTGAAGATGTTTGTATGTGGCCATTCTCTTCTTGTCTTTGGAAAGTCAATGTGGTTAAGTGAGAAAGCGTTCATTTACAGGACTTTAGCTGCTTTTTAAACATGCAGTGTTGTTTAGGGAAACTTATGTTGACTATGAGATGAATGGCACATAAATTTGATGAATAAAAATATGGCCAAAGTCTGCCATTTTGGCCATTACAATGCATATTACACAGGATTACTCTTATAATCTATAAATTGCAGCAGGCAAAATGGGACAGCTAGGTTGCTAAATTTTAGGAAGTACACATAGATCTTATAACCGCTTTCTGAAAGCACTGCACTGGCACAATTTAATGTGTTCATATGGTATTAATTTTTAAAACCCAAGTGGTTTAGAGCCATGCACAGGTGGGTTTCAGCAGGTTCTGACCAGTTCTGGAGAATCGGTAGCGGAAATTTTGAGTTGTTCGGAGAACCGGTAAATACCACCTCTGACTGACCCCAGCCCCATCTATTCTCTGCCTCCTGAGTCACAGCTGATCGGGAGGAAATGGGGATTTTGCAGTATCCTTCCCCTGGAGTGGGGAGGGAATGGAGATTTTACAGTATCCTTCCCCTGCCATGCCCACCAAGCCACGCCCACAGAACCAGTAGTAAAAATTTTTGAAACCCATCACTGGAGCCATGCTATCCAAAAATCCTCCTGTTTAGTGGCCTATGAAGATTTGCAGGAGAGGCTCTTGTAATTAATTAATTAATTAATTAATTAGATATATACTATACCCTGACTTTCCATTAGGGCCTCAAGGCAGCATACATAGTGCTCCCACCTCTTGTCTCCACTAGCATTGACACCCCTGTAAAATAGGTTGAGCTGAGAGATAGTGACTAGCCCAAAGTCACCCAGAGTGAAGATGGATTAGAACCTGGGATTCATTGCTCTTAATCCAACACCTTAACCACTACAGAAAAAATTAGCCATGGGAAAAGTTGTTGAATGTATTCCATTGGGAATTATCATTCGTTCCCACTTGGTCTACCTTTAGAAGAACAACCCAAAACCCATCACTTTTGCCAGTTTTGTTAATTAAAGAAGGTACTAAATTATAGGTATGCTTCTTACCTTTCCATTTTGCATTCTATTTTATTATTATTTGCATTCTATTCTATTATTTCAATATTAGCTGCCTTGAATACTTACTTAAGCAGGATATAAATTTAATATATTCATCCTTGTAGGCTAATCCATTGTCATTCTTGGTTCTATCCTCTTTGAAGCATTAAGAACTTGCTATGATGGGCCTGGGGGAATACTTCATACCATCCCTCTTCCTGGCCTTTTTTTTTATTATTGTCAGGAGCTTTCTGTTGTGAATATCATAAGCTCAACTCATTATACCCTCTCTTCCTACAACAACTGACTATCATGGTATTTCTTGAGCCACCTCTTTTTTCTGCTCTGTTACAATTTCAACTAAAGCCAATTCAATTTCACTTCAGATTCCAAAACCACATAGCTACATCCTTCTTTCTCAAGGCCCTCACCCAACCAGGCAATATTAGCACCATGTGGTCTGGTAATGGGAACTTGTGAATGAGGAAAATCAATATGAAAACTCAATGTAACTGCTTAAAATAGAGCATTTCAATCCTCTGTTATGAGAAACCATGTGTATTGGAAACCCATGAGGATTAGAAACAAGAAATGAAATTAAAATTTCATATTCAGTGAGCCTTCTGTTTTCTTGATTTCAGCTGAACAGACTTTGCATAGTTTGGTAGACCAAATTCTAGTGAAATTTCTGAGATGATGTTACTGTGCAAATAATGTAAATTATGCAAAAAATATCATTTGCATTGGCCACAATGATTTTTTTAATTTCCTGGATTTCGTTATTTCATTCATCTGCTGAAATATGTTTTCATAGTACATAATTTATGTTGTTATTGCAGCAATAGAACAATAACCAGATCCTATGCCTTTTTACCGTTAAGAGAGACTATACACAGGAGAAGAATATAATAAAATGGTATCAACATTATACAATAGTGTTCCTCTATTGTGAAGATAAACTTTCCACAGGATTTACAAGAAACACACATAATTTAGAACTAGTGATGCAAATATAACATCGAAAAAATACCATGTGACACGAATTATGGTGTGGATGTACACTATTGTTGCAGCTGAGAGCAGTTCTAACAGGTTAAGCAGTTTCTTGGAACATTTATTTATTTGATTGACTGAAGTCCTGCTTTTCTATTCATTCAAGACCTCAAAGTGGCTAGCAAAACCTGAAATACCAAATAGAGGATAAAATGGGATATATATGTAATTTTCAGAACATGTGGTAGAAATGCACATTAAATGACAGCTAAGGAGGATTTCAGCCACAAAGCATTTTATTTTCTAAGAATGCTGGTAGAGTCAAGAGGCATTGCTGGAAATACAGGCAAGTCTCTTCAGGCTGATGCTTTTCTTTGAAGCATGCTGGCTTCCCATTAACTTTTAATTTTTAAAAAATAAATTAGGTAGGCAAGGTATTTATGTGTACAGTAAGGAACTTGTTAGGGGGGCACAGTCTCCCCCAAATACCACATGGGGAACTGACAATTAAGGATGCTACTACAACAGCAGATATCTGTGCTGTAAATTTTGAGATCGTACAAAGAAGAGTGCTGGTTGACCTGTGCTTCTCAGGTGCTCAGTGTTCACACCCTGTTCCCACTGTGCAGAAAAGATACCATCCCTTTCCCGAGAGAGCAGGCAGAGAGCCAGGCAGGTCTGCTGGGCCCATCCCACTAGCCACAATCTGGAGGCGTGGTGCAAGGATGTCAACTTCCTCTTAGCATTTCAGAACCTTCAGCTCCAACATTGCCACCGTTCCCTCTTCTTAAGCAGAGGGATGAGTCGCTGTAAAGAATACCTAAAGGGCTTTCTAGCCCAGGTGGAAGCTAAGGCCGGGCAGGAGAAAGGGCAGCTGGCTGAAGAATTCCAGGTGAGTGAGATCTATTTCTCTGGTAATGAAGAGCCGGGCGTCAGGGAAGCTGTGAAGTAACTTCACTCTACCCTGTGCTGTCCCTGTCAGTACCTATTTCCCTCTTTTCTTTTTCTACAGCCAAAGGTTTGTCTTTGCTAGGAGTTAAGCAGCAGCAAAGCTATTTGTTGGGTTTTGTCTCTCTTTCTCCCAGTTTTCTAGTGCTTTGATTAGGTACTCAGCAAACAGAAATTCAACAGCTGTTCCTGGCTCTGTGTTTCTGTTCCAAGAACAGAAACACATGTTGGGTTTTTGCCTGACCTACAAAATGTATGTGTGCCTTTTTTTCCCCATACATAGGAAAGAAAACGGGATGGTGGTGGGTGCACAACTGACCTGGTAAATGCTTCTGTGGAATTGGCCTGCTGAAAAATGTCTTTTTGCTTATGTATCAGTGCATACTTTATCGTATTGAAGAGCTGATGTGCTCTTGTATGAACCCTAGCCTGATGTCTATCTTGCGAAGACTGTCAGGTCCTTTTGCCAAAGCTAAGGGAAAAGCGAAGATGATCCCTTTACAGTTGGTCAATAATTATTCTTGAGGTTAAGTGGCCAGGTGATGAATGCCAAGACAGAAGGCCAGTCTATTCTAGCTGTTGGAGAGAACCAATATATGTGTTTCACTGTTTAGTAACTGGGCTATGTTTTCCCATATCTCTCTTTTAACCACTGTAAAGTAACCAGGCTAAGAAAGGGTACTGTATCAAGGAGAGCAGTTACTAAGTGAGTTTTTATTAAATGGCATTAGTAGAAAGCAATGTCTCATTTGCCGTCAAAGTAAACCAACAAGCAGATGTGGCAGGAATTTCTCTTAAATTACAATGTATTTAGTATTATGAGGAAGGGATGGGCCTATGCTAGAGCAGTGTTTCTTAAACATTTTGCTCCAGGACCCGAAAAGAGCTTTTCTTTGTATGGGTTACCTTTATTAATATCTACTGTATTAAAAATGAAAGTCAATGCATTTGTAGAATATTTATTGAATTATGTAAAAATAATGATATTAAGTCCATTGGATACTAACACATAAATAAATGTCAGTAAATACATTTCCTGAAAAACCCTATACTCTTTTAAATAAAAAAATAATCAGAAGAGCGGCATTGTTTTAAATATTTGCAAATCTCTTCAACATAAGGTAAATAAGTTTTGATTTTGTGGACCCCTGAAAGGATCTTGAGGAATCCCCAATAGTTCTCGGATAGTGGTGGGTTGCTACCGGTTCGCCCCAGATTGGGCGAACCAATAGCAGTGGCGGCGGGAGGCTCCACCCACCCGCACAGATGCTTCTGCACATGCCCAGAAGTGTTGCGCAAGCGTGCAAGCACCCACGAACAAACCAGTAGCGACAGCTTTTGAAACCCACTACTGTTCTTGGACCACACTTTAAGAAATACTACTCTAGAATGAAATATATATGAGCACATAAGAAGCTGTGAACCAAGATATTTGTAGTTCACTTATTCATTCATTTTAGTTCAATCATGTCTGCCATAAATTCTGTAGAACGCAAGCCATCTTTCTATTCCTCCCTGCCCTTTGCAAGATAATACTGAATTATAATGTATTGCTTTGACTCCTGCTTTGTCAAAAGACTTTACAGATGCAGACTGTGGTACTATCCTGAAGCCCATTTGACTCGTAAACCTTTTGCAAATAATCTTAAGGTCTGGCAAAAGTACTAATGCTACAATAGAAGTTGCCAGCCAGTTTGTAGAAGAACAAATTTATGAGGTGTTTGATACAAAGTTCTGTCATTTTAAAGTTGGAAGACTGATTTAACTCCATACTGCAGGCATAGGCACTAAGAAGGGGGTGCTAAAAGCCAGCATTTTTAGATTTGTTCTCAGCCACTGACACACTTACTTTGGACATTATGGTTGGAACTTCTTCCTCTCTAGATGTTGTATGTAACCACTTACTTTAAAATGTAGTAATGGTGCCCTGCTGCACTGTTGAGTTGTATTTCTGCTTCAAATTCCTATCCAAAGAATACCAATAATTCCCAATGTCAAAAAATGAGAAAGGAATGATTCAGAGGGAGGGGCTGTGGAATCATATTTGTGTGGTGTCCTTGGTGCTCTCTGAGCTTGGTTGTTTTCCCACAGACATTTCATTACCAAACTAGGTAACATCATCAGTGCTACCTAATTGATGCTACCTAGTTTGGTAATGAAACGTCTGCAAGAAAACAATGGAGCTCAGTGGGCATCAAGGACCCCACAATTCAACCCTGAGCTACAAATATTCTCTTCCATTAGGATCATATTTATGGAAGTTTAGAAGGGATGCACTGGATTGTATCGCCTCTCTCTGCAATTCCCCCACCCCTCAAAAAATAGAATGCTTTATTTAGAATTGTGAGGGGCAATTTGTTAGAAATCAATAGCTGTGCAAAATGAACAGTAGATTATACGCTATAAATCTGAATACAGATTTTTCTTTGAGACTAAGTTTCTGGCACACAAAGCCAGCAGGACTTTTCCATGCTCAGCTAGACAACTGAAATTATGAATCCTTCTAAGCCCTCCAGCATCCCAATTGGCTACTGCACATCATATGCCAAGATATGCTGCAATTGGTCACTTTATGGGTGAACTGACTAGAAAGACTCATTAGATTGCTTAGCTCACTTAGAGAGATGGGAAAATACAGCCAGCTACATTTGACCATAAAGGGCCACATGCAGGAACCCTCTATATTTTATGAGTCATATTTTGGTCCTTGCAGTGCCAACTACATTTTAAGAAGTAGTGATAGTTTTCCATTCTGTGTAAGACGTCCTTACTGATCCATCTTGCAAATTCAAAATACTCTTTATAGACTGAGAATTTAATACCCATTCTGATTGCCAGTCCTATGACGAGTTGATAATGTTATATTTCCACATGCCTCAAAGACTTGTCGGTCTTGAACTGAGTAAAAAAAAAAAAAAAAGCTACTATAAAGGGTTCATAAAGAATGCCCTAACTGATAACATGGATACATTCCATTTAAATTCAGGTTTAAGATGTCATTCAACCTGTTTGGTCAGCAGCCACACAACATGTACCCGATTTTTAAAAATTTAAATCATTTGGGAAAGGGTTGCTTTGCATAATGTAATCACACCCTGCTAGGAAGCAGATGGAGCAGAGGTGCTTCAGATTCAATGGGCTTATTTTGCATCTGTATTGTACATAACATTTAGGAACGCTCAGCTCCTCCTAACTTCTTCCTATAAATACACTGACTACCATTTCAGTAGTCACTATTGAAAGAAGAATTAGTTTTAAAAATGAGTATTCCCACTTAATGTATAATTTTAGGATTGTAGAACTGGAGAAGGTGCAGAAAAGAGCAACTAGAATTATGAAAGGGCCAGAGTAGCATTTCAAAGAGGACAGATTGAAGGATCTTAGCTTGGAAAAGGTAGGTAAAGAGAAATGCACTAAATCTAAAGTGATACAGCATGAAATTATACAGGAAGGGAAAAGTAGTATTCCTTTTCTCCTCCCCCATATTCCCTGGTCCATTCCCACTTAATAATAACAAATAATGGAAAATTCAGGACGTACTTCTTTCTTTGCTGGCTCAGGATTCTGGGAGTTGTAGTCAAATGCATCCTTAAGGTACCATGTTGGGGAAGGATAGATTGTGCAAACCTAGTTCACATACTAGAAATTTTGACTTCAAGGCTAATAGCCTGCTGATTTAAACAGAAAAAGGAAATGGAAATATTTCCCTACTGGCTTTCATATACACACACACACACATAAACTAGATAGTGAAATAGAAATATGCCTGTGTGCACATTTCTATTTCACTTTTAGCTTAGAGGCAGAGGAAACAGAGACTCTATGTATTGAAATTTTATTTTTATTCATTGATTAGTTTTTTATCTCACTTTCATTATTACTCTGTAAATAACTCAAGGCAGCAAACATACTTAATTTTTCTCCTCCTCCTATTTTCTCCACAACCACCATTCTGTGAGATGAGTTGGGCTGAGAGAAAATGACTGGCCCAAAGTCATCTAGCAGGCTTTTGTACCTAAGAGGCAAGATTAGAACTGAAAGTCGCCTGGTTTCTAAACCAGCACCTTAACCACTACATCAAACTGGCATAATAGGGCAGAAAAGTCCTTGCCTTTGAACTAATATTCCACAGAAAATATAATCAATGTTTGGATTATATGTTGTTATATGTTTGAGTTATATGTTTGGGTTATCTGTAAACTAAGAACACAGCAATATATAGCTTTAACAAATAAACAAATAAAGACATGCTTTGATATACGGTTCCTTTTTAAGTCCAGGTTCCTCCACCCTGCATATAGTCAGTTAGGCTTCCTACTCCACCAAGAGACTGAAATTGATATCAAGGCAGCCCAGTTTCCCTGCTAGCTACTGAGATCTCTACAAGCTGCAGCATGTTTGAGCCTCCACTGCCTGGCCACATGAGACTACTCACAATGACTGTTCTCTTTTTTTTTTAGTTTTTTTTTTATTATTAAAAAGTTTTACAAAGAAAAATTTTCCCCGCCAATATTCCCCCCACCCTTTTTCCCTCCCCACCACCCCCGCACCCCTTCCCCCCTTCCCATCCCACCCTCCCCCCCCCCCAGACTTCCCAGAGCAAAATTCAGGGTATTTCAATTAACAATCATAAACTAAATTAACCTAACTATTCTTAAACTACCAAATCCCCCCCCCTGAAACCTTAACTCCACTATAGATAACGTAATACTTCTAAAGTTTAACATTCATTCATAAACTATTTGATATTTTCTTGTCTGATACTTATTTTGAATATAATCAATCCATCTTCTCCATTCCGATATATATCTTTCTTGTGTATAGTCGTTCAAATACGCTGAAATTTTCACTAAATTTCCGCTAAATTCGCTACTTTCAATGTCCATTCTTCAATAGTAGGCAAAGAGTCCTTCTTCCGGTATTGCGCTACCAACAGCCTAGCTGCTGATGACTGTTCTCCAAGACATTCACTCTTCCTCATTGTTATATAACCCAATTCTCTTCCTGAAGACTTTCCAAAGAGCCCTTGGAATACATATGAACCTTTTCAAACACTGGTCATGTTGTCCTGTGAATGGCCAGTAAAAGCCCAGAAAATGAGAGAACTGGAGCCAATTTCTAAAAGGGTTCATCAAGTGTTTAAATCTGGCTTTCACCAACTTTCAGGTTGAGTTTGAAAAGAGTATTAGTCCAAGATGTCTGGAAGGCACAGAGCTTGGAAAAATTAGTTCAAATGATGTCTGCAATGTCCCCTTTTGTTTTTATTAATTTTAAAGCTTGCCCATTTCCATAAAACTCTGGGTAGCTTAGACCACTAAAAAAATAATAAAGGAATAAAAACCATGAACCATCTGTGTCTCTTTGCACCAAAGAGATGCACAGTTGGCTTCCATAGAGGTTATAAACAAGGAATGGTTGATTTCTAAAATGGGGTTCAAACTTGCCTAAGAAAAAGATTCTTATTTACCTTGAAGAAATATGCTACTTTTGAATAGATTTACTTCCAGGGTAAATATTTTTGTTCCAGATCAGAGACTAATTTACTACCAGATATTAGCACACTGAGTTCCAGGTATATCTGAGCTATTTATTTTTATCCAAAATTGACGAGGAAACAGCCTTTCAATACACAGACAGTACTTACTATTTTATTATTACAAAGGCAGATCAACAGAGTAGAAATGAGACAACAACAGTATTTACTATCATTCCTGTTTCTCTTTTTTTAAAAAAAGTCCCTCTTGGAAAGGAAAGAATATACCAAATCTTCCAGTTATCAGGGTTTTGCAGGATTTATTCAACAGAGGCCTTTTTCTTAGAAAATTTCTGTGCTTGCACCAGAGGTGGGTTTCAGCAGGTTCTGACCAGTTCTGGAGAACCGGTAGCAGAAATTTTGAGTAGTTCAGAGAACTGGTAGTAAAAATTCTGACTGGCCCTGCCCCCATCTATTCTCTGCCTCCCAAATCCCAGGTGATCCAGAGGAAATGGGGATTTTGCAGTAACCTTCCCCTGGAGTGGGATGGGAATGGAGATTTTACAGTACCCTTTCTCTGCCATGCCCACCAAGCCACGCCAATCAAGCCATGCCATGCCCACCAAGCCACGCCCACAGAACCGGTAGTAAAAAATTTGAAACCCACCACTGTCTTGCACATAACCATGGCATAAACAACAGCTTATGAACAACAGGGCAACAGCTTTTTCTGCCCTGTCTTTATCTCAACCACAACGAACGCATTAATTGTCATCATTGACAGTTCCAGCATAGAAAGTAAGATTTTTCTTCTTAATCTGTCCAAAGGGACCTTGATGTCTATCAAATCTGTTCAGCTTTGTCATCTTGGTGGAAATCCAGTTGACCACTCTAACTGGGAATAAAGGCAAGAAATGGCATGTAGATACAGTTTTCTTCAGATTCAAGAATAGTTGAGGAGCAACCTAACACAGGGAATGGCTTTGGTGTGAAATCTAAAATGTTTGCTGGAAAAGTATATATTCATATCAAATAGGCTTTCATGGGCAACAAGAGTCAGACTGGCCTAGTGGTAAAAGTGTTGGACAGGAGATTGTAAATTCTAATCTTACCAGAGACACAGAAACCAGCTGGATGACTTTGGGCTAGTCCTTATAATTCAGCCCAGTCCACTTCTCAGGGCTGTTGTTGTGGGGAAAGTACAAAGAGAAGTACATTGCCTTGAATTGTAACCCACCCCACTCAAAAAAAAAAAAAAAGCAGGATACAAATTTAATAAATAAGAGCAGAAAAGAAAATTGGGCAGGGCTTTAAAGACAAGGAAAGTTCATAGGAATAAAATATGAAAGGGAATGGACAAATCAGTAAAAAGTGTTGGATATGGAAGCATCCCAAGTGGTCCTGAAGATGGGATAGTTTTGACAGAAGGCTGACAGATATTGATAAAATTGTAATTCTAATCTCTCTGTGTCCAGAAACGGTTTTGTACAGGAGGGATAACTAAACGTATTCTGCCAAGAAGCAGCCATCCAGATACAGGTGAAAGAAAAGGACATTCTGACAGATCTGTTTATCAGTATTTGCTGTCTCTCTATCCAGACCAAGATATAGGATATAAATAAAAGTCATGGATTGTTTTGCCTCACCTGCCATTGCTCAGCCCTGATTGGGCAAAGAGAGAAACAGAGGCCACACAGGAATCTCATGTGATATCTTAGAGGCACATCCAGGCTACTCAGCACAGGGTTCCACTATGATATCATCTGTTGATTAAGCTAAAACAATAATCAACACCTGGGAACTGGAGCTGAATTCAAAATATCATAGAAAAAACACCCAGGTACAAACAATGTGTGTATTTAGGGAAGGAAATACAAAAGCAAAGGAAAAAAATATAAACAACAGTTCACTCGTGTAATTCGAATTTTCACTTTCGTAGCACATTCTGCAAACAATGCAGGCCCATGAATTAAATGTTCATTGCCTAATAATGCCTTTCCTCATGCTTTAAGTGGGCAGCCTGCATTTTATAGAAGGCTTTTCACACTGTTTTTGTGGAACCTCAAGCACAATCAGTTGTTTATTGCTAGAACTTTGCTACTTGATCAGGGCTTTGGGGAACTTTGTTTTAACTAACAGGTTCTGCCGACTGACATTATTTGAAAACTCCTTTTCAAGAGCACAATCCTAACTTCCAGTTCTGCTACCTGGAGGACTTTGTACCCATTGTATAGAAAGCTACGCAGTTTCTCTAAAACCCCATTTTAAGCCCATAATCCCATTCTGTCCTGAGGTTGGTTTATGCATTTTCTCCTTTACTGATTTCAATGCGGAGAGGTAGATAGACAAAACAAAATAAATAAAAATCATTGGGTGAAAACTGCTAAAACGCTATCCCCTGCTACCTCCTGCTTAACCCACTTAGATTCCTTTTAACAGTGCTATACAAGGAGGAAGGCTGCGCTAAAATCATAGGAAAGGTTTTTGGATCTCACTAAGAACCCAACTTTTCTCATCCCCATAATTAGAAGGTGAGACCCATATTAAGTCCTGCTCTGCTCTTCTACCATCTAGGGAAGTGACAAATGGAGTAACACCAAGTTTTGACACAAGCTCAGTATTGTTTTGGATGAAATAATTATTTGAACAAGGAATCTGAAAACTGCAGATGAAACCCAACCAGATGCCTGAAAGAAAAGACCTTAGAATGGAGATAGGTAACGTGATGGTGATGCTTCAAAGCTTGCTGCAGGATTTATCAAAATGACAAAAGAAGCATTGCCACGATGGTGACTGAGGCAATTAATCAGCCGTATTGTTTAGTTTGAAAAAGATAAAACAGCCAGTTCAAAATATTTAAAAGAATCAGATGTAGATGAGAAAGAAGATTTATATCCTTTTGTTATACAGGGCAGAATTGGTTCCAATTACACTGAAAAGGATTTTGATAAAACATTAGGGAGCCCTTCCAAGGATATAAGCTGTTTTGATACACTCTGAAATATGCTAATGATGACATTTTTCATTGGCAGTAAGGTAAATCAGATAGGCTTTGGGAATTTTTTAAGCTCCATGATCCCAAAATACACAAACTTTACAATCTTGAAGAGTTCTGTGACCCATCCCTTTCCCAGAGAATCCATAAAATCTGTTCCACAGGTGAGATTTCTGAATGTTACACTTTGCCCAATGACTATAAATGTCATTTTCAGACACTCTTCTAATTCTGATATGTAGTCTCAGCTTAGCTCAAGGGAATGTCTGCATTATCTTTAAAATTAAAAAAACCCTACCTGGAGCAACCTTGGGTGGGGATGTGAGAAACTATTAAGTGGCCCAACCAGTTCTGGAGAAGGAAATATCAAAGTAAGAACATCATTTCCCAGAAGGGCTGAATGAAGCTTTTCCGGTTTAAACATATAGTCAGTATTATAGGAGACCAAGATATTTCATAACTAAGGATAGGGATTTGGCTACTGACTGCACAATTACAATCAGCTGGAGAAATGGCCTGGAAAGCTACTGTAGCTCTTTAGGCTCATGGAGCTTTGTATTTCACTGGTTCTATACCAATGTTTCTTAACCACAGCAACCTTAAAATGGCTGGCTAGAGAATTCTGAGAGTTGAAGGCCTGTAGAAGGAATGGCAGAACCTGGCAGCAGAATTTAAAAAGGGATCGGCCTAAAATCCCTACAAGAAGACTAAGACCAATCCCTCTTGAATTTCATGTACCCTTATCTAATTTCTGGTGCTAACCTTTAATTGAGAAGATTCCTGTGCATAGACTGTTTAGCAATAAAATCAGTTTAGTTGGACCTTCACACATGGACCTGGTCTTTCACACCTGACAAGTACACACTTCTTAAAGTTACCAAGGCTGAGAAACACTGTTCTTTTTTTTAAACAAAGTTTATTTTCATTTTTAAAAATACAATACTTTACATATATACATACAAGGTTATTGCAACTAACGTACACAAATCTGCGCCTATACCACTAATACAATCCATTTCATTTCCCTCTCTTTTCTTTCACCCAATTATACCATAAATTCCAACATTTGTAATAATCAGAATCTTTTTGGTTCCTAAGTAATTTCGTTAACTGGTCTGCCTCTGCGCATTCTGTAATTTTCCAAATCAATTTATTTTCTGTGGGTAATACCCACAGAGAAACACTGTTCTATACTAGACTCTACAGTTCTGCAAAAGGGTAAAGTGATAAAGTTTCAAATGGCAAGAAGCAATAATAATAATAATAATAATAATAATAATAATAATAATAATAATAATGGGAGGTTGCAAGTACCCATTCTGGGAAGAACCTCAATTGGTCAATGACCAAAACAAAGGATAACCTGTTCTGATCAGAAAGACTTAAATGGCGGAGTCTAGGAAAGACTTAAATTATTGTCAATGATATTCAGTATATAGTTCATTTATATAGAAATCAATGTATGCATAGAGCTTTTGCTTCAAATATATTTTCATAACCATCACTGTGAACCATCACATTTTTGTATTCTTCTGCTAGTTATCTGGAAGTAAAGATGACTTCCTATTTCACAATCTTCCTCCTTGCTCATCTCATCATTCTATTCTGCTAGTTATCTAGAAATAAAAAAATAACTTCTTCTTTTCCCCAACCCCATCTTTTTCCTCCTATCCTATTTCATCTTTTATTCCTCTACTAGTTATCTAGAAGTAAAGAAAAACAAAAACAAAAACCCACCCATCTCTGAAGAAGGAAGTCACAAATACAAACCACTTTTATATTATGCAAAGGAATGTACCTGGATCTATTTATAGGCATACTGAGTCACAATGATGCCAAATTGAGGTAATATGCATGTTGCAAGCTCCACCATTTCATGCTTATGTCACAATGTCACAGAGAAGTTACATAAGTAGCAATATTTGCATTGCAATGTTCATTTTGTCTTTTGCCCCTGCCCTCATTTCAACCCATACTTCTGGAGAACTACAATGAGACTAGCAGGGCTTGAAGGATACTTTCCCCCACCCCCCATGGTCATTATTTCTATTTTGTTTTGCTTGCTCAACAATTTTGGCTCAGTTGGCACTGAGGTAAACAGCTCATGGAACCAAATATCCTATTCCAAGAAAGACATAATAAACAGGAAGCAGGACAACTTGGCAACAGGAGGGCACCCATCTGGAACAACAAGGGTGGAAATCAGCAGTGAAATATTGGAGGATGGAAGATTTCTCCTTCAAAACTAGCATTTTACCCATAGATCACGTGCAAGAAAGGTCTGAAAGCTACTCATGTCAGTTTCCAAATGTGTAATCTGAAGCACTATCTTATCCTTTACCTAAAGAAACAAAAATATCTCAAGCCAACTGATCTTGGGGACTGGCTGAAATGGAGTACAGCAGTGGTGGGTTTCAAAAATTTTTACTACTGGTTCTGTGGGTGTGGCTTGGTGAGTGTGGCATGGCTTGGTAGGCGTGGCTTGATGGGTGTGGCAGGATATTGTAAAATCTCCATTCTCTCCCCAATCCAGGGGAAGGTTACTGCAAAATCCCCATTTCCTCCTGATCAGCTGGGACTTGGGAGGCAGAAAATAGATGGGGGCAGGGCGGGGCCAGTCAGAATTTTTGCTACCGGTTCTCCGAACTACTCAAAATTTCTGCTAGAACTGGATAGAACCTGCTGAAACCCATCTCTGGCGTACAGGCTAATGGAAAGCAGTAGGGAAGGCAAGTATATATTCAGAGAAGTAGGAGACAAGCCACCTATGTGACATTTGAATTATTTCTCAATTAAAATCTCAGAATCTCTCATGTTTCCTAAGATTGCTGGAAATCGAACTTTAACAACATATGACATGCCACACAAAAAGCTTAACAAACCATAATAGATTTGTTTATGTAAAATACTACTCTGAAATAAGCAGACCATGTTATAGGTTAGAGCAATAGTTTCATTTACATAACATGATAAATGATAACGGTTGAAGAACAGTTACATGAACTGGGCATGGCTAGTCTAGTGAAGAGAAGGACCATGATAGTCTAGTGAAGAGAAGGGAGATATGATAGCCGTCTTCCAATATTTCAGAGGCTGCCTCAGAAAGGACGGGGTCAAGCTATTTTCCAAAGTATCTGAAAGCCAAACAAGGAATAATGGGTGGAAACTGACCAAGGAGGGATTCAACCTAGAAATGAGGAGGAACTTTCTGACAGTGAGAACAATCAACCAATGGAACAGCTTGCCTTCTGAAGTTGTGGGAGCTTCCTCACTTGAGACTTTCAAAAAAAGATTGGACTGCCATTTGTCAGAAATGGTGTAGGGTCTCCTGCTTGAGTGGGGGGTTGGACTAGATGACCTATAAGGTCCCTTCCAACTCTGTTACTGTTACAATATGGTTTTTGGTCACTCAGTTTACACCACATGGTGGAAACAAGCTAGACTCTAATGCTAATTATGCTCTAATGCTAATTATGCTGGTGATAATAATCAATCTGTCAGGAACATTAGCAGCATAAAGAGGCAGCAAAACAAGTTTTTCATGTACACATTACTGACCTTCCCATTTTGTGGAGGAAACATACTGTATTTACAGTACGTACAAGCTTTTCAGGTGTTAGGCAATCTATATATTGAATGACCATTAGATGGCAGCAATGAATCAGACTTTTCTATATTGCTTTGTTATTCTAGTGCAGAGGTCCCCAAACTTGGCAGCTTTAAGATTGTGGACTTCAATAAGCATAGCTGGCTGGAGAATTCTGGGAGTTGAAGTCCAGAAGTCTTAAAGCTGCCAAGTTTGGGGACCCCTGCTCTAGTGATTGCCTGAGGTATTATAGCACAGTTATAGTACAGTACACCCACAAATGCAATTTATAAGTTTTTTTAAAAATGAAAGTGGACTGCTAAGCAACTTAACTTTTAACTTCCATCAAAATAAAGAATAATTTTGTGTATGTACTTAAGGTAGAAGGAAAATTCTCATGAAAATAAAATATTATTTCCCCTTTAAAATTTAACATCTACTTTGGGTTTGACTTAGTGCAGGGGTGGGCAACTGTGGCCCTTTTACAACCTGTGGACTTCAACTCCCAGAATTCCTGAGCCAGTTTGGTTATATCAGGAATTCTGGGAGTTGAAGTCCACAGGTTGTAAAAGGGCCACACCTCACTTAGTGTATGACATGAATCCTAGCCTACCAGATAATTGATATGGGGGTGGGAGTAGTAGGGCTGTACTGCTTCTTGATAGCTGGGATGTGTAGCTAGTTTGCCTCCTTGTGGTGGACCCTGGATAGCGCAACAGGATGAACTAAATGAACTATCGTAGCAACAGATGGCAGCCAGACTATTGTGTAGACTTTCCTGGCTCTCAAAATACATAGCAACAAAAACGAAAATCCATATGCTAAATAAATAAATAAATAAATAGTGTAGCCAAGTATCTCCAGGATTACAGTGGCTGTAGTGTATATCAGATGACTGGTTTGTGTTACGGTCATAGTAGGGATTGTTGTGAGGACTCTATTGGCATCTTCTAGCATACTATCTGATGGTAATCAACCTCGAGAGTTGATTGTAGCCAGTTTATAAATGATCTTATGCCTCATATCAGTTGCTCTGCTCTGTAGAGATAGTCCTTGACTTACGACCACAACTGAGCCCAAAATTTCCATTGCTAAGCCAAGCAGTTGTGAAGTGAGTTGTGCCCCATTTTTATGACCTTTTTGCCGCCACAGTTGTTAAGTGAATCACTGCACTTGTTAAATGAATCATGTGGTTGTTAAGCAAATCTGAATTCCCCCATTGATTTTGCTTGTTGGAAGGTTACACATGACCCGGGACAGTGCAACAGTCAGTGCAACAGTCATAAATACATGCCAGTTGCCAAGTGCCTGAATTCTGATCATATGAACATGGGGATGCTGCAATGCAGAGGTGGGTTTCAGCAGGTTCTGACCACTTCTGGTGAACCGGTAGCAGAAATTTTGAGTAGTTCGGAGAACCGGTAAATACTACCTCTGATTGGCCCTGCCCCCATCTCTTCTCTGCCTCCTGAGTCCCAGCTGATCAGGAGGAAATGGGCATTTTGCAGTAACCTTCCCCTGGAGTGGGGAGGGAATGGAGATTTTACAGTATCCTTCCCCTTCCATGCCCATCAAGCCACACCCACCAAGACATACCCACAGAACCAGTAGTAAAAAAATTTGAAACCCACCACTGCTGCAATGGTTGTACGTGTAAAAAACCAATCATAAGTCTTTTTTTTTTTCAGTGCTGTTGTAATTTCGAACAGTCCCTAAATGGTTAAGGAGTAAATGCAATGGAGAGGATGGTGATGACATTTCAACTTCAGGTGTTGTCTGCACATCTAGTTGTTCTTCTGGAACTTCTGAGTATGGGATGTAATGTGTAGTTAGTCTATCTCCAGTTGTGGTAGCAGCTTGCTCTTTTCTAAGTTGAAGTGTTAAGTAACTAGCTGTTTCTCAGTTAATGTGCATACAGGACTTCTGTCATCCATATAGGCCCCTCATATATTTCATATATTCTCTCTCACTGATTGCTACTTCTGTTGTTGAAGTAGGATTCCATCAGTTCCAGTTCCTGTTTCATTCATGTATGGTTTGTTCTAGTAGCTCACATATCCTCAGATTATCTTTGTTCTCCAATATCTGTTGAGGACCTTGTTGAATCTGGTGTCAGGTTTCAATGCTATCTCAAAATAAATGAATTTCCAAACTGCCGATCTTTGAGGAAATTTTCTCTTTATTTGAGCACAGCGATCTGATCCTGGCTCTTTCGCGGTCAGTACTGACCTTTACCCCCCAATCCCTCCCTTTCCGATCCCCAATTCTCTGCTTCTCATTGGCTATCTTCCAAGTCACTTTCCTGATCTCTTCTTCGTCAGATCACAGGAATGTCTCCCCCCCTCCCATCTCCGAGGAGACAGAATCTTCAAAGGGATTTAGTAGGCAAATGTTCAAGCTTCTTCTGTCAGTGCTGGGATGCTGACATCTGGACAATGCGCAAGCCGGCATGATGCTCTTACTTTGTGTGAGTCTATATTTTGAGGTAGGCAGGGGAAGCTTCAGGGGCCTTTGCCCAAGGATGCCTAATGGTAGGGTAGGTATCAGCCAGTGGTGGGTTCCAACTGGTGTTACCACAGGTTCTCTTCACGCACACGCTTTGCATGCTTTGCGCGCTCCACGCAAGCGCATTAGATTACTGGGCAGCTGAGGCGCAGCAATCCACTCTGCTGCGCCTATCAGCTGGGCTAAAAAACGACAAATAAGGTTAGGTATAACGTGGGGGCGGGTGGGAGGACCCAGCTCACAGTCATAGAGAACCGGTTCACTGACGTCACATCATCACCACTACCGGCTCACCCAAACCGGGCTGAACCGGGAGCAACCCACCACTGGTACCAGCCAGAACCCTAGTCTCTTGCATCAAAGATGGCACTCTAACCATTATACTATCCAGGTGTGTGCGTGGGGGGGGGTTCTCTCAACAGTCTTCTATTTCTTCCACTTTGGAGGCTATATATTAAGTTTAAAAAGCAGATGAGAATGATCTGAAATAAATAAAATGAAAATTAATCTCTCTTGCCAGGAAATCAAGGCCCGAACGTTAGCATTTCGGCAACAGCAGGCCATTTCAACCGAGGCTGGGTGCAACAAGGAGAATATCAAGAAGAACCGTTACAAAGACATCCTACCCTGTGAGTTAACAAGAACAGAGGGCTCCCATCCCAAGGACAGTTTCCATCCATAGCCTGGAGGATTTAATCTGGCCTTTTCAGCAACCACTCTAATCTAGCTGGTCTATCTTATTCTTCAGTTTGAAGCACCCCATTCCAGGGACAATTTGACTGACACAGAGCTGCTCTTTTCCAGCAAAAAAAATGACCTAGTGCTCTCTTCTCTGATTTTGCAGCTGCAGATTTGGGGTCCATTTCAGGATGGCAAAAGAATTCTCAGGTCCACCAATCAGGAGCTTTGTAGCTCTATAAACAGGTGTAGTAGAATGGTTATCTACAAATCTACTGATAACTTTGGGAAAAAAACACAAAAGAAGTTTGCCACTGGAAGCAATGGTTATGAGTGCTCCACCCTGCTGAAAAATAAACACTGTATTTGTCCCTCACTAATATTTTTGAATTTCCCATTGCAACTTTGCTGTTTTACTTGGAATACTGGGGACCTGATATCTCTTTCCAAAAAAAAAAAAAAGTACCGTATGTACCGAAAGAAGACAAATATACATATATTAGCCCGTCAAGAAATCAAGCATGGAATTCATCAGAATTATTATTTATTTAATTAATTAGTTATTTGGTAATTTATATAAGATGGCTTTCGTCTACAGCGGTGGCAAATTGACAACTTTAAGATGGGCGGACTTCAACTCCCAGAATCTTGGGAGCAAGCTGACTAGGGAATTCTGGGAGTTGAAGCCCACACATTTTAAAGTTGCCAAGGTTGAAAAACACTACTCTAGACCAGGGATGTCAAACTCAATTTCACTTAGGGCCGCATCAGAGTTGTGCTGGACCTCGGGTGGGGGGGGAGTGCTGGGATGGGTGTGGCCAAGGTGTGCATGGCCAGCATGATGTCACTCATGTTGGGGGGCACTTGTGGTGGCCTGAGCACAGTGAAAACAGGCTACCGAGCTCCTTTTTTGGCTACAACGGCCTCCTACAACCCTCTGCCAGAGAAAACTGAGCCCAAGAGGGCCACTCACGGCCCTTGTGAGCTCCATTTTCACTGGCAGAAGCACTGCGGGCCAGTCCTTTGCTGTTTCCAGGGCGGCCCCACAGGCCAGATCTAAGCATCCTGGGGACCAGATCCGGCCCTGGGCCTTGAGTTTGACACCCCTGCTCTAGACATTCAAGGTGATGTACATAACATTTCCTACTTAAGTTTTCATCTACAATAACAACTCTGTGACATAAATAGGAATGAGGGAGAGGGCTGGCTGAAAGTTACTAGTAAATGTCCATGGCTCCCCAGTCCAAGTGTTACCTCTGAACTACTATATTACACTGACCTGAGAAGCAACTGTCACAGGAACATCCTTGATGCCACAATTGTGTATTAGAACTACTAGCCATTTTAATATATTGTTTCTTTTAAAAAGGAATGGCTAAAATGACTCAGCAGTGGCCATCACATCAACTTTTTTTTTTTGAGGGAGGGAGGGAGACTTCCACAATATAGGTTTCCATATTAGATGAAAAATGATAAGAGGCACAGGAACATCTTAAGACAAACTCTGCAACTTTCATTCTTACAATATGTCCACTGTTAGTAATCAAGGATATAAGGGTGGAGTTTATGTCATAATGTCTTGCTGCATGTTTCATGACTTCTGTGCACATACTCTCAGATGCTTATAGCTGTGCATTTAATTACATTGAAAATGCATGGTGTCAATTAATGTAGCCTTCTCCAACCTGAGTGCTTTCTGGATGCATGGACCAACTCCCCAAACTCTCAGCATTAACCATGTGGCTTGGGTAGTTGACATCTACACATTGGTAGGGGCCAGTGGTGGGTTGCCCCCGGTTCGCACCGGTTCTATAGAACCGGTAGTAAAACTGGTGGGAGGCTCTGCCCACCAACCCCGACGTCATCAAAATGCTTCTGTGCATGCACGCGCAGCCCCGCTGCGAACCGGTAGTAAAGGTAAGTAGAACCCACCTCTGGTAGGGGCCTAGTTCATGGAAGATTAACATAAGTGATCCAGTGTTTTAAACCTTAGGAAAGAAGCCCTCCTTTTCATCTATTCCCAGACCCCTTTTCTCCACTGCTATCCTGGTCCCTGTCTGCACTCCATAATACTAAGTTCTAATTGTGCTTCTCTTACAGATGACCAAACCAGAGTTGTTGTGAATTTACTAGCAGAAGAATGCCAAGCAGATTACATCAATGCCAGTTTCATTCAGGTAACAGATATTCTACAGCCATTAAACAGCAGATCCCTAAAGCAAAATTTCTCAGACTTCTAAGAGCCGAGCAACTGGTATCTCCTCATCATTCAAGATTAAAACTGGAAGCACAAGTTGGTTGATCTTATTATAGCCTATAAAATTTATTTGGGGAGAGTATCTTCAGCAGCGTTTCTGCAAGAATCAAGGATTAGCGTGCAGTCTGTGACCGGAAGGAAAGAGCCTAGAACAGGCGGTCAGTCAGGAAGCTAACCAGTAATCATTCTAATAATGATTGCTTTGCTGTGGCTTTGCTGTGGAAGGTATTCATACCCACTTCCTGAATACCTCCATCTGAGGCAAATAGCACAATATCATGCAGAGATACAACATGCAGCATCTTCCAAAAGATACTTTAGTCTTGCTTCTATGCTTTTATTTTTCAAGATACACTGGCAGCTCTCTTGTGGTATGCCAATACAACCTACTACCACTCAATATGAGAACTACTGCACCAGAAAATGTCAGTGACTCTTCATACAGTCCAGAAAAATGCCTGATGTCATTTTGAAAATATAGTTACATGTTTGTGTTCCCTGTTAAATGCTTCAGCGGTATCTATACAAGGATTCTACTTCTTCAGAAGTAAAGCACTTTTAAGAAATCAATTCAATTTCCATATTTTTCTATGAATGTACAATAAGTGGCTCTAATAATTAAATGACCCCGAATAAAGGACAAAAGTGAGTTTTTTTTGGGGGGGGGAAATCTAAAGGACAGCTGACGTCTTCCATTTTGTCCTCCTCACAGGGTGTGGACAACAAGAGATGCTACATCGCTACTCAGGGGCCTCTTGCCCATACAGTGCTTGATTTCTGGCGTATGATTTGGCAATACAAAGTGAAGGTAAGTTGTAGCACTGGATTGCAGTGGCAGTGACTGAACTCAAGACAGAATCTGAAAGGACAATGGGATTCCTTAAGTTATAACTTTGCCCTCATCAGGGGTGAAATCCAGCAGGTTCTGACAGGTTCTGGAGAACCGGTAGCGGAAATTTTGAGGATTTCGGAGAATCGGCAAATACCCCTTCTGGCTGGCCCCAGAGTGGGGTGGGAATGGAGATTTTGCAATATCCTTCCCCCAGGAGTGGGGAGGGAATGGAGATTTTGCAATATCCTTCCCCTAGGAGTGGAGAGGGAATGGAAATTTTGCAGTATCTTTCCCCTGCCATGCCCACCAAGCCACGCCCACAGAACCGGTAGTAAAAAAAAAATGGATTTCGCCACTGCCTCAGAGTCCTGGTAAAAATGGTGTATGTCAGTGGGGAATTTTGCTGCTGATATAAATAAAGCCATAGAGAAACAATAGATATCAATATAGTCATCCAAAAGTTTGCATAGTCAATAGCACTGGAGGTTAAGTAGGAAAAAAGGAAAAGGGCTTGAGGTATTCTGAGAAACCCACAGCCCTTATAATGTATAGAATTGCCAAAGAGAGCATGGCCGGCTTTGTGCCAGTATTTCTGATGAAAAAGATTTTATTTTATTTTATTTCACTGAGATAATGGC
Organism: Pituophis catenifer annectens; assembly: GCF_029215685.1. NCBI lineage: Eukaryota > Metazoa > Chordata > Lepidosauria > Squamata > Colubridae > Pituophis > Pituophis catenifer. The sequence goes on from NW_027256882.1 coordinate 172,001,403, forward strand.
GAGATAAGATAAAAACCTGTGTTGTTTCCAATATCATCTGATCACCTTTGAGAATTGCTCTAGAAAGGATCCCTTCCACTCTTGAGAGTTCCCCTGCCTTACTCTACATGTTTGTTACTATAAATTACAAAGGTGGTTTTTGACAATATCTCTCTTTGCAGGTGATTGTCATGGCTTGCCGGGAAGTAGAAATGGGCAAGGTAAGAGCTAGTAATGGAAGAACGGTATCGGGAAAGCAGGAAAGCTTTCTTCTGCTTCCCTTCAGCCTTGTAGCTTGATGGGGAAAGTATTCTTGGAATTTTAGCTAACCTCCTTTCTTTTTCTCTCTCTCTCTCTCTCTCTCTTTCTTTCTTTCTTTCTTTCTTTTTCTTTCTTTCTTTCTTTCTTTCTCAAAAAAAAAAAATTAGAAAAAATGTGAACGTTACTGGCCTTCTTCAGAGGAAGCCTTGCATTTTGGACCCTTCTCTGTGGCACAGGTGAGATGATTATATCTGGGCAGGCAGCAAGCAAAGTGAGGAGGAGGAATTCAAGCCATAGCAAGCCACGTTGCTTCTAAGTCTAGCAGAGACATCTGCACCATTCACCACAGCTTGATTAAGGATCAAGATTTCTCATTCACAAATTCTGGAAATGTAATTAAGAGTGAAAGAAATTGCCTGGTTAGATCAAGCCAGTCCAGCATTCAGCCAACCAGACAGAAGTTCTCAGGTAGGTCATTAAAAAAGATGGTCATTCCTGGTTTGCTCATTGGAATTTCAAGGCTGAATTTGGAGCGCTTACAGGAAATCTAGTAATGTCCAAAGTATATACCTTGAACAACCTCCAAAACAGGAGATGCATGCTTGGCAGAGCTCACCGATGCTTACATCTGTGTTGAGTTCAGCCATGTTCAAGGGCTGAATCTTCAAACTACCATTTAAATGCTCTCATTCCCAGGGCATTGTGGGAAACTTAAAACTTTAAAATAGAAGTTCAGTTCATAGCCACCTGTTGCTGTTACCCACAGCAGAAAAGAGATCCATTACATGGGACTTTGACATGCCTACTTTTAAATTTAAAGGCAGGCCTATTTAGATAAAAATTGTTATTAAACCAACCCCTGATTCAGCTTTCCCTTCCCTACTGCTCTTTAAATGCATTGAACTACCAATTGCCATTGTTCCCCAATCAGTAGAGCAAGTGATGTAATACTTTCCAGACCTAAGTTAATTTATGATCATCCATTTCTTGGTGAACTGAATGACATATGGGCCACAGTTGACCAGAGGATCAATTACCTTGTTACATAATTTCCATACAGATATCTCACTGTTATACCTATGATGTAGGTAGACAGCATAATTGACTAGAGCTATTTGATCTGGGCTACAGAAATCTCAAATACTGTCAGAAATCTACTCCCATTAAATGACAGCAAAAGGATTTTTTTTTTAAAAAACTCTCAACTCTTTCCTCTTTAGGGTTTATTTGGATGTTTGCAACCCTATAACTGAGGGAATCAGAGAATCTCAAAATTCAAACATCACGATGATTTTGACTTTGATCCTCTTTTCTTTTCTTAGGTCAAAGAGCAGGAACTCAACCCAGACGTCATTTTGCGGGTACTTACCCTGGCATTTCAGCAGGTGAGCTTCACATTTTAAGAAATTCAGTTCCAATTCATTTCTTGAAACTCTCCAGAGTGTGAGATCAACTGATTGCACTGCACCAAAGAAAAATGTGATGTTGAGAGAAACACACACACACTTTCACTGTAGTCATTCATAGAAATCCTAGTCAGACACACACTCTGTCAAGAAAGACAAACCTGCTAATTTGTTCAAACACACAAATATAGAAAACACTGACAAATGTCATTTGCATTTCCACTGCCTTCTTTGACCTTGGAGGATGGCATTATAGTTGTTGTATTTAATATTTTTAATACATTGTTTTAAAAGGGGGAGCTTTGTGGGAGGCTGTTTGCAGGGTGCTGTTTGCAGGCAGGTTAGAGTTTATGGGTTACAAACCCCAGTTGTAAAGAGGTCATTCTAGACATCCAGGTCAACAGTTTTGTGGGTTTTTTGTGAAATTTGATATATTTGTGAACCTGATTCATACATGCGCTTCTGTCATATTTTATCACATGAAATTGTTAATTGTGGTGTCTCCTCATTGATTTATAGTACAAATGTAAGTGATTACTTTTCTGATCTCAGGAAGAACGGGTGATTTCCCATTTCCAGTATGTGGCTTGGCCAGACCGAGGCATCCCAGACACTTACGGCTATTTCCTCAACATGATTGAGCAAGTGAGATTTAAGCAGGGTGAGGACACCGTACCCATCTGTGTGCACTGCAGGTAGGGGAGGATTTGGTGGCAAGACCCTGTAGAAAGAACGCATTGCTGATTTACTGAGTAAATGTAACAATTGAACATGAGAAAACAGGCTTTTTGTTGAATGAATGATTGAATGAATGAATGAATGAATGAATGAATGAATGAATGAACGAATGAGAGAGTAGGAATATATTGATAATTTTTGCACTGAAGATGTTAGCCCTTTCAAGGTAATCTAGAAAAGAAGCACAATTATGAGTTCTAATTTATATTAACATGGGGGTTCCCAAACTCTCATTGACCCCTTCATGAAGTTTCAGATTGTTCATCAACCCCCAAACATTTATATTATACTAATTTAATAATACTATTTTAATAACACTATGAATAATTATAACATGAATAATCCCTGTTGTTATCGGCATACTGCATGCCATACCAAAAACTCTTGGACATCACTTAGAAAATCTGTGTGTTGACAGAATTTCCATCTGCCAATTACAAAAGGCCATACTGCTTGGAACTGCACATATACTATGCCAATACATTACAACATCCTAGGTTTTGGGGAAGAGGCCAATGAGTATGAAGGCCAACAGCAGCTAAAAAACTGTCTGTTGTGATTTCCCATTTTTGTTTACATAATAATATTTGATAATCCCATCAACCCTTGAGAATCAATCTTGATCACTTTGGAGAACCATGCATTAACAGAATCTTGCAGGACTAAAAGAATTTCTCCCCTCCTTTTCCTATTTCTCTCCCTTCATTTCCCCCCTCTTTTTATTTTCCAGAAAACAGAGGTGGGGGGAAAATCCCTTTGCTGGTCTGGGATTATGGTAAAAATTGACTGACTGACTGATTGATTGATTAATTGATTGGGAGGGTCCCTTCTGATACACTTCCCAAGACCCCCCCCTCCATCTGTGGTCTGAGATATCTTTTATATGACCGTTGTCCCATGTGGTTCTCCTGTTTCGCAAGGTCATCCCCACATATCATGCTAGAAAGAGATATGTCAACATCTTCCCCTAGGACAACTCACCATGGCCAAATCGCAGGACAACTCACCATGGCCTACTCATTGCGGTACAACTCAAGACAAGAGTTACACTTCTATCATTGAAATGATGGAATAGAATAATTAAAGAAAGGATGGCAAAGGAGGGATAAAACGAAATGCGAATAATATAAATTAAAATGTTTTTTAAATTATTTTAAATAATTAAATTGAATTATTGAATTGTCCCGCGGTGATTTGTCCCATGGTGAGTTGGCCATGGCGAGTTGTTCTATTCTGAGAATTATATAATAGGATGCCTTGAATGTTTTTTTTTTCAGTAGTCACTTACTGTATCCTCATAGCATCACTCAGCTCTTCTTCAGCCATTCAAGTGATATATTTGGCATTACTATTTGTTTGTCACTACAGTATAATGGTTGGATTATTCTAAAGGATACTACTATACAGTCAGTAGTGGGGAATTATGTCAACCTTAAATTATGAGAAGAGATGGGTAAATAGTGAGGTGGTCACATTTAGGCCAAAGGGGGGCAGCTGACAGACCCCTGGCTTGTGTTCTCCAGAATTCCATAAAATTGTACCACCAAAATTAGACAGCAAGCAGTAACAGTAGATTGACTTTAAATCTAAAACAATCAAATCTAAAAGAAATGAGCCCAAAATTGTCAAAAATTCCAACACACTCCTTTCAGTGATATGAATACCTCAACACAGTAACTCTTAAATTAATTGGAGATAAAAATTCCACCTTAAGTTGCAAAAGAATCCTATCCCCCTCATTTAGGGAGAAGATCTAGGCAGACTGCAAAGAATTTCAGAAATATTGGATAAATATCTAAGAAACATTCATTGTTGCATTGTAGAACCTATTCAATCATATTTGCAAGATTCAGTGTATGTGCGTGTGTGTGTAGATCCTTTCTCACTCTTTCTTCCTCTTCTTCCTTTCTTTATAGTGCTGGCTGTGGTCGGACAGGCGTGATCTGTACATTGGATTATGTACGGCAGCTGCTGCTTAAAGAGGTACTTGGACCTTACTAGCCAAACTCACCAAGAAAAAAGTAAAGAGGTTGATTTCTTGCTGAACGGGATCTGATTTTGTGTGTGTGGCTTTTTATTTTTTTTATTTTTGGCCTGTGTCTAGTATACTATTATAACATGGGGCCTCCCAGATACCTTGGGCAATGAGATTCCTACTGCCTATTTTACTATGGAAATATGGGAATTATAGTATAATTTATTGGGAGAACATTGGCATGAAAAAACCTGAGACAGCTGCAAAAATATTAAGGTATCACATATGATGAGGAAGAGAAGATGTTCAGTAATGCATACTGTATATCTGAAGCATCTGCACATATAGCCCTTTAATATTGTTGTCTGCATACACTTCCAAGCAGTGAGACATTCCAGGTTGCCATGATTTATTCAGTGTACATTTTCCCTCAGAAGACGTCATAAAAACAATTGGTGGCATTTAGTCACATAAAGCCAGAGGTGGGTTTCAGCAGGTTCTGACCAGTTCTGGAGAACCGGTAGCGGAAATTTTGAGTAGTTCGGAGAATCGGTAGTAAAAATTCTGACTGGCCCCACCCGCATCTATTGTCTGCCTCCCAAGTCCCAGCTGATCAGGAGGAAATGGGGATTTTGCAGTAACTTTCCCCTGGATTGGGGAGGGAATGGAGATTTTTCCTTCCCCTGGAATGAGGTGGGAATGGAGATTTTACAGTATCCTTCCCCTGCCACGCCCACCAAGCCATGCCACGCCCACCAAGCCACACCCACAGAACCGGTAGTAAAAAAAATTTGAAACCCACCACTGCATGAAGCATATTCCTGCATAGCGCTCAGCCATGTAGGAGAGGGCGGCCATCAGAACTAAATATCTACTCAAAACCTGGCAGTAGGAGGATGTGTTGGAAAGTTCTCTAAACCCCTGTTCAAAACCTGGGAACCCTGTAGCCTACCAGACGGAGGAAAAAAAACCCACAATAGTAGCAGTGAAGAATAACTGATAGCTGGGAGGAATGGGTCTGCATTGGTTTGAAATTGTCAACAGTATCCACATTTCTCCTTCTCCAAGGATTCCCTGACGGTGACACTGTCAGAATAATCAGCAAAGTACATTAGATTTTACACATCTTGGAACTGCTGTAGGTTACTGCCTGTTCCAGGAAAAAATAAACATATTTAAATATTGAAAAAGATAAGCATGAATTAGATCATGAACTTCATTCATGACTGTGGCAAACTAAAGGTATGTCTTACAAACATAGCAGAAGGAAGATTGGGAGAAGGACAGGGCATGTTTATATCCATTAGATGCAAATGGGGAAAGATCTATAGTCCCAATTCTTTTTCTTGAAGAATTGACTAAGTGAATTGGACAAACGCTTAACCTTTGACTGGATTATAGTGATCCCCGTACATTTATTTCAAAGGGAACTTTTTTTCCCCCATTCAAATAATAGGTGCAAACACAATGTATAGAATTAAATACCCTTCAAATCTACCCAGAGATCTCAGTCCAAATCAGAAGGAGATTGAGGTGAGTGGTGGCCTAATTTTTTGCTCACCCATTCATCACCAAGGTACTTCTTGTACTCAGGAAAACTTCCTGAGTTGCTTGTCTTTTTTTTTTTTAATGCAGACGTCTTATTAAGGTACCCTCATAGCGCAAAGAGAATTATAACTGAAAGGAATAGTAAAATAGATTAGCGTATGCATACATATATGCAGATAACTTCTGTTTGACAAGGCACAATTGAGATCCAGATCCCTCTCTGATGATGTTCCAGGTAGACTTTGAAAATGTAATTATTCTCCTAGATCTTGAGGTAGGAAGTCCATGCAAGATTTAGTTTTTTGTTTGGCATGGATTTTCTTCTGCTGAACAGACATCTCTTGTTCTTTTACTTTATTGTACTAGCAATTTATAATTTAAAACATCCAGTCATTGAAAGTCGGGCATTTTTTAAAATTATGCATAAATGTTGTTCTGTGAGAAAAAGGAATGTATCCTCATTTGTCAGTTTTTCATTTTTTTTCAGAGGATTTCTCCATATTTCAGCATTTTTGATATAGTCCTAGAAATGAGGAAGCAGAGGCCAGCTATTGTCCAGACCCAGGTGAGTCCTTTATAGTAACAGAGTTGGAAGGGACCTTGGAGGTCATCTAGTCCAACCCCCTTCTCATGCAGGAGACCTATACTAGGGATTCAAACAGCCGAACTGCCGACCTTTCTGATAGACAAACTCAACATCTTAGCCACTGAGACATAGCTGGGAAGAACAAATTAGCATGCAGATATTGAAACTAATCCTTGAAAAAACTTACTTTCCAATACTTATTAAGATCTCAGTGGGATGAAATAATTACATTCTACCTGAATCTAAAGAGATGTTGAATTCTGAAAATCCTTTATTCCAACCAATAATTATAATAAAAGCTAAAATAAATGCCCAATGATAGGTCTGAAGCTATAGATAGTATAGATAGCCCACACTTCTCTATAGGAAACTGTAGTTTACGGCGTGAGAACCTTGAAGAATGCCTCTGCTAAGGGGAATTGTATGATAACATATATATTTATTAAAATAATAAGAGAAATTACAAGGATATTCTTAGAAACACTAGTGGATGGAAGCTAGTATTGCCTTCAGGATCAGTTTTTTCTTGCTGTCAACCTATGCCTGTGTCAGCCATGGAGGCCATCTTTTTCTTTGGATCTTCAGGGCTGCCATATTTAGTGCTGTGGGAAAACGGGAGAGGGATTGCATGGAGTTGGTGGAGATATATAGCCATAACAACATTCTTTTCTCTGGGAGTCAAGGACATTCAGCCTGCACCTGGAGATGCGTGACTGGGGAACATCTCAAGTTGGGACGGTGGATTGATTGGACCATGTGATAGACATGTGGGTGTAGGGGAAGGGACTTTTACTTTCCTTTAGGTGGGGAAAACCCGGGGGCTTTCAGATTTGGGTTTTCCCAGATGTGTCAATATGATATCTCTAATAAAATGGAACTTTGAGGAACTGCTGGCCTCGGAGTCTTCCTTGGTTGGGGATGTTACTTGGAACCCTGACAGCCTGTTTTACTAGACCTGGCAAAACTCAATGGGAGCCACTGATAATTGCTACCAAATACTTGTTTGCATGTAGGTCCACAACTACAGGTAGTTCTTGATTAATAATCATAACAATGGCACTGAAAAAAGTGACTTATGGCTGGTTTTCCCACTTATGACCGTTGCAGAATCCCAATGGTCACATGATCAAAATTCGGGGGCTTGACCACTGGCATGTATTCATGACTCGTGATAGTTGTACTGTGGTCATGTGATCACATTTTGCGTCCTGCCCAGCTGGCTTCTGCCAAGCAAAGTCAATGAAGGAAGCCAGATTCACTTAACAACTTCATGATTCACTTTACAAGTGTGACAAAATAAGATCTTAACATGGGGCAAAAATCACTTAATAACTATCTTGCTTTGCAATGGAAATTTTGGGCTCCATTGTGGTTGTAAGTTAAGAACTATCGGTACACAAATCCTTCTCCTTCCTAAATGGCAGCAAAAACCTAGCCTTTCTTGTGTTATTGTGCTGTCATGGGTTAATTTTAAATTTTTTAGATTTTAGTTTTTATTTTTATTGTGGCTTGTGTTTTATTGTTGTGAGCCGCCCTGAGTCCATTGTGAGACAGGGCGGCATATAAGCCGAATAAATAAATAAATAAATAAATGTAATGGTTACCTATAGTTTGCAGCCTACATACAATAGCCCTCTCTGCATGAACAAACTATAAACTTATAGTTTAAAAACTATAAGTTTCCCACTCATCTGTGTCACATCTTTTCTTCGCAGGAACAGTATGAGTTTGTGTATCGTGCAGTCACTGAAATGTTCCGGGATGCCCTGGACATTTCCTGTCCAAATTATGAAAATCTCAAAGAAGTAAGAGATGGGACCAAACAATTTTTTTTCCACAGAGGGCATGATGGCTTCCTTGTTCTATGAAAAATGGAGTTTCCCCTTAGGCCTGACAGTCACGAGGCAATTTTGCTTTCTTGAAGCAACCTTACAAGAACTACTTTGAAATACTTGGTTTAATGCAGGAAAAAATTAAATCCAGTTATGTATTAATCATTGTATTTTATGTGTTTTGTAAACGATATGACAATTTATCCTCATGACACTCAGGATTTAGATTTAGATTTAGATTTAGATTTCCCTCTTATTCATAGGATCATTTTAATCCCCATAATTGTTTTTCATTTCCCAAAGATTTACTCTGGTTTCTAAAGCTAGGTCCTTTGTATTTAGTGAGATTAATTCTGAGATCAGCATGCAAAGATGAAAAAAAATCCTCCTATCTTGCAGTTCAAGGCAGGAGCTCCCATTTCATCGCTGCAGAAAGGAAGATTTAATCTTTCTTATTGTGTTTTCTCTACCCAATGGTACTATTACTTCTGCAAATAGGGGGGAAATGCCACTATATAAGTATTCACCTTGGCAGGATGGAAAAAGCCGTGAGTAAATTCCATATTGGAAACTCTAACCCATCATTGTCTCTCCCTGCCCTGCCCCAATTGGTTCCTTTTTCCCCCCTAAAACAAATAAAAATATTCATCACCAACAGAAAAAGTTGCTTCCATTTTAACTTCACAGAAAGTTAAGCATCATGAAGGTGGTGGGCACAGCTGGCTAAAGCAATGCTCAGCAGGGAGCCTGTGATTTTTATTTTTTTTAAAGATGGCCTGGCAGTTGCTATAGTCCTTTGAGTGGACTATGGTTTCACTCCAGTCAAAGTAGACTTCTGTGTAAGTTATTCTTTATTTGTTAGATTTGTATCCTGTCCTTCCTTTAGTGCAGAGATGGCGAACCTTTTGGGCTTGGCATGTCAACAATTCAGAAAATGCCTACCTTGATTCTGCTGGCGTCTCTGTCTCTCTCCCTCCTTCCCCCCCCTCTCTCTCATACACATACATACACACACACACACACACACACCCCATACCCCCTCATACACACACCCTGGAGAAAAAAGAAAAAATTTATAACAGAATAATGCATTCAATTAAAATATTTAAATTTGTTTGTTTAATTAATTAATTAATTAATTAATTAATTCTTACATAAATGTAAAGGTTCCCCTCGCACATATGTGCTAGTCGTTCCCGACTCTAGGGGGCGGTGCTCATCTCCGTTTCAAAGCCGAAGAGCAAGCGCTGTCTGAAGACATCTCTGTGGTCATGTGGCTGGCATGACTAAATGCCAAAAGTGCACGGAACGCTGTTACCTTCCCACCAAAAGTGGTCCCTATTTTTCTACTTGCATTTTTTTACATGCTTTTTGCTAGGTTGGCAGAAGCTGGGACAAGAAACAGGAGCTCACCCTATTACACGGCACTAGGGATTCAAACCGCTGAACTGCCAACTTTTCGATCAACAAGTTCAGCGTCTTAGCCACTGAGCCACCGCACCCCTAAATACTTACATAATAGTATATATTTTTCTAAATGTCTATGCAAGGCAGCTCCCGGTCAAAAAGCCTGGAAACTTCGGAGAATACTCTTCTGTGATAGTGGGGCGTCCCAAAAACAGCAGGAAAGCACACCTCATCCTTGTGTGCTTTTGGGAGGCTCCAGAGGCCGCACAAGAGTAGGGCCCTCTCATACAACAAGTGTCCGGAGACCTGGCATACCATCAAAAATACCATGGCGTGTCATAGCCTAGTAGCTTCCATGATTGAGAATGGAGATAAATCTAGGCCTCTCTGATCACAGTCCATCATTGCATGTGAAATAACTTCAACAGGCTATCAATGATCCTCATTTTTGCTTTCATTTCACTCTCATAATAAATTCCCCTTTCACACCCACAAATGCCTTCTGTTATGGACTTTGAGTTGACTCCTTTCTCCAGAGGTTTGCTAAGGAAAGGTTATATTGTCATCATTGACATGGCTTCCTGGTCAGAAGTGTTCCCTCTTTACCCCAGATGCCAAACTTGACATGAGGCTGTTATCTCTGCCCCTGAACATTTCCTCCCTGAACGAGTGCAGAAAGGGATGGGAGGACACGCTTGTGCAGATGTGGTAGTTTGAGAGCCCAACACACCCCATTCATTTCCTTTTTTAGGATGGTATCTTGCATCTGGGCAGGAAGGAAAGAGGTATCTGATCATCTTTTTGAATCTTTTCTACCACAGAGAAAACTTCTACCCAAAGAAAACTTTCTTCCAACCATTCTATCTTGTTGGCTTGGAATCCAGAGACATTTCCACAATGGTTGGTCCTTTTACAGGACACAGCTCACTGCCTCTGTCCTAGAAGAACTGCAAATCCCATATTGCACTTTCATGCAAAAGTTTTTTGTTATTACAGGAGCTTGGACTGTTTCAGAATAATTCAATTATTTTTCTATGTGTGTGTCTCTGAAATGAATCATGGCGATTTGGTAGGGGTAATATTTTCTTTCTTCCGCTTTTCTCATATGCCATCAGATCCTATTCCCTGCCTTCCACAGAAACCCAAATTTAAGCATCCACTTGTGTGGAAATCCACTTTGGAGCAGGATATAGCTAGCCCTGTCTCCTAAAACTGTATACGTATTGGCTTTGATGTTCTCATTCATGCGCCAATCAGAATAGAATCCTGAGTTCCAGAGATATTTTAAGGATCAATTTTAAAAAGTTATTATTTTTTATTTTTTTAATAAAATACTTTTATTATTTTTACATACATAATAACTCAAGGCAGTTAACATCAGTGGTGGGTTTCAAATTTTTTTACTACTGGTTCTGTGGGTGTGGCTGTGTGGGCGTGGCATGGCTTGGCGGGCGTGGCTTGGTGGGCATGGCAGGGGAAGGATACTGTAAAATGTCCATTCCCACCCCAATCCAGGGGAAGGTTACTGCAAAATCCCCATTTCCTCCCAATCAGCTGGGACTCGGGAGGCAGAGAATAGATGAGGGTGGGGCCAGTCAGAGGTGGTATTTACCGGTTCTATGAACTACTCAAAATTTCCACTACCGGTTCTCCAGAACTGGTCAGAACCTGCTGAAACCCACCTCTGGTTAACATATCTATATCTAACGCACCTTTCTCCTCCTGTTGTTCACACAACCACCTGCAGGGTGGGTTGGGCTAAGTGCCCAAGGTCACCCACCTGGCTTTCATGGCTAAAGCGGGACATGAACTCAGGGTCTTTTGCTTTCTAGTCTGGTGCCTTAATTGCTAGAGCTAGACCAAACTGGCTCTTCATTTGAAGTTTTTCTTTTGATTGTTTTATTGCAAATCTGTATTATTTATTATTTTCATGTTAATTATTTTAATTTTTATTGCAAAATTAAATACAAGATATTCTATGGTAGACAAAATACAAAATACTAAGGTCAGGAAAAGGAAACTTTTCAAAAAGCAACGAAGCACAGGATAGATTTTAATAAAGAGCAGTAATTCAAGGAACAATTCTAATTGTTCTTTTCTCTCTTTGGCATGGAGAGGGCTACTTCAGGGTTAATCTGGTTTATGGTAAATTTCCTGCTACAGGAAGTTCAAACAGCTGTCCTCACCTAAAACATTTTTCACTTCCCTTCTCTTTGGTTTTGCACAGAATCGTCTTCCCCTTTATGACGACGCCCTCTCCCTCCGGCAACCGGCTGCTCCCTTGCTCAAGCGAAGCTCCATCCTCCGGTAAGGACTGCTAAGGGGCAGTGGGACATGGTCAGCCCTAGAACAGCAGAGCCTTTCCTGTAATGACCCCTTGTGAGAAAAGCCAGGGGTGTGTAGACACTAGGTCCAATGTTAAGGAGGGAGTGAAAAACCTTCTAACAAGACTGATGCATACTTGTGTATGTGTATGTCATATTTTGTATGGGTTGGTTTAATAATTGTGCTTGTATTGTTTTGTTGTTTTGCCTTGTAAACGTTTGTGTTGAGTTTTAATTCATCTTGGAAGTATGGAGGATGATAGTGTCTTTTACTGGTGTAAGTAAATAGAGTAAATAAATACAAAACTAACCGTCATTGTAGTTAGGAAAGAAACTCTACATGATTGAAAAGCAACGAAGGTCTTTCTGGCCTCATCTCCCAATTATCAGCATCAGGTTTGGGCATCTCAGAAAGGCATAGGCGAAAAATGTTCAGCTGGGCAGGAAAAGAATTGGAGGTACCATTGTACATCACAAAGCATATCTCTTTCAAATTCTTCAATTGAGACAAATTTCACTATATGGAAATCCTGATAGGTGGTATTTCATTTGGGCCTCTGGGGTTTTTTTCTGATATAGGAGCATCTCAGTGCCTGCTGATCCAACACCAGCACCACTTCCTGAACAGCCAAGAAAACTCGTCAAGAACATGGGTGACACTTACGCTGTTGTGAACAAACTCCGGCGAAATGGAGCAGGAGCTTCTTCTGCTTCTCCTGCCAGTGAGGACAAGTCCATCGGAGAGGCACAGCTTTATACTGCGGTGAAGCCACGCAACAGCACCGTAGCTGACTTTCCATCAATAGACCCCAGTGCCTTTGTAGGAGTACAGGCCAGTCACTCTCTGCCTGGAAGTCCTGTGCACAGGGCATCTTCGAATACAGCTTGTGAAAATGCCCGTCTTAGTTCATCTCTGACAGGTGATGTGTGAGAATAACTGTGGATATACAAATGCAGAAATGTAAATTTTAGATTGGGTTTATTCATTTTGCTAAGCTCAAGAATGCGTACTTTTACATATGTTTAGATGTTTAACTAAAGGGTTTTTTTTAAAACTAAAGCACAATCCATATTACAAATTCAGCATGATGCTGAGGTTCATATAGCATGCTAGGAGCTACATTCTTTTGGCTTACAGCGGTATTTTAATTTAGCCAATATAAAGTCTGTGACTTTGGCTAAGGATTTTGTGCGCATGCATATCTGTATGCATGCCTGCACACACATTGTCTTAAGCAATAGCAAATCACGTGTAATAATAATAATAATAATAATAATAATAATAATAATAATAATAATAATAATAGGCATAATTTAAAAGTACAATTCAAAGAGAAAAGAATTAAAAATGCTTGGAAACCATACGATTAGCAAAATAGTTCCAGAAAATTTGATCTGATTAATCAAAACTCTCTTTTGTCTATCGCCCCTAAACAAATTAATACAAATGTTGACCAAAAGATGCATCTCCTCAGTCCATTGATGTAATTCAGGTGTGTTCCAATATTATCCATTAATGACTTTGGCTCTACATAATCCTCCCTCACCTAAATGAAGAATCCACGATTGTTGATGGCTTGATCAATTTTAAGCACTATGTACTGTATATAGCCAAAAAGAACATGTAATTTTGACAAGTAATAATAACTTAAAGTCATATTGACAATCTTTTTACCTCTAAGGCTCAGTTATGGCAATAATGAAATAAGTCCAAATCACATGAGTTAATGTTCTAGTAATGAATGTTAGGGCTATGTGTTATGTGAACCCAGCTCTTGTGATAAGGAAACTATTCTTTATGCTTTGGCATATGGTTTTAACCCAAATAATCATGGATTGCATAATATACCACAGCTAAACAGGCCATAGGTTAACTTTTTGTGTGACATTAACTCTAGTATTTATGTAGCAATCAAAACTCATCATAAACTTTATCGTTATATCAATCTTGTAAAAGCTGTCATATTTTACTGAAAGCACAAAATATAGACGTGCTAAAGATTGCTACCTGATCTAAAGCCATTATAATTGGAAACCTTGAGCATATGTGAACTGTTTGTCAGTTAATAGCTGAAGAAGTTTTTGAACTGGGTTTGCAGTTACTTAAACTATAATGGGGTGTGCTTGATTTTGGCTTAATCTGATATGGGAACCCAGCCACTATAGGTAGCAATATATGGCTTATGGGAAGGAGTGAAATCCAAAATTTTTCCCTTCTGGTTCTGTGGGTGTGGCTTGGTGGGCGTGGCAGGGGAAGGATACTGCAAAATCTCCATTCCCACCCCACTCTGGGGCCAGCCAGAGGTGGTATTTGCCGGTTCTCCGAACTACTCAAAATTTCTGCTACCAGTTCTCCAGAACCTGTTAGAACCTGCTGGGTTGCACCCCTGTTTATGGGATATCATGGTCTGAACAAGTCCACTAGGCCTTCTCCAACTAACTAAACCACAATGGATGTATGAACATCATCATAAATAGGTCCCAACTGTATTACATTTTCTTACTTAACTGTGCTAAATTACGGTAGTTCTAAGCCCACTGAGGATCACAAAATGCAAGTTTAGGGAAAGAATATCTTTGTTATTCCGAAAATGGATGGAATGTCAGATTTTGGCTTTTCTGTCCATTTGCAACATTTAGCAGAATTCAAGAAAATGCCAATGGGAGTCTAGCATTATTGGGTATATATTTTGCTTTTAGAAAAAGCCAATGAAAATATCAATAATAAATTATGAAATGGCCTAGATCTCATCGTTTATTAAGAACTCAGTGTAACTGCAAGGTTTTTTGGACAAACTGGAATTAAATAAATGGAAATCTTGGGATGGTTAGATTGGAGTTTTCTGAGTTCTTTATTTTTATAATCTGAATAAAAATACCCCCCACCCCCAATATCTCTTCTTCAGGAGAATCCAATTCTGGAGTCGCCTCCTCTCCATCTCATACAAATGGACTTGGGAAAACTCTTCTCAGGAATCTGATGCCCCCAGTAAGTAGACTGATCTTTTGACTTTGTTTCCCAAGCCCTACCTATAGATGCCATAATACAAATCCCATTTATGAGTTTTTAAAAGAACTCATATTTAGCCCTTCTAGAAGTTGAGTAGTCATTATTTTGCCTATTTTGTAAGGATGGCCTATTTCTGCTTTTCAGTGAATATTTATTTATATACTGCCTGGGAAAGATACAGTAGTTCTTTTCTTATGAAAAAGGGGAATTTTTCATCATCCTCTTGTGAGTAATGATTATTGCTCCAGAAATCTAGGATGTTGATATAGCTAGGCAGTGTTCATGTGGTATGACTCCTAACCAACCTTTTGAAACGGGTGGGCAGTGACCAAGGCAAATTCATGCTCAACTTTGGCCTAATTCACATTGAGCCAAAGAAATGAAAGTAGATTTCTCTTTCCTCTTGAATATCGTGTTATCTGTTGTTGACATACACATCATGCGCAACTTGGTTACTAAATTAATCCACTTTCTAGGTTTGCACAATGCACTGAACCATAAACTCAACAAAAGAGTCTTAATTTGTACAAACCCCTAATGAGAATTTAACATGTTTTGTGAGCGAAGCTAGTGACCAGACAAGGGATGTTTGAAGAACATGCAAAATACTGGATATACATTGAACAAGTTTCAGCTTTGTAATTCACAGATATTGTAGAACTCACTTTTTCTTGGGACAAAATGAAAAGTTCTTTTTATTCAATTTTATTTTTTCCACCTTCTGCTTCTTAGGCTTTTATCTCCTCGTCTGGAAAGAAAGGTAAGAACAAATGGGCTTATATAGGATTCAACTTCTATCTGGAAGTGAGCAACAGCAAGCCAACTTAGGGATGTTGCCAAAGGAAACTACGAAGAGAGAACCATAGAGTCAAGCTCAAAAAAGTATATTCATTTATCAAATTTATATAGGAGAAGCTCACAGTCGCCCCTTTATTACTTGATAAATTACTCAAAGCTGTGGACTTACCTAATACTCCTTCCTCCTCCTGTTTTCCTCACAATAACTCTGTGAGGGGGGTTGGTTGGTCTGAGAGTGAGTAACTAGCCCAAAGTTACCCAGTTAGCATTTTGCCTAAGGTTGGACTAGAACTCACACTCTTCTAGTTTCTATCCTGATCCCTTAACTGCCACACCAAACAGGCTCTCTATAGTATATATCTTTTCCAACTAACTCACTTCAGGCATCCTTGGTGCTCTCTGAGCTTGGTTGTGTGTGTGTAGATGTTTCATTATCCATTAGTGCACTGATGTTGTTACCTAGTTTGGGTAATGAAACATCTGCAAGAAAACAACCAAGCTCAAAGAGCACCAAGAGCCCCTCGTTTCAACCCTGAGCTACAACTATTCTCCTTTATTGGTAACTCACTTCAGTAACAGAGGTGGCCTTTGCTGTGATTACAAAATGGGGAAGATTCAAAGATGTGGTCTTTCAGGTATTGCTGAGCCAACTCTCACACTCCTTTGCCATGTTTATTATTTATTTATTTTATTGGTTCAATTTATATGCCGCCCTTCTCCGGAGACTCAGGGCGGCTTACAATGCATTAAGCAATAGCCTTCATACTTTTGTATATACCTGCTGAGTAGGGCTTTGCCCCCCCCCCCAAGAGGTGTTCTTTTTTTATACAAAGTCAGCTTATTGCCCCCACAATCTGGGTCCTCATTTTACCTACCTCGAAAGGATGGAAGGCTGAGTCAACCTTGAGCCTGGTGAGATTTGAACTTGTAGTAATTGCAGGCAGCTGGTATTACTTAACAGCACTTTAGTCTGCTGCGCCACCAAAGCTCTTACGTTGCGAGTTGTAAATCAACATCTCAAAGCCATAGGTTACCCCCACCTTTGATATATAGTACCCATCTACATGAATGATCTCTACTGAGGCATCAGAAAGTTCTTACTCTTCACAATAGTTCAGTAGAACTAGGCTGTCCTTGTAGAGGTAGTCCTCAACTTACAACCACAATTGAGCCCAAAATTTATGTTGCAAAGTGAGACATTTGTTTAGTTTTGCCCCATTTTACGACTATTCTTGCCACATTTGTTAAGGGAATCCCTGCAGTTGTTAAATTAGTAACAAGGTTGTTAAGTGACTCTGGCTTCCCCATTGACTTTGCTGATCAGAAAGTTGCAAACGATGAACATGTGACCCCAGGGTACTGCAACCGTCGTAAATGTGAGCCGGTTGTTAAACATCTGAATGTAAATCACATGACCATGGGGATGCTGCAACAGTCGTAAGTGTGAAAAATGGTCCTAAGTCACTTTTTTCAGTACTGTTGTAACTTTGAACAGTCACTAAATGAACTGTTGTTAAGTCGAGGACTACCTGTATTATCACATTTGTGTATCACTTTAAAACGGGACAGCTTTAAATCTCCCAATAATGCCAGGTCCTCTTGGAGTGTGCAAAACGTTTTGTTTTGAAACAGTTGGAGTACAAATGTGATGCAACTAATATAACCCACAGCCAGTTGCACTGCTTCGTTTTTAACTATTTTAGATTTGGCCAAGGCATCACGGTACCAAAAGACTTTAAATGGAAACAGTGTTTTCCTTCCTTTGTTTAACACCTCTTTTAAAGGAGATGACACTCTTGAATCAGGTTTAGAAGTGAGCAGTGGTGAAATCTAAAATTTGTTACTACCAGTTCTGTGGGTGTGGCTTGGTGGTGGGGGGTAATGTGACTGAGTGGGCATGGCCATTTATTTTTTACTTTCAAAAGCATTTTTTACATGTAAAACCATGTAAAAAATGCTTTCAAAGGGCTCTGACGATCCCAGTTGAGTTGCCTGATCGTCAGAGGGTTTTTAAAAAACCCTCTGACGATCAGGCAACTCAGCTGGGATCGTCAGAGCTTGGATCGTCAGAAGCATTTAAAAGAAAAAAAGCCTCTGATGATCGCGCGGCTCAGCTGGGCATGGGGGGCAGGGGCAGGGATTTTTGCTACCGGTTCTCCGAACTGCCCGCCGCCATCGCTACCTACTCATCCGAGCCGATCCAAACCGGGAGCATTTCACCCCTGGAAGTGAGGCTCTCTTAGCTCTGGCAAAATATTTGCTTAAATCTTTCTCACACTAGATTGGCAAGTGTCAGAAAGTCACTTTTGTCCCTGAACAGTATCATCATCGTCTCGGACTGTCCCTGTGCAAACCTATGAGGATGTGGCCGACACCCCAGTCAGGACTTGCCCAAATACTGCAGGGTCTTCTGCCATGGGTGAGTAAGAGATCTTTAGGTCATTGTGATGCCAACATTCCAGTAGGTGAAGGTATGATACTTTAGGATGGGGAGAATTTTTCAGTATTTGAAACTGAATACACGTAGTTTTTAATTGTAACTAAATCTTGAGTCAATTAAACAGCAATTTTCAGCATCAACAGTGAACTTTTTTCATCAGTTATGTTCTTGCTGCTAAAGGAGAAAATATTGTCAGTATTCTCAGCAAACAGCAGCAGCTTTAATTAGTGAAATGCCCGCTTGACTGTGTAAGACGATTAATAAGCACTTATTTTTCACTATTCATGCTGCTGGTTCCTTCACAGCAGCTAACAAATTGCACAGCTATCCAATTAACTCATATTCATTGTCTCACAAAGTGTAACTCAGGTGTCATTTGACTCCCAAAAATAACCATTAAAAAAAACCTACTTTATGAATAGCTTTTGTTTACTAAATTAACATTTAGAATATTAGGGATTCTAGTAATGTTATATCCATTTGAATTATCTTGATCTAGCGACTCAAGTACCTATTTGTTTTTAGCTGTCCTTAACTGAATTTAAGAAATGTCAAGGATGCTTCAGTATAGGACCAAAAGAGAGAGAGAGAGAGAGAGAGAGAGAGAGAGAGAGAGAGAGGAGAGACTGTTTGTGTCCCAAATTCTGTATCTAAGATGGCTGTGCAGCACCTGAGTGTAATTTGGAGCATGTGAAAGTATTGATAGAGCACCAGTTGACAATCTCTTAGAACAACTAATTTTTTTCCCCTGGGGTTATGTGGTTACTCTCCATGGCTGCATTTGATTTAAGGTGTAACCAAGAAGAGCTGCAATTCCCGAAAAAAGCATTTGATCCTCCCAACTTCAGCTTTCTTGACTTCTTGCCCCTTTGTCACTGAATGTGATCAGTGCATCATGTGGGTCCTACTGATAAATCAAGGGAGACTGAGCGAATAAACACTAATCCTTCTCCATGTTTCATTTATTTCTAAAGTGAGTCAGCCATACTGTTTTGTGCTATGTCAGTGTTTTTCAAACTTTGCAAGTTTAAGAATTTATCTCTCAGAATTCCGCAGCCAGCATTTGAAGAAACAGCGAGGGCTAATTATGGAGGTATCTCCATAAACAGAGCTGCTTTGGACCAGCCTTGCCATAGGTAAATTTCACAAACATGAGCTCCCCTCATTACAGTGAAATTCTCACCACCTAGATCCTAAGAATGCACCCATTCAAAAGAAATTTCTAAAGTCATGTGTAAATACGTCATTGTTGTGTATTAGTCTGGAAAAGCTCCCTTAGCCATTTCTGGAGCTTGAGTAATTCAATCTTAATGTGGAAAAGATTAAGACAATCCAGAATCTTCCTGAGAATGACTTAAGAAACCAAAACCACTCCAAAAGCACTGCATAAAGTTGTCCAGGAAGTGGCAGAGAATCCTAAAATAATAGCCAGGGATCTGCAGGCCCCTCTCACTTTTATTAAAGTCAGTGTTTCATAACTACCACCAGAAAAGCACTGGATAAAAATGAGATTCTTAGTAGTGAGAAAGAAGCCATTGCTTACTAATAAAAACATTGATACTTGTCTCAAGTTTGCCCAAAAGCCACTGTAGTTTGATCCTTCATCAAACAACATTTGATGAATGTAGTTCATCAAATTTCTGAAGGAATGTTCTAGGCAAGATGAGCCAACAGCACAACTTTTCAGGCTGCATGGTCCTCATTACATCTGATAGAAACAAAACACCACAATGCACAATAAAAATATCATACCAATTGTCCAGCCGAGAGCTGGTAGTATCAGTTTGGGAATACTTTGTTTTCTCAGGACCTTAACACTTCCATCACTTCTACACTGTATCAAAGAATTATACATGACTTAACATGGCATGACCTAAATCAAGTAGTTTATATTAAAAGCCCGTTATTTAGCGGAAATAGTTCACCGTAGAAGAATGCCCCAAAATTCCAGTACAGTGATGCCAGAGAACAGTTACCAGTTAAAGGAAGCATTTCGCTGGTCACTGTAGCTAAAAGTGGTGCTAGTTACTGTATATGTCAGTTTTTCATAGTGGCACATTGCATGTTGGATGACTTCGTTTATGGAGAAATAAAACATTAAACTAGTGCTCCTTGTTCACTCAGAGTCCCCCTATATGTCAATAGTACTAACATGAAGTTCTCACATTCAGTAACAAAGAGATGCAACTATTCAGAAAATTTGAAAGAGGGCAAAAACTTCTGCCATATCTACTTGGGTTGTTCAGTCCTTTGGATTTAAATGGGGAGGGATTTTGGTGCATACATTCACACAGTACTTTCAATAACCCCTTTAAAAAGTTGTTTTCTTTTCCTGCATTGCTGGCTTGCAATTCTAGGAAAGAGACAGCTGCTTTAATGAGACGATGACAAGTGCTGTACGAATGCCCCTCCATGTACTGCACAGGATTTGCGTCTTGTTTTCAGCGACATACTGATAAAATGAGAATTAAAATCAAATAGCATGCACTGTGTACCTTAGGCTGAGCTATGTGAGGAAAAATGTAAGGTGCGATGGGCAATAAGTTCATGTGGTGCAATAGGACTGAGTGTTTGTTAGTAGGATTCACTGGGCTAGGGATTTTCCTTTTGTCTTTCACTGTGAGTTGTATTGTGTGTGGGGGTGGGGGTGCACGAAGGGAGGCTCAGCCAATCTGACTGTACACATGTTGTACTCTGACAATAAAGGTTTGAATTTGAATTTGAAAAGGTTAGGTGGGCAAGATCCTTGACAAAAACAACCGAAGCTCTCAGTATGGTGTCTAACTCCTTTCCTATTCTCCCATAGGATTTAACATCCGGATCGGGAAGCCAAAAGGACCAAGAGACCCTCCTGCTGAGTGGAGCAGAGTATAAGCTGTGCTTCTGAGAAGGACACTCTTTAACAGCAGGGAGGAAAGAAGATGGCTGCTGCTTCTACCAAAGAGGAGCACTAAATACTAGATGCTCACCTCCTTCATAAGGAGCAACTATGCAAAAACAGCAAGTTTTTCTGACCACGAAGAGGACAGCTACTATGAGCACTAAAGCTCAGGACATTTCTAAGACCGAATCCTCCAGTTAGAACAACTTATTTTGACATGAACTTTTCTTTACCAGATCTTGTTGGTGGGAGCCAAGAGTGCGGCTGGTTTGGAGATTTTCAGCAATAATGATTTTAGACCAAATACTTGGTATAATCATGCCAGGGAAATCCAGAAGAGTTAGCCAATTAAACTAAATGTATAGCTATTAATGTAATGTTCTCCTTAAGTTGCAGCCACTGAAGTAAGGATAAGCCTTATCAGATGCTACCTATTGTATTTGAGCATTCATGTTGTTTGATGGTTTTGACTTATACAGGATGTGTGAGCCTAAGCCGGCTCAACACTTGGATGGTCTCATTTTCTAATGGAAAGCATAGAAAAAAAGAAACCAGAGCTAAGAGAAAATGATTGTACACAAGTTATAAAAGTTTGGTGCCAAAGAAAGGGTAGCTCCATACAATTACACACTTCCAAATAATTGCGTCAGGAATAGGTTTGACTAATTCAGTCTTCAGAAGAAATGTATTTTGCATGACCCATATGGAGAGATAACTACACTATTTGGAAAGGAATCTCTAATTCACTCTCCCACATGCTCCTCTTCAACAGAGCTTCCAATGTAACTCTGATAACCTGATAATGTTAAGTGATGGTGCTGCATTTTAGCTAAGTCTGTTGTAAACCTAGCCAGTGTGGATTAGTTAATTAACTGCAGCTTAGTGAATTACAACCCAGACATTTGGGGTGAATGCAACGGACACATATAGCAAAGCAAAAAATAACAGACCAGGTAAGGAAAGTCTCTCGCCCCATTCTGTAATCTCTTTATTAGTCCTATTTATATGTTTAAGTAACCTTACTTAAGGTAAGATAGGTACATAGACACCAAAAGAGGGAAGAAGTTATTGTAGAAAAATTGCAGGCATGAAGTAATAAAAACCAATTGGAGGGCTGAGAAAGCACTAGAGTCACGTAATGCTATGGTAAATTACAGTGAACGTGTCTGTCCTCCATCATTGTGAGCCTTAACGACTGCTATTTGACTGTCTTCTTTGCTCCTAATGTAGTTTTCAAAATCAGTTCCCCATAGACATTTTTCAGAACTGGACAGCCAGCTCCAATGTTACCCAGTACGTTTCTGCTAAATAAAAATTTACACAAGTTAACCAGGAAGGCCAACCCAGTCAGAACAGGGAAGTGCAAAAGCCCCTTTCTGCTGGACAAGCATCACGAGTTCCATGTCAGAATGGGGAAGTCCTGGAATGGGTGAGAGCCAAATTTTGACATAAACCAAAAGGATGATCACTCTTAGAACAGGCAGAAAGGGAAAAAAATGTATTTATGGGAGCAAGCTTGAAAAATCCAGTTCATGTAAGGTCCAAAATACAGTCTGCTTCTTTGATGAGGAAGTGGCAGTTTTGAGGCACTGCTACTCAACACTGAGGAATTTTCTCTTCTTGGCTGTGTGAGTATAAGGATGCCAGCGCCACTCCACGTCAGCGGTGCTCTCTTGCTCCAAGGTTCCCAGTTTGATCATATATACTGCAATATAAGAGGAGAAAAGTTTGAGCTGGCTGTCGTGCTCTGTGCTTCAGGGAATAAATCCCACAATTCTGTTTTCAGTCAGTCTCTGAATGTCCACAGAAAATGATTTTTTAGGACAGAGGACAAAGAAAGATAAATCCTATCCGAACAATGGAAAGAATCCTTAAAATTCAGCATAAAATTTTATGCTGTGGCTGAGTTCATACCTGCAGTTAAACGTTAATGGGGTTTGTTAAATTTTGGCTTAGTATGTTGAGACCTAATCAATGTAACACAACCAGAGGTTAGGAAATTGCAATATATGTGAACTCAAACTACCATTATTCTTTAAACCACAGTTAAGTGGCCTAGCTAGCGCACATCAGAGCTTGTTCTAGGACAACGTCCAAACAGCCAGCCAGATATTTCTGAAAGCAAACCCTGAAACCACAATAATCATTCCCAGCATTTGAGTCTCACAGATTACATTAAGCAACGTTATGTTTAAGTTTGAGTCATGAAGTAAGCCATAACATATTGCTCTAAAGTTGAGGAAACCACATTAGAGTTACTGCAATAGGTGAACCCAGTCACCAGAAGCCATTATTGAATGGTAGTTAACACACACACACACACACCCCAATATCACAATGATTTCGATGAACAAAAGCCAAGATTCTGATTTACAAGAAGCCTCTCAGGTTCTTCATGTGTCAGCTAAGATTTGAATCAGCAACTTCTTGATTATTATACATGCTCCTAACCGCATTGTCTTTAGATCAGAATGGGGACAGGTTCATACCAAACTCTAAAAAGGGTGATCCAATCGATTCTAGCGTTCAACAGACATAGCAGTCATTTGAAAAATCTTGTGACCCATAAATATTGAACAATTGTGTTACTGTTTCTCTTCCCTGAAGCAAATGCACAGAAGGGATTTTTCCCCCAGAAGGACAAGAGTCATGGACAAATCTACACACTGGTCCAGTTTTTAAAGTGCATAGTGAAAATCCATGTAATATGTGTTATGTATGAAAGCACAAGCAGCAGCAAAAGATTTTTTTTGCACAGCATTCTCAAATGTGGTGCTCAATCAAATGTGGTAAACTATAATTCTCATAATTTCCAGCCAATGTGGCTGTAGTCTATGAATTACAAGACTTGACCAAACATAATTAGAGGGCTCTTGAACTAAGAAGCCACTTTCTTTTAAGAAGCAATCTTACAGTCAACATCAGCAGAAAACTGTTCCATTATGTCATCTGTAGCACAATAAAGCAAGAATTGTCATAAATGTTGCCTCTTTTTGTTAGGAAGGAAATAAGCAGATTGACTCATGCTAGAGCTTGAGATCCTTTTGAAAAACACTGTTGTCAACTTCAGGGGAAACTGGATTACAGCCCTTGACCTAATTGTGAGAAAAATAACTGAAGACTCCACGTACTCTGAAAAATACTGCAATTTGCATACAGTACACTGTGTCTTATTGCTTTAATTGCCATTTGTTGCAAATAGGGCTGGAGATGGGTGTTTCTTTACTGCAGAGTCAGCCATATTTTAAAAAAAGATGGGGAGAAAGGAAGTAAGATAACAAGATGGATTTCCTTTCTACACGTGTTTACTCAAAGCTTGATATTTCTGATATTGACTTGGAGCTTTTACCTGAAAAAAGCCATTCCATTTAAGCCTGCAATGTAGTGACATTATAGATTAGCTTTGCCCATCCAAGGGATGCTGAACCAATACCTAGAATTCCCAGTAGGACTTGCTCCAACACATAGATTATTCCAAAATCTCTTCCTCTTCTTCTTCTCTTCCTTCTCCTCCTTTTTCTTCTTCAATGTTTTTGATACTTACAATATCAAGTGTCAAATACAGTATCAAAAGGTTGACTTAGCCTTCCATCCTTCTGAGGTCAGCAAAATGAGGACCCAGATTGTTGGGGGCAATATACTGACTCTGTAAACTGCTTAGAGAGGGCTGTAAAGGCACTGTGAAGCGGTACATAAGTCTAAGTGCTATGGCTACAAAGCTGAAGTTGCCCCTCTGTTTGTTGCAGATGTGTTTTCACATATTTTGTCAGCTCCAACGCGCTGTTGGCATGGAGCTGCCATTCTTGGGGGGAGGAACACAGGAACCTCGTTTCAGCCCAGCATCTGCTTTCTCGAGCCTCCCAGGAACTGATAGCATTTATGGGAGGGAATAGCTGGGGGATGACATCATCATGGCCAGCCGGAAATAACAAGTGGATTAACTGTTTAGATGCTGGTTGTAAATACTCAAGAATTAAACATAAGTGGTCTTCGGCGGCGGCGGTGCCTTTTGAAGCTCCGCCAGCCCCGCCGCTTGTAGAGCCGCTTCGTGACTAAGAAGCGGCTCGAAAACTTCAAAAATCTTTAGGATTTTTGAAGAGAGATCGCAGGGCACAGGTTGAGCCCCTGCAACCCCCCCAGGGGATAGTTTCTGGGGAGGGAACAGGAGCAGCTCCCATTCAACCTGCTGGAACTCCGGGCGGCGTGGGACAAGTCTGCATTTGCAGAACAAGCCGGCTACAGGCAACTTTAAATTGAAAGAAAAGGAATCAGCCTTAATAAGCAGCATACCGTTACTTGAACCCTGAAACTCGGAATCGCAAGTATTAGAGTTTTCTTGGCTTTCTAACCTGAGTGAAAAAATGCGGATGAGTGAAAGTGAACTGTAAAAATATGGCGCCTAGCTTCAGAGTTAACGAGCGGGCGAGTGTGGATTGCTGAACTCATCTTGCTTTGTTACAAACTTTCTAAACTGCTACGAAGTTGCTTCGCTTGTAACAAGAGAAATAAGAGAGAAATTTCTCCTTCTTCAATACTGGACTTTGCTTTGCTTTGGTTCTTATTTGATTAAATCTGGGGGACTTTTTTAGAAGTCTTTGTGGAGGTGGGAGAGGAAGAAGAACTTCCCTTTTTAGTAAAACTAGCCTACGTGGCAGGATGGCTTCAAAGAAGCAGGAAGCGAAGGCAACAGGAGGTGGATCTCCCACACATAAAGCACAGCCTCCCCCTGCACAACAGATACAGACTCAGAAAAAAGATTTTGATGTGGGAGATTTAAAAGAATTTATTTCTAACACTTTGGATGATAAATTTCTAAAATCTCAACAGGAGATAGATGATAAACTCCAAAAATCACATCAGGAATTTATGCAGGAAATTAATGAAGTTAAAGATATGGTGAAACAAAATCAAAACAAGGTGACTAAAAAAATATCAGAAGTGGCGTCTGGCCTGGCAGAATTTATTATGAAAGTTGATTCTAAAGTTGAAGAACTTAAATCAGAAGTTAATGTTAAGATGAAAGATAATGATTATAAAATTGCTGATGTTGACAATAAAATGCAAAGAGTTGAAAATGAAATTGTGATGATACAATTCAGGGCAATGGAGTTTGCCATACAGCTTCGAGGAATTCGAGAAGAGGAAAGACAGGATTTGAGACAGGTTTGTTCTGAGGCCCTGGCTAAGATTCTACAAGTTAATCCTGATGTGGTTTTTCACAAAATAGATAAAATTTACAGAGTCAATTCTTGGGTGGCCAGACAAAGACAATTGCCTAGAGATGTGGTCATATATTTTACAGATAGAGAAATAAGAAATGACATCCTGCAAAAATCCTTCTACACCTCTGTCCAAGTGGGGGGCTCACGAATTGGAATTTATAAAGAATTACCTCCTAAAATGCTGAAAACCAGAAAAGAATTTGGCTTTCTTGTTAAGGAGTTGCAAAATTTACAGATACCATTTCGGTGGGACGCCCCAGCTGGTATAATTTTCAGATACAAGGGAGAAAGATAGCGTCTGAATACTGTGGAGAAGGCACAGCATTTTTATACTACTATTCTTAAGGAAAGAACACCATCCCCACGTACATCTACAGTTTTGGAGATTAAGGAGAGTGATGAGAAGCAACCTCAACGAGAACTGCAAGAACAGTCTAAGCAGGAATCAGAGGAAATGCAAGGCGCAGAAGGAGGTTTTCTGGATGAGCCTTTGCTGGAATCTTCTCCAATCTTGGATTCGCTTCAGATGATCGAAGTTAAGGATCAACGTATAACTCGAGCTCAATCTAAGTTACTTAAACAAAAGCAACAACAACAACAGGAAAGACAAGACAAGAAGGCAGTTAAGAGTACTGCACAAGAGACTGGAGCCATGGGGGGAGCAGGATCGAAGCTTTCGGATGACATTCGATTATTCTGCTCTTTGTTCCAGAAAGAGGAAGATGATGCTTAAGTGTTTATCTTGGAATGTGAATGGGTTGAATTCAGCACAGAAACGCATATCACAACTCAAGATCAAAAATACTTGATAAACTCCAAACTAGGAACACATTTTATATCTTCAACTTCGCAAAAAAAAGAATGGTGTGGTTATTTATGTAAATAAAAAGTTAACAGCTAAAGTTATAGAAGCAGACGAAGATGGTAGGTTTGTAGCAATTGAATTGCTTACAGCAATTGGCCAAATTCTTCTGATTGGAATTTATGCTCCCAATCAACAACAGGACTATTTTTATAAGATGTTACATATAAAAATATTGCAATGGGACTATAGATCTATTTTAATTATGGGAGACTGGAATGGAGTAATTGATTCTAAATTAGATAAAAAGAGTTTGGCAAAGTCTAGGATCAGATTACCACAGACTTTTTTTGATATGAAAGAAGATATGGAACTAAAAGATGTTTGGAGAATACATAATCCAAAAGATTTGGACTACACTTTTTTTTTCTGACAGGCACAGATCCTTCTCTAGGATTGACTTTATTTTGTTGTCAGATGATTTACTTGTTAAGACAAAAAGAACAAAGATTTTTCCAAGAACTTTGACTGACCATAGCCCAGTATGGATAGAAATTGAGATGGATAAGGTTGAGAGACGTTCTTGGAGAGTAAATGAGAACTTGTTTAGATATGAAAAAAATATAACAGAACTTAAAAAGCATTTGAAAGAATTTTTTGAAATAAATTTGAATAAAGGTACCCCAATTGAAATTGTATGGGACGCAAGTAAAGCTTATATGAGAGGGGTACTTATTTACATGAACTCTAAACATAGATTGTTTCGACAAAAGAAAAGATCTGAATTGGAAATAGAAATAAAGAATAAAGAACAGTTACTTATTAAAAATCCAACAGATGAAAGAATATGCGGTGCTATAAAACTTTTGAAAGACCAATTTCAAATGCTTATGGCGGAACAAGTTGCAACAAACTTACAATATGCGAAGCATAATACATTTTGTAACGCTAATAAACCGGGCAGATGGTTGGCTTACACATTGAGGAAAAAACAAAGTATACGGACTATTGATAGTATTGATATTGGAGGGAAATTTCTCAACAAAAATTAATTAAAGAAGCTTTTGTGGATTATTATACTAAACT
Organism: Pituophis catenifer annectens; assembly: GCF_029215685.1. Taxonomy (NCBI): domain Eukaryota; kingdom Metazoa; phylum Chordata; class Lepidosauria; order Squamata; family Colubridae; genus Pituophis; species Pituophis catenifer. The sequence goes on from NW_027256882.1 coordinate 172,029,698, forward strand.
ATATGCCAAAGAGGAGGTGCAGAATGGACTCATAGAAAAATATTTAAATGATAAAAGAGTTACAAAAATTACTGATCAACAAAAGGAAAGAATGAATTATCCTATAACAGAGGAGGAGATAATAGTAGCAATTAAACAGCTAAAAACAGCCAAAGCTCCTGGCACGGATGGTTTGACTGCAGTGTATTTGGATGGCATGCTTACTTATTTTATGATGACAAAGTTGATAAAGTATTTAAAAGTCATATACTTAGAGACTCTTTGATGAGAGTTTGGAAGAAGCACCGACTCAAATGGGATTATAAAATACCGCTATGGCTGGATCTTGGTCATACTTTATGGAATACAAATATAATGTCACTCGGGGGGTTTTCTTATAAAGAGGTTCTTTTTACAGATGCGGGCAGATGGCAGCTGAAGACATTGCAGACACTGTTGGACGAAGGGATTAATTTAACTTGGTTACAATATAATCAATTACAATTGAGATGGAAAGAGGACCAAAAAACTGGTATTATGTTGCATGAGGAAGAATTGGTTAGACATATAAAAGAGAAAGGTCCAATGCATATCAAAAGGCTTTATAATGTTTTGTTAGAAAGGGACTCAGAAACTGAATTAGTTAAAGATTGTATGATTAAGTGGGCACAAAATTTTGAAGAACCAGTGATGGGAAAAAATTTGGGTTCAGAATGTTAAATTTACACAGTCGCAGAACCTGAGGGAAAATTTCTATAAAATGTTTTATAGATGGCATTTAGATCCCAAAAAGTTGTCATGTATGTACCCTAATGTTCAGCCAAAATGTTGGAGATGTGAATGTTTGGATGCTACGTATTATCATGTTTGGTGGACCTGTAGGAAAGTTAAGGCTTTTTGGATAAAAATTTGGTGGGTCATGCAGAATGTTTTGAAGAAAAAAATTCAATTCTCTCCACAACTGTTTTTATTGGGTATTGTTAAGGGTTTTACATCGGGTGAAACAAAACTGATATTGTATATGATAACAGCAGCAAGATTGTTGATAGGTAAATATTGGAAAAATGAAGCCTTGCCCACTATTGAGGAATGGACTTTGAAGATGGCCAGTTTTGCAGAGATGGCGAAGATTTCAGCATACTTAAAAGATTGTTCACAAGAGACTTATGAATGGGAATGGAAAAGGTGGATAGAATATGTTCAGAACAAATATCAAACTAGAAAGTATCAAATAGCTTTTATTTGAAAATAATGTATTAGAAATATTTTAAGGTAATGAGGGTAAAAAGAAAAATTATACAGGGGAGGGAGGGGTTCAAGTTTTTACATAAGTGTTATATTAAGGGTTTTTTTTTTTTGTGTTTTTCTTTACCAGTTATGAGTATATTATAGGGAAGTCTGGGGGGAGGGGAGGGTTAGGGAGGGTTAGGGAGGTTGGGAAGTTTGGGGGGGGGTGGGGGGAAAAAAGGGCTGAAAATGTAATTGTAAAACTTTTACAATAAAAAAAAAAAAGAATTAAACATAAGCCAAATTCCGGGTCACATGGGAGGGAGCAGCGTGCATGATTGGGTGGGTGATAATAACTAATGGATTAGTTCTAACTAATGGATTAACTAATGGTGGTGGGAAGCACAGAGCAGTAGCCCTAACAAGATTTTCATCTGCAATTGTCAGTGAGTGCCAATAAGTGATTAAACTAAGGTAGAGCCATCCAGGTTTGTCGCCTTTTATTTCCTTCTGTTTGGAACTTGACATATTTATTCAGTCCACTTGCTAACCAGCTGTCATGTTCAGACTTCTCTCTTTCCCAATCACTTAACTGGATTCCCAATCCGTGTGTGTGTGTGTGTGTGTGTGTGTGTGTGTGTGTGAGAGAGAGAGAGAGAGAGAGAGAGAGAGAGAGAGAGAGATACAGAGAGATACAGAGAGATACAGAGAGATACAGAGACATACACATAGATACACACACAACACACAAATCCAGTTTGATCTAGTGTTTAAGACACCAAGCAGGAGACCCTGAGTTGAAGTCTTGCTTTAGGCATGAAAGCCAGTTGGATGATCTTCGGCAATCATTCTCTCTCAGCCCAGTTCACCTCAGAGTTTTGTGGGGGAAATAGGAGGAGGAAGGTCTATTGGATACGTTCCCTTTCTTGAATTATTTGTAAAAATAATAAAGGTGGGTGACAAATAAATAAAAATGTAGCAGATGCTAAGAGAACAGTGACTCAGTTAAAACTGCTCTGGCAAGTCAGTGATAGAGACAAAGTTTCTGATTACACAATTCATAGTTTGATGGTGATACTTACATTTCATTTCAAACCTTGGGCCAACCTCAGAGAGCTCCACGTTCCGATGGTCAGTCTTCTTGTAAACATGGTGCCTGCCCCAAACAGTATTGGAAAATTACAGAGTAAGCACTGGGAAGAATGAAGAGCAGTCCTCTTCTCCAACAACAGGCTCTTAGGTCCCTCCTCCTCCTAAATTTTTCCGCCCATTAAGCCCAAATCACAGCTGCTAAAACACGGACAAAGGGCAAAGACTTCATTATTTCAAGCAAAGCAGCAAAAGCCACACACCCCCGATATTGGCAAATTTCTCTCCTCATATTTGATGACCAAATCTAAATCAAACTGATAGTTGTCTGCCTTTTCAAGTGGCATCACTTCTGAGGCGATCTCTTCATTCTCCCCATGCCAGAGCCAGCTATGGGATGCATATTTGCATTCAATTCATCCGCTCTACAATTAACACTATCTGTTAACATCTGCATTCATATCTTCTTTGAGGACACTACTAACAATGCAACTTGTTGGTTGACTTTAGTTGACTCTACATTAATTAAACAACAGATAAAACTATATTTTGGTGTTACATGTTGCATGATCCCAACTGCAGCATACCCCAAGTGGAACATAAGCCAGGGATAAAGTTTATTTCTTTATTTACAAACTTTTATCCTGCCCACCATTGGGTACATCAGTGATGGATGGGTATCACACATAAAGTGATTAAGTTGCCCACTAGATTACTGAAGACTCTGCAGAGGCAACTTTCATGATCTATTGTATTTGGAAGCTGGTGGCAATTATTAAATAATGACAATCTCAAACTGATAGCAGGCAGCACTAGCTAAAGAAAAGTGCTGTGGCTTCCCTCCTTTAGCATTTTGAAAGAATGAATAAAGTGCAGAACTAAAGCAAATCCACAAATAAGCCCCCGAATGCCCTCCATGGCTGCCCATCCATTTTATTTCCAAAGCAGCTTGAAAAATGCTCTCTCATCTTTCTTTGGCCTGAGTCTTTTCACATGTGTTGGGACAACATTTACCACAAGTATAGCAATTATAATCCAACTATTCAAAAGGGACCAAATTGCTACCACCCAGAGCACTGTCCATGAACAAGACTTCACAACTGGCACTAACAAAGAATCTAGCACCAGTGAAATTTTGTGTTCTCTTGGCTCCACTCTCATAATCATTTCTGCTCAGCCTCACCCAGAATCCAAACCAGGTACACATACCTGAAGGAGATATAGTCGTCTTGGTTAGCAAAGGTGATGACACGCTTGCTGTCTTCTTTAGGTACTGGAAACAAGTATTTGAGAATGCTAGTGACCTATGAAGGAGAAAGAGGGAAATGCCAGGACCTTGGTGGTAGAAAGTGGATGATGTGTGATGAAAGTTGGAAACAATAGTGAATGAAGTATCAGATGTTCCTGTAGTCTCAAAGTCAAGTTTTCCCTTAATGGGATCAGATTTAAAGAAATACGTAACTGAACACAATTGCAAGATCAGGCCAATAAGTCAGACTTAACTCACATGACAGTCTTTGAATGTGCTTGGCCATGGACCTCCCATAATCCCCAGCTAGAATGATCTTTAGTAACTCAATTAAATACTATTTGTATGATTTCTGCTACATAAAAAAGTGAGAAAACCTCCTGTGATTATGCTGCTTCTCTGATACTCATATCTTTACTTTGCCCAAAATACCATATAAAGAACACTGATGGATCCAGGCTAAAGCGATAATCCTACACTCACCTCTGTAGAATGAATTCCACTGTTCTCAGGGGCTGAGATCACAACATGCTAATCTAGGTCAGTAAAAGATCTAACAGCTTTAACCCTGTTTTTTTTTTTTTTTTAAGTTGTGGCTTAGTCTATTGAACAGACCCAGTGTGTTCAGCTGCTTTATGATACATTTTGTAAGCCCAAAAAACAGCAATCACATTTAGTGACTTTGGCAAACACTTTTGCCAGTAGATCTTACTCAGGATTTTCTGACTTGCCATCCCTCAGATATTTTGCAGACCTGCTAGCCACCTTCTCCGTTTTGATTTTTAACCTCGGTCTAAACAGTTGTCAAACACCAAGGAAACAACATTCTGATCTACCACTTCATCTTACCCTCTGTCCAAGACGGGACGTGACATTGTGGAAGATGAGATGAGGGTTGGCTTCTGACATGGTGCCAATATCTGGGATATCATGGCGCATGACCACGTTGCAGAGGGTGAAGTAGGCAGTGGGGCCAAAAGGCAGGTGGCTAACTATGAGTCCATCTAAGTAATGAAGAAGCAGGGAACAAGAAGCAGAGAAACTAGTTAGGCCCAGTTGCTACCAATGGAAGATGAACCCACTGAAAAAAGAAATCGTTATTATGACACAACCTGATGTGTGGGAATGATGCTTTATCCACCAATTTTGCTTAAGATTTGCTCATACCCAGCTACTCCATCTAGCTTAGCATCATCAGAAGCTTCAGATGGAAGTCTTCCCAACTCTACTGGCACTTGGAGATCTGATCAGTGAACCTAGGGTGCACAGCCTACATTTTGCCACTAAATATTAACTTTTACCTAGGATCAAGTAAGCAGCATACTGGATTTCAGCTCTTGTCAACCTGAGGCAAGCTAGCAACAGGAACTGTTGAACTATAACAAAGTATCTGGAAGGCATTAAATTCCTTCTGAAGAGCAGAGACACTGCCGATAGATTTGACCTCAAACAAGCAAGTTCAGTCTATTTCCAAATGAGCAGAGCTGCACCTTCTGTATGATTCCATCAAACTGCCTTCTTCAAGTCCAGTACAAATGAAATAAAATGACCATTGAATCTCTACTAGATATACTCTCATAACAACAGGTTTCAAAGCACAAGTATTTAGTGTGTACTGTTTACAAATCACTTACCTGGCACCCCTCTATGCTCATGCACCACCAGCAGGTCGGTGACCCCATTGGCTTTGCAGGCACGGACCAAAGCACCCACCTCATGCCTGCCTCGGTTCATTCGCTGGGCTCCAGGGAAAACTAGCTTCACTTCCTAAACAGAACATGGGAAAAACACATGAAATTATAAGCAGCCATTTACAATCAGATTTCTGAGCAGAAGGAACTGATGTCACCGTACCTAATGAAAACACGGGTTAGATTCACTCTACTGATTTTTTTTAAATCTGGAAAGCTTGAGCTGAGATCTTAAGAGGTGATCCCCTGGCACAGTCTCTGTTAAACCATTTGCTTTGACCTCCTAACTGCCCAGGGCTGAGCTGAACTGGGTTTGATGTCTGGCTCAAAGTAAACCTCTTCAATGAGTTTCCCTTCTGGCAGGCCAGTAGCCAGATTTGAACTAGTGCCAGAAACAAGTACTCAAGCCTGCCCCATGAACCTGTTTTCTAAATCCATGCCTCCAACTAAACAGAGCAAAGCATTTGCTGTTAACTTACTTTGGCAAACATCTTGAGGCGAGAGCTGGGGTCACGGGAGGTGGTAACCATAATACGGGGATCCTCCACACCAGCCCAGCGGTATTCGTCATCCACATGACTCGTCACTCCTGCCAAGCCAATATCATAATTACAAACCTTCCCAGAGACAGACAGATTCCCCAGAAAGCATTTAGAGGGCTCCAGGTTGGGTATGGTAGCCCAGAGGTTTGGCTCCAATGACCCACTCACCTTCTGCCCCTCCATCATCAAACTCCAGTGCTTTCTGGAGGACCAGGGCTTCTTTCCGAAGTTCTGTGGGAATCAGGCAGTTCTCTAGAAGGGAAAAGCACAGATGACTTTTAAAAAAATGTAAAAATCCACATTATTGGGTCTGTTATTGGTTCATTTATACAAATTATAATTCACCCAACTTCCAACAACTCTAGATGGTTTACCACTTAAAAGTAAAAATCACAAAACATTATACAAATAATATAACCCTGATTGTAAAGTATAAAAGAATATATAAAATACAATAATTCAAGCAGACTGAATATAAAGAAACAAATAAGGAAAAGAAAAAATAAAACAAATATAAGAATAATTCAATCCTTATGAGGAAGCAAAGCTGAGGTGAGAGGATTCTTCTATTCACCAGCTACCATGCCCATCATTATTTGTTTTAGGTGAGTACTGTAAGAACTGCAAGACCTAGCTCTTTCAATAAGACTTTTGAAAAGTTTACAAGAACAACATTCCCACCTATTTTATTTTTGTATTTATTACAATTATATCCAGTTTTTTCCATTTCTCCTCCAATTTTATACCTAGAATGGCCATCTTTTGAAGTTGGTAAACAGAAACTGTCTGACGAAATGTCAGCTCTAGGACTGAAGTGGGTCTTGAATCTGGGTCTTCCTTATCCTAATACAATCATTACACTATACTGGCTTTCTCAAAAATTACTTTTCAACAATTCTGAGATTGGCTGGCTGAAATATAACATGGCTTCATAAATCAGAATATCCCTTCTTAAAATCCAACCCTTGTTTTATGGCAGACAAGCACTATAAACACTTAGTCTCAAATCTCCATAAAGCTATTAATTCATGGATAACTGTGCACCTAGTCTACCTCTCAAGGTTATTTGTGAAGATACCTTTTGAGGAGAAATCTTGAGTAAATGAAAAGAAACATGGGGAACAATTGTAATAAGTGAGTAAAAAGCACATTGGTTCAATTATAGAACAAACTATATATGCTTTCTTATATATAGGATCCACTAAGTTTAGTAGGGCTTACTTAAAGGCCTCAAGTTTCACGTTCTCACAAAATACAATCCTGTTATATATTGCAATTCCAAGTCATTAATGTGTACCATCCAGAGCCTTTTTAATTTTTTCTTTCTTTTCTTGAAGAGTCCGGAGTTTTTCTTCTTGAGCTTTGCGGTAAAGATACTCCCGCCTCTGACGAGCCTCCCGACGCAACTAAGAAAGTATAAATGCACCAATTAGATTCATTAAGACCATTTTTTTTTCATTTCCCTTCTGACTTCAATATACTTAGCGATGGGAGAAAATGGATCTGTCCTTGAAACATTTGTTAAAAATCCAGAAATTTTTAACTTTTTGAGTTACTGACATTCAAACTGGCCACAATTAAAACAGAGTAAAGCTGTAATCCTACAGCTGCTTCCTTGGGAATAAGCCCCGTCAAATTTAGTTGAATTGCTAAGTAAACATTTAAAGAATTATGGGGCAATTAAAAAAAAAAAATCTAACCAACATTGCCAAGCACTGTAATTCAATATACCTAGAAAGCAACAGGCCAAGAAGCCTGATTAAAAATATAGGTAACTTCTACAGACCATATGCAAAATCTATACTCTTTGCTCCGAATTAGTCTAGATTAGAATGTCTGCTATCCCGAGGCTTCATTGAATCGTTGGACAAAGTCTAAACTGAACTATCTGGGAACTCTGTCTCCATTCTCTCAGCCAGAAAGCAAAACCAATTACTGTTCATTTTTCCAAAAAACAAAAAAAAAAAATACTGCTTGATGCACAAAAACTAATTCTTACCATGATCTCCCTGGATTCCTAGACTCGACCACGTTACGATTTACTTTCTTTCAATCACTTCCGCCCTTGTCGTCGGTTCTCATTGGTCAGGAGAAACGGCCTATAACAGATGAGAATGAAAAACCCAAAGGGAAGCCTCAGGCCCACACCAAACATGGCAGAACAAAGGGTGGTGACGTAATGAGGACGCGTGCCCGAAGCCTCCACTGTGACGTCAATAAAATGCGCGCGCAGATGATGTTTCTGCATAGCGATACCATTTAGATTTATATACCGCTTCATAGTGTCTTTATAGCTTTATAGACTGTTGAGTACCGAGTAACATTGTTGAGATTTTCTTTTGCTAATGGAATTTTGAAATACTGGGATCTAGGTTTCCTCCCCACTCTGCCTTCCCTCTTTCTGTGCCTCTCCAGATTGATTCCCTTCCATCAGTAGGCGAAAAAGCATATAATACGGAACGAAGATCTAGTGGATCCTGTTTCATATTTCGTATATTTTCCCACACTTCTGCCCCCCATAGATTCCAACCTGAAGGAGAAATGAAAATGCTATTGGGGGCTTCTAGGAGACAAACCGGAACACAGAAAATATTTTGATCCACTGGGGTTTTTTTTTTTCATCCCTGATCTGATACCCATATATTTCCCAGCCTTTGGTGGTGGTGGGGATCTCTGTTTGGTCAGCTTTATCGATTCAAAAGATATATATCACCGCCCTTGTCCGAAGTATCAGAGGGCGCAGCATACATACAAGTCCGCGTACACACAACACACACACACAACTCCCTTAATAAACGTGGTCCCTGTTTAAGTCTCTAAAACAAATGTTTATCCACCCCAGCAACTTCAACTTATGTGGACTTCAGCGAGCTGATTGAAGAACTCTGGGAGTTAAAGCCCCCATATAATTGCTGAGATTGACAAACGCCACTCTAGAGATAAAGGGAAAAACTTCACAACCGGAAGCGGCTCTGCTTATTATCCGAGTCGCTTCTGTACCTCGGTTAGCAGCCGATTGGTCAAAGATGAACATATTTCTGATCTTATTGGCCGTGGAAGAAGAGAAGGTGGAGTCATGTTTTAACAGCAGTAGGTACAGGAAATCAATTAAGAAAAACGGATCGGGTGCAGTGAGAGAACTTGGGGGAGGTTGAGCGACCAGCTTGCCTTCGCTAGAGGAAGACCTATGAAGTTATCCTGATATATTTGCTTACGAACTAAGGTATCTTCTTTCTTTCTTTAGATTAGCCGATCACAGTTGCAGGTAGAAAGAATGAGAGGCTTGTAGCATCTCAGGATTCTTTTATTGTGGCGTCATAAATTAGAATTAGAATAAAAAGAACTTGACCTTGGAGATCTTCTAATCCAGCCCCCTGTTCAAGCAGGAGATTTTATACCGCTTTAGATAAGTGACTGTCCAGTGTCTTCTTAAAAACCTCCAGTGATGGAGCACCATGATTTCTGGAGGCAAGCTGTTCCACTGGTTGATTGTCCTCACTGTTAGGAAGTTTCTCCTTAATTCCAGGTTGCTTTCTCTCTCTGATTAGTTTCCAGCCATAGTTTCTTGTCCTGCCCTCTGGTGCTTTGGAGAATAATTTGACCCCCTCTTCTTTGTGGCAGCCCCTCAAATACTGGAATAGTACTGAGTAAGACTGCGACAGATTCATCATTAGCTTTACAGTAATGCAACCCGCTCTTGTAATGTCTGGCCCGGGAAATGACGGGTGTAGCGAAGCAGAATAAACTCGTGGATCAGTCAGAACTTTTTAAAGTCCTCAAATACTGTAATAACTTTGAATTCTGGAGGAAGGTTGGATCAAATATGCAGTTTATATGTTTTAAAAGGGAAGAGAAAGGTGAGGGTGGTGGTGTTGGAAGAAATGTCCATCTGGGTTCAGTTCCAAGTGGGGAGAAAGACACTGGAAACATGGAGGCTATTTGGAAAGATGGTTTAATGATGGACAGGACTACATGGTTTGTGGTCCTGGGCAAAATGAGCACATGGGTGAGAGAGATTTATACCCTCTGTTGGCTCTGTTGGGCTTTGAACTTGCTTCCTGTTCCTGTGGCAAGAAATATACCCTGATTGGTTGTCAGACTCCCATGGGGCCATGCAGGGGTAACTTTGTAGGTTGTCTTGAGTCCCAGGCTTGGTTGAATCTTGCTGGGTGATGTAATCTTCTCAGGTGTCATGTGGTGAGATGGGTAGAGGCTAATCCTATTATGGCCTGAGGGTGAAGGTCTTTTGTGTTGTAGATAAGTTGGCCCAGCCTTTCTGGGGCTATTAACAAAGGTGGGGGCTGCTTTCCAAGAGCATGTTTCTCCTTTTCTCATCCAGGGAGGTATAATATTCTGCCTTTTTAATATTTCCTAGAATATTTCATTCTTCTAAGAGAGGGGTGGGTGCTAACTTTCTACAGTGGTATTAGGCCTAATGAAGCAGAGCAATTCTGGATATGTCTGCTCAGAAGTAAGTCTTCCTGATTCCAGTGGGTTTCTGGCTGGTATTGTCACCACAATACCTGACTGTGATAGCTCTTAAAATTCTTTGCCAAAGGAAGCTTGTTTTGAGTTTTCCTTTATGCCTTTCCATCAGCAGAAGTTGTATTGATTCGGACAGGTTTTTAGCTGAGAGTGTTTTGTAAATATGGACACAGATCCAAATATTGTATATCTGAATGGAAAGAAACAAGCTTTTCTCACCTTTCCTTTCTCTTATATTCCTAAATGCTTTCTCAATATTCCACAAACAGTTGTAAGTTCCTGCTAAATGGAGTAGAGAGCCTGAAAAGATAGTGGGATCTTTTTTTAAAAAATCATCCTGTCAGCATTCCTCACTTTGCTTTTTTTTCAGAGATCCTTCCTTCTCCACTGGAGGATATCCCATTCAGTGGGTTTGTCCATCTTCTTTACAATATTTTGAAAAAAATATTGCTGTTGGGACAAAAGGCAGGGAATCTGCTTCTACCAGTTGTATGCATCTATATCTGGCTCTAACTGATGGTTAAATAGGTTGCAAATGGCTTTAATTGCTTAACTTGTGATCTTATTTGGTTTTTTGTTGTTGTTTGCTGTTAAGTGGTTTTGAACACTATTTGATGGAAAGATCGTGTGCAAATTAAATATATAGGGTAATAATTTACATTAACATGAATGTTTATCTATTATAGCAGAAACTCTTGAAACCTGTGTGACACAAGGTCGAATAGGATCAATTGCACAATTTTCCATTCAGATGGCTCCTGCAGTGGACATTGGACAAATTGAAATATGTGAGGAATTGGACCATGTTATCCTGCACCTTTTTGATGCTCTAGAAATCCTCCAGACCAAGAGAGAAGCTTTCAATAGCATGGTGGAGCAGGTGAGAACATGGCAGATAAGACCTGAGTGAAGGCCAAAGGCATGCTGCCAAATGATGGGGTCATTTCCTCTTTCCCCAGCTGTTGCTGCAGTTGGGCAGAGCTGTTGATTCCTTTTTGGGAAATGTGTCATAGAGATTGCTTTTGTATTCCTAGTGTCAGAAAATCCAGAATCAGTTCATTCTCTTTTCAAGATGACTAAGAATTCTGGCAGTTGTAACTGTTCACATTGAAGTTATCTGGTCAGAAAGATTACTGTAAGGTGTGGTTTGATTTTGCCTCTCCAGGGTTGGTTCTCACTCTCCAAATCTCGCTATGCCATGGGTAACAAATCTGTATCTACCCTGCAATATGGACACCAGATGACACCACTTGTTCGGATAGAAACTAGGTGAGCAGGAAAATTGCTAGATTTTGACAAGGGGAGGGAAATTCTATGGTGGGGAATAAAGGCAGCATCTGCAATCATACATTGTGCTAAACCAAAATATGGTTGCCTTGCTTTTCGTTTAGTTGTACAGACACAATCATTGTGCTTAATGGATTATGATTTATGGCTTAATGTGTTGTATAAACTCAGTCAAGTTAAGAATGTGTTCCAATCATTCTGTCTGTCTTTATCTCAAATTTCTAAGTCAGAACTTGGATTTATGAACAGACTGACTATTAATACAAATGGTGGACGAATTTTCCTTCCTCAATCCTATGAACTACTGAAACCACACAATGTTTTCATGAACTGCTGAAAACAGGTTCTATATTATTTATTATTAAATTGATATGCTGGCCATCTCATTATCTCATTAAAATCTCATTAAAAATGCCTACGACTTCAACGGTTCATGAAAATATTGTATGGCTTCAGTGGTTCATCATCTCAAGGAAGGAGAATGCCACCCATCATTTTTAATAATAGCCAGCCCATTCACAAGTATAAGGTGTCTATAAATCAAATGTTCTTAATCCAGGGGCTAATAGTAAGTAGCTAGCCAGTCTAATGAGCTTCAGTGAAAGAGAAAAACAGTAACTAGATGCCTTCAGAGAGGGGCGGCATATAAATTGAATTAATTAAATTAAATTAAATTAAATTTTGCTCTTGCCTTTTGAATTTTTCTAAAAACAGATGGGATCTATTTTGTGTTCTTTTTATTGGAACCTCCCTGCAAATATTTAAACTATTATTTAGTGCTATTATTTCCATTGCCATTCAGGTGCGGAATAGTAGGAATTAAAAAGTTAGATGCATCAGATTGAGGAAGATTGCTCCATTCCATAATAGCTTTTCCAAAGCATCAGGTCATCCTAATAACTCCAGGAATTGTTGATCCAACTCCCTTTGTAAGAAGGGACTGTTTCACTTGGCTGTATTCAATCAAACTTTAATTATGAGAGCTTTGTATTCTCTAAGGTTTTAGACAAGTGAGAGAAATTTTGTTATGGGTATTTGGATTGCTTTGTTGATAAAATCAGTACTGGAAGATTGTTTTATTTCTTTGATTTTGGGATAAGGACTGGAGAAACCTAGATTTAAATCCCATATGGAAAACTCTTCGGAAAATCTTGACCCAATAGTTCCCCCATAATCTGATGTACATCACAGTTATTCTGGAATAACATTGATAGGGGCAATTATAATGTACACCTATGAAGAAAGAGACAGCTAAAACTGAAATAATCTCTGTCTCAGAGAGCCCCAAATAATTATTATCCCTATTGCCTATTCCTTGGAAATGAATCGGTTTCAAGCTAAATGATCAGTCTTGCATATGACTCTCTATTTCTTCCATCTAGCAAGGCAGAAGATGGGCAGACTCAGTTTCAGGTGATCACAGAAGATGCTTTCAAAGGGAAGGATGAAAGCCCAGCTTTTGTGGAAGAGATTGGCCCCAGTGAACAAGGTAAAGGAACAAAATCCACAAGATTTTTGAACCCACTTGATCAGAATTCATAAGAAACTGCAATCATTTTGCCAAAGTCTGTCTGAATCTTTCCCTGCCAGATGACTCTTAAAATGACTATTGGTTACTATATTAATACTAAAAACCAAAGATGTAACTATTTGATAAAATAAACACTGTACAGTAGAAACACAAGTCAGAAATTCTTTGTCCCCAATGATATGAAAACTACAATGCAACCATTCAAAGGAAGAATTCAAGGAAGCTATTGAAAATACCAGAAATCAGTCTCAATCACTCATGGACAGATGAAAACTGTCCAACTGTGCTTTCTAAAAGGACCTACAATAGGCATCCTCAGAATTGTAGTTCAACAACCTCCATTTCCCTGCTTGCCAGTCTCCTTTGATTGAAGGTGCTATTTAATTGCTTCTAGTTCTACGACGACGAAAAGGTCCAGGAAAAGCAGAGGATGTGGCCCAACCCCAGAATACAGCATCCCAGCCTGCAGAGACCTTAGGCCACCAAGACCCCCTGAACTGGTTTGGCATCCTTGTGCCTCAAAGCCTCCGACAAGCTCAGAAGACTTTCCGAGAAGGTGAGGCAAATGGCAGCTGGGATAATCACAATGAATGCCATCTGCACTTCTGTCCTCTTCTGATTCCTTGTCTAAAGATCTAAAAAAAAAAAAATACTATCATGCAGCTTTTGGCTTTCTTACGTGAAAGCTGCCACTTGGGCAGTAGAACATCAATTGGGGAAGTTGCTCTGCGGCCAAGTTCTGTTCATATTATCGTAGTCACCATCTGAGGAACCAGACTAAATTTCTGGAATTCAATTCAAACCTATTATATTGTGGCACTTCCTACGTGCAATAAGGGCGTTACTCCTGATCTGTAATTTATGTATTTATGTATTTATTTAATTTATATTGCATCTATTATTTTTATAAAGAACTCAAGGCGGTGAGCATAACTAATCCTCCTCTTTCCTCTGATTTTCCCCATTAACAACAACCCTGTGAGGTGGGTTGGGCTGGAGAGAGTGACTGGAGTGACTAGAGATCTTCACCATTCATAAAACAGTTTTTCCAACCAAAATGCCATATGGATAAAAGAAGATTCCAGCTCCTGGAATTCCCAGTTAGAGTTTGGCAACATGGAAGTTGGATGTTCTATCATATCTGGAAACAATCCAATTTAGGGGACAGAGTAGAATGGAATTTCTCTTTTTAAAAATACTATTTAGGTTTGCCTATTGATAACCCCTTTGTCATTTTGTCCTGTTTCAGGGATCAACCTGGCTGCAGAAATTGCCTCAATACAAAGTGAAATTGAGGCCACTCGAAGTTATTACCAGTCACTGCTGGGAAAAAAACAAAAACTGGTAGCTGGAAAGAAGCAGTACTCTCCTTGATCAATAATGATCACCTCTGCTGATATAATATAAGCTATGAAGTATAGCTTATATTTATTGGAGCAGTTTTGGAAACCTCAGTGTTTGTTCTGAACTGTTTTTAAATCTCTATGTAAAAGATAATTATAATTATTAATGGCTTTGTAAGTTACAGGTGCACTTTAGATTTATTTGCAGAAAGCTAAAATTGATGTATTTTAAAATAAAGCATAGCTGGAAAATCTAGCTTAGTGTATATATAGTATTCTTCATCTTGCCTTTTTTTCTTATTTGTCTGAGGCAATATGTCTCTTAAAGTATTGAAACAAATGTCTTTGGTTTGTAGGTTTGATTTTCATGTGTCTTATATGCTTTCGTCGTAAGCAAAACTTTTCTGTCTATCAAACCAAAAACAGATTTACATAAGGCACACGTTTTGATTGTGATTAATCTAGGGGGGCTTTTTAACATTTGACATCTTGAAGGAAAAAAGTGACAATCCCAAAGAAATAGGCCCCTATATTGTCTTACTTGGATGTGTATCTCTTTAAGAAAAAGTTCAAAAGTGAAACTATGGTTTTTCATTTTAATAAAAAATTCTCCTCTGGCTATTGTGGTTGCTGATATTTTTATTTCTTCTAATGACAAAGTTGTGGGTGATTTTGAAAATGAGCCCCTAAATCACTCTTTTAAAATTATTGAGAGACAGGGCACTAGAGGAATATTGGAAATTGCCTTAAATCAAATAACACCCCGGTGTGTTATTGCTGGGGTGGGGGGTTATTTTATTATTTTATTATTTTTATTTCTTTTATATGCTGTTTTTATATCCTTTTATGCCGCCTTGAGTCCCATGTAGGCATGTGACTTGAGTAGGCAGCAATATAAAATTTCTAAATAAATAAAGCTACTTCTGAGTTCACAGCACACTAAATCAGTATGTTGTTGTTAGTCTCAAAGTTGTGTCCAACCCATTGTGACCCCATGGACAACTTTCCTCCAGGCCTTCCTGTCCTCTACCATCCCCCGGAGACCATTTAAGCTCACACCGGCTGCTTCAGTGACTCCATCCAGCCACCTCATTCTCTGCCGTCCCCTTCTTATTTTGCCCTCAATCATTCCCAGCATTAGGCTCTTCTCCAGTCGTTCCTTCTCATTAGGTAGCCAACGTATTTGAGTTTCATTTGCAGAAACTGGCCTTCTAAAAAGCAGTCAGGGTTGATCTCCTCTTGGACTGACCGGTTTGATCGCCTTGAAGTCCAAGGGACTTGCAGGAGTCTTCTCCAGCACCATAGTTCAAAGGCCTCAATTCTTTGGCGTTCAGCCAAACAGTATAGTGTTGGGTAAACCTACCGTAGTTATCATAGCTTATTCAAAAGTCACTGGTTGCCTATTCTATTTTAGTAGGCAATTGGATTTGAGTGTTTCAGGTGGAGATGCTCCTTCTTATATCTGCTGGAGTTGCTCCAGCAAATTGGAGCAAAAGGGTTTCCAGAAAGGTAAGCTCAAATGCTGAAGAAGTGTACCCCCCACCAGTGGTGGGATTCAAGTAATTTAACAATCGGTTCTCCACCCTAATGATTTCTTCCAACAACTAGTTTGCCAAACTGCTCAGAAAATTAACAACCAGTTCTCCCCAAGTGGTGTGAACTGGCTGAACCCCACCACTGCCCCCCACCCCTTGCAATTGTTTGCCACGATGAATCCAGACATACTGCAAATCCCCCTGAGGGGAGAAAAGACAGACACATCTAAACATATGCTGAGCTGCTGCAGAATGTCTTTAAAAAGACCTGGCTGATTCATGCCCATCCTTCACAGAGCACAAAGCTTTTATATATTTGAGTCTTAATACAAAAAGTAAAAAATAAATAAAAGTAAAAAAATAATTTAAAAAAAATCTACCACCATTAAGCCATCTGTCCAAGCACAAGAAAGAAGCAAGGCCAGAAAATGCTTAATGAGGTTTTAAAGTTTAGTGATTTTATTCCTGAGGAATGGGTGAGAAGATAAAAATACAGCCTAGTGCATTAGGGATGTTAACTAAAGCTACCAATATTTCTTAAAAATTGGATAACAATTGGTACAAGAAATTGAAGAGACTTTTGAGAAACGTTAATTGCTTTTATTGAGCTGTTACCTCTATCAGTCATTTCTGCTAGTACTTAGACAGTTTCCTCCCATATGGTCTAGCGGTTAGGATTCCTGGTTTTCACCCAGGCGGCCCGGGTTCGACTCCCGGTATGGGAAGAATGACTTTTTTTAAAAAAATAAATAAATTCTAAATTATTCACTGTGCAGACCCGAGCATTAGCAAAACAACTAAAGCAACCCCTTTGCTTTTTGTTATCGGATCGAGAACCAATGGGAAGACATTAGGGACTCTAAGAAGTGAACCTTAGAAAAAGCTTGTTGCCGACACTTTTCGTTTAAAAAGAGATGTTTAGAGAGAGGCCACATTATGCATTTCGGCCTCTTTATAGTTAACTTACTCTCCTCTGTGCGTAGATAGGACATGAAAAAGAAAATGTTTTGGGGTTTTTTTGCAAACGGCTGAGCGTCCAAAGGCTACTCTGGGACCAGACTTGCACTTGCTGAGACCTTGAAAGGCGCATTTCCTCGGCCTGTCAGTAGGGGTCGCTACGCCTTTAGAACTGCTTTCAAAAAGTACCGCGATGCGGGGAGGGGGAACGGACAAGGAGGAGCAGAGAAGGTTGCCTCTGCTACACTTGATCTCGGTGAGGTTGCGAGCAGGAACGGGGGGGCCTTTATTAAAAGCAACCTAGCCTAAAAGAGAATTGATTGAGTTAACTAAAATTGTGCTTGTAGCCATCTTACCTTGATATGAGAAACATTTATCTGATATTCCATCCCCAGGCCTTTGGATGCTTGAATTAAAATATATGATTGGTACCAAGTGGTCCATGCTGTGATTTTTAAAAGTGTAAACGTAAAACTGCTTCTGTGCATGCCTGTGTTCAGATATATGTGCTCGATCGCCTTGCTCATTTCATCAAAATAATAAAAGTTATAATTACCATAAAAAGATAAAATAAAAGCAACCTAGCCTGGGGTAGCTCAAGAAGATCGCAGTGGCCACATTTTTTTTTAACAGTTTGTGTGCCTGTTCTTATGTAAAGTTGTAATGTGCGCTCAAATCTGTCTTGCAAATAAATTAATAATAATAATAATGCAATAATGCAAAATAATGCAAAAACAGGCGGTGACGAGGATCCCCCTAGTTTTTGGAGACTCAAGAAGAGGCAACGGTTGGAGGGAAATTGCATTTGGATCCACATATGGATTTGCATCCTTAGAGCACCGGCTGAATTATTAGAAACGATCAAGTTGGGATCAGTATCTCATCTCCGACCTTTTGAGTCACTTTTTCCCCCGGCTTTCAGGTAAAGCGAGAAGGCTTCCTCTGTCCGGTTAGCACTGGCCCAAGAGAAGGCCGGCCTGCACCGCCCTTTCTAAGTCCAAAACTCCCCTGCTGGAGAAAGTGACCGAGAGCATCGGACGGCAGCACAGTTTACACGCAGGTAGTCCAAAGAGGCCTCCTGTTCAAGGCGAACTTTGTCAAATTTAAGAGCCGATTTGTGGATTTGACATGCCCCAAAGTGAACTGGAATCTCTCTACTTTCCTGGAGAAGTTGCCTAGAGCAAGGGTTTTCAACCTTGGCAACTTTAAGCTTGGTGGTCTTCAACTCCCAGAATTCTGAGAGTTGAAGTCCGCCAGGCTTCAAGTTGCCAAGGTTGGAGACCCCTGGCCTAGAGTCTGTATCAGGGGTGGGTTCTAAATTTTTTTACTACCGGTTCTGTGGGCATGGCTTATTTTGTGGATGTGGCTTGGAGGTCATGTGACTAGGTGGGCGTGGCTAGCTGGTCAAAGTCATTTCTGGAAGGTCCTCGCACTTACGACCAGTCCTCGCACTTACGACCCGACTCATTTGTTTGCTTTTAACACTGATCAGCTGTAGGACGGCCCTTTGAAGGCCGGGGGCAAGAGTTTAAACAGTTTTTTTCCCTCTAGTCATCAGTGGGACTCAGGAGGCAGCAATAGATTGGGGGTGGGACCAAATAAAAGGTAAGAATAACGTGGGGGGGTGGGAGAACCAGTTCGGTGACGTCATATCGTCACCGCTAGGGGCTCGCTGAATACGAACCAAGAGGAACCCACCACTGGTCTGTATCCTTGGATATCATATTACATTAATTCATTCTTGCAAATCTGGTAGTGGCAGAATTTAACCTGCAACATCAGATTGAACTTCTGGTGGCTGACTTGATTTTTTAAGCACTCTCCCATATGGTCTAGCGGTTAGGATTCCTGGTTTTCACCCAGGCGGCCCGGGTTCGACTCCCGGTATGGGAAAGTTGGAATTTTATAGTACTATTCTCTCCCGTTGCATTCTGTTCAATTCTGCTAATTCATGAAAATCCCATTCTTGAGGCTTTTTGCCTTTGCAAAAAATACTAAATACGAACTTTACGCAGACTTGCTACTTCCCATTTTATATTGTATAAGTTACAGCAGACGCGTTTTATGAAGCCCTGTAAGAAATCAACTATCTGGATATTTCTCAGAAACTGATACAAATCACCTCCATATTCCTTTTGCCCAGTTAATGCATCCAATTCTGTGTTTGTCCTCTTTTAAGAATCTTGCGTATATTGAAAGATAACACTTTAGAAGCCTTGCTCTTTGTAATCAAGTAAGTTTGAAATTTCAGTGGGCTTTAACGGTTTTAATTAGGAAGAGTATTTGTAAAGGAAGAAACCCATTTTTAAATTTAAAAAAATGCTTTTCCCATACCGGGAGTCGAACCCGGGCCGCCTGGGTGAAAACCAGGAATCCTAACCGCTAGACCATATGGGAGAAGATGTAATTTCATTTCTTGTGATCTAAGTTGATATTATAGCATTTAGTTCGTTCTCATTTTCAATCATATATCTTATTTTCGATTTTAAAACGACAGAGGAAAAATATACAGTACTGTACTGTATTTTGAAATTAATGGGGGGGATGCAAGATAATTTCTAAAAATCAAA
Source organism: Pituophis catenifer annectens (assembly GCF_029215685.1). Taxonomy (NCBI): domain Eukaryota; kingdom Metazoa; phylum Chordata; class Lepidosauria; order Squamata; family Colubridae; genus Pituophis; species Pituophis catenifer. The sequence goes on from NW_027256882.1 coordinate 172,049,183, forward strand.
ATGAACAACACACACACACAAAAATCTTTCTTCCCATACCGGGAGTCGAACCCGGGCCGCCTGGGTGAAAACCAGGAATCCTAACCGCTAGACCATATGGGAAGGGCTTGTAAAACGGTTCCAGGAAATGGTGGTCCAATCTAAGCGATAACTATCGTCTCTGCCCCTACAGGTACGTTTAGGAATTGCGGCAGTCGTCCTTCAAAATCCAACCGGCTTCACATAAACTTTTTGTAAATCCTGATGGTTTTCCGTAGAAAAGTGGGAGGTTGACGTTTTAAACGCCACTATGCACATATTTGAAAACTGAAACTCCGAGCCCAATTAAAATGTGCAAAATAAAATAGGGATTTTTTTTAAAAAAAAAATTAATCGGGGAACCTGCGTCACATGTCTTTTCCTTGTCAGTTTCACTCCCGCTTCACCAATTCTTTTCGAATTAAAAAAAAAAATCACTCTTAGTTTCATTGTTATGCAGCGTTTCTCCACGACTTTCTCAGCAACTTTTAAAATGCTTGGACTTCTACTCCCGGCTTTCCACAGCCAACGTGCTTTGCTGGGGATTCCTGGGAGTGGGATGTCTATAAGCATCTTTAAAGTTTGTGGGGGCTTGAGAAGAATTACAGCTCTAGTGGAAACTGAGCGGGTCTTCCAAAGGATCCCATCGGGCTGCCTCTATTGCCAGTCCTGGAGTGTGAGGACAATGGCTTCGGTTGATTCGTGCAGATTCCTTCAAACCAGATGAGGGAGATTCATGAAGAAGACTTGGGAGTTGTGTCTAACTTTTCCCAGACACAAGCATAAGCAACCTACGCAGGTGCGTTTAAACCCGCCTCGTTCAATTGTGCACCTGCTTCGAGACATACACGTGTGCATAGGGCGACACGCATCGCTTTCCTCGTAAAAACGGGGTTATATCCACGCACAGAAATCATACACGCGGTTTCTGCGGGCAGATCCCAGACCTGTGCCTGAGATTAAACGCCCTGATTTTTCGCAAATTTATTAGCTTCTGCACGAGAGGCAAAAAGATGATCCTCCCCTTTGGCACCCCAGCAGCTGGCAAAACGATGGATGCTTCCCTTCTCTTGTCGAACGCTACAAAAACAAAGGGCAGAGCTCTTTAAGGGTCACCATGGCAACAATGAAAGAAAGGCTTCTAGAATCAGCCGGAAGTTATCTGCACCGGATTTTCTCCCCCCCCCCCCTCTCACGCATTGCCCAATCCAAGCAATCGAGGATGCTCGGCTTCTGGCAGGAAGTGATCCCAATTTGATGGGCAGGTGCCAAAGCTTATCGGAGCGGGAGGCGGGGTTTTAAGGGACAGCTGGGTCCCGATGCTGCTGCTAGGGCTCTTGGGTGAGGGTATAATGAAGGGGCTGGGAGAGTAGAATGGAAATAAAGGTGATGGAGCAATGGAGAGGGAGAAGGGAGGGCAGAAATATTTGGGAGGGCCTCAAGGGAATGGGGACGGGGAAGAAGTATGGCCAGGGATGCTATGGGGCAATGGTTTTTGTGGGGGTTGATGAGTTGATAGATATGAACCATGCTTGGATAGCAAGGAAGGGAGACCAAGGAATGGCTATAGATAAGCACATATTCCTTGGATTCCACTTACAAATCTTTAAGAGATTGTGTATTGCCCCCTTTTGGGAAGTCAACCATGGGGTGGCACTGCTTATCTGTACCATATTAGGAATCTAGGGGAAGCAGAAAAAACTCTCCCCAACCCCTTGCTGGGAGCAAGGGTAGGTTTCAAGCAGTATCATACATTGTTTGAGTGGGTATAAACCAATGTTTATAGTTCAAATCAATACAACCAGGGAGCAAGCTATGAAATTTTAGAGGGACAAGGAATGATAGGATGGTAGGGGTTAGAGGAATTTAAAGAAGAGACTTGGGAAACAGTTGAACTGAAGAGAGATAGAGATTTTTTTGGGGGGGAAGGAAGGGGTAGGATGTCAAGCATGGCTCTTGTGGACAAGCATGCAGGATGGTTTGGGAAGTAGGAGTTGAAGTGGGAGAAATGGCAGATCACCAGGTGAGAAAGAGAACAGAAGGATCCAGAGATTCATCCCTCTGCATCCCTTACCCCCTCTGCTTTCTCACAGAGACAGTGGGGACGATGGGGCTGGTGGCTTGCAGAGGGGACTGAGCCTCTGCCTGTGAAGAGGCTTCAACTGTATGCCCCCCTCCTCCCCCATCATGGAGCCTTTGAAGGAACGGGCTGGGTGGTGCGCAGGCTACCTGGGGGAGGAGGCTGTGGCTGAAATGAGACCTTTGCTACAAGAGAACGCTGTCCAGGTGAGTATCAGGAGGGCCACTCATTGGGTCTCTCTTCTTATTACTGTCTTCCGCATCTTTCTTTTGTATGCAGTCATCATGACCCAAACTCTGTTCAATAAGGCCAATTACATTTGTCTAAGAATGTGAAAATGGTTTTGCTGGGCTGAGGTTTCAAGAAAAGTCAGTAATTTTTCTGTCTGTCTTATGGAATCACTTCAGCATCAGTTCCATTGTTCTGCTGGTCTTCCAACAGTAACATTACAAATGCCATATCCAGCAGATCAGATGAAAAGCTAATATGTCTACAGCAGTGGACTGCAAGCTCATAAATAGAGCCTGTCGGTGATTCTCGGTGCTCTGAATCTAGTGGCTGGTTGACAGGATAGCCCTGCAGGCCAAATCTAAATCAACTGTTCTTGGTCGTGTTTCTTGGTCGTGAAGGAAGAAGTTCTTTATCTTATTTCTGGGCCTATCCTTTATCCCTTGCATTAAGAGGGAAGGGACCTTGAACCTCTCTATTAATCTATCAGCAGAGTACTCCACTATATAGCATAAAAGGGAAATGTTATTCCTGGTTTTCCTTCACTCCTCCTATCTCTTTGCAGATTCCCTCTCTTTCTATAGAATTCCATTGGGCAGTATATGCATCTTCTTTTTCAGGATGGTATTGAAATGAAGGTTGAGCCCACAGGTTGGGGATCAGACGATCCAGAGTTAGAGGAGGAAGACACTGGTCCAGATCCTGTGCGGGTCTTGATGTTGCCACTTCAGGCCCAGCATGCCATGGAGAAGATGGAAGAATTTGTTTTGAAGGCAAGTTACACCAATTAAATTAAGCCTCCTTGGGTGCCACACTCTTTGTAACTTCATTCTTCTACAACTGTTGTCCAACAGTCAACTCTTGAATGAGCCCTATTGATTCTGAGGCAAGCCAATATGTCACAGCAGTACTCCAGGAAGCATCATTATGACTTCAGCTGCTGACCAACATCCTTCTTCTTCTCAGCTTTACCAAGCTGGGAAAAACAGTCCCCTTTGCCAAGTGATTGGGAGTAGGAGAGCCATAAGATTTTCATCCTTTCCCCCGGGGAAGAAAGCCTCCTCTCTGCCATGACAACCCGTTCTGAGCCAGCTTCTGTACGGGTTCATAGAGGGGCAAGGCCATCTGGCCACATTACCCAGAACCAGGAAGACCAGGAGAAGCAAAATTGGAAATGCTGTGGGCTCACTCTTCTGACATGCAACTCAGTCACCCAGCTGAGTTCCTTTCAGGTCCACATCTGAGGGAGGCCATGGGAAGGAGACATAAGGCAGCACAAAGAGCAAAAGACTGCACTTCCAAAGATCTGGAGGTGAACTATTGCCAGATAAAGGCAAGTGAGAACAGTCTTCTCCTGGATCAATATTGTCCTCTGTTTTTGTAAGCTATGTCCAGTCTACTTTTGAATTTGACTAAACTCTAGCGTGTAAAGTATCTTATCTGGGACTCCCAGAAAGTTATTCCAAAGTTGTATGTATGTATGTATATATGTATGTATGTATGTACATATGTACGTACGTATGTACAAATGGTATGTATGTATGTGTGTATTACGATATAAGAGCCCCCTTCTCAAATAAGATCATTACATCTAGGGTCTAGAGTTCCTCACTGCATCGAAGACTTGCAATTAATAGACAGTTTCCAATTACCTCTATTGAATGTGGTACAGTAGAATTAGAACTTGAGATACTGCCATAATCCTATATCCATTTACCTGAATATAAGCTTCATTAAATTCCCTTTGACATCTAAGTAAAAATGCATCAAATAACACAATGTGTCTCAAATGTTGGATATAAAGATTAGATTAAAATCTCCACTTAACCAAGACATTCCCAGAACCTCTGTAAGGCCAGAGTTAGCAATATATTCCCTGCAGATACCAACAGCACTATTAGACTGCCAAAATTGAATACTTGTTGTTGCTGTTGTTTAAACAGCTGCAATTTCTCAAGAAAATTACATCTCAAAATAACTCCATGTTCTGGCATGAAATACTACTGTTAATAATAACGATAACAATAATAATGTACCAATAGTAATAGGAGCCCTTGGAGCAATACCCAAACGGATGTTTACAAAAATGGAAACGTTGAACTTATTAGACTTGAATATCATGACTTTGCAAAAAACCACCCTACTCGGAACTGTCTATATACTCAGACACTACCTTAACAGTTCTTAGGTCCTTGGTTAGGACTTGAACTGTTAAGTTTTTACCAGTCCCAGACTGTGAATCAAAATGAAGATTAACAACAACAACAGTAATAAAAATGCACTGGTACATCATGAATCCTAGGTTCTTGGAAAGAACTTGTTGCATATGAAAGCTAAAAAAGTCGACAGCTATGATTTCACACTGTTGTGTATGTAATAATATAATTCTTATTATTTCCATGCCTCTAAATGATGCAGTGGTGCCCATGGCCTGGAAAGATGGCTTGTTCCTGAAATAAGGCTTTTTGGTCAGTACACCACTCCAACTCATTTGATTTTATTGCCTTTTTTTGCAAACAACTCTTTCTACCTCTGTATCCCACTCTGTAATGGTCTGTGAGACTGTTTTGAGAAACAGGAGGAGGAGCCACAGATGAGGCGACAGTTAAATAAGAAACAGGTGAGTCCACGGAAGGAATTGGGGCTTCTTGTCTGGACAACCCAGTGGTGAAATCCAATTTTTTTTACTACTGGTTCTATGGGCGTAGCTTGGTGGACATGGCAGGGGAAGGATACTGCAAAATCTCCATTCCCACCCCACTCCAGGGGAAGGATACTACAAAATCCCCATTCCCTCCCCACTCCTGGGGGAAGGATATTGCAAAATCCCCATTCCCACCCTAACTCTGGGGCCAGCCAGAGGTGGTATTTGCCGGTTCTCCGAACTACTCAAAATTTCCGCTGCCAGTTCTCTGAACTGCTCAAAATTTCCACTACCGGTTCTCCAGAACCTGTCAGAATCTGCTGGATTTGACCCCTTGGACTACCTCTAATTTGCCCGGACTGCGGCTCCTCCTGCTTGCTGTCACTCCAGGACATTCTCACTTTGCCTTTTCAAAAAGTTTATATGGTCAGACTTGCCACATTTTTATGACAGAAGCTGTTTGATTTTAACAGTAAGAAATTACAATACGTTTCCCCCCCTCCCCATTGCGGGAATGCTTGTTTTCAACCAAACATTCAATCAAGATGGAAAGTAAACACTGTTGGAAGCAGGGCTAGCTCTGCTCACTTGCATATCTTCTGCAGCTAACAAATGAACAAGCAAAGCAGAAGGGATTGTGAACCCAGTGCATTGTTAAAGAAGAACCTGAAAGCGATTGATGACTCCTGCTATATAATCATGATCTTTAAAAAAACATTTTTTTTTAAATTACACCTTGTCTTTCTTCAAGATGCTTAAGTCAATAGAGGTAGCATTCTTTGTATCTTGCCCATTTTATCCTCATGGCAAGTCTGTGAGGTGGACTAGACTTGTTTATAACAAGAGGTTCTAACTGGAGATTGCATTGGGAACTTCCCAATGCAAAAAATAATAATCAGTTTCTTTAAAATTAATTATAGCTGGAAGATACCCCACTGCCCATTTTTAAAATACAGGATCAAGGCGAGGGAATACATCTCCATACTAAATACATATGCCCATGTAATTCGTTTGGTTTGATTTACCTTAGGGATGTTCAATGTTTTTTTCAGGATGAGGTCCACACTTCAGCTCTGGGTGGCCTATGGTGGCTGTGCATCAGGAAAAAAAGAGAGAGAGAAAAAAAAAACCTGTATAAATTGATGACCAGATCAGGGCTCTGTTCTGAAAAGATGTAATTTGTGTGTTGGAAAAAATAAAAATAAAAAAACTTTTTGCAGAAAAAAGGGAAAAAAAGAGACAGGTCCAGACAGTGCATTTAAACTAGAACAGATTTATTTTAAATTACATTAAATTCAATGCATCCTTTGAATATAATTTGTTCTTTGGTGGATTCTATTACTCGCCTCCACTTTAGCATGAAAAATAGCAATTTGCTTGGAATGTTTGGAGGGCCCCCATCTAAATCTTGTTGGTGGGGGGAGTTAAGCTTTGCCCTAACTTTAAAGCACTTTGGAACCTTGAATTTATTTTTATTTTTTTGGTCTTTTAATGACCCTGTAATCCCTTGAATCAGGGTGGAGTTGGGGCAACTGAATGGAGCTGAGTGTTTACTGGCCGGATGCCCTTCCTGTCGCCAATGTAGAGTTCACAGCAGAAATGTTCTCATTGTGCCCAGAGAGGGAAATATCTGCCACTACCTAGGATTGAACTCACAGCCTCGTGATTGTGAGGCGAGAGCTCCACCTCCATCCCTAGGCTTATAGGGAATGAAGGCAAAAAAAAAAAAAAAACCCTCTACTTTGAAACTTGATGATGTGAACACTAGAAAAATTCTTTCTGAAAATACTAGAAATTCTTCTCTCCTGGGTTGGGTTTTTTTTTTTTTTCCCTCCAAGAAGCATACCATATCCCCAAGTATACAAACGCACTCACTGTTCTTATGTTCTCAGCTCGCAGAAGGAAGGGTAGGCGACTCTTTCTATGACTCTTCTAGCCTCTCTTCTGCTGTTGCAGGTTTGGGAGGGCCGTTGGCGTGTTATGCCCTATGATGTGCTGCCTGACTGGCTGAAAGACAACGATTTTCTCCTGCATGGACATCGGCCACCCATGCCTTCCTTCCGCGCCTGTTTCCGCAGTATCTTCCGGCTCCACACCGAGACTGGCAACATCTGGACTCATCTGCTTGGTCAGTCACAGGGCAGAGGAGGAACAAAGAGGGTGGGAAATAAATTGCACTCACTCCACTGCATCAAACTCTTTGGTTTCCACAATATAAATGCTTTTTCACCCTTTTTTTTTACAGAACAGCATAAAACTTGGCTAAAAGTGATGATTCTCCACCAGTGATGTTTAATGACAGCTGACATTACATCCTTGGCAATATGAAAGAAAATTTGACCCTGTTCTAAGCCAAATGTCCTCCTCTATCTTCCCTTCATAGTAATCACCAGGGAGTGAAAGGAGGTCAGGATATAATCAAACTCTCTCTGTGCTTAAAAGATGGAGGAAGAAGGCATTGGTCCTAGAAAAAGTGTCCTCTTCTCTCCAGCCTTGTTCTTTCACTCACCAGAAGCCAAAAGCAATTCGCCTTTCCATTGCTATAAAAGTAAGAAGGGTAGAGAAAGAAGTTTGTTTTCACACAAAGGAAGTACTCCTCTCTCACAACTTTCTATTTGTATGTAATAAATTGATTCTACTGCCCCACAAAACTTTTTGGTCCATGAATTGTATCATTATTGTGCAACTAGATGGAACTAGGGATCCAGAATCTAGTTGACACAATTTTGCATTAAGAAACCATGTCTGCAAAATAAAAAAAGCATTTAAAAAAACTATTTGAATTCTACATTGAGGAGACATACATTTTTGTAACTACCCCAGTGATGACAATGTCAGGGACTTCAACATTTACTTTTGGATGCCTTTTCACATAATCACATCTGCCCAGTTTCTTGGAGACAATGTACTCTTAGATCTTAAAATCCTCTTTCACTATGAGATGTCCAGCACCAAACCTGATCTGACACTGACTGATACCAGAAAGTTTCTCCAACTAGCAGGAGTAAGGCAATTCGATCAGCCATGATCCATCTCTTGTAATACATACATTTGAGGATTTGTGTGTAAGAGAAGGATCTATAGTTTGAAAGATCACTGTGGTCCCAAATCTGGTTTACTGGTAACATGATAAATGTAGGACTAACTCAGTTACTGCTTCTTGAACTTTAAGGCAGCAGGCTAGGCCAGCTTTGGTCAAGTTTTTAGCCTTCCCCTCTCCTGGCTAACTGAACAATTCTTGCTCCGTCTCTAATAATGTTATTGAAGTTTTTAATAAACATAGTAAAAACTAATACAAGCTAAACTAGAAGAGAAAAAATGTTCAGAAGCTGCAAAAAAAGAAAAGAAAAAACACTAATAAATTAGTGGCTTCCAAGCTTCATTATACCAAGCATAAGCAAATAAAATAACTTTTCATCCTCTTTTAAAGTTGCAAAATAACCCCACACCTCTTCTCTCCATAGTCTTTTATCTATGCACAATCCAGAAATCATCATATTTTCAAATCTAGTTCAGCAAAAAGTCCACTGTGAGTTTCTAGAAATATCAAACAAATAGTTTATCCCTGGTCAAATAATCCAACTTTACATTCTTTCTTTTCATTATATACAATCTTGATCTTTAAATCATTCCTGTGCAAAATCATAGGATTCAATCTTTCATCATTCTTTGGCATTTAAAAGTCTTCAAAGCTTTCACCAACCTACTTTGTAAAAATACTGCTGTATTTTTCAAATTTATTTTAAACTCTTAAGTCTCTTGCTTAAAGTTTGTTAAATCTGAAGAAGAAAGTAAAACTCGTCAGGTGTCAAATTAAACTGCCATTTTGAATGTCTTTAACATCCATAAAGTAATTAAATTGAACATTTCCTTTGTGACCTTATGAAAGGCTCCACTGCTGCTCAGAACAAAGATGTTGTCTTGCTTGGCTCCTGGCATTCAAACCAGCTGGAGCCTGCTTTTCTTGTTTCTCATGAGGAGTTGCCGTACAGAGCACTCATAGGCAATCTCCAATTCTCCCCTTCTCTGGAGAGACTCGAACAATCAATCTGCTCACTGGTCTTTTGTCTTCATAGCGGTTGTCTCCACTCATTCGCAGAGACATCTTCAGTCAACCATGACTCACACCAGAAGCCACTTGTACTTCTTCCGTCTCCCATTTCACACATTGATTCTCCCAACTTGAGAAAGGCCTATGAAGTTCCTGAAATGGAGTCTCTTCAGGGGTAGATTCAGAAAGGATTCCTACAGTCAGTCCCTGCCAAACCAGATGTATGTTTTCCGTTTCCAAACATGCCCCAGTATTTGAATACATGCAGAAACATTTATATATTAGTAACTTTCTTCCCTCTCCTCAGGGTTCCTCTTCTTCCTGGTTTTGGGCATTGGATACATGTTCAGTCCCAACATGAAATATGTGGCCCCCATCCAGGAGCGTGTGGTCTTTGGCATATTTTTCCTCGGAGCCATTCTCTGTCTCTGTTTCTCCTGGCTATTTCACACAGTCTATTGCCACTCTGAGAAAGTTTCTCGCACCTTCTCCAAGTAAGTTGATTTCCCCTCCTCTCTCCATCCTCCCGCAAACTTCTGAGGCACGTGACCAGCAGGCAAGAATTAAGAATCTAGATGTATTCTCTCATAATAAAATGTAAGGACTTATGCTTAGAGTATCTAAGGCAAATTTCTTCTTTGGCTGATAACTGGATAGCCTTTCTTATTGTAAAAGAAAATCCCCATCAAGCCAAAGTAGATGACCAATCAAGTATTGGAATCTGTGAGGAGTTTGCCAGTCTCCCCCCCCCAAACTTTTTCTTGTTCTGTGCTACACAAGCAACCAGCGATGGAGGTGCATCAAGACTCTGGTATGCCACTGTCTGGGCTGGCCTGTAGCACCATGCAGCATCTGGAAACAACCCAGGGCCCTGATAGGACCTCACAGCTGATGCTTCACCATTTGAAACTTAATAAAAATGCTGTGCTCCAATTGAAGTATCTTGGAGTCATCTGATTCCTTTTTATAACAATACCTCTGAAATGGTGTTCTTTAGAGCACTATAAATCAGTGTTTCTCAACCTCCTCAATATTAAGATTATGGACTTCCACTCCCAAAATTCTCCTATGTACCTTAACGTTGCTGAGGTTGAGAAACACTGCTATAAATGGTTTAGACAGCCCTTTTCCTCAAGACTTCTTGAGCCAATAAGGGGTGAACTGCATTTAGTCTAGTGCAGGGGTACGCAAACTTGGCTTTTATACCTTGTGGACTTCAACTCCCAGAATTCCTGAGTTAGCCAAGCTGTCTTAGGAATTCTGGGAGTTGAAGTCCACAGGGTGTAAAAGAGCCAAGTTTGCCTACCCTGGTCTAGTGCATCTTTTCACCTCCTGAGCACTTCCCGATTCCGTTGAGATGACAATTCCCAGGCAGTCAAGTCAAAGGTTGTGCTGGGTGAGAATTTGAAGGCTGATCTAGTGGACCACAAGAAGTGCAGGCCTGAGAAGGAGCCCTGGCTATACCTTGTCTCTGGTTAGTGCTACAGAAGCCTGTAAAATCTGTGGGCAGGGATTATAGTGGGATACCTATGCCTCCATTTTAGAAGGAGGTGACAACATCAATTACTAGTTCATAAAAGAGGGTTTCATTGTTCTCCTTACAGTCAAGCCACCATAATGTGACAAAAAATGTGATTCTTCCTTGTAGAAACTGGCATGTAGGTACAATCGTTGCTATCCATGATGTCTGCATACATGCTTCCCATAACATGGATCATCTTGGCAGTATAATGAAAGCTAGAGGTTCTGCGCAATATCTTGCCCACACTGGCTATAGAGATCTATACTTTAGTAAAATAGTTTAAAGTTCCTGTAATTGAAACTTTATACACCAAGCCCTGCCCTATGCATGATGTCCACTGATCTCCCAACCTTGCTTTCTGTGGTACCTTCTGTACAGATTGGATTACTCTGGAATTGCCCTGCTCACCATGGGCAGTTTTGTTCCCTGGTTGTATTACTCGTTCTACTGCTCACCACAACCCCAGCTCATCTACCTCATCATCATCTGTGTGCTGGGTATAACTGCCATCACGGTGTCACAGTGGGATCATTTTGCCACACCACAGTATCGGGCAGTGCGGGCAGGTAACTATTCTTGATTTGACTGCATCCTCACACTGCTACGTTATGTGGAGAAACCTATTAAAGACAGGGAATACTGTTAGTTGCTTTCCAGTCTCTTGGTTACATTTCCTTTCCCTGGTCTTTCCACTCCTCTCTTCCCACAACCGTTTCTGTTTTTGGCCACACAGTTCTCACTAGTTTTTGGAGTCCTCTATTTATATGTTTCTGGAAATCTCAGGGGTGCCAAGATTCTAAGACCTTTCTTGTATTTTTCAATTGTACCAATTTTGGTACACAAAAAACACTCATAACCTGATCATTGGAAACCGAAGTAATTATATAATATATAGAGGAACTTGCCTAGCACAATGCAGCCTTCCTAAACCTAACATTGTCCAAATGTGAGGAAAGTCCAACATGAAAAAGTAGTAATCCCAACACATCTGGAGGGAACCAGGTTGGGAACAACTGGCGTATGAGTTAATATAAAAGATGTAGGAACAAAACAGTAAGTAGCATAATATGATAGCCATTGCCAACAACATCAGTTCAATATGAAAATATGTGTGTGCTTTTGTTGTCTAACTTTGCAACAGCTGCTCCTTCATTAGCAACATTAAGACTCCAGTTTGGGGGGTTAAGGTTTTATTAAGTGGATTGATGTTCAAGCCACAGAACTGTCCGTCCAAGTTACATTCTCTCTTTCTTTTTGGGGTAGGTGTATTTCTGGGCCTAGGGCTGAGTGGACTAGTGCCCACCCTTCATTTCATGATCACTGAAGGTTTTATCAAGGCCACGACAGTGGGACAGATTGGTTGGCTCTTCCTCATGGCAGTCCTCTACATCTTGGGAGTAGGCTTGTATGCTGCCCGCATTCCTGAACGTTTCTTCCCGGGCAAGTGTGACATCTGGGTATGTCTTTGGCAAGAAAATATGGAAGAGGGATGGAAGTATTTAAACTGAGAGTCTTCATATGAGTTCCACATTATCTTTTCTCTTGATAAAAGCCATAGCTTCATTCTGTGATAAATTTGACATTTCATTTTGTAACGTCCAAAATATCAGGGGGCAGATTAAGATAAGTACTTTGCCTTGGCAAACTGTGAGGGCCCATACCAAATCAGACAAGGTAGGCAACCTTTTTTCAAACAAGAGAAATGGTGACATGGCAAACATTCCCAGAATAGGCAGAGTGACATTTTTGCTCCTCCCTTTTTTTTTTTTTTTTTTTTTTTAGGAAGGAGAGAGAATATAAGGAAACTTAAGGATAGCCTACCCAGAGGATGTGACAGCGTGCAATCCATGAAAGCAAGATTTTAAAAAAACACAAGTCAAATATATATATAAAATTATGCACATTATTAATGTATTTAATCAATGTGTGTTTGCATGCAAGCAGTATAAAATTAATGAAAAACACAGAATAAGTGCTGTGAAACACTTAGATGACAGATTTATATGATCTGAAGAGAAACCAGGGTACGAGTACACTTAATGCATGGCTTGGCTGGGGATCTTAAGTCACAATTCTTTATTGGCCAAGTGTGATTGGACACACAAGGAATTTATCTTTGGTGCATATGCTCTCAGTGTACATAAAAAGAAAAGATACATTTGTTAAGAATCATAAGGTACAACACCTAATGATAGTCATAGGGTACAAATAAGCAATCAAATCATACTAGGAAATAATATAAATCGTTAAGGATACAGCAACAAATTACAGTCATGCAGTCATAAGTGGGAGGAGATATGAACTATGAGAAGACTAATAGTAATAGTAATGCAGACTTAGTGAATAGTTTGACAGTGTTGAGGGAATTATTTGTTTAGCAGAGTGATAACATTCGGGAAAAGCTGTTCTTGTGTCTAGTTGACAAATCCTGCAAAAGCCCCAGCTACTTTGTTTTTTGTTTAATTTATGAATGTCAAGAACAAAAAGAAATCTCATAATGTGGTGATAGTCATCAATATGAGGCAGGTTGGGCTCCAATGCCTCTCTTCTCCTTTCTTTCCAGTTCCATTCTCACCAGATCTTCCACGTCTTGGTAGTAGCAGCTGCTTGTGTCCATCTTCACGGGGTCTCCCAGCTGCAGGCATTCCGCTCATCGCTGGGTGGCAGCTGCACGGAGAACACTGTGCTCTGATACCTTTTGAGGCCCCAGGGACACCTCTGCTGAATGAGGGCAGCCCTCCTGTCACCCTGCGCACTTCTGGATATGGACCACGAGGGGCAAGGCTTCTCTTAAAGGGCACTGCACCAAGTCTCCGTTTGAAAAACAATCTTTGTGTCCCAGGTCTTCTTTGCAGTTGGGGGATGGCTCTCCTTTCCTCCACTAGGGCAACCCACACTTGAGCCTGTGTATGATATGTGTGAGCATGTGGATTACACGTGTGTGTGAATTGCCAGCAATGGGTGTACGGCTAAAGAGATGGGCGATAATAGGGTAGGCATTTAATCCCTTCAGACAGCTTAAAATGCAGGTTCATGTGGGGATTCATATAGAGCACGATGGATGCATACAGTATCTCCCATAAGCTAAGGAGATACTGCCTTTTTTTAGAAAAATACGAAGTATTCTCAGGTCTGTCCAAGCCGTGCATATTTGTTCAGTTCTATTTGTGAACTGGTGCTCTTTTAAGAGGCGGCTTATTTTCAGACGGGTGCCAAGAAAGCATGTCGTCTACTGAAATACGCCACAAACTATTTTTGTTCCATCAAAAGTAAAAAGTGAGGGAGGAAACCACAAGGTGGTTGAGTTGGCTTTGTTGCTGGATTGCTTGCTTCTTTACGGAAACGTAGGTTATAAATCTAAGAGCTAAACCTACGGTCCAGACCAACATTGGCATGGATATCTGGCATACATCTATTCCCCCCCCCCCGCCCGGGGTAAAGATGGATGCAGTTATGTGCCAGTAAGTCCCCCCCACTCCACCCTCCGAGATTTGTGGATGTTAAATGTGTCAACCTTCCTGGGATTTTAGGGTACAGAAAGGGAAACTTTTCCAATCACAACTGCATAGGGAGAGATCAGGGCTTTGGCTGGAGAAGCCTCCATTTTTTTTTATCATCAATTTACTAGTTTGGAAATTATAGTAGCTGTTGGTCAGTTCTCTGTTCTTTAATCCCTGACAAATAGCTTCAAGGGTAGGACATTTCTTAATAATAGATTGTGTGTATGTCTGTGCATGTAGTGAGGAATCAGGTTTCTTCTTCTCCCCAAGAATCTTGATTACAGAAAATGAAAATCATCTGAACTGAACTCTCATTGATCCTTCGTCTTTTGAAGGACTGTTAGTCTATTTGGTGTTTTGCTACAGAACCCTCACCCTTTTTCTGTGGAAGAAGATGTGGTGTGAAGGGAAAAGACAGTCCAGTGTAACACAAAAGTCTTCTTTCTTTACACATCCCTCCCTGCTACTAGAAGATCAAGAGGCTCCAACTTTCATCCTGGATGGCACAGTGATGCAACTTCTTTGGATGCTGTCGGTAAAACAGCAATACCAGTTTTTGGAGGAAATCTGGAATCTGGATCTGGATCTGAACACTGAAAGTTCCCTGCAATCATATCCATAACCACTGGACTCCAACATCAGCCAAGCCAATTCCCAAAACATTCTAGAACATTCTTCCCTAACCTGATTGCCTTTGGATTCTCAGTCTGCATAACCAATGTATCTGGAGACGACACCAGCTACTTAAAAGTCTGAGTAAATGCCCATCCTCTCCTGCAGTAATTTCAGTTCTTTTGAAGTGTTTTAATAACTCTAAAGCACAAAGAATTAAGATGCTGAGGCAGGATGGGGAGGCCGGTTTCTTATTAATTTATTGATAACATCTATTGATCAATCTAAGTGGTGTTTAGTACTGGAGATGGTTCTAGTTCTTTCAGGATACAGTGGAATTTATAGGGAAAAGAAATGGAGGAACAAAAAGAGGTCAGTTATAAAGACAATCATCTGGATTCTTTTCTGAATGGTCTAGTTTGACTGATATGAAAATGTGAGAGGAAAAAAAGACCAGCATCTAAGATATGCCATCTACTTTGTTCTGAGTACAAAGCTGCAATATTCAATCCAGAAACTGGCCAGCTTTGAAGAAGAGGGGCAACTAGGCATAGATACTTTTGCCTCTAGGCCAGGCCCTTTTGGAGGGGGGGGAGTGGAAGCACTTTTTATCATGGTACAATATCGAGAAGGTATGTCACTTCTCTAGAAACGATGGGATATGTTGGAAAATAAGCGTGGAGACCATGCTTCCAAAGGGAGAGCTAAGGGAGCAAGGTGATCACATAACAAAAGGGTGCATGGCTTTTGACCTACCAACCCAAACCCAGCATATTGGCAGGGTGTGGCAGCTTCCAAAAAGTTTGATACCAATCCATACCTTTGTACAATCCCAAGCAGGCAAGCAGAATGACTTAGTACCTTCAGTGGATTGCTAAGCAACGCTAGTCAACTGGGTTTATATTGGAGACTGGGATAACAAGAAAGAACAAGCTAGATTTAACAGGATATACTGTTGATATGTTCCCCTGAGATGAAACAATCAAGAGGGAGTGTCTTTTAAAATACTTTTTCCCACATCCTTTTTTCAAGAAATTATTCTAAATGATTTTCTGGATCGCTTGCTAGAGTACAAATTTCACAGAAAAATAATTTCCCTCAAATTCCTAGGTTCTATTCCCAACCTGGAAAGATGAAGCAACAGCTCCAACTTCCCACTCCCATTACAATCCCAAAGGGGTTCTGCTACTTGGTGGGTCATAACAGAGACCAATCAAGTATAAATTAAAATTAAGCACCCTGAAGAAAATTAATTTACCACAAACCTCTATACAGGGTTCATGACTCAGCCTCGCATTCCCAACTGTTGGATTCAAAGCAGGGCACTTGCACAGCCATTGATACGAATTGCTCTGTACATAGTAAACCGTGAGTCCCTTTGTGATATGCTCTAAACCCATTGCTTCCTCACCCCATACTGTAAAGTGTCTCCAGTCTGCACTGTTCCATGTTTCTCTTTTCTCCTGATCTTTGTGGAAAGTGCTAAAGAGCGTCTTTGTTTTTAAGAGTTTGGTTATTTTTCTACTGGCCATTGTGATAAAAAACTTCTTAAGAGACCAGACATTTTAGGGAAAAGAATAGAAAGAAAAATGTAAAAATATTCAAAGTGTAATATTAATAATTATAAAAATAAAGAAGAACATTTCCCTAACTCAATGACTGAAGTTTGATTCTTTTGAACTGGAATTACAATTGATGGCTGAATGAAGCCTCCACCCCCACCCCCACCCCCCTTTATTAGAGCAGCACATTTCTGTTACTGGATTCTGAATTAAATAATGAAAAACTATTTTCACACATTGGCTGTTTTCATACAACATACTTCACCAAGCTCAGTAAGACATCATGTAGCTGCATCTATACAACATACAAGCTTATTTTTAATCTTGGAGAAGGGCTTTTTTTCAAAATTTTCCTTAGCCGAATTAGTTGATTTCTGGTTTGAGGTACTGTAAAAACCGAGAATATGACTTAATTCAATATATAGTGGTACCCTGGCACTCATCATTAATTAATTCAGGGAGGTGCAATGAGTACCAAAAACTATGAGTAAGAAACAAATTTTTCCCACAAGGAATATTGTAGTGAGCCACAAGGCAGCCTACACCAAGGTTCTAGCCTGTGTATCAAGTACCAAACGATGAGTACAAATTTTCATGTCAAAATGAGTATCAAATTTGATAAGTTTCAAAGCAGTTTTTTTTTTTTAATTTGATTTATATGCCGCCCTTCTCCGGAGACTCAGGGCGGCTTACAATGCGCTAAGCAGTTGAGTACCAAGATACCACCAAATAAGTTAAGTGTATCCTAGATACATAGTTATGGGGAGCATTTAGGAAGCATGTGTATGGCCAGCAATGGCAAGAAAGTGCCAATGTAAACTATGTAATATTTCTGTTAAGTTCAATAACTTAATTTATTAATGCAACAGAAGGCCCCGAGATCAAATCTTGAGCAGGTTCTCAGGAGGCAAGAGGTCCTTTGGATAACCTGATCGTGCAAAGTTGAGTGTTTTAAAGTTCAAAGCCAGCACTACATTGAAGCCACAGACAGGTAGCCAGAGTAATTAGAACAGAATTGTTATTGCCTGCCCTGCTTTCTCCATAATGCTCTAAGTGACTTAAACAAGCTCTATGAATTACTGACTCTATGAATTAATATCACTGCAGGCTAACAGCTACATTAGAATGAAATAAATGACACAGCAAGTGGGCTTTGACATCCTTGCACATTATTTCTGATTATGATAAATGCTTCCGCTATCCAGTCATATACAACTCGGGGGTAGAGCTCATCACCGTTTCTTAGCCAAGAGAGCCAGTATTGTCTGAAGACATTTCCATCCTCATGTGGCCAGCATGACCAGTGCTGGGTTGCTACCAGTTCGATCCGGTTCTTGCGAACCAGTGGTAACAGCGGCAGGAGGCTCCACCCACCTGCCCAGACGTCATCACAGACAATCTGCATGTGCATGTGTGCGCACCCGTTGCAAACTGGTAGCGAAGGTAAGTGGAACCACCCCTGAGCATGACTTATACCCTGAGGTGCACAGAACACTGTTAGCTTCCCACCAAGTTATTTTTGATATTTTAATCAATTCTAGAAGATATTATTCTGTTATCTGGCATTATTTTCTTTTCTAAAGAAATACATTTAAGTCATGTAAGTCATGTAAGTGTAAGAGGTGGTATTCAGCAGGTTCTGACCAGTTCTGGAGAACTGGTAGTGGAAATTTTGAGTAGTTTGGAGAACCGGTAAATATTACCAGATATGACTGGCAGAAAGAATTGGATCTACCTGGCCTCAATTTGGAAGTCAGGGTAATAAATCTACCTGAATCAAATAGTGAAGTTTTTCCTGGCTGTGTCATTTATACACTGGAGTTGGGTTGTAAGGTTCAATGTTTCCCGAAAATTTAATTCTCTGACTAGAAAGCACAGAAACTGAACAATCCTTATTAACATATGAATAAAAGAATAGCTATTCCTTTAGGTTCAGAAGGTACATTAGTATATTGGAAAGCATGTCATAGTCACTTACAAAATCTTTACCCTTTTTTTCCAAACAGTGTGGAGTAGTGGGCATCCATCATTTTTATTTTCTACCAAATCAAATGCCACTCTTGTAAATACGAAGGTGGTTTGCTGATTTACTTATCACCTTTCCACTTAAATTAAGTATTCAAAAATTAAAATGGGTTAAGGCAGGGAGTCTAATGGGCATGAGGGCAAGGGCCATGTCAACAATATGTCCCAGAGGTGGTATTCAGCAGGTTCTGACCAGTTCTGGAGAACCGGTAGGGGAAATTTTGAGTAGTTCGTAGAACCGGTAAATACCACCTCTGACTGGCCCCGCCCCCATCTATCCTCTGCCTCCCAAGTCCCAGCTGATTGAGAGGAAATGGGGATTTTGCAGTAACCTTCCCCTGGGGTGGGAGTGGAGTGGGGAGCACCCACCAAGCCACACCCACAGAACTGGTAGTAAAATTTTTTGAATCCCACATGTATGTATGTATGTATGTATGTATGTATGTATGTATGTTTCACATGCCCATCTCCCTCACAGTAGTGTTGCTGTCAGCTAGATTTAATTAGATTTCTTTTTTTTCTTAGCTTACGATTTCAGTTTCCTTTGTCTTCGACTTCTCTTTTGTCCACTTTGGATAAAGTGGCATTTTCTGAAAGAGAACAGTATGTTGGGTACCTATATCTGCATTATTAAACCACAAAGAGTTGGACACCCCTGCTATCTAGTGTACAATGCAGTACAGACCCACCCCAATGAATGCAGACCCACATCCTTTTCACTCCCGAGGTATTGCAATAGCTGGTCGCTTTCCAAGTTCTCTGCTAGTAGCTTTTCTAAAAAAAAATTAAAATAAAAAAAACAAAAACCATCCTCTGATTCTTTTTTGGAATTGGGTTTTTTTTTTTTTTTTTTTTTAAAAAAAACATATTTCTCACCAGAAACCTTGGACGGTAAAAGAGGCGAATCGCTACTAAGTCGGATCTCCGAGCTCTCCGGAGCTTCCCGATGGAATTCGAAGGATGAAGGCCAATCAGGAATCAGAACGACTGGTCGAGCCAATGAGAATTACGCTTGGAATGGTCCGGGGTGATGAGCAGGGGTGAGGGCGGGCTTTCTACAAGAGGCACCATGGCGGCCGAAGGATGGTCGGAGCGAGCGCGGAAGCTGCTGAAGAAGATGAATTCCTTTCATGGAGCAGGTACGACCGCGGGCTTTCCGCCTGAGCCGTTTTCTTCAGAATTTAGCCACCGGACCGCATACACACCCACACGCAAGCAGATTTAAAGCCAGCGTTTAGGCGCCTTTCAATATTAAACGTCCTGGACAGGATTGACATTCAACCGCTAGAAATGCAGAAAGCTTCAGCCAAAAAGGTAAGCCAAGGCGAGCTTGTCCTCGTAAGGGCATATTTCATTACCTCCAGCTCTGCTATGGGGAGAGACCCAGATAATGGGAACGTATATAAAGGTAACCGCCGCTTGCTTTAAAAGCGCGGAAGAAATAAATGAGAAACGGACTGGATTCATTTTCCCTTCCTCTTCGTTTTGCAAATCGCTTGCAAAGACCGCTATGCAAACAGCAAGAAAAAAAAGGAGCATTCGCTTATGGTTTAATTATTTCTGGTACAGAAAGCCGAGAGTAGGAATAAACGGACGGTTTTTGCAAACATTGGGACTGATGCTTTTCAGCACCTTCCTAAAACGATCTGGAATGAAGGCAAACTATGAAGGGGATCCGTTTGCTGATACTTTAAGGTTGTGGTTTTTTAAGTAAATGATAATGAAAAGCTCTTTGCAAACAAGGAAACGGACATCAAATGGCAAACGTGGTTTAAGATAAGTCATGTAAAAGCAATGGGGCAAAAGGCTTAATTTTATGTGTTCTGAGTGAATCTGAGATGATGGCTTTAGGACTTTTATTAATCCTTTCTTCATAATGATTTTGCTGTTAAGTTTTCTTACCACAAAAACTACTTTCTCTATATCGTCTTTGAGTTTGTACAGGTAATCCAGAATGCGGCCGTGCGGGTTGTTACGGGAGCTTCCCGTTACTCCCGTGTTACACCTCTCCTGCGCGAGCTGTACTGGTTACCAGTGGTCCTCCGGACCCGCTTCAAGGTGCTGGTACTTACCTATAAAGCCTTTCATGGCATGGGCCCGGGGTACTTGCAGGAGCACCTTCTGCCGGCCTCCCACTGTCCAGTGCGCTCGCATAGGGCTGCCCTCCTCCGGGTGCCATCGGCCAGGCACTGTTGGCTGATGGTGCCCAGGATGAGGGCGTTCTCTGTGGGTGCACCGACCCTCTGGAATGGGTTACCCATCGGGCTCCGGATGGCCCCCGACCTCCACTCCTTCCGCAGGGACCTGAAGACATGGCTCTTCCAACAAATCGTCTGATCTGCTAGGAGTTTTTAGTTCTCTAAGGGTTTTAATTGGATTATTTTAATTAACTTAAATTAACTTATTAACTATTGTTCTGTGGTTTTTATCTTTGTGAGCCGCCCCGAGTCCTTCGGGAGAAGGGCAGCATATAAATATGATTAAATAAATAATAAATAGGACTTCCGTTGGCACCGTCGGCGTCGCGGATGGTCTTTTCAGATCACCAGCCCCGCGATTCCATTGGAGCCGTTCTGATAGCGCTAATCAGCTGTCAGACGGCCCGAAAACCTCTCCTTCGGGAGAAGAAGGAGAGGAGAGCCGGTGGGCGAAGGTAGAGCTCCCCGGGAGCGCCTGGAGCAATTCCAGGGGCTTGGAGGGTGAGAGCTCCCCGTTCAGCCCACTGAAGCTCCGGATCCGTGGCGACTCCGTTTTAAACGGAGCTAGACGCCGGCGACCAACTCTGCTGTCAACAAGAAGATTGATTCCAAAAGCAGGCAGAACGGAAGCAGGAGAACAAGCCTTTGCAAGTATTTTGCTTAACTCCTGGGATACATTGTTTCTATTTGATTTTGCTGAGCGGAAGGAGGAATGGCGTCTTTATTATGGCTGGACTGAAAGTGAAAGCTAAGTGCTTGTTAATAGATTTGTGCTTAGAGACTGGACTTAAGCTGCTGGGATTTGAGAGCTGGGTGTAGAAAAGACTATCTTGCGTGATAAACTACAAATAAATTTGAGAAAGTTGCTTAAGAGATGTTTTGGCTTTGAAAAGAAAAAATTTCTTAAAATAATATGGCTTCCAACAAGGAGTTTCTGAAAGTGGTGGAAGCTTTTTAATGGCGTCAGAAATGACACAGAGAACTGATTCACAAAGCCAAGAGGATTTTTTCAGAGATCTTACAGAACTTATCAACGAAGCCACAAATAACCAAATGGCAATTATTAATAACTTTACAGCAACCAAAGAACGAAAATTTATAGAGCTGGTGGAGGATTTAAAAGTAAATGAGGATGTTTTTGAAGGAAAGCACAATGACAATGAAGGAGACATTTTGATTAAAACAGAGAAGCTAGATTTGGCTGATTCTCAAGGATCTTCAAACCCTTTTCCTGCCCTTGTGGAATTAACTGACAGTACTTTTCAAAAACATAATTTGGAGCAGAGAGAAGAAGAAACTGATCAGCCCTACAAGGTTTCGGAAGATTTGGCAGAGGTTTTCACACAATTAATTGAAATGCAACAACTGGACTTTTTTTTGCAAACTCATCAAGTTAACTCTTCGTTCTATGGACTGACTGATTATATAAGCAAGAAGAGTTGATATGGGGGCTCCAAATCAGAGGAAATGATTCCAAGAAAGGGGCAAGTTTTAAAGATACATCAACCCCCAGTTGAAAATCAAAACCTCCTTAAAATAAAAGTAAGAGGGAGGAACAAAGATTGGAAAAAATATAGAAAGAAAGGAAGAAGGGAAGATTAATTTTCTTTGGTTTAATAATTGATGTATTAATGACTAATTACAATGATTAAGTAAATGAATTAAGAATTCAATTAATGATTATTTAAGGTTTAAGGAAAAATATTTGAATCTTGAGAATAAAAGTAGGAGGGAGAGTAAAATGATTAAGAAAATGAACTAAGAATTCCTTACAGATGTATTATGAGAACTTTAGGCTTTGAATGATCTATTAGTGTTTGTTAATGTTTTTAAAACTCTTAGGCCTAAAGGATTATATGTTTCTTTGAGTTTAAAGGGAGGTTGATGAATAATTTGTAGAAGGGGAGTTAAGGGGTCTAGGGAATTATAGTCTTGCATTATTAGCATATTTTAGCGTATGTTTGATAAAATTTATATCCTGTTTTTCTTCTGGGAAGTCGGGGGAGGGGGGTGGGAAGGGGGGTGGAAGGGTGGGTTTATAAATGTTTAAATATACAAGTGAAAATGTTATCTGTTTGATTATAAAAAATAATAAAAACTTTTTATTCAAAAAAAATATGATTAAATAAATAATAAATAAATAATCCTTGATTTGCTAGCACAATTAAATCCAAAATTTCTGTTGGATAGATAGATAGATAGATAGATAGATAGATAGATAGATAGATAGATAGATAGATAGATATTCTTTATTGGCCAAGTGTGATTAGAAACACAAGGAATTAGTCTTTGGTGCATATGCTCTCAGTGCACATAAAAAGACAAGATACGTTCATCAAGAATCATAAGGTACAACACTTAATGATATTCATAGGGTACAAATAAGCAATCATTTGTTAAATTAATTTTGCCCCATTTTATGGCCATTCTTGCCACAGTTGTTAAGTGAATCACTGCAGTTGTTAAATTAGTAACCCAGATTATTTTCCAAAGAAGCATTTTGGCAGATTTGACTTATTTGTAGAAACTAGATTTTAGCTGCAAGAGAGATTGATTTGGGTTTATTTCTTTGCAGGTTCTTTCAAGGCGCTGTGTTTGCCATTTATGGTTGCTGGACAACAAGTAGGATATGTCCCACCGGCTGTAGCCAAATGTCTCCATCAGTACCCGACTGTTTTCTCAGTGTCTCAGGGAGATAAAGCCCCTCCAAAGGTGGAACTTAACAAACAACTGACTTCTTGTGACCAGAGGACAGCTGCAGTACAAAGAGTGCTCAAGGAGCTGAAAGCACAGCAAGCTTTTCCTTGTTTAAAAGGCTGGAGGGATGAGGTGAGAAGCCTTGGCGCAACCAAGCAAAAGGAAAGGGACTCTCTTCTATTTCTGACTATTGAAGAGATGTAGGCAAGAAAAGTCCAGTGTTATTCTGAATAACAACTTAGGAAGACAGTGCAGTTGCGGGGAAGGAGAGGGTTCCAAAACCACAGCTATTCACTAATAAAAATATACCTGTGTTTCAGATGTACAATGTAATGCCCTATTTTTGTGACACACCTTTCTTCAGCATGGAACGGGCTGCAACACGTAAGTTTAAAGGCACTATGCTGTATAGGAAAGACCTGAACTTGTGCAAAAGTAAATAACTCCACTGTGTGTAATTTTTGAAATTATAAATTATCTTAGAAAAGAGAGCCAGAGTGATATGGATTGTATTAGGGGCAGAGAGACCAAGATTCTAGTCCACCCCCCGTCATTGGGTAACTTTGGGCTAATCTTTTTTTTCTGTTTATCTTCTCTTACTGGGCTATTATGAGAAAACCGGAATGGTGCACTATATAGGGTGATTTGAACTCCTGTGCAAAATCTAACAAAACTATTGTAAGCTGCAGAGACATGGGATAAAGCCTTAACCAAAGAACTTATGGCATTCCATAAATTCCAGAGTCCAAAGTATTTCATCTACTTAGGAAATTTAGATAAGAAATGCCTTAGTGAAGAAATCTCAGTGAAGAAATGTGGCTTCCTTGCTGATATTCTTTTAAATATGTGCATTAACAATAGTTTAAATACTGTAAATACTGTGTTTCAGAAACTATTTCATTATTAAGGTGTCCCATGAGCAAATACATAAATCTCTGCATCTGTTTAGGTATGTTCACCAATTCTAAAGAAAAATAATATTTTCTTCTTCCTGTTTCCTGTTTCCCAACCCAAAAGTAGGAATGAGTAACGAATCTTGCCATCACATTTTGCTCCAATATTGCTTCCTGAATACCAGTATATAATTTTATAGGCCTTTGAACAGATATTTTATAATTTTATTTTAAAACAGATGGCATAGTTTGCACGTAAAAAGTAGATCGCTATTCCTTCAAATTGTTAGGATGAATACATGTCAAGATCACCGCACACCAAAAAAAAACAAAACCCCACCTTAAGACACTAATTTTCCTTCCCTGTAAAATCAGATTTCTTCCTCTCCAATATTATGCTATGAAAAAAACTGTTCATGCCAAGCATTCCTTTTCCATAAAACTCAACAATTAGAAGTATCAGACTTCCATGGGCCTTGATATATCAGTGTATAGGAAGCTAAGCACAGGCAAATCACTTCAGAAGAGACAATAGTAATTTGTTTTCTGCATTGGAGTTAACCACAGTGCAGTCTCTTCAATGCAAAATTATTGAAAATTTGGGATGGGTTTTTAGGTATTTTTAATGGACCACCAATCTTGGATCAACTTCAGCAGCTCTAGAGAAATAAAGAAAAGTTTGAACTTGCGTTAAGAATTCTTCAAATATTGCATTGTAAATCGTAAAGAAGGAATTGTGTTTACGGACATTCTTGCTGTTCCTTTACTATTGTATTTTCTTGTCAACATTCCCCAACGCAGTATTTTAATAGTAAATACTATTGATAGTAAATACATTACGAAGGCTTAAGCAGATGAAATTACTCATAAAATCAGACTATACAGTGCAAAGGTAGGTGTTTGGTTTAGGCAGCAAGAAATGCTGCCTAAATTCATATCTGATTTCTCTTGATCCAGCACTATTTGGAGTGAAGCGCTATGGTGCCCATCTGAATGGCTATACTTGGCGAAATGATGAAATGCACATGTGGCTGGCCCGTAGGGCCTTGAACAAACCCACATATCCTGGCTTATTGGATAATTTGGTAAGAGATAAAATAGGATGACAAATAGAATATCTCATATGAAGATGGGATTAGCTAACAGTTGTCTAAATACTCTTTATTGCTCCGATACAGCCAGAGAAATCACTTAAAGAGCTTGGGCAGGCCACAGTATTGGGTTGAATGCCCTAAATAGAAATAAGCCTTTATTATTTATACAAAATTATAATTTCAGCATCAAATGAAATTATCATTTTTCTTAGCAATGTGAACATAGAAGTTCTTCCTGCCGATATTTTTCTTACAGAGTAAAAGCATATATAGTAGTCCTCAATCTACAATTGGGACCAGAATTTCCCTTGCTAAGCAAGGCAGTTAAAGAGAGCCGCATCCAATTTTATGACCTTTTTTGCTATGGTTGTTAAGTGAACCACTGCAGTTAAGTGAAATACACGGTAATTAAGCAAATCTGGATTTTCCCCATTGATTTTGCTTGTCAGAAGCCAGTTGAGAAGGTCGCAAATGGTGATCACATGACCCCAGGACAGTGTAACCATTGTAAATTCATGCTAGTTAAGCACCCAATTTTAGATCATGTGACTGTGGGCATGCGGCAATAGTTATAAGTGTGAGGACCAGTCATAAATCAGTTTTCAGTGCCATTGTAACTTTGAATGTTTACTAAATAAATGGTTGTAAGTTGGGGACTGTGTGTAAACGCTCCAAAGAAGTCTTGAAGCTATCTAATTTGCCAGCTCAGAAATTATTCTTCTGTTTGATGGAAAAGATCCTTCTTAAATACCAAAAATAGCTAATGTTGACTGCTTACTTTATGGTGAACCACAATTTGGGTTTCTTTTTTGGCTAGGCTGCAGGTGGCATTTCATCAGAGCTGGGTGTCAGAGAAACACTAATAAAAGAGTGCCAAGAAGAGGCTTGCATTCCTGCTTCCCTTGCTACATTATCCAAATCTGTTGGAACTATCAGGTAATGTAGAAAGTTCTAAAATCCAAGGTGCATTGTAGCATAGCAGTATTTATGTTTGCTTGTGTGCATATATACATACATATTTCCCTTGAAGTTGACATCAAGGGAACATACTGTATTTATAATCAATAATTTTTCATTCAACTATTATATGATTTTCTTGACTGCTACCTATTCCAGCTGAATCGTGAAAACAAATATGTCAAGTATAGCAGCAGTGTTAATATGTAGAATTTCCAGACCACAGATTGCCTTGATGTAGCACATAGCATTTATCCATAAAGCATACATGGACCTCTAAATGTCACTCCTCATTTCATAGGAATCTCAGCAGCAGTATAAAAAGATGACTTGGGCTCCTCTGAATGAGGTCACTTTCTCTCTGTAACTCAAATCAGTGTTACTCCGCACGAGAACATCCCTGAACATTTGAACATTCTCTATGGAAGTCACTGGTGTGATTGAATTATTCTTTTTTCCCCATCCCAGCTACACATATGAAGGATCAGATGGAGGCATCTATCCTGAATGCCAGTTTGTATATGACCTAGAGCTGCCTGAAGAATTTGTGCCCCAAGTGGGAGATGGAGAAGTGCAAGAATTTTACCTTTGGTCACTTGATAAGGTTCGTAGATGCCATGATGCTTACCAATAAAGGTTGCCTTTTGAACAATGAAAGATAGCACTGATGAGGCCCCCCTCAAACAAATAATTTTCTTTGCTGTTACCATTTGTAATGAGAAGTATATCTTTGGAAATCCCAATGAAAACTGATTACACATTATGGATACTGTACCATTTTGTGGCATATTTCAAACAAGAGATGGTAGGACTGCAGCTCTCCTATAGTTTTCTAGCTCATTATTATGTTTAGTGTTTAACTTTATTTGGAATGATAGAAGAAACGTATTAGCACACATTCTCATTAATTCTGTGCTATGGTAGCCATTATCTTAGTCTGGGCATGACATTGGAGTACTAACTGCCATTTCTACTTTATATGTTAATTGTAAATCTTCCCACGCAGGTGAGAGAGGCCATTGGATCTTCCGATTTCAAGCCCAACTGCGCAATGGTAGCACTGGATTTTCTAATCAGACATAGTTACATTCAACCTGATCAAGGTAGGCATCCTCAATGTCAGCTATGTATGGTCAAAGTAAAAAAAATGAACTCTGGGAAGAGAGACGGGGGAGAAAATGACAAAGAGAGGCTTCTTTGTAGAAGTACCATGCATACAGAGCTTTCCTCTGCTTCTCTCTTTTCAGAACCCCATTATGTAGAGTTGGTGGAAGGGCTACACCAGAGCCTTTGAAAAGCCAAGAGCTGCCTGATGAGATGAGAGTTTTCCCTGTATTTTCTTTTTGCTAAAGCCAAGACCAGCATGTCAGATGGAAACCCCAAGGACTGAGACTACAAAATCTTGGTCAGGGCTACAATTAGGTACAATCTTTGTACCTATATGTGGAAATCTTGTAAACTCAAAGAGTTTACTGTACCACATATTTATACATAATGAACATTGGAAATGCTTAATAGTCATAAGAGCACCAAGTGTATTGTTCATTTTCCACATGCTTCAGCCATGTAAAATCCTCTGTCCAAATCCTTGTCCATTTGAACATTTAATTAAAAAAAAAGTCAACCAAAAGAACATACTGAAAGTTGGAAGGCGGGGGGAGTAAGGGGAGGCAGCAGCAAAATACTGTACAGGAGGTGCTTCTTACAAAGTTCAGTCTGACTCGTTGAAACGAGTGAGCATTGTCTTGTGCAATGCTTCCCGGTATGACTCTGATGCTACAGCCCCATAAGAGCTGCCACGGGAGCCAAGGCCAGACCCTCGTACTCGAGTTGGGGCCTAAGAGAGAAGGAAAAAATAAAATCACAGAGCCTCCCAAACAAGATAACACATTGTAACAAAAGGAAAAATAAAACTCTTCATCACAGAACTACTCTATTTTGGCCTATTTTGTAAGATGCCATCTTTTCTCATTGTGTGAAATCATTTTATCGATGTCAAACAACCATACCATCAACTCCCTTCTTGTGGAACAGTTCAGTTCTTGCTCCCAATTTCTATTTTTAACAATCATGTTTCCTATCACAGCAATTTCCTTTTTTACAGACAGTGTAATATATGGGACAGAAGAAAGCCAAGGCAATGTATATAAACTGATCTATTAATGTTCTAATAGCAATAGCACTTAGACTTATATACCGCTTCATAGTGCTTCACAGCTCTCTAAGCGGTTTACAGAGTCAGCATATTGCCCCCAACAATCTGGGTCCTCATTTTACCCTCCTCAGAAAGTTGGAAGGCTGAGTCAACCTTGAGTCTGGTGAGATTCGATCTGCTGAACTGCAACTAGCAGTCAGCTGAAGTAGCCTGCAGTACTGCACTCTAACCACTGCGCCACCTCGGCTCTAATACTATGCAATAAGACTCAAAGTCTTTCCCTTTATGCAAAGCCAGTATATAATAAGAGAAAGCAACTGGAGAGATTGCATGCCCTTCCAGAATACAATATTTATTTATTTATTTACATATAGAGCAACCTGAAAAATTACCTCAATAGGGGTTACAATGCCCTGTTTCTTGCGACCCAACCCGCTGCCTTCTTTCCAACCCATGGCCTGCAGCATGCGGCTGCCAATATTGTCGCTTCCCAGTCCATCTCGTGTTGGTTGTTCAAAATCCCTGTTGCAAATGGGGGAGGGGATGAAGTAAACAGTTAAGACAATCCTGCTCTCTCTTCTGCCAGTTGAGACCAAAGAAAACGGCCCAATGCAATGGGGCAAAGAACACTCTGCTAAGAAATGCAGCCTCTTCTAAAAATGAAACCTGTAGTGTAAAACTTACACCGTGGCTGGGGTCACAGCTGAATATTTTCTTTTCTTGGGTTCTGGTGGCTCAGGAACACCGTATTTTTCCCTTCGCTCAGCTGCACGATCTCGATACTTCATCTGAAAATAGTGATGAAGGGACAGTGTTAGCTGATGAGATGTTTTCTGTACAAACCATTCCCTTGTAGTGCCCCCCATCATCTGTCCCATCTATTGTACCTCCATGTCATTCTTTTCAAGGGCCTCAAGCTCTTGCTCTGACAAATGTGCCCGTCGGTGAATCTCCAAATTTTGCTACAGAGGAGAAAAAGAATAGGATGAAGGAGTGGAGGAAGATTCAAAACACTCTCTGGAGAGCCATGTTTGCTCCTAAGACATGCAATCATTTCTGTATTAGCAGTATTATGTTTATATTTTAGCTTAATATTTTATTCCTGAAGTACCAAAGGCAGTAAGCATCTTAAAATTAATAACAAATTAAAAATATATAGGTATAAAAAACATTATAGGTGAAACTGTAACAAACATTTTCAGATTGCAATCTAAACTTTACTAAAGGATCCAAACTCAACAAAGAATGCTTTCTGGGTACTCCTACAAAGCTCTCTTCCGAATTATAAGCTCCATTTGGGAACTTTCCCCCAATGAAGTAATACTAAAGACTGCAGGGAATTATATTGTAATTTAGAAACAATTTAAGCAAATTATTGTGTCTTTTCTATGCATGTTGTTGGTCTCTTTTCAAATTCTTAAAATCTTCTGTCTCTGCTATCTATCAATCAAATTAAGGCATTCTTTACCAAAAAGCCAAATATGCTTTCTCCAGGAACAACTACAATTAGCACGCCTACAAGCTGGGCAAAAGCACACTAGGTAAAGCTGCCAGATGTATTCAGGAGCGAAGTAAGTATTTGCTCCTTTAAGAGGAACACAACTTACAACACAAACTGCATTCCTGGATAAACTATCCAATAAAACTACCACGGTTTTATCTGGATTAAACCTTCTATTTATTTCTCCAGGAACTATTCTCTGAATAGTTTATTTCTCTGAAACTAACTCATAATACAGTTAGAATTAGACTGAATCTTTTGGGCTTGATTAAGACTCTGCCGATAAAAAGCTTTTGGGAACTTTCTTAGCCAATCTCCCCTTGCTAGCTAGGTTTGGCTTTACCCTAAGGAGGCAGAGTATCGATTATTTGGCTTTCCTTGCTGACATTTTCTGCTTTTGCCCAGGATAAAACGGAAGCAGAGGATTTGAGATTTAGATATTCAAATTCAATGCAGTGTTTTCCATCTTTCCTACAACATAATTGGCCCCTTCCTCAGATCTAGATTTTAATATCCTATACATTCTTTATTAGAGACTTCGGCACAAACTGAGATACTACTCTTCAGGACAATAACTGATTAACCCTTCTTTATGAAAGCAGTAGTTGCCTGAATTCAGATATAAAGGTTGAATCTACATCACATGTTATTAAAATTCCTATTATACAGCTAACAGGAATCAAAACTCCTATCTCCCATTGTTAATAGTTTCACTTGCTCTTACTATTACAAGATTATACTTCTCCTATTTGATCAATTCTCAGAAACCTTTATGAAAGTTGCAATATTCTTACTGATAGCCATTATTCTTATAAACCATTTGGTGTCTCCTTCACATTGTCTCTTTCACAATATTAACTCTTTCGGGTTTTTAAGGCTAATTCAAAACAATGCAATCTGTTCAACATATTGACAAGAACAAAGTTGATTTCTAACAATTTATGGCTAGGAACAGTGGCATTTTGCTGGATCTTGCATGGTCAAAGTATTAAAATTTTGCCTACGAAGAATTAGAATCATCCGAAAATTCCCCCATGGCCTCTAATCCAAGTAGTCCAAGTAGCTGCTATTGTTGATTGTACAGGTAGTCCTCGACTTACAATAGTTCATTTAGTGACTGTTCTAAGTTACAACGCCACTGAAAAAAGTGACTTATGACCATTTTTCACACTTATGACCATTGTAGCATCCCCATGGTCACGTGATTCACATTCAGATGCTTGACAACTGACTCATTTATGACGGTTGCAGTATCCCGGGTCATGTGACCCCATTTTGCAACCTTCTGACAAGCAAAGTCAATGGGGAAGCCAGATTCATTTAACAACCTTGTTACTAATTTAACAACTGCATTGATTCACTTAACAAATGTGACAAGAAAAGTCATAAAGTGGGACAAAACTCACTTAACAAATTTCTCACTTAGCAACATAAATTCTGGGCTCAATTTGTGGTCATAAGACTAGGACTACCTGTACTGAAAATGATAAGACTCTTGTCAGCTGCATACCTTATGTAAGCCCGATAGCTGCTGGTGACGAATAAGAGCCTCCTTGCTGGGAAACTGTCTGCGACAAAGCAGGCAAGCCAGTTTGTGCCAATCAGTTAATTTCTCCTCCCGATCAGCTGCCTTCTCTTGTTCCTCTTCACTGTCGCTTTCACCACTGTATGCAGCCACTAAGCCTCGAGGTGGACTCTGCAAGGGGGGAGGATTATATACCAGAATCAGAACTATTTACCTTAATCTGATTTTTCAATGTAGCAAGTTAACTCCTATAATCCCCACTCTTCTGGATTATCAGAAATAGCTTTTGACACAGAAGAGTTCTTGTGTTCAACACTTCCCTTGATACATAAATATTGGTATCTCTATTTCATATCTCAGCGTATTAAATATCAGCCAGATTTGTAGAATCTCTACATCTTTACCCATTCTTCTGGTCATTCAGAGTGAAGCCCAGAAAGTTTACATTTCAGAGAAAGTCGAGAGGAAAGGCTTACCAGCCGATCATCACCAGTAAACTTGGACAAATCCATGCTACTATGCTGCCTCTCAGCCAGTGCTCCCTAAGAACAACAAAACAAAGCAGGGAAATATTTAATCATTTTTCCTAATGAAAATACATTTTTTCTACACAGCAGTCAAAACAGTCTCTCAAACTACACAAGGTGGTCATTCAGGATGCTGCATAATAATAAACATTAACTCAAATATAACCACTCCCTCTCTTATTTCTGCATGATTGTATTTTTAAAAAAGCATACAACATACCACATTGCAATAGCAATTTACAATATATATACGTTAATGCTGAAACAATACCCAATATAGTTCTTTATTAGTTAACAAATGCTGATGAATCTTCATGCATGCCTTTATTAACTACAGGCAGTCTTCGATTTACAACAGTTCATTTAGTGACCATTCGAAATTACATTGGCGTTGTAAAAAGTGACTTATGACTGTTTTTTACACTAGTCAATGTGAAAACAACCAATGGTAACGTGATCAAATTTCAGATGCTTGGCAACTGACTCATATTTATGACATCTGAAGTGTCCCTGGGTCATGTAATCATCTTTTGCAGTCTTCTGACAAACAATGAGGGAGTCAGATTCACTTAACAACCATATTACTAACAATAACTGCAGTTATTCACTTAACAATTGTGACAAGAAAGGCCTAAAATGGGGCAAAATTCACTTAATAATTGTTTCATCTAGCAACAAAAATCTGGGGTTCAATTGTGGTTGTAAATCAAGGACTACCTGTATCGGATTGTTTTGTTACAGGTATATTCCTGGTTTAATGGTGCACTCCCCACAAATTGTACCTTCTTCTCAAGGATAGCATAGCCAGCGTCAGCTGTGGCTGATTCCCGCCTTTCATCCTCTCGTATGGAGGAGACTGGCTGAAAGCTATTTTTGAAATTCTCCTTCTGTTTATTGAGGCTGCGGGCCCAGCGTTCCATATCCTTTGCAATCTGGAAGACAGTCCATGAAAAGGAAGGAAATGTACATAGGGGAAAAAGAAAAAAAAACAAGGAGAAATGAGCTCTCGTTTCACACTGGGAAGATACGCTATCTTCAAAAGAGCAGGAATGTTAACAAGACCGAGAGAGAACACTAAATTACTGCCTCCCCCCCCTCCTCATGGGGGGGAGGGGAATGCTTTTCCATTATGGGATGCCTTACTACTATTTTATATTGTATGTATTTTAATTTTGGCTGTTCACCGCCCTGAGTCCTTCGGGAGAAGGGCAGTATACAAATTTAAATAATAAATAAATAAATAAAATATTTCTAGTCATTGAGTATATTTTCCTGCCTTGAGAAAAAATCTTACCACAATGTTAAACCTCTTCCCTGTGCAAAAGTTCCTCAGTCTATAGAGGAACGCACTTTGATGAAAGCAGACCTTCTAACTAGTCCCAAGACAGAATTATAACTATACCAGCTTGCCAGAAAAAATGGGTGTCAAGGCTCAGGGGCCGGATTCGGTCCACAGGATGCTTAGATCCAGCCTGCAGGGCTGCACTGGAAACAGTGAAGGATAGGCCCACGATGCCTCTGTCAGCAAAAACGGAGCTCAGGACGACTGTGTGCAACCCTCCCAAGCTCCATTTTTGCTGGCAGAGGGTTGCAGGAGGCCGTTGCAGCTGAAAATGGAGCTCGCGAGGACTTCAGCCGGCACTCCCAAGCTCTGTTTTTGCTGGCAGAGGGTTGCAGGAGGCCGTTGCAGCCAAAAACAGAGCTTGGGAGCCCGTTTTTGCTGGCAGTGCACTCAGGCCACCACAAGCACCCCCCGACATGAGTGACATCAAGCTGGCCACACACCCCTGCCCCCCCCGAAGGTCAAACACAACCCTGATGCGGCCCTCAATGAAATCAAGTTTGACACCCCTGTTCTAAAAGGTATTCAGGTATGAAACACCTAGAATTCAAAGGCAAATGAAGAGAAACGGGATGAGAAAAAAAGAGTGATGCTCACCTGCTGGGCTGTTTTTGTCTTATGCTTTTCCTTTTTCTCTTTTCCCTCTTTGTTGCCACCTCCTGAACTGCTACCATCCTTGTAGCTGTCAGCCGCCTGGTCTGAGGCTGGGATGTAAGTGCATCTCTCACTTTCCCAGTACAGATACTGCTGCATCTGAGCATTGTAGTAATACTGGAAAGAAACAATGACACAGCTCATCTTTGGATACTGCAGGACGTTGTGCAATTTGAGAGCTACCACAGCACTACAAGACGAGTCAAACTTTCAGCTCATTGTTCTCATCTCTGCCATATGCATAAAGTAACAAAGTCTGCCTAAAGACAGACAACTCACCTGGGAATTAGGGTCATAGTAGAGCCCAGTAAGAGGATCGTAATAGTAGCCAGAACTTTCATCATATTGATACGTGGAGACATCTGGGACAGCTAATGGCCAGAAAGAGAAAAAGCAATTAGCAAAAGTGGCCACACAGCCTAGGAGAGGCTATTCTGTTCTCCGCTCCTAATGGGATTCCTGTTTCTAAGAAGATCTGAATATATACCAATCCCTCTTCCCTCCGCCACTCACGGTATTGTGTGTAAGGTTCCTGTCCAGCAGAGCTGGCTGGCAAACTGGAAGTGCTGGTGGACATGCCAGGAGTTGCACTGGAGAGCTGGGCAGCATTAGGCACATCGGGCTTCAATACAGCGGGTGAAACTATGGTGTATGACTGAGAACAGGGGAGAGAGTAGATTGATAGGTGCATAGATTATAAAATCTTTTAATACATGCACTTAAATCACTTCAGTTGTACCTGAGCAACAGCATTTCCTTGGGCTGGACTTGCCCCTTCAGAGCTTCCACTGGCCTGGTACGTGGCTGTTACAGCTGCGTTCTGGGTGGTACGAGGAAAAGTTGGTAGGACAGGCACTGGATCAATACCTGGCACACCAGGTTCCTGTGATCCGTCAGCTATTTTGCAATGGAAGAGGCAGAGGCAAAGTCAGGAGGTACAAAACATCCTACAACAGGTCAGAAAGGAATATGAGGCAGAGGAGCTTACCTGCTACTGATCCCTCCCCCTGGATCTTGTCTGCCTTCCCAACAGCTGCTGTCCCAGAAGAACCAGACTGAGACTGGGATCCTTTCAGGTATCCGCCCTGCGAGTATGCTGTGGCTTCTTGAGCGCTGTAAGGTTCATCATGCTGGTAATAACCATAATCAGCAGACTGCTCATCCTGGGTAGCCCACGAGGCCTCTCGGCCCTGTGATGCCTATTTGGAAGACCAAATAAAAGAGGAAATCTGTTACTAAGGCAGGGTAGTAATTAGACATTTTTCCACGGTTAGACATAGATGTTTTCTTCTTTTTAAAAGACAATTATTTTACAGCACCATGCTTTGTAATACATATATATATATATATAATTACACGCGCAAGAGGTAGCAAGCATGCAGGGACCAACGGTATCCAGCAGCAGCTGCAACCCACTGGTCCCTTAGTTGGCGCACTCTGGGGCTGCGCAGCACATGCTGCGCAGGTGAATTAATTCCCTGTCCAAGTAGCAGACAGAGGCAGAGGTGTGAGGGGAGGCAAGCAATTTGGATGCGCCACGCAGGCCACAGGAAAGACGAGAGCACTAGCCGGCCGTGGGAGGCCCATCTTTGCATGGTGGCACTGACCGCAGACAGAGGCAGAAGGCAAGCCAAGAGACATGAAGACAAGCCTCCCGCAGCCGGCCCACTGATTCTCAGTTTTATGACACCGTCAGAAACCCCCCTCGGTGGTAATAGTTCACTGTGTATCGCTGTATGAATAGAAAAGCATTTTTGCTGCAGTATGGGATACACTTAGATGTTTCCCCTCCTGCCCAGAGGTGCTATAAGAAGTCAGAATATTTTCCAGGATGCATTTGAGGAGAGAAAAGAAAAAGTCCCCCCTTCCTCCTCTGTGTCCAAAACCTATTCAACTTCCTTTCCTTTCTCTTCCCTCAATCAATTTACCTGTGAGATAGCCCATTGCGCAGCTGCAATGGCAGTGCTGGCTACCGAAGCAGCACTAATGCGGTTTCCATCTGATGAACTTAGATCCCTGCAAAGGGATGAAGAATTTTTAAATTTTATTGTATTCAACTTGTACCCACCCAAACTCAATGACTTGAGTGTTGTTACACAACAGAAGACTCAGTTCTAGGGAAATGACTTCTTACAAACCGTTTGGAACCTTTTGCGAATTCCACATTAATTGTCTTGCCATCAATGTTTAGTGGTGGATGCAGGGCCTGAAGGATCTGCAGCAACTGAGCTGCCTCCTGAGAAACGAAAGGACAAGAAATGAAAACCCTCAGAAAAACAAACATACCAATTGCTTAATATGATGTTAAGTGCGGTGGAGGGGTTAATCAGGAATACGCAAATTCAACTTCCCTCTCAACTACAAAGGATCGTTGGGTTATCTTTGATCCCTCTGTCTCAATCCAACCTGTTTTCCAGCATCGTTTTCTTACTGGCATTTAGTCTTAGCAATTTCTTTAAGTGTTCTTGAGGGTGCAACTTAGAGGTGAACAAATCTTATTAATCCTCACCTCCATTCTCCATTTTGTACTATAGGTAATTCTATAGTACATGGACTCAATGCACAAAAGATTTTGGATTGTGCTCCAAGGTAGCACCAAGGTTGTGTTTTGCTCTCCAGTATTAAAGTAAGTACTAGTATATTTATTTTTCCATAAACTGCAAAACCAGACACTGACACAATTTAGTCTATATTATTTTTCTTCCCTTTTCTGTTTTCATCCTCTCAAGTCTCTAGCTGTAGTTAGTAGAAGGGAGGGAATTAATGCCTTGAGCCCATAAGATCTTCTGCATAGCTTCCCCTTGGCTTTCCTCAGACTAAAAGTTCAGTTAAGCTCTGTTTTCCAAGCTACTTTATTACTTTCCTAAAGCCCATCATTCTCATGATCTCAACCTCTAACGCAAAGCAGAAATGCCATGTGTACTATTTCTTGCACTCACCACAATAGTAGAGAGCTGAATGAAAGCAAAACCACGATTGAGCTGTGTCTGCTTGTCTTTAATGACACGGACATTCGATGAGGAGAGAACTGCATATGGCGCCAAAGAACTTAAGATGGAGTCCATTGTGCTATGTGGATTCAGGTTTCGCAAGATAATGGCTGGCAGAATAAGAAACAGTAGTTGGAACTGTAAACTTACAAGGACATGTGAATTTTCACCTGAAGGAATTTAAAACTCTGCACAGCTAAAAACGTACTATTAGTAAAAGCCAATAAAATTTTGGCTTCCTCTTTTATTGATGATAATAAATAACATTTATATACTGCCCAATTCCCACAACTCTGGCCGTCATGGCCATAAAGGAAATCTATCATTATTTTCTGTTAAATGTAATAGGAAGCCAAACCAAATCTGAATTAAACAACTTAAACGACACTGTAAGCACTCTTTTTGCTATTCTGTTTACATATGGCAATGGCAGATCTACAATTTGAATATACACTGCCATTACCGTCTGGCTGCTTCGTTTTGATAATAGCTTCTAATGGACAACAAAACAGCCTTCCAGCCAATTGTTCAAGTCAGGAGGACACCTTTTTTCATTTCAGATACTTGACAATGACATTCCCTTTCTCAGCAATAAAACAGTAGCACAGCAGATAAGTATTCAATTGTAGGGCTCCCTTCTCAGTTTTCTTACTGCTATTGCAACTATTATCTTCTTCTCCTGGAGTGAAAAATATCTCTTATCAAATAAGAAGCTGTGGTATATTTTTCTTCAACAGGAAAAGGGAAGAAGGTAACGGTAATAAAATAGCTGACCAATAGCTAGTGTGTGTGTGTGTGTGTGTGTGTGTGTGTGTGTGTGTGTATTCAGCTCATTGCAGTCTCCATAATTTTCATAAACTATCTTTGCTTTGCAAACAGTGTTTTCCTGTTTCTGTTTTTCTATATTTCCTGTTTCCACTTTATAAATTCTCCATTATCCATTTCAAACCAATGACAATACCAAGTCCTGATACCGGATTACTTTCAAAAACAGTTGACACAATTCATTCCAATAGCAGAATCGACTTTTGCAGGGGCTTTCTTCAGCATGAGATTTCAAAACTTACTATAAAACATCTATACATTAGCACAATTCCCCCTATTTGCCAATTGAACTTATCTGCGCTGAATTTCTAGAGCTAGGAGTTACATTTAAAAGCTATACCAATTAAACCAGCTAATTTCTATTTTACAGCCAAGCTGGGACTGCCAA
Organism: Pituophis catenifer annectens; assembly: GCF_029215685.1. Lineage (NCBI taxonomy): Eukaryota > Metazoa > Chordata > Lepidosauria > Squamata > Colubridae > Pituophis > Pituophis catenifer. The sequence continues at coordinate 172,087,171 of NW_027256882.1, forward strand.
CCGACTTCTAAGCCTGAACACAAAAATTCAACTACCGTATTTTTTGGAGTGTAAGATGCACCTTTTTCCCCCCTAAAAGGGGGTGAAAATTTAGGTGCGTCTTATACACCGAATGTAGTCCCGCCCACCCACTGGCCTCCACCCTTTGGCCTCTGCCTCGCAGCAGTTACCTTCTTGCAAGCAAACAGCAAGAAAAAACAGCACCTTTCACCTTCAGCACAAGCTAATTAGCACAAGTTGATTGGATCGGCCTCCCGACTCTCAGCTGATTTGCTCTCAGCTGTTTTGTGCAGGGCTCTGCTGCTTGCTGCAAAGAGGTAAATTGCTGGAGCAGATTTTTTTTTCCTTGTGCTAATCAAGCTATGCTGAAAACGAAAATAAAAGTAAAGCGGGCTGTTTGCTGCAACGAGGCAAAATTCCTCAGAGGCAGAGGGAGATTTCTTTTTCTTCTTTTCCTCACCAAAAAAGGTAGGTGCATCTTATACTCCGGTGCATCTTATACTCCGAAAAATACGGTATGTAAAATGTTATGGGACCTTCCTCAGAAGCTTGAGGTTTTTAAATTAATAAATCAACTGAAGAAACCTAATTAATAAATCTCAATCCTCTCATCTACAACAATTAAGAGTTTCATGGGGAACACCATGAAAATTGAATTACTTTATTGCTGCTGTATATCAAATTTTATACTCACTGTCATTAGCATTCTCTGCACATGGTTCAGATATGGGGGCCACAGGCTGAGTGGACAGAGCTGCTGACACCTGGTATGGCTGCGGGAGAGGCAGAAGGCCTTGGCTAAGTTCACGCCCTGATAACGCCACTAGTTGATCTAAGCGACCGCCAGGGGGTAGCTTCTGCTCAGCTTCTGTTGCAAAGTGGAGGATGATGAAAAAAAAAAGGGGGGGGGAATTAAGAGTAGTTTCTACAGGCACAAACAGAGCTAAAAGAACTGAGCTATTAATCTTACCAGATCTGGGAATGCCACACTTGAAACATTTCTCTCTGCGCTTGAAATTCTGAACTCCACACTATTGGTGTAGGGGGGGAAAAAAGACAATCTTTATTTTCAAATAAATGTCTCCCACGAAACACTCTTTCATAAAAGTGTTTCCCTATCAGGATATGTTCCTTACTGCAAAATCACAAGTTTCTCTCATTATTCAAGGATTTGGTATCTGTGGTTTCAAATAATTAAAGTTGGAAAATACACAACCTGACTTTGGTGTCCATAATGTATTGTCCCTCACATCTCAGGTTTTTTTCACAATTTTGTGTTATTTTATGCTTGCAAACAAGCTTTTTCTGCATGTGTTTTTTGTTATCAGTAGATATTCTATTGGAATAGGATCTTTTGTGAATGAAAGCCACTGTACCTGCTACTATTATCCCTTAATGCATAATTTAAATTCTTGTCCTAATGGTTGTGATGGAAAAGCATTCAAAAATATTCAATAAAACCTGAGAAAATAATCCCTTTGTCCGATTATGCCTCAGTCTTTGCTCATAAAGTCAAGCTTCCTAAACTGCTCTGTATCTTTTATTTTCTTGTTGTTGGTACAATCTTTGACAAAAACATTTGCAATCACTATTTTAGAAAATATTAAGGAAAATAACACTTTAATCATTATTTTAGAAGCAAAACTAAGCAAGAGGGCTGAATTTATATTGAGTCTTCATCATTGAAATAGGGAGGTTTTGCTTCTGCCTTTGATTAATATTCAATATTTACCCCTTGCAATTGGAAAAAGTCATAGCCATTGTTCTAAGTACATCAGGCTACTGTTGAGCCCACTAATCTTGTTCCCCCGGCAGGACAACATCCTTCACACTGCAATCCAGACCCACAGCTCTGAGTACCACATCACGGAATATCTCTACAAACTGATTCAAAAAAGCAGATACCTTGCTGCAGAGCCAATCCTCATTGATCTTCGGTTTAGGGTCACTGTAGTGCATGGAGACTTTCTGACCAAGGATGGTGAGTGAATGCTGCAGGGAGAGAAACACCCCAATGAGACTCTGAAGTGGAGGGAGAGAGAAGGTGCCCATCACTGCCGCAGCAGAAAGAAGGAGAGGTTCAAACCCTTCAGCTGAATGGATGAGGGTGAGGGAGGGAAGGGAGCATAGGCTGAGAGAGTTTTGGAACTTGGCTATTTGGCTAGAGAACACCTAATCTGGCCGACACCTGTTTCTACCCAAGGTACCGGGACGTCCGGTTGCTGTGATGGAGGGAGAGTGTGTTGGAGAGAGAAAGAGAGAAAGATGAAGAAAAGGAGAAACAGACAAGAGAAATGCAGCCGTGCTGTGAGATACCACTATACAATACCTCTAGACCACTAGAATAACCTTTGTTGACCTTCTGCCCCACCATTTCTCTTTTCTTCTCTTTTCCCAACCCAGTGCCACTGTGCCCACACAATGGGCATATTTCTCTATCCGCTCCCTCATTCAATACAAATCTCTGCTACAGTAGTGTCAATTCGAATTTAAGGGCATGCTTGGAGAAACACTCAATCTCCCTTGAAAATGAAAGCTTTTGGGAGAGATTAAATAAGATTTTAATATTATGCACACATCCACAGATGTTCAATGCTAGATTTCTATTCTGTTCTGCCATACACAACACCCCAATTTAATTACTCTAACCGTATATTCCCTAAATGGCCTATCAAAATTACTATTTTACTCAATTGCAAGGTCTCTACATTTGGTGAAGACATCAAACAATTCTATGGGCATATAATCCAGGAGGACCAGAACACTAAACCAGACCACTTTCCAAAACCAATTCCTAAAAGCTGCTAAGTCAAGGCCTAATTGACTAGAACCTCTTTCTGATAAATGCAAGAACCTTGCCTATCCCTTGCCCACTGCCAACCTTTGGAGAGAAACATTGCCAAATTTCACACATAGTTGTACAGTCTGTGCTTAAAAGGCAATCCTCACCATATGTCTCTCAACCCAATTTTTCCGCATCCCTCCCACATCCAGAGCAACATGTATCATCTCAGCCATGCTTGGGGCTACACATGTCAGCTCCCACTGGGGATGCGCACACGTGGCCCAACTATATTGTCAACACAGGAAAACAGGAAGAAAAGGAAATGGCAAAGGTAACTGCCATAGCTGCATAAACCCCAGGAAACCCAGTCGGGCTAGGATTGCATTTTCATCCAGATTATAGTCGCTTGGAAATAAGAGTACAGTTTTAAACTAGTCAGAACAGACACAGTTTGGGTCTTAAAAACATGGCATGTCACATCATCTCTACTGTAAACCTACGGTGCTAAAGAGAACATGGGGTCTTAGACAGAGAGGCTGTCAAGAAACAGCTGTTGTGATAAAGGAGAGAAGAAAACCTTCCTAGGGAAGATTCCATTTTAGATTTGCACTCCTAATAATTTCTGGCAGATTATGGAGAAAAAGACACCCACTGACGGGTGGCCAGCTTCAATATCTACTGTTCAGCTATAGCTATAAACTGCCAGTGTCACACTGAGCATGCATATTTCCAGAGGAGGGAGAACACAGACAGGATTCATGATTTCCCAAGCCCCTATTTCTTACAGCTAGGAACTCCCACAATCCCCTTAATGTGGATCAGCATCTAAATTCCTCTGCTCAACTTGTCAGATCCCGCTGTCATCCCCATGGTGGAAATTAAATCCAGTTCTGACTTGCTGCCTGAATTTTTTAATGTCACTTTGAAGCCCTGTTTTCTTGAACCTCCCCTTTTTTTTCCAGGTCATGAGTAGATCCCAGAAGTCAAACGCCTAGTTCCCAGTACTCTGTTTGATTCCTTGAATTGTAAACAAGGCAAGATAGCTGACTTTCAGTTCTAGCTGCTCTTCCTAATCCCAGTTCAGTGATTCCCTAAGGGGGAAGGCATCTAGAATTTGTCACATGAACCAGGTGTTGAGATTGGTCATTAACAGTAGCAGTACTTGTGGGTTTCAAGTGCAGCAAAGCAACCTGATTGGCTTCCATCCATCGTGTAGCGTCCTGCAAGTGATTAAACTCGACGAAGGCGAAGCCCCGGCTCTGACCTGGAGGACAGCATTCAGATACAGACGCAGTGTGTTAGTCAACAGATCCAGCCAACATCACGCACCCCTGTTGCTGTACCAAATGGGGCAAGGGCAGGGCGCAGGGGAGAAAATAAGGTAGAGTGGGAAGGCACAGAAAAGGCACCCTAAGTTGCAAAATGGAGTGGTGCAGACTCAAATGCTGGTCTCAAGCATCTCTTATGATCATTCCAGTAAAGTATTTTTGATGGACAGATGCTATTCACTGCTACTCAAACCATCTAGTTGTTTATTTTTCCTAGAACTGAGAAGAGAATTGTGGTATCCCAACTTCCAGGTCAATGCTTATCTAGCCTGTATTTCCGAAAGGATAAAGGACAAGAAGGAGAATATTGAAGATATCTATTTCTAGCACTAATAGTCAGTTATCCTTTTTCATATTTTAAGAAATAGCTGGTTAAAAGAATCTATGCAGGAGGCTACATATGACACTTGTCCTACTGACTTTGCTGTTTAGCTTCAGGAAAGGTTAAAATAACCCCACATAACAGGAGAGGATCAAGATAAAATGCTGCAGTCTGCTGAACTTGATTCTGAAAGAATTGTATTTAAATTCTGTCTTAAAATTCTTCTGATAACTCCATCAATCACTCTTTCAATCTTATCGGTCCATCTGTCCAACAGAAACAACAATAGTCCCTTTCTATTGCAATAAAGAATGATAAGTGTTGCTTGCATAAATGTAACATAAATTCATGTGCCTAAATTGAGAGAAGTTTATTACAATTCCAAAAAGGCACTGATTCCCACTTTTTTCCTTAGTAGCACTGGAATTAAGATAAAATGTTTAAAGGGAAACCAAACTGACATTAGGTAAGACCAGTCCACTAAATGGGAACATTCAAGAGACTACATTTTGGGAGGCTTTTTCTCAAAAGTCTGCAATTCCAGTCTTTGTTGAAATGTAAAATTCATTTTGCATTGTAATTGTCTTCTCTTAGCCTCTGGTTGCTCATAGAAGCAGGGTGCCTTTCTGTACCCTCCATCTTGCAGTATCTGCCGGTCCACTTCAGGCCTTGAACAACAAGGGCAGATACAGAGGACTATCATCAAAAACATAAAGCTTGCTTTAAAATAAAGGAAGGGGGTGGGAGAGAAAAGAAAGGTACACAGCCCTATCTCAGGGCCTGCAAGTGTGTGTGATAGGTAGGGAATAACCTTGGCAAGAAGTAGTATACTTACCTGCTTGATTAAACAACTTACTTTATTCTCAGAACAGCCCTACATTGTTTCGTTTTGGAGCAAACTAAAGAGATCTCTTTTTATTCTTGCATATACCATACCCATCCAACTTGTTGGCAACCTGTCTTCCTTAATGCAGGCTGGCACTATTTATGGTCTATTAAACTGAGCAAGTTCACGAATCAAGTACTGTATTCACACAGGTGCTTGACAATCGCCTATCCCATCACAAAAAAGGCAGAACAAAGCCAGGAGTTTTCTTAAATCCTTGGTGAATCACAAGTGCCTGCAGAATTATAGTTAATCTAGTGGGGTCAAAAGTCGGACACATGCTCAGGTATATGTTTAATCAGTAGCAATCTTAGAATGGAGTCTAATTCAGGCTGCAAAGATCTAAAAAGGCACACCGACGTATCTGATAAAATATGGTCAAATAGAAAGTGCAATATATAACCAAAAGGTTGTCTTCATCCTTTGCCATGTATTTGTGAAAGAGGCCAAGTAAGAAAGACAGAGAACAAGTAAGAATTCATCTTAATAAGAAAAGCAATATTGAACCACTAAACCTCCGAAGAGTCACACTTATGCAGAATACAGTGAAACTTGGAAATGACAGGCCACATCTTCTGCTCCTTTTTCAGGCCAATCTCACAGCAGAAGAACCACTGAGGCCCATATTTATAGGATTTTGATAACAGACAATAGCACTTAAAGGACTACCTCTGAATCAACTGCTAACATCTGGAAAACTGACTTATCCTTATCACTGATTGGCAGATCCTAAATACGCTACAGCAGAAGCTACAATTGAGTACTTAATGCCACAGGGCAGAACTGCTCCACAAGCACATACGCATAGCATACCACATTCTAATTTGCAGTGTGTCAAATGCTACTTGAACCATTACAACCATATCAAAAGAAAGGAGTAGAAAAAACTATGAAGAGAAGCTCACCTGAGGCTTTATTTCGCATCAGTCGCACCTCACGGGGCTGGAATCCGTGTGCCTGCAGCTGAGCCCGGATCTACAAATGCAAATAATCTGTTAATAATGACAGTAATAGGAGGCTTTAATATAACAATCACTGAAAGAAGTCCAATTGCCTCTTGAAAAAGCATCTTTGGGACAACCATCACCTGGATGACTGAGAATGACACTGAAAGAAGTAGTGAATGTTAATGAATTCTTGTATGGGCTGTTCCTACAAGATGCTGCTCAATTACAATTGCCAGCAATCCCAACCACCATGCCAATTGAGTTCAGTAACATTTGGGGGCCATACATTCTCTATTCCTGAATCAAAGATCCCAAAACGCCTTTTAGCCCAAGCAACCAACTTACATCACTCTCAGTGGCAGATTGAGGTAACATCCTCAGCATAATGATACTGCTAGCCTTCTGTTCTTCTTCTTCTTGTTCAGTCCGATAGTCTTGGTCTCGGTAATCACCATCACCAGGAAAGCCCAAATGCTCATTTGGGCTATCTCGTTTTCTGTGTTGTGTCTCTGATCCGGAGGAGGCCTCATAAGAATCCTAAGAAATAACAGCACAGAAGACAACACCTTAGCAGGGTGGAAGACCAAGACTGAGCTAGACAAAGAAGCCCTCAAGCTTGCAGGCGGAGGCCTAGCAATGTGCAGACAACCATGTTGCCTTCCGAGCATTCTGCCAAATAGACACCATGTTTTATGATCAAGCACTTATCTACAAACCCAGATCCAGTGTCTCAATTACTTTGCATATAGTCCTACATGATTTCTTCATATAGCCCGCAGGAGAAAAAATAAGGATGAATCCACCCAGACATCACTTATATCTGCTACTAAGGTCTACCTTGCGGTGGTAAGAGAGACAAAACATCATTATTTCTCCACTCTTGTTGCATCTGCAGACTGTTGCCTGGCAGCCCTGTTCAGGCTCACCCAGTCTCTCCTGGGACAGGAGAGCTCAAGTGATCATCTCCAAGGCCATACAGAGGAATCTGTTGAACAACTGGCAAACAAAGTCGTTTAGATTCGCTCCCAGCTGGAACACATGTATGGTGCAGGTCCATTAGAGATCCCTGGGGAAAGATCTTACCCGATCCTGTGGGACCTGAGGAAATGGACAGGATCCTTGTTTCCGTCAGTACAACCACCTGTCAATTAGATTCCTGTCCCTCCTGTTTGGTGACTGTCAGGTGGGTTCAGCCAGTGATAAATTCTTCACTGCAGTAGGGGACGTTTCCAGGATTTTTTAAGGAGGCCCTAATTCACTCTCTCATTAAAAAAAAAAAAACATCTCTTGATCCCAACTGTCTGGATAATTTTCATCTAGTCTGCCACCTTCCCTTTCTAGGGAAAATGGTAGAAAAGGTGGTGGCTTGGCAGCTTCAGAGGATTCTGGATGAAATGGATTATCTTGAACCCTTCCAGTCAGGATTCAGGCTGTTTTGGGGACAGAAATAGCACTGGTGGCACAGTGGTTAAAGTATAGTATTGCAGGCAAACTCTGCCCCCACTGCCTGGAGTTCAATCTTGATGTGGCTCAGGACTGACACATCCTTCCATCCTTCTTCGGTCAGTAAAAAAGAGGACCCAGATTGTTGGGGGCAATATGCAAATAATGCTTACACTGTAAACCATCCAGAGTGCGCTGTAAAGAGCTATGGCGGTATATAAGCCTAAATGCTACTGTTACTGTGGATATTTTTGGCGAGAGTGGTATGGGGTTAGTGCATCCGTCCTTGCTCTCCTTGACCTCTCAGCAACCCTTGATACTATTAACCATGGTAGCCTTTGGGGCTGCAAGGCTTGGGGCTGGGTGGCCGTCTTGCACTGGTTTGTCTCCTTTCTCCAATGCAGGTCCCAATTGGTGTTGATAGGGAATGAGAAGTCGAGCCCATAGCTGCTCCTTTGTGGCGGGTGGCAGGGCTCAGTATTCTACTCCTTTTTAACATCTACATAAAGCCACTGGGTGAGATCATCCTCCACCATGGGATGAGGTACAATCAATACGCTAATGATACTCAACATTATATCTCCATTTCCACTGATACAAATGCTGCTGTCACTGCTCTCTTGCAGTGCCTGGAGGCTGTGGGGATCTGAATGGGGGATAACAGATTTTGGATGAACCCTGGTGAGACCGAAAGGCTTTGGGTGCACAGATCTTCATGATCCGGGACTTTTAACATTTTTATTTCTGGAGGGCTTGTACTACCCCAGATCGACCTGGTGCGCAACCTGGAGGTTCTCCTGGATTCATGACTCCTGATTGAAGAGCAAGTGACAGTCATGGCTAAGAGAGCCTTTGCACAACTTTGTATTGTGTTCCAGTTGCACCCTTTCCTGGATTGGGAGTCCCGGAGAAGAGCCTTTTCTGCCATGGCTCCTGCCCTTTAGAACATTGTGCCCCCTCCAAGGTGAGAACAGCACCCACCCATTTGGTCATCCGAAAGGGCTTGAAGACCCAACTCTGCCAACTGGCCTAAGGGCCCCAATGGGATCCCGATCATTCTGGAGGTGGTTAACAGACTAGATAAGATTCCCTCCCCTCCCCCACTGCATGCTTTTGCTTTCTTTCTTACCATCTTTTTCAATTTCAAATTAATTTAAGGTTGCTATTTACTGTTTTAACGTTTTTATTAGTTTTTAATTATTATAAGCTGCATAGAGCTGCTTCCAGGAGATGGGCGACATATAAATTGAAGTAACAAATAGTAAATAATTTTGATCTCCCCACAATCACCTTCGCTTTGAATGGCATGGAATTTCATTAGGGATTCTAAAGGATGAAAGACATTCCGAAGTATGAGCCGAAGAAATCCTTACCCACAAGGCAGCAGTTATTCAAAGACTCCAAGTTATTGAATCGCTCAGAAAAGCCATTACTATTGCTGAGAAAACTGCATGAAATAGGAGACAAGATTTACTGGAAGGAGATTTTACCCTCCACTCACCTCCACACTGTGTTCTTCAGAGGAATCATCATAATCATTAGCAGGTTCCTGGCTGTTGAAATCTCTCATGTAGGATCGATAATCCATATCTCTGTAATCATGGTCCCTCTGATTCCGGCCTTCTGAGTTTTCATCCTGAATCTGTTCAACAGCACCATATCGACCTGTCCGATCCCCACGGCCACCTCTACAGTGTACAAAAAGAAGAAATGTTTAAAAAGAATTGTAAAGTACTAGTACAACCACTGACAAAGAGGGGAGCACATGCCCTACTTAAACTTTCCGTTACACTTCCTAACACCACGACTGAAACAGAAAAAACTGAAAAAAATGTTTATTTAAAGAAGTCAGAGCTTCCAAAGAGTATTATTTCCCTTATTCTTGTTTACAAGACCTGTGTTTATATACTTATATTTATCCATATAGCAGCCCATCTCACAATCAAGTCATTCTGGGCAGAGCATACAACAAATCTGTGTTCGTGTGTATGTGTTAAAACAACATATGCTGAGAGCTTATGGCTTCTAGACAGTATTGAAGTTATGCCCCATCTCTCCCAGGAAGCATGGGAAATGGATTGAAGATGAGTGTTGTAGACTGACATTATTTAAATGGCTATAACTTCCTCATTATGTACTAAAATCAGCAAGAGAGCATTGCTCTGGCTGCAACTTAAATTACTTGCATGCTAGAGTGCAATGAATAGGATTACATCACTAGAATGATGACACTGCAAGTTATGGTTTTTCATTTCTTTTTGCTGTTCTAGTGATGAGAAACGCAGGCAAAACTCAGCACAATGAGTTTCCTAGTACTGCCAAGCCCTTTCTATAGCTGCTTTCTCTGGCAGAGTGCATTAAGTGCCTTTCTTGGGCTAAATCTTTTCTTTACTACATTAAGAACAGTGGACAAATACAGTAGATTACATTATTATTCTCACACAATTCTCATATTGTATTGTTGCTTTGCCCCAAAAAGATTTCATTATATTTGTAAGGTCAGCTCACAAAGTTTCATGTCCATCATTACAGATTATACATTCTTCCTATTCTATTAATAATGATGTTGAAGTTAATGATGATTAAAGAGAGACTGGCCTTAATTTAGCTATTCATTTAGTTTTAATAAATTATGTGCCATCAAGTTGCTTTCAACACCTAAGCAATCATATAGGTAGATTTTATCCACAACAATCTATCTCTGTTCTTTTGGGTCTACTTTTGTAGGTAGACACATCATGGCTGTCAGCGTCTCAGCACTGACATAGAAAAGGGAGCCTCACAGTAGCCTCCTGAAGTCTATGGTAAGGTCAACTTTAAGGCCGGTGCCATGTGATCCCCCAGGGCCCTTGATTATTGGAGGCCATACCCACTATGAAGTACAGCGGATTCTTGATTCGAGGTGGCACAGGGGGTGCCTCCAATACTTAATTAAGGGGAAGGGTTACCCCTTGTCAGAAGCTTCCTGGGTGAAGAGCACGAATATTCTAGCTGACCGCCTTATAGCTAAATTCCATGCAGATCACCCGGACAAGCCGGGAGGGGGTGGGACACACCCTCGGATGGGGTAAGGTACTAAACTTGTTGTTTGTCTCATGCAGGCCTCACTGGGAGAGTGAAGGGAGAGGGGCCGGATGTCAGCATCTCAGCACTGACATAGAAAAGGGAGGATGAAGCCTGAACTTTTGCTTGCTAACTCCCTTTGAAGATTTGGTCTCCTCGGAGATGAGGAGGGGGGAAACATTCCTGTGAACTGATGGAAAAGGAATCAGGAGAGTGACTTGGAAGATAGCCAATGAGAAGCAGAGAATTGGGGATCGGAAAGGGAGGGATTGGGGGGCAAAGGTCAGTATTGACCGCGAAGAGTCAGGATCAGGTTGCTGTGCTCGAATAAAGAGAAAATTTCCTTAAAGACTGGCAGTTTGGAAGTTCATTTATTTTGAGATAGCATCGAAAGCTGACAATGGCATTTGAATAAGTTTTCCAGGGTCTTCATGGCTGCTCTATCAAGTACTAATCTATTGCATATTTCTTGACTTATTCCTTTACTGTTGATGGTTGTTCCTAAAAAGCAGAAGCTATCCACCATTTCAATAACTTCATTGTCAATTCTAAGGCTGGGTGTTCTATCTGTTGTCATTAATTTGCTCTTAATCCCGTTTTTTCAATGTGCTGCTTGACTTAGTACTAAGGTTTGGAGAGCCTCTGCATTTTTGGCTATCCGGGTAATGTGGTAGCACAGATTATTAAATTTCCCCCCCTCCAATTTTAAAGCTACACCCATCTTCTACCAGTCCAGTCCTTCTCTTAATATATATTCTGCATATTGTCTGAATAAATAAGGGATGAGTATTCAGTCTTGTCGTACCCCTGGAGCCAGTTTTTTTCACCATGTTCAGTCTGGACTGTGGCTTCCTGACCTGTATCTAAGTTTCTCGTGACGACAATGAGATGTTCTGAGATTCCCATTTTTCTGAGCATATTGCACAAATTGACACAATTAAAGGCTTTTCTATAATCAATGAAGCACATACAGACATCTTCTTGATATTCTTTGGCTTTTTCAGTTATTCAGCATGCATCAGCAATGTCTTGTGCTGCTTGGTCTTCTCTAGGCCAGACTGAACATCTGGCATCTTCTTTTCCATGTAGGGCTCTAGTCTGTGTTGGATGATTAAGCATTATTTTGCCAGCATGTGATATTAAAGATATTGTACAATAGTTTGCACACTCCATTAAATCTTTTTTTTATTGGAACATAGATTGACCTCTTTTCATTGGTTTGCCCGTGTCATTCTTCATATTTGCTAGCATAACTTGATTAGGACTAGGATTCTTTTTGTTGTTGCTTACCATTTTTAATGGGTATTCCATTAGTTCTTGCAGCTTTCCAATTTAGTAATGAATGCAGTGCTGATATAACGTCATCTTCTAGTATTAGAGGTTGTCATAAATAAGGAATATCTTCTAAGATATCTTAGATGTTGACATCTCTATTGTATAGTACTTCAATATATTCTATCCAACTTCCTTTGATCTCCTTTGACTTGGTTACCATCTATAGTGTCCTTTAGGATACTAATTTGAGGTTGGAACTTTCTTTTTAAAAGACAAATCATTTTTTCTGTTTCTTTTCAACTTCAATGTCTTTATAAATGTTGCTGTAATACTGCTTCTCATCTCTTCTAACAGCTCTCTGAAACTCATTGTTAAGTTTCTTTCCAAGATTTTTTTCTTTCTTGGCTTCTTGGTAATTTTCATGATTTATTCCGACACCCAGTTTTCTTTCTTCTTTTTCAACAACCTCTTTTCACATTCATCCTTAATTACTTGTTTAAGTTCATTCCATAATTTCTCTGATTCTCTATCTTTGAAGTTCAGGACTTCAAAGCGATTCCTGAAACTTTTCTTGAAAAATGTTGGTTTATAATCAAGATCATATCCTGGAAACTGACTGGCTTTCTTCTTCTTTAGCTTAATTTGAAGTAGTTCATGGTTTGTTCCAGTCAGCACCTGGTCATGCCTTTGATGATATAATTTAATTCCTCCTATTATTAGCAATAATATAGTCAATATGATTTCTATCTATTACATCTGGTCAGGTCCATATATAGAGGCATCATTTTGATTGTATGAAGTTTTAACAAAGCAGATCCTAAAATTAGCATTGATTTCTTTTCACAACTTCTTTGTTTAACAGCATTATTTAATCCTAGCAATTTCAAAGAAAAAGAGACACCATATATTTCTTCCTAGGCTGTAAAGTAATTGAAAGAATACTTTACCTTCTTTCATACTCCATTGCTATCTGTGAAGTACAAACGCCTCAGGAATCTTCTAGCACAAACCCTTCAATGGGTAATTGCCATTCCAGAAGGTCATAAGAAGTGGATTATAACGACTTCTGTAGGGAAAATAGAATACAATGTTTTTATTCAAATGCTCATGTAGTTTATAATCCCAGCAGCAGTAACTTCTAAAGCAACTTTAAAACCAAAATGTTTCCAGCTTCCAGTGTACAGGCTGCATAATTTTTAAATTAATTGTATTTAATATTTTGAAGGAAGTGAAAAGAATATGAGTAAAAGAATACAGAACATGTAAACACAAGAAATAAGATACAGATAATTATCCTGATTGAATTCTGAATTGAACACACTTGGTTAATGCAGTACTAATCACTGACAAAACTATGAACAGTAAAGCAATGCATTAGATCAATACTAAAACTGATTAAGATATAATTCTGTAAATAAGAAAAACAAAATTCTGGATATGGCATAAATCCATATATTGCATTATAATGCAAGAATTATTACAGGTTCTCAAATCTGCAATTCCGCACAGCGGTAACCCACAATTTCACAAACATTCCAACTATTATCTTCAACTTTGTAAATACCTGTTAACATAAATATAAATCTAACATCTCATTGTTGGAATCAGCTAAGTATGCAACTAAGGTCAAATTTGTATCACTGGTTATTATTAAATAATGTGGAGAATTCTTTTGTAAACTGTTCATATGGAAAGTGGTATGGTTTCAGAAAGCACAGGTAGATAAGGACAGACCACTCCTTTTCCCACTCAGATCCCTCCCATTTCCTGAGCTCCAGAAAGACTAAATTCTAATCTTTCATGTATTCATACTAGTTAAAACTTTACATATGCACTCTTAGCTTTTTAATAGACTGGCTATTTGACTTTGAGTACATAATACTGTGTTTTATCACTCTGATAATCTTCTGCATTTTTTATGTTTGAAACAGATTTAGAAAGATTTATGGGTCTAAAAGCACTTTGATTTTTAGTACACAAAGCCTCCACTAACATGCAAAAAGAAAATCCTTTCAAAGTAGAAACATTCTGTTATTCTCTTGTAGAATTCCAGAAGTAATTATATTTCTTAGAGAGCAATTGCTTATGAAAACTAAATTCCATGAATTTTCAACATGGAAAACAACAAATACAGGTAAGTCAAAATTGTGAATTCTTTATGAGCTCCATAGCAAATGTTACCCTCATTTTGCAATAGTAATTGAGATGGGAATTGCTGCTGATAATTGACATAGATGTAAAATGCAACATCACATGACCATGTCACTTAGCAACAATTCCAATAGTCCCAGTTGCCATCATTAAGCAGAGACCACACGTGACCATGACTTCCAACCTCTCAATTGACTTTGCAGGTGGGAACCCAGCAGGGAACATCAAAAATGTAATGGCTGGAACTCCAAAGACCAGTTATAAATCCCTTTTGTTCAGTGCAATTACCAAGTTTGAACGGTTGCTAAACAAATGGCCATACCCCAAGGACCACCTGTACTTTGCTACCATTATTCACATACTCACTATAATGGTTCTCATGAGGACCTGGAATTCATCTTTTAAGAAATAAAGATGTTCTTATCCCTGCCAGATAAATTTAAGGGTCTTTGTAGGACCCATGCTTGGCTTACTAGTTCCCATTCATCTAGTGTTAATCTAAAGGAAAGGTACAATTAAATCATCACAAAACTGCAGCTTTTATTGTAGTGGCACAGTGGCTAGAATGCAGTAGTACAGGCTAACGCTGCCCACAGTCTGGAGTTTGATACTGATGAGCTCAAGGTTGACTCAGCCTTCCATACTTCCAAAGTCGGTAAAATGAGGACCCAGATTGTTGGGGGCAGTATGCTGACATACTGAGAGTACTCAGAGAGTACTGTAAAGCACTATGGAGAGGTATATAAGTCTAAGTGCTATTACTAATGGAATGCGAGACATACAGAGGATATAAATATTGCCACACTTTCTTTGCGCATGCATGACTATTATTCTATGATCTGCTTTCTTATTCACTTCAAGATACACAAAGCTTTACTGCCACATCTTTAGAACAGAAGTCCAAACCAAAGTTTAATAACCAAACTAATTAAAACTGACCAAGAAAGAAATTCCCAGTGGCCAGTCACTACGTCTCTTATTTCCCATTAGTATCTTCTCTCCTCTGATGTTTAATTTAAATCTAGTCAAAAATATTTTAACTTAAACTCTGCCTTCCTTCCCAAGCATGTCAGATGAAATATACATTTGCAAATCAGCATGCTGAGATTCAGTGGCTGTGAATTTTTATTTTTTTAAGTTTGAGTTTGAAAATGTATGTTTGGCTTCATCGGTTTATCTCATAGGTTAAGCATAATATACCGTATTTTTCAAACTATAAGACGCACCGGAGTGTAAAACACACCTTAGTTTTTGGGGAGGGAAATAAGAAAAAAGCTGATTGGCGGGTGGATCAGCCTCCCGGAATCAGCTGTTCCTAGAGGTGAATTTTAACAAAGAGGTTCGTTGATTGTGAGCTCTGTGCCTTGCTTTTTTTTCAGCTTCTGAAGTCTCCATTTCAGAGGCTTTTTTCCTGAAGCTTCATTTCGGAGGCTTTTTTTGGCCTCTGAAACCTCTGTTTCAGAGGCTGGGCGGGGCTACATTCAGAGTATAAGATGCACCCAGATATTCACCCTCTTTTTTGGGGGGGAAAAGGTGTGTCTTATACTCCGAAAAATACGGTAGTTTGTCTCTTGCTTAGTAAGTTCTAAAAATCTAACTAATGTGATTTAGGAACCAAAGTTATATTTTATTGCTGAGATTAGCATCAGCTTTCATGTACCAAGTATCATTTTTTTAAAAAAACTCCAAAATCTCACATCAAAGTTTTGGAGGATTTGTTTATCTTCCAAAATGTTGATTACTTTGTCTTAATTTTGATGTTTTGAACTTACTTTGATGAGAATAGTCAGATTGTCAATTAATAGCTTAATATCTAGTACAAAATAAGCATTTTTTCCCCATTAATAAAGCCATTCTGTCAGCGCTTCAATTTAATCTGGACCAAAACCAATACCATGAGTAGCAATACTATTTTTATTGTGGGGTTACAGTAACAAAGTCTTGCAAATCTGAAAGCACTTCTCCACTGCCTTGCTTTTACTTTTCAGAGAACTAAGGGGATGGGCCTCTTTTGAAACATTTCCCATGCCCCTATTTCCTTCCATGGCCTGAGATATTTTGTCTGACTATTGTCTAAGCTGAAGCTATTCCTCGTCTTCCAAGATCATTCTCACAGCCCCATTACACATTCTATAACACAATGTTTATTAAACAGCAGTACTATACAGTACATACATACAATATATACCACATATATCTGTGGATAAGATGACACTCAATTTTTAACCAAAATATCATGAAAAATATGACACTATCAAATAAGCCATAGCTCAAAATTTTTGTATTTTTTAAAAAATGTTCACAATTGGCTTATCTGCAGGTAGTGCATTCTTCATTATCATTTCGGTTAAAAATTCAAGGATCTGCATAGATGTAGATGGGCTTATCCATGAGTATGTACATGATACAGGGGTACTGACGGAAAAACCCAGCATATATATAAAACCAATGTTTTGCAAAGTGTACGAAAGGAGTAAAAATAAGCCAAAGTATGAAAGTATTAGATACAAAGAGAAGAAAACATAGCTAAATTTAATTTATATCAAACCATTCACTGCATCACTCCATATCCTTTTATCCTTGCAAACCAACCTTGTTTTTATCACTTTCACACACTGCTTTTTACATTTCCTTTTATTTTTAAATTCTCAACTCATGCCTTTGAAGGATCTTTACCAACTCCATCCAACCAGCCACGACTACTTTCATAATCTTTCTCTTCTTCTCTTTCTTCTTATATTAGATTTATGATTCAGTCTGATTCTCTCTACATCACTAAAATCATCCAAACATGTGGAAGATTCTCATTATTCGTAGAAGTTATGTTATATAAAGTCACAGTGAAAAACTGAATTAGCAAATACTGAAACCTCAACTCCCATCAAGTACTGCAGCTTGAACCATCAACTCTCAATAAACAGAAATAACAGAGTTGGAAGGGACCCTAAAGATCTTCTAGCCCAACCCCGCTTGGAACACTGCTATCATGTCACCCTGAGTCATTTTTTTCACTAGACTAGACATAACCAATTCCTGCAACTGTTCTTCATATGTTTTACCCTCCAGCCCCCTAACCATCTTTATTGTTTTTTTCCGCACTGTTTCCAGAACTTCAACATCTTTTTGATAACACAGTGACCAAAACTGGATGCAGTAATGTACAGATTCTAAGTGTGGTCTTACGGTATTAAGGCTTTATCAAGCGGTACGTTTCTACTTGAAAATAAATGTCAATTCCCTGAACAGAAGACACTCCTAGATACGAGTGGGCTTGTCATATTACAGAGAGCAACATTACCAGCAAGTGGCAAACTGGGGGTTGTTTGTTATCATGTGCTGCATATACAGTTCTCAAGCGTTACTGACTAACTGCCTCTCTTACATTTCCTGGCCGTTTAGCTCCTGTTTCAACGTTTCCGCTTTGAAGCCAGCGTTTCGCAGGATCTGCCTTTCCAATCCCCAGAGAAAACAAGATCCTAGACCTCAAAAGCTTGCACCACGATCGATGTGTGTTGTTGACCTGCCACAAAAAACACGTTCATATACACACAAGGGCATAGGAAGCGAGCCCAGGCCTCTCTCAATAGGAGCTTTTCGCTCACCCCACCCCGTTCCCCCCGCACTACTGAGCAGGTTTCCCCTCCCTCAAATTTTGTATTCGGATACGGGGGCAAACACTGAGAGAGTATTTCAAGTGCGGGAAAGACCAAGCGGGCTTCGGATCAGTTTCCGTCAGGCTCCAAAGCTGGGCGGTTTTCTTCCCGACCAGGAGGGAGGAACGACGCTTCCTCTGGGGTTGCCTGTGTGGCGCCTTGAGGGAGGCCAAGCTTACACCGCCCCGTCCAGGCCACAAAGCCCCACCTCCCCCCACCCCCGCCCGGCGTCTCCTCTCCCCTCCCGCCGACCTTCCTCACCTGGCGAGCGCTTCCCCGGGGCTCGCGACCACCGAGCCACCCGTCCCGCCTCGCAAAATGGCGGCGCTCCTCCAAGCCACCTTCCTCCTCCCCCCCCCTCCCCCTGTGCGCGCGAGCCTCTTTTCCCAAGACTCCCTTCGTCACGGTCGTCGTCGGTGACACCGGAGCGTTCCGCCCGCCTCCCTCGTTTCCCCCCAGCGCGCGAGGGAAGCCCGTCCGCGCGCGCCCATTGGTTCGCAAGCCGTCGTAGCGGCCGCCCGCTCTGGGTTAGGATTGGTAGGAGACTCCGTCGCTCGAGCTCTGGTTTCCTCACTCGCCTTTCTCGCGCCCGGCTCCTCTTGAAGCTGGTCTTCCCGAACTGCTGGGAGAGTTTGCTTTGATTTCGTTTCTTTGTCGGCAGTTATACGAATATTATGCAGTTATTATTATTAGGCAATATTTTTTGGGTTAGTTGGGGCCTTCGAAAGATCGGCTCCCGTTTGCAAAAACTTCTGCAAAAGGAGCAGGAATGCCCAGCTGTGCGGACCAGCTCAGTAATACAGTAACCATCCGTTTCTGCCCCAAAAGTGCTTTTTCAGGAGGCAACTGGACTTTCTTGGGTTTTTTTCTTTGAAGACGTTTCGCTTCTGATCCAAGAAGCATCTTCAGCTCTGACAGGATAGTGGGGAAGCTTTTCAGAGCTGAAGAAGCTTCTTGGATGAGAAGCGAAACGTCTTCAAAGAAAAAAAAAACAAGAAATTCTAGTTGCCTCCTGAAAAAGCACCTTTGGGACAACCATGACCTGGATGACTGAGAATCTAGAGACATCCTTTTCTGCATTAATTTCCTGCGCGTCATATTGAACAGCACACTTAACTGCACCAGCTAGGTTTGCACTACGCACCAAAATTCACTTCAGTCTAGTACGTTGTGCAAACCTAATCATAAATGGAAAGTTTTGCATCTTTCCTTTAATGATATACAATCTTCCAAAAAGACTTCTCAATCATAATACACTATAAATATGAAATAGTATTTAATGGCACTGGCCTTGAGGAAAGTATAGAGCTGGAGCAAGCGTCAAGGGATGGGGGTTTTTTTGCCTGTCTCTTCCTAAATTATTTTTGCCATTGTGGAGTCAGAAAGGTATTGTACTTGGAGTAATGTCCACCCCCCCCAATGAATTCATGAGTCGTTTTCTACATAGAATAAAAAAAAAGTTGCACTATTAATAGTTGCAATAAGGAAAATAATTCAGCGAAGTATACTTTTTAAAATAAAGTTACGGGCAGAAACATTCCTTTTTCAGAATAAAAGGGTAGCAGAGGCAATTGCTCTATTACTCACCTGTCAAGTCTACTAGCTTTGCAATGCAAATTCCAGGCCAGTAGAGTAGGGACCATTAGAAGAGAAAGCCATAAGCGGGAGATTTATTTATACGGATAAGCGATCTTTGGAGTTCACTACCAGGTTGTAACAATCTAAATAGTATTTAGTCATACATCATCACAAAGGCTTTTCTCTATCGGGGGCTTTTATTTTATTTTTATTATTTTATTTAAAAAGTCATCTCTCTGCAACCCCGAGATATCCGTCGGATTTTTCTCTACCACTGCCGTATCCAGACTAAAAAAATAAAATAAATAAAAACAAAAGAGCGTGAAGCATCCGGTTTCCCTCTCCCTGCGCTACTTCCGGAGGAACTGGTTCCGCTTCCGGTTAGGATGTTGACCATGGCGGCGCTGCGGAGGCTGGCGGGCTTGCAGAGGTTGCTGGGGTTACCGGTTCGTGCCGTCTCCTCCGGCCAAACAGCGAATCCCACGGTTTCTGCCCGGATCGTCCCGGTCTCTCGCCCTCTGGACGTGGTTGAGTGGCACCCAATGGAGCAGAAAGAGGAGAAGAGCCCTTTCATCAAGGTGAGAACTGTCAGAGGGGAGAACTAAGAGGGCAGGGGAGCAAAAGGGGCAGCTGAGTACTGGTTTCCTCCCATTTCTGTTTGAAAAGGAGATGCCATTTCTTTTTTGGAAAGAGACTTCATTTTCTAAGAACGGCTTTCAGCGATATGGTGTCCTCTGGGTAGGCGCGGGCTACAGTTTGTGGGATTCTCAGCCAGATATTTTGGGCAGCGATCTTGTCAACACGTTTCTGAAATGTAGAAATGCCTATCCTGGAATTATGAGTATTTGATGGTCCCACTTTGTAGCTGAAAAATAGTACCCTTAATGCTAACTCTGTGTCCTGAGGATGTAACTACAGGCATCCTTGACGTATAACAGTTCGTTTAATAACATACAATGGCACTGAAAACAACTGACTGAAGACTATTTTCACACTTATTTACTGTTACAGCATCCCTGTAGTTATATGATTTACATTCGGATGCCTGACAACTGACTTACATTTATGACATTTTGCAGTGTTCCGGAGTCATGTGATCCCCTTTGACCACCCTCTGACAAGCTATAGGGAAACCAGAGTCACTTTAGCAACCGTGTTACTAATTTAAGAACTGCAGTCATTCACTTAACAGATTATTATTATTATTATTATTATTATTATTATTATTATTATTATTATTATTTATTATATTTCTATACCGCCTTTCTCCCGTAGGACTCAAGGCGGTGTACAGTCAAGAAAAATATAGACACACAAACATCATAAAATTGCTAATTAAAATTGTTACTTAGTTTGGTTAATTAAATAAAACCCAGAATTAGATAACATTTAAAAAATTCATTCACATGTTCATATGTTTAGCCCCGCCTGTTGGAACATCAGGGTCTTGAGGGCACGGCGGAAAGCACGGAGATCAGGGATATTCCGTATCTCCGGGGGCAGTTCATTCCAAAGGGTTGGAGCCCCCACAGAGAAGGCCCTCCCCCTGGGAGTCGCCAGTCGACATAATTTGACTGACGGTACCCTGAGTAGTCCCTCCCTGTGAGAACGAACTGGTCGGTGGGAGGCTATTGGTGGCAAAAGACGGTCTCGTAGGTACCCAGGTCCTAAGCCATGGAGCGCTTTAAAGGTGATAACTAACACCTTGAATCGCACCCGGAAGACCACCGGGAGCCAGTGCAGCTCGCGTAGGAGAGGTGTTACATGGGCGTAATGAGCTGCGCCCATAATCACCCGCGCGGCTACGTTCTGGACCAGTTGGAGCCTCCGGGTGCTTTTCAAGGGGAGCCCCATGTAGAGAGCATTACAGTAGTCCATACGGGAGGTAACTAGGGCATGAGTGACCGTGCGCAAGGCATCCCGATCCAGAAAGGGACGCAACTGGCGGATCAGGCGAACCTGATAAAAGGCACCCCTGGCCACGGCCGTCAAATGATCTTCTAAAGATAACCGTGAATCCAGGAGGACACCCAAGTTGCGGGCCCTCTCTGTGGGGAGCAAGATCTCATCCCCTATTGTCAGTGATGGTACCAGCTGACTATACCGGGACGCCGGAAGCCACAGCCACTCGGTCTTGGAGGGGTTGAGTCTGAGCTTGTTTCTCCCCATCCAGATCCGCACGGCCTCCAGATGTGGTGAGAAAAGTCATAACATGGGGCAAAACTCACTTAACAAATTTTTCACTTAGCAACTTAAATTTTGGGCTCAAGTGTAGTCGTAAGTTGAGGATTACCTGGAGTACTGGAGTAAGTGTAGGATAATAAGAGTGTTTGAAGGATTCTGCTCAAGAGTGCATCCTTTATACATCTTTCATTCAGGATTTGTGTTCCATGGAGAGATGGGAAAACTAGTGCTATATATGTTTTTTTCACTCTGTTACTATGTTACTATGTCTAATTTTAGTCTTTCAGAATCCTGAATTGCTGATATGATCATTAGAAAGGGTTGTTGAGTTTAGGCTGTAGTTTTGAAACAGTTCTTTCTTTTTTCTTTCTATTTTAGAGAGCCATTATGTCATAGAATTATCATTGGAAAGAATCTTGAAAATCGTCATCTCCAACACATATTCAGTGCAGTGTGCAACCTCAACATCAGTGGGAGATAGAAGGCTCTTGATTTTTACAAATATTAAACAAATTGCTGTCACAACATAAAAGAATCATGAACAAAGACAAATGATTCCGATTTTTCACTCTAGTGTATTGTTTAAATTGAAACCTAAAATAGCACCATAAAATCTAAGTAATATCCACTTGTTGATTAGCATTATGCCATGTATATTTTTATATTATATTAGGCCTTGCTTTTTCATGGTAAAACCCTGGGATTGAATAAGATTAAAGCTCATTCTCTCTCGCAGACATGTGGAATGTCTTGGTCAGGTATTTGAGCCTTGGTGGCGCAGCAGACTAAAGCACTGTTAAAGTAATACCAGCTGCCTGCAATTATTGCAAGTTCAAATCTCACCAGGCTCAAGGTTGACTCAGCCTTCCATCCTTTCGAAGGTAGGTAAAATGAGGACCCGGATTGTGGGGGCAATAAGCTGACTTTGTATAAAAAAGAACACCGCTTGGGGGTGGGGGAAAGCCCTACTAAGCAGGTATATACAAAAGTATGAAGGCTATTGCTTAACGCATTGTAAGCCGCCCTGAGTCTCCGGAAAAGGGCGGCATATAAATCGAACCAATAAATAATAAATATTTAATTCTTAGTTTCATTCCCATTTATAAATCAGTATTTTCACGGTTTGCAGAATTGTTTATGTGAAATATGTATGAGTTCAGTCTTTTAAAATAAAATTCCATTCAATTATATGGGATTTTA
The DNA here is from genome assembly GCF_029215685.1 of Pituophis catenifer annectens. NCBI lineage: Eukaryota > Metazoa > Chordata > Lepidosauria > Squamata > Colubridae > Pituophis > Pituophis catenifer. The sequence continues at coordinate 172,109,986 of NW_027256882.1, forward strand.
ACATTCTCACTTATCTGGAAATAAATACTGTCTTGGAAGTTATTTCTCAAGAAACATTCATAAAATTGTCCTATAAAGTACAATTGTGATATATTGAAACAAGCTTTGCTTTCGTGCAGTGTATTAATCACCAAAATCTCTTTTATATGCCTGCATGATGTAAAAACTAAAAATCAACAAATGATAAACAAGTAACTATAGATCCATGGGTGCAGGAGTTCCAAACAGTAGCTAATAAATATGTTCATTGTATCTTATTGTTTAAAAAAATAGCAACAATGGGATCTTGTAGTAAGCAAATATGAGGTGAACTGTATTTAATTTAATTTAATTTAATTTAATTTAATTTAATTTCCAATTTATATACCGCCCTTCTCCCTGAGGACTCAGGGCGGTGTACAGCCAAGATAAAAAACATAGAATACAAATATTAAAACATTTAAAAATATATATAAATTTTGGCCCGAAAGTTAAGAATCACAGACTAATTAAAAGAATTTAAAAATTTTAAAAATTTCTTCTTAAGCCAACCCGGCTTGCTGAAAAAGATAGGTTTTCAGGGAACGACGGAAGGCATTGAGGTCCTGGATTCTTCTTATCTCCGGGGGCAACTGATTCCAGAGGGTGGGAGCCCCCACAGAGAAGGCCCTCCCCCTGGGGGTCACCAGCCTACATTGTTTGGCTGATGGCACCCTGAGGAGGCCCTCTCTGTGGGAGCGCACGGGTCGATGGGAGGTCATCGGTAGCAGCAGGCGGTCTCGGAGATAGCTAGGCCCTATGCCATGGAGCGCTTTAAAGGTGATAACCAACACCTTGAAGCGCACCCGGAAGACCACCGGGAGCCAGTGCAGCTCGCGCAGGAGCTATAATCAAATGTATACAGTATTATTTCAATAGAAGAGTATATAAATGCTTTTTTTTTTTCTTCCATACAATTGTGACAAGTTGTAGAGTTTGCCTGGACAATCCCTACAGTTTTACTGGCCAAATTTTTCCAAAGTAGTTTGCCATTGCCTCCTTCCTGTGGCTGAGAGAAAGTAACTAGCCCAAGGTCACCCAGCTAGCTTTGTTCCTCGAAAGTGAAACTAGAACTCATTCTCCCATATTCTAGCTTAATGCTTTAACCACTATATTAAACTGGGTCTCATAAATGTTGTAGCTGGTTGCAAATAATATAAGACAAAAGAGAATTAAAATGAAGAAAGTACAGACAAAAATATCAGTATGTATAATAAACAATTATTTTTTAACTATACACTTTACTATCTGTTAAAGATAGTTATGAGGTTTGTGAGCATTATATAAACATCTGTTCATTAATCAGCTGATTTCTTTTTCATAATCTTAATATGCAATTTAGAGATTGGCTTCCTATCTTACATTAATTCTAGTAGTTTGTTTAAAGCAGCATGTTGTATGAGCCTAAACAAGCCATGGCATAGTGTGAACCTGTCTATATGATTCTCTACTCAGAAATAAAAATTAGTTGAATGCAGCACATATTGGGAGTGGGAGTGGCCCAGAGTTGGTTGGAAGATAGGCACCTATATAAATGTTTTAAATAAATTTTATTTATTTATTAGTTTGATTTATATGCCGCCCTTCTCTGGAGACTCAGGGCAGCTTACAATGCATTAAGCAATCAAATCAAAACTCAACACCAAATATTTTACATAAATAAAATGTGAACTGTTCTTTGTATATATTTTTCTTTTTGCCATACCGAGCCACAACTTCAAAAAGTATAACTTTTTATTAAAAGGGTGATTGTGTCTTCAGTTTTTACCGTGCTTGTAAAATTTATTAAAATCAGCTGTTTTAAAGAAAATAAGAATTGTACTTTATATCTGTATGGAATACCTTTATCTGGTTACAATTATTCAATTGTATGTTTTCAAATGAAAAATTCTAAAAGCAATTCAAACAATAAAATGTAAGGCAGGGAATTCTGGGAGGTCCAACTTTTGGGTGGTTATTATAAAGACAACTACTATCATTGCTAGATTTCTCTTTTCTTGCTGGATCAAAACATACGTTCCAAATCAGAACACCCACTCCACTCAAAGTAATTATTAAGGTAATCTTCTCCAACCCCTTTTGTGGGAGAGATTTAAAAAAAAGAAATATTCAGACCTATTAGAATTAAGTAGATGATACATCATCATTGTTTTAGCCATTGTCCACTGCAGGATGAAAGCCTCTTCCACATGTTTCCAAGCAATACAGTCCTGAGCTTTCTTTTGCCAATTGAGCCTGAAATACTTATTGATGTCATTGATCCATCTTGTTGTAGGTCTCTTTCATGGATGCTTTTTATCAAGTGGGATCCATTGTATGACTTGTTCCACCTGCCATCAATTCTTCTTTCTATGTGACCAGCCCATTTCCATTTCAATTCTTTTACTCTCTTGATGATATCATATACTTTTGTTTGTTCTCTAATCCATATGCAGGTCTTTCTATCTTGTCTTGTATTGCCGAGCATGTATATTTCCATGTATCTTTGAGCCACTCAGAGTATTTGTATCGATTGTGAACTTAGTGTCCATCAGGGTGGATAAAAATCGTTTAAAAAAAAAATCAAAAAATCAGATTTTTAAAATTTACGGTAAATCGGATTTTTTTTATTTTTATCATTTATTTTAATAAAATGCTTTTGGAGTAAAAATCTGTCTAAAGATAGTTTTCTATTTAAGATACATTAATAATTTAGTTTATTCAGCATGAAATGGAGCTTAGTTATGTAGCATGAAGCTGTATATTCTGCAACATTTACATTTTTGGTAAACTCATTCAAAGAATCCAAGCTTTGCAGCTAAACAGGAAACCTTCATTTTGTTTGCAAATAATAATATTAAAGATTCTAACTACTCTAACTCACCTGCTGCCCACCACATCCCTCACCTTGTTGTGTCACTGCCGCATCATCAGCCATCCCATTAAACTGAATGGGACTGTCAGTGAGTCAACAGCAGGTCAGAGGAGAAGCCGCTGCGGGACAGAGATGACAGTTGCTCTTTAAAAATTATGATTTAAATAGAGTTGATTTAAATCAAATCCACCCTGATGTCCATGTTTCACCAGCATATATTAGAGCAGGTAGCACACACTGATTGAAAACTTTTCTCTTCAGGCATAGGGGGTGGAAGGTCATTCTTGAAACTTATGCTTAGCTTGCTGAATGCCTGCCAACCACATTTAATACGGTGTTCAATTTTCTTTATTGTATCACCTTCCATTGAGATCCATTGACCAAGGTATACTATATATAGTGGTCTACTACATCTAGTTCTTCTCCAGTTATAAATTTTTTTCTTTCTTTGGTGAATTTATTAAATATAACCTGGCTCTTTTTCAGGTTTATTTTTAAGCCAAATGGTTCTCCTGTTTTGTGAAGCTCTGGTATGTCTCTTTGTAGCTCTTCCGAGTTTTGTGAGAAAAGAACAACACCAGCTGCAAATCTGAAATGGTTTAAATAATGGTTATTTATGATACATGGATAGTGATTAGATGAACCCATTATGTTAAGATGTAATTTGCTTTTATCACCACTTGTTGAAAAAAGCCGCAGTGATTTAATGTGATGCATGAACTCAGCCAATATGGGGTTTCTTTTACTCTTCTGTAACATTGGATATCTTTGCTTATTTTGGTTGTTCTTTGTAATGGACAACTGAGCCTCTCTACAGACAAGCACCAGGTTTTTTTCCTTGCAGAAAAGAGAAACAAGGAATGTGGAAGCTTTACTGTCTACTCGGGCATGGAGTTCTGACACTGGTCACCAAGTTGTCATGGTAGAATTGTCCCTTTCCATTTTGTTCCCCTGCAGGGAATTTTTTAGGCTGTAACCTCAACAAGAGCTTTTCTTTCTTTTAGTGGAAGAAAAAGATAGGAGGTTTGCTTCCAGTCTTACAGCCAAGGCCAAAAAGTTCCTGCAGTCTTTCCCTATACATTTGGAAGGCACTGTTAAAGAAAGCTAAAGGTTAAAGAAAGCTGTTTTCAAACAGATTCATAGAAAAATAAAAAATCCGTTTTCCCCTTAACAATTTGACTGGATGTATTTTGTTGGGGGATTTAAAGCATTAAAGTTCTGTGTAGGTTTTATTCATAAAGGGTTTTGTGGTTCAATTTTCTTCTTTTAGTTCATATTTTATATTTTATGTTTAAGTTTTAAAGCACTGTTTTCTAATACCATAATAATTTATTATTAAAAGTGGTTGTGTATGCCATCCCTGCGTGAAGGACAATCAATTTGTGTCCTGTGTTTCTGGTACAAGACTGCCAATACTAATTTTACTTAATTCAGCCTTCTGCTAGAGATAGAAAAAATGTCATTTAAAAATAAATGCAAGAGTTCCTGGACTAGAAAAGAATAATGTTTTTCCCTTTGAAAAAGGGAAGAGAAGCAGAAGACCTTTGCTTCTGGGCGATTTTATTTCTGTAGAAATACATAATGGATTTTAGCCAGGAATTTGTGTTAGGGTCTTGATTTATGTTTCTCTCTAGTGCAAGTCTCATTGTCTCACGTTCATAGTTCCCTGAACTTAAAATATTGTGGTTTATATCATTCTTGAATCAGTTCCATGATTTTTCTTTATAGTTTCTTTGTGATCTATGATTTAATTTGGAATCCAACACGGTTTTCTTTGGTTACTGTGGTAGGAATCACCCCATTTGTAGCAGATCAATCTCATTTTATAGTCAGACTGAAACATTCCGTTCCTTTTGGATTTTTCTTGTTTAATACTGTGTTTCCCCGAAAATAAGACCCTGTCTTATATTTTTTTGAACCCTGAAATAAGCACTTGGCCTTATTGCCATGCACACAAAAGCCCGATTGGGCTTATTATCAGGGGGTGTTTTATTTTGGGGGAAACAGGGTATTGAATGCAGATTTCATTACCCTTTGAATCTCAAGGTTTTAGCTCCAATAATAAGCTAGGAACTTTTAAAGAGCTAAGTGGATACTGTACACTTAAATGAATGCTATTAAAAATAACCTTTAGAAGTCATTGGGAGATTAAATCAGCTTTCCAATGGCTAACCCTCTTATATAACTTATTACTATGGTTATATTATTTTGTAGTCCTTGGCCTTTTCGGAGATGAGTATTCTTGAGCCAGTATTTGCTTTCCAATTTTGTAGACTTTTACAACAATAAATATTCATTGTTAGCGTTAAAGAACATATGGGGTTCAGGCTTGACTTGTGGAGTCCTTTGTGCTCTCTGAACTTGGCTTTTTTTCTGAAGACGTTTCATTACCCAACAAGGTAACATCATCAGTGCCAGAAGGAAGTGGGGTTTCCTCTCTGTTTATATACGGGTAGTCCTTGACTTACAACCACAATTGAGTCCAAAATTTCTGTTGCTAAATGAGACAGTGGTTAAGTGGGTTTTGCCCCATTTTATGATCTTTCTTGCCACGGTTGTTAAGTGAATCCCTGCAATTGTTAAGTTAATAACATGATTGTTAAGTGAATCTGGCTTCCCCATTAACTTTGTTTGTCAGAAGGTCACAAAAGGTCACATGACCCTGGAACACTGCAACCGTCATAAATATGAGCCAGTTGCCAAATGTCTGAATTTTGATCGCACGACTGTGGGGATGCTGCAAAGGGTCGTAAGTGTGAAAAATAGTCATAAGTCACTTTTTTCAGTGCCATTATAACTTTGGTCACTGAACAAATGTTTTTAAGTGGAGAATTACTTGTAAAGTAGCTTGCCCTGTCATAGTTGGTGTAGTATTGTTTTTTCCTTTGTAGTTCCTTAATTAGGCTGATTGATTAAGCAGCAGCCTAACCTTGAATCACCTTAATTCAACAACCAGATGCCAACCATGGTATCCAGCAAATCAAGAAACTACCTAGGGGGGGAAACCCCATCCTGGAGTTATTGTCCTGCAATAAACAGAAGATTTTCTTACTTCTTTCAGGCTTCTTTATAATGTTGAATTATAGCGTTATAACATCCCTTTGTTAAATTTCATGAGTTAAGGACCAACTGGAACTCTTGGCTTCTCAGTTACATCCACTGATCTTGGAATAGCTGTTACATCTGGCCACATGGTGGTGCTGTGACTCCATGTGCCATTATAACTGGGGTTTTTGTTTTGTTTTTAATTGCTATAGCATGTGTGATAGTTGATCCTGCCCTCTTATGTAGCTTTGGTGCCTGAAGGAAATTTTAAGTAGCAGGGCAAGAGAGCAAGCAATTCACCTTTACCATTACCTTTATTGAAATGTTTGATTCAGAGTCATGTCATTGTCTGGTTAAGTGAGACAAGAGCTAAAAGGACATCATAATATCCACTGCGTTTAGCGACAATTGTAGCTATTTGCTACTAGACGGGAAAATGTATTCTTGGAGGTTGCTTAGTTCTTTCTTATCCATGTATGTTTTTCCCCCATTGCTATAACTTTGGCATCCTCTCTCAGTTTCAGTTAACTAAAATAATTTTCTTTGTTCCTGTTTCTCTAATTTCTCTCTCTCTCTTCAATATGGATTGTTGTCTGATTGCAGGTAAAAGAAAACTTTACAGGAAAGCATGATGGTTTGCTTACAGTAGGTGCTAGAGAGCCAATGAATACAGATTGTTACCTATTCAGGCATTTTAGTGGAATTTTCTCCTCCTGAGAAATTATGTCAACATTTGCAAAGAGCACACCCATCTCTACTTGACAAGATGCAGGGGAAATGAAAACCTCAAATGCGTTATAAGATTTTGACAAAGACTGTCTAACTGAATGTGTTGTTGAAAAATCCATGTTTTGTCTCTTGAATGAACAACTAAATATATATGCTTTTCTCACCTGACTCAGGAAGCTAGAAACCATCTCCATTTGTTTCTTGATTTGCAGGGCCCAAAGCTACTGAGGATAAAATAACGGGGATGGTAGAATTTAAGACTGCTGGGGATCTTGGAAAGTTCTTTGACTAGGAATTAGTTTTCTATATCCCACACCTTACAGTTTTTTTTTTTTATCAGTACTGGTATCTCTACAATACTGGTATTCATTTGTATACAGTTGAATTCATTTGAAGCTGAATTTCCAACTCGCTACTGATGAAGTACAGCTTCAGCAGCAGTTTACCATAAAATAAGTGAAATTATTTGCATTAGCCAGTACACACTACTCACGGCTGTACAATTTTCCTGACTCCAGACATTTATCATCCTATATATTTAACCAAATATCATTTCTAGTTTATAGAAAGGTAGGATTGTGTGGGCTGGTGGGTTTTTTCCATTAGTATTATGTACCCAGTGCTATGAATGTTTCTGTTGAGTACTACATAATATCCTACTGTGAATATAAATTTGTGTTATGTAATTTCTCAAATAGTACATCAGGAAGTGTTCCTCTGATTTTTGCCTTTGTGGGAATATATAAAATCAACTGTAGTGATTTGTAAACTATAGCTTTTAGTTTAATGTGTTTTAAACTATTTAAAAGCCTTGGAGAATAAAAATATCCTTTCCTACATCTGAAAAAATAATAAAGCAGGCATCAGGCATTGCTAAGAAAGGCATTTTGGTAATAGAAGGCCAGAATTGAAAAAGAAGACTGTCAATTGAATTAAAACCTCTACAATTTAGTCAGATATTTCTTTCACAAAATATCAACAGTTATATGCACAAAGGTGGAAAGATTTGACTTTACCCACAATGGAGGAATGATAAGTGCAGATGATGGAAGCTCATGAAATGTCCAATTTGACTGCTCTAGAGAAAGGACATTGTGTAAATTTAATGGTGATTGGAAATCTCTTATTGACTTTTTATGGGAAGTAAAATAAGTCATAATATATTGTTTTGAGGATTAGATTAAAAATAATAAATTATGGAGAAAATGTAAACAATGCCGTATTTATTTAAATTGTTTTGCCACTCATCACACCACAAGTCAACTCTATAACTATAAAAGAGATTATTTTATATTTTTTACTTATAACAGCTGCTAGAGAAAATTGGAAGTCACTCCTTTACCATTCTTTTTTTTTTTCTTTTCTTTGATTGCTGCACCTTTGTCTTTGCTCTTTTGTTTTTTCTTTTTCTTTTTCCTTTTTTCCATTTTAAATATTCTGGTTAGTTTTTATTCTGCTTTAAAATTTTTATTTAAAATGAAGTTTCTTCCACAAAATGGTCCCTTTGTCTGTTATCCTTTCTGAATAGGTTTCTGATTTTCTGTCTCAGTTGCTTTATTATTACGATAACCACAAACTTTCCTATACCGTAGTATTGAAGTTGATGTCTGGTAGGTAGGTGAACAGCATTTTCTCTGCGAAAGTAATGAGTTTTGAGACCCACTGTTTCTATCACTATGGTGATAGTGAAGCCATTATGATGCTGTGCTGTTTTAAGGGGCAATATCCTTGAAAGTTAGGTTACTGTCCCCAGAATAATCTATGAATTTGACCAAAGTTGGGATGAAATTAAGGCTTTCCTATAGTTATGAGAGATGAAAAATAGTATCTTTACATAGATTTTTTTTTTTATGCTGTTTCTGAGAATATCTTAGAGCAGGGGTTCCTAACCTCCAGTCTGTAGACTGTCATCATGACGCAACACGCCAGCAACTGGGCCACGCAAACAAGGGAAGCCCCATCCGCGGGATGCAGACAGCATGCAAAACCACGCCCCCTCCAGTCCACGGAAAAACACTTCTCCACCAAATCGGTCCCTGGTGCCCAAAAGCTTGGGGACCGCTGCCTTAGAAGTAATACTGTTTCTCATGATGGCTGAAGTTTAGGAGATTTCCAGAGAAATTATGTGAGTTTTGAGTTCTTCAGAGAAAACTCATATTTGTGCTATTCTTGATTGAATTCGTTGTAGAGGTAATAATCATGCTCCTTTAACACCATCAGTAGATACTGATAAATAAATTTTAAGTTATGTGAATTATGTTTTAAAAGGGAGTTCCTGTGTGGGTTGGAACGTTGGTGTAGTTCTGTCATTGACTGCCCTCCATTAACAAATGGGCTGTTGTATCATGTATTCATACACTTTTGAATAACCATCAGGGGCAGCCCTGTTCTTAGCATAATAAACAAATGCTGTGTTTGTTAAAGATCATGCAGAACACTAAGTGATCATGTATTTTGTTTGATTTTTGACTTGTAAATTGCTCATATATAGCTAATTGTAGCTTTTGCAGTAAAAGTAATAGAAACCATGACATAGCAAGGTACAGGACTGCAGCCAAGCAAGAAAGAATGAGGATGAAAGGGAAAAAGGCTCAATTGCATTATAGTTTCAGGAAAGAGTGGAAAGTAAATTGCAGGGAAAGAAGATTATTTGTAATTGAGTTCTGAAATCCCATCTGCCCCCAATTCTTTTGGGAACAAAGTTTTCAAGATTAATTGAAATTGTACAGTGCTTTCATTGTGTCTCCTGCTTCATTTATAAGTACACTTCCTTTCCCATCCTTCATCCCTCAAATCTGGGCACAGTACCAACTGCATCTTGACACCTTTGATCTACTTTCCTTTTTCAAATCTCATTTCTAATCCTTGCATGGTACTATGTGGGTCAGAGGAAACATAGCAATGCAGGTATAAGATTTACTGAATACACAAAGGAAACTTTTACTGTAGCCAGACTTTGCAGCTTCTTGTTTCTCAGAAATGTGCGGTGGCTATATTGGGATAGAGAATAATCCATATTTTAAGATGTCACAGAGGTTTTGTGCTTGCTATGCTTGCTGAAATAGGGACACTAATTTTGTCTACAAGCCCTTTTTAATACTTTCCTACTTGGCCTATGGTGAGAAGCCTAATTCCTAGTGTTAAAGAGCAGCCGTGGCTTTGCAGGGTACGGCAACTCTTGGTGCTCTGTTGGATGGGGTTCAGAGCCAGCATATCTATTGGATGGACAGCTGAGATCCAGGCTTCTTGGAAGCATTGAACAGCTGGCTGATTGCTTCCCTCCCGGAGAGGCATTCCTACTGGAGCATCTGCCTACTGCACCTGTGCTGCTTTTCCCTGTTTCATTTTAGTTCCATTGAAAGAAAAAGCTGGATCTGATCCAGGTTAAAACTTTACACCTAAGAATACAACATAAATGGTGTCGTTCTCCCACTGATCGAAACAGGAGCACCTGTTGCTTGCATACCTTTTATTCAGTCCCGTAGTATTTGCGCAGGAGAATATGGAAATGTGAGCTTTGAATGGTGAAAATGCCATCCCCTAACTCTGACCTCAAGAAGTATGTCCTTAGAGGTGCTGATTGAGTGATTGCTTCTGAACAAGACTGTAGGAGCAACGTAAGACAACCATTATCCAGGGGAACTACATCACTACGTGAGACAACAGGAGCTCGAAATGGGACAACTCGCCACAGCCAACTTGTCATGGCCAACTCACCGTAGGACAATTTGCCACGGGACAACTCGTTGCGGGACAATTTAACAATTCTATTTATTTATTTAAAATAAATAAATTATTCTAATTTTTGCCATTCATATTTCATTCTGTCCCTCCTTTTGCATCCTTTTTTTAATGATTCTTTTCCACTATTTCTTTGCTATTAGTGTAACTCTTGTCCTGCAACGAGTTGACTGTGGCAAGTTGTCCCGCAGCAGATTGACCGTGGCAAGTTAACCATGGTGAGATGGCCGTGGTGAGTTGGCATGTCATAGACCCCAGGAGTTTGCCAGAAGGACCAGTGGAGAAGCCCCTAAAAATTTTTTCCTGTAAATCGAGAACTGGTATTTGGCTAATCTGACAGCCTACCAAGAGAGCAAGAAGCACTAAAAGTCTTTCTACTCGTTGTGCCCCAGTAAGCAAAAATTAAGTTGAATGAATAAATGTCAACAACTGTGACTTGCGACTGGTTGCTTAGCAACCATTTTAAATTAAGACAGACCTCCAAAAAAGTAATTTACAACCCAGATTCAAAGTTCTGGCAGCCACCCCACATCCACATGCTCATATTTTGGGAGCTCAGCAACTGGCCTGCATTTTGCAGCCGTTTGCAGCATCCCTCGGTCATGTGAATGTGGTTTACATTTTTTGCCAGAAACCAGACAATGAATAGAATAGAATAGAATAACAGAGTTGGAAGGGACCTTGGAGGTCTTCTAGTCTAACCCCTGCCCAGGCAGGAAACCCTACACCCATGATGGCGAATCTTGATAGCGAACCACAGATGGCACGCGTAGCCATATCGGTGGGCACATCAGCTCAGCTCCAGCACACAAGTGCGCACCTGCCAGCTGATTTTCAGGCCTTCTGGGCCTACCAGAAGTAGGGAAACTGGCTGTTTCCTGCCTCCGGAGGGCCTGGGGTGGGGGGAAAGACCCGTTTTTCTCTCTCCCCAGGCTCCAGAGCCTTTCTAGGAGTCTGGGGAGGGTGAAAACAGCCTCTCCCCTCCCCTCCCCGGAGACTCTCCGGAGACCGAAAACAGCCCATTTGCCAACTTCCGGTGGGCGCATAAAATTATGTCTGTGGGCACGCACGCGCGCCCCCTCCCCTCACTCCTGGCACGCGATGGCAAAAAGGTTAGCCATCACTGCCCTACACCACTTCAGACAAATGGTTATCCAACATCTTAAAAATTTCCAGTGTTGGAGCATTCACAACTTCTGCAGGCAAGTTGTTCCACTTATTAATTGTTCTAACTGTCAGGAAATTTCTCCTTAGTTCTAAATTGCTTCTCTCCTTGATTAGTTTCCACCCATTGCTTCTTGTTCTACCCCCAGGTGCTTTGAAGAATAGTTTGACTCCCTCTTCTCTGTGGCAACCCCTGAGATATTGGAAGACTGCTATCATGCCTCCCCTAGTCATTCTCTTCATTAAACTAGACATACCCAGTTCCTGCAACCGTTCTTTATATGTTTTAGCCTCCAGTCCCCTAATCATCTTTGTTGCTCTTCTCTGCACTCTTTCTTGAGTCTCAACATCTTTTTTACATCGTGGCAACCAAAACTGAATGCAATATTCCAAGTGTGCCTTACCAAGGCATTATAAAGTGGTATTAACACTTCAAGTGATCTTGATTCTATCCTTCTGTTTATGCAATGGGCTCACTTAACCACCAAGATGCTCACTTAACTGCCACACACATAAAAAAAATATATCATAAAATTGTGTCAGTCATGCGATGACCCAATTAACAACCAGCGTGACTTAAGACCATAATTCTAGGCTCAATTATTGTCGTAAGTTGTGGACCAACTATATACTCCTACTTTCAAACAAGCCGACATATATATGCAGTAAATACTGGTTTGTACATTTCCTTGAATAATTAGGCAACGGATTGGAGCACTTTAGCTGTTGAGAAAAGATGAGGATTTATCAGTTGTACAAGGAGATTGGACAACAGAAGCTGACAGTAAAAGCAGTTTCAGTTCAGGAAAACAACCAAAACAGAGGATTAACACCAATAACTGAGAATAACAACTAGAAGGATAAGGTGCGGATTATATTCTGTACTGTGGGAACTGAGAAACAATTTTTAGAGATGAAACATGTTCTGAGCATTTAGTAGGAAGAAAGAAAAAAAACCATCATAGTAAATTTACAAAGGGCAGAAATGTACTCTGTAAGAAGGCTAAGAGAAAAGCAGTGATCATTTGTGACTCACTACAGGAAGGAATCCAAACAAATAAAATGATAAAATAAATAATAATAATAAAAAAAAAACAGCACACCTCTTCATGAGCAATCAACACCCAGATAAGCAGGGTGAACACCAGGAGAGCAATCCAGCAGTAAATAATACTCTAATCAAGGAACTACCAGCTCAAGTAGTAAACAACAGCCTAATCAAGGAACTACCAAGGAGAAAAAACCCCCATCGGCACTGTCGGGCAAGCTGCTGTCTATAAACACCCTGCACTTCTAGCACTGAAGAATGAATGGGGTTATACTTCCGCCTTAGGCTAATGAGCAACGGGGGATCTTCTTGGAGTCATAGCTCCTGCTTCAGGATCTGGTGACCACTGTGGCTAGGAAGGCCATTGACCAAATCCGTCTATTTTTTTTCCCCTTTTTACTGTGTTGTTATAAATCTTGACATATTGCATTGTTTCAGTACAGTGATGTTTATATAATTAAAGATTATTGGCATGACATTATTATAACTTACAGCACAGAGTACTGAAAATAGGGGAAAGAAAAAAGTATTCTACATATCACCCACAATTTCAGATATCAACCTCCCAAAGATAACATAATTTGGCTTTTTCATTCAAAATTGAATATTATACTGAAAAAAGAACTGCTGTGACTCACATCAAAGTATTCATTATATGATAAAGATTTTAATCTTAAATTACTTAATATTAAATATTAATACTACTAAACTAAATATTAAATATAGTTGTCAGTCATCCAGAGTCCGTATATATGAATTGCATAGCCATATAAATGTATTAAATAAATAGTCTCAATTGTTTCTTCCTAGATGTGTGTGTGTGTGTGTGAGTGTGTGTTAAAGGGTTATGTGAGGGAGAGAGAGGGAGGGAGGGAAGAAAAAAGAAAATAAAGAACAAAAATGACTTCTGATTTCCTCCTTTTTATAGTTCTGCTAATTTGCAATATCTGTAGGCATTTAGAACCATTAGAAGCTATATTATATTTGCCCTGCTGTGTAATGTCTTGAATGTATGACTTTTGGCTTAATTTTTGGCTTAAATTAAATATACACTTCTATTGTGTATATACAGTATATACTGTATCCGTGATGGTGAACCTATGGTACATGTGCCACAGGTGGCACGCCGAGCCCTCTCTGCGGGCACGCCAGCTGTCGCCCCAGCCCTGCTCCACCTGCTTTGGACACTCGGCACCAAAAAGGTTAACCATCACTGGTATATACACTATTAGTTTTGCCATTGATGTTTATCCCTCAAATTTTAAATTTCAAATCAGACTTGCTGGAATTGTATCTTTTTTCCATGTTGAGCAAAATTTATTCTTGCTGCTATAAACATGTATCTCATTAAATTATGATGTTGATTTTCTGTGAGTATACCTAGTAAGAAAAGTTGTACTTTCATTTCAAATTTAAATGCCAAGAATGTCTGTATTCTACAAGGTATGTTTTTCATGTAGCAAAAGCTTCCTTCAGTTTCATGACATTTTCAACTGCTATAATTAGTGCACCCATTGTGCCCATAGCTAGACTGGGAAAACAATCACTGATGCTTTATTCATCTTATCTTTGGACTGTTGCAATGTGATCTATATGGGCCTGTCCATGAAGGCCACTCAGGAGCTGCAGCTAATCCAGAACACAGTGGCAAAGGCAGTTAGGAACATGTTATAGCATACCCATGTAAGAGCATTGTTTTGTGAGCTTCCTTGCTTACCAGTAAGTTTTCAGGAACACTTTAAGATGCTAGTTATCATGTATAAAACCCTTTAGGGCATAAGATCTAGTGGTTTATGGGACCAGCTATAGTCCATATTGTGGTGGGATTCAAATTTTTTTACTACCGGTTCTGTGGGCATGGCTTGGTGGGTGTGGCATGGCTTGGTGGGCATGGCAGGGGAAGGATACTGTAAAATCTCCATTCCGTCCCCACTCTGCAAAATCCCCATTTCTTCCCGATCAGCTGGGACTCAGGAGGCAGAGAATGGATGGGGGCGGGGCCAGTCAGAGGCATTTACCAGTTCTCCAAACTACTCAAAATTTCCGCTACCGGTTCTCCAGAGCTAGTCAGAACTTGCTGAATACCACCTCTGATTCCATAGTTTCCATACATCCTATATAATCAACGTGTTTTGGCTCTCCTTGATTAGACATGAAACTTAATGGAATCCAGGTAAGGTGCCCCATCTGTCACAGCACGTCCTCTCTGGAATGATCTCCCCCCCAGAGCTTGTATAGCTCTTACCCTAACCCAATTTAAAGAAACACTTTAAACCTGTTTTTTTTCCCCCAGGCCTCGAGTTAGTGGTTGGTGGATGTATTGATGATATTTATTTATTTTATTTATTTATTTTATAAAATTTGTATGCCGCCCTATCTCCAAGGACTCAGGGCAGCTCACAACGACAATCGACCAAGCGACTGTTAAAAACAACAAATATACACAAAAAAATAAAGTTTTTTTAAAAATTTAAAATATACTACCCCATCAGTCCAGGCCGGGGGACATAAATAGCCAGGTTTTCAATTCACGGCGGAAGGTGCGAAGGTCAGGGGCCAACCGGAGCCCCAAGGGAAGTTGATTCCAAAGGGTGGGGGTGCTCACAGAGAAGGCTCTACCCCTGGGGGTTGCCAGCCGACATTGTCTAGCCAACAGCACCCTGAGTAGGCCCCTCTCTGTGAGAGCGCACCGGGCGATGGGAAGTTGACGCTGGTTGCAGATGGTCCGACAAATAGCCTGGGCCTAAGCCATGAAGGGCTTTATAGGTTAACACCAGCACCTTGAATCTCCTTGAATTTGTTTTGTTAGTGTTGGTGCGCTTTTTCCAGGTGTTTGTTTTGTAGAATATTTGTATTATTATGTTGGTCTTATCTTTTACGCTACTTTAGAGTTGGAGAGCCTACACATTGAATACATTTAATAAATAAGCAATTATGTGATATGTTGAAGAAAGAAAGATAAATGCACTGTTGATTTGTACCAAGAAAAATATACATTCCGAATCATGAAAAGGATTGTAATGGTTCTACTTTATTCTGTTATGGTCACACCCCATTTTGTCCTGTTTTGGATATCACACTGTAAGATGGATTCAGATTCAGAGAATGGCAGTGACAATGATCAGGGCATTAGATATTCATCCGTATGAAAAGAGACTGAAGGAGCTGACTATGTTTAGCCTGGAGAAAAGATGACTGGATGGGGATAGGATACTGTTCTCGAAATATTTGAAAGGATATCACACAGAAGAAAGCAAAATCTGTTCCCTTGTATTTCCAAGTGCCAGATACACAAGAATGGATTTAAGTTTTTGAAAGATTTTTTTGTATTCGTTAGAAGAGGTATCCGCAGGCTATGGTTAAAAAAAAAAAAGTTAAGTTGGTAGCCACAAGGGTCTGATTGAAGTTCTATCTGTTTTTTATTGGATTGTGCATACAATGCACATAAAAAACACTTTGATTGCTCTATTACAGCCACCATGTTGACTTTCTTTTAAGCCTGAGCATTAAGGGAAAAATCCACCTTGTAACAGTAAATGCAGTTTAGCGCTAGAATTAATTATTAAGAGAGGTGCAGATCTCATCCTCATTTGGTGTACTCAAAATCTAGTTTGTTCATTGTCTGAAATTATTTTATCATATTTAAGGACTGCCCATCTGCCTCATTCAGGGAATCTGAGCAGTGTATGATAAAATATTAAAAGGATGAAGATACAATATATAAAATTAAAAAGAAGCAAGAAATGTTAAGAATCACTTAAAAGGCAGGGGAGAGGGCTTTCAGGGCACCAACCAATCCCACAACCTCATGTTCATCTGCTTTAAAAATACTTTAATTTGGATTCCTGCACTGTGCGGATGATTAAGCTTGATCATACAGGATGGCCATTCCAACCCTGTGTTTTTGATTGTACAACGGAAGGTGTAAACCTGTCTCTACTCAGTCAGGTTTGGCACTTAAAATGTATCAATTGAGAGGGATTCTGTCTGATCTAGATTGGTAGCAGCAATCAAGGAAATATAAATTGTATTTTCCTGAATCCATACATTCCATTGTAAAATGAATTGAGACAAAGTCGTTAATGCAACCTTGGAAATACAGTTTTGTCACTAGTATCTTTCAATAGCATAGAGGCCATTCATAGTTTAATGTTTGCTTTATGTACACTTATAAAAGGAATAGCAAGCAGTATGCAGTTTAAGTAGTGGTGAAAGGAAAGAGACTGTAGAACACCCATAATCTGATCCGGTTGGATCATTAGTGCTGTTAACAGCATTTCCTGGGTTGCTTCCTTCCACATGTATTGGACTGCGGTTTCATCAGTTCTCAATCAATGACCATGGCCAGAGAAGATTATGAGGTGCATAATCCATGTCATTAGGAAGATAGCAAGTTGGAGAAGCCTGAATTAGAGGATAGAGCTAAAGTTATTAAGTACATAATTTGCTACCAAACAAGATAGTTCGGCATCTTCTATTTTGTCAATTGTATGCAATGTGTTCAAAGACCACATGTGTTCAATTAAACTATGGTACATTAAACTACAGTCTGGTAAATGAGTCATAACTCACTGCAATCATTTCCTTATGTGAGTTAAAATCAAAGTAAGCACCTTAAGGTTATTATTTTGTGAACAATTATTGTATTGTGAACTCAGCCATTGTCTTGTAGGCTGCATACACTTCTCAGTATTTCATTGCTATTGCTGGCACTCATCTCTCATCTTATTAACAATGAATGTTAATAGGTTACTTTTCAATGTCACCTCGTTTGTTATAGGAAACAATACATGGGTTAGGCAGCTTCTGTTTCAATCTTTTATTTGACCTCTCAAATTTTTCTTAATGTTGAGTGTTTCCTCTTTGATGATTGGGAAAACAATGCTCTTTATTGGCATTTTAGAGCATGTATAAATGCACACTTATAAGTCAATAAAGTTAGCAATAATAATAATAATGAATAATAATGAAAAAGAACCATAAAGAGGAATCGTGGTTTCAAAAACCACTGACTAGAAAGGCTAGTCTAAACATATTGGCAATATACCCATCTTCCCCTATTTATTTACCATATTATAGAGTAAAAGGTACCATATTTACCCGAAAATAGGACATGTTCCGAAAATAAGGCCAAGCCTAGTTTTTGGGGTGGGCGTAAATATATGCCCTCCCCCAAAAATAAGCCCTAGTAACGGGGTGAGTATGGCCAGCACAGGAGGCAGCCCTTCCCTTCCCTGGTCACCTCAGGGCTTCTCGGCCCCTTAATCGAATCAGCTGAGCCGCTCAGGCCGCCTTTCACAGCTGATCCGCGGGTGCCACTCAGGCCGCCTCCTCCAGCAAGCGCAGCCACTTTTGCAGCCAATTGCGGCTGCAAAAGAAGCTAGAAGCCAAGCGACGCACCCCACATGCCTCGCACCCTCCTTACTTAATGGTGACAGTCACAGCAGGCAATTCTGCCCATGGAACAGCTGCCTCATGGGTGCCGCTCTGGCCAGTGCCTCCAGCAAGCGTGGCCATTTTTACCATGGATTGCAACCACTTCTGCAGCAGGAGGCCAAGTGATGCGTCCCATGTGCCTTGCACCGGCCTTCCAAAGGGTACTGTAGTAGCAGCTATCCACAATTTTTTTACCCTTATTTCGTCCCGACTGTACTGGGCCACGTGGGTTAGGACGAAATAAGGGATAAAAAATTGTGGATAGCTGCTGCTATGGTACCATTCGGAAGGCCGGCGCAAGTCTCCTGCTGCAGAAGAGGCTGCGCCTGAGGAGCGCTTTTGGGAGAGAAGGCAAAGGGGAAGCGATCACTTGCAAACTCCCGCCCTGTTCCCACCTCTCCACCAGGCGACTCTCGGCAGCCCTAGACGCCCAAAGCCCGCGCGCGCCCAGCTCCCTTTTCCACGGTGCCTGGCTCTTTATCGGGGGGGGGGTGGCAGGTGGGGTGGGGGAGAAGCAAGATGCATGGAGCGAGACAGGGCTCGCTCCTCTTGCCGTCTCTTCTCCCCCTCTTGCCGGGCATTGGATGCAATTTGGGGGTGGCAGGTGGGGAGGGATTGGGATGGGGAGACGTGAGATGTGTCTTACCTGTCTTGTAGCTCCGTGTCTCGCCGTTGTCTGCAGGCAAACACATTGTAGGGTTTGATGGGGAAGTAAATGGACATCCTTTTTTTTTTTCAATGCCATATTTTTATCAGACTTTAGCTTATAATGTGTGCTTTCAAATTATTTTCTTCTTTCATTTCCTGATACCATAAGTATCTATGAATATGCCTAAGCCAGCTGTTTTCATGATACCGGTAGATGTTCTGCTATTATCTATTTGGTTATCCATGTTAGACAGCTACCATCATAATATAATTTATAATTAGGAAATGCAAAATTCTAAATCTTTCTGTTGTTCCCCCCCCCCAATATAAATTGTTGAGACTGGAAAAAGTTCAGAGAAGAACAACTAAGATGAACAAAGGCCTGGAAACTAAAACATATGAAGAACAGCTGTAGGATTTGGGTTTGGCTAGTCTAAAGAAAAGAAGAATTAGCGGTGACATGGTAGCAGTATTACAGTACTGCCACAAAGAAGAAGGAGTCAACTTATTCTCCAAAGCACCAGAGGGCAGGACAAGAAACAATGGTTGGAAACTAATCAAAGAGAGAAGCACCTTGGAATTAAAGAGAAACTTCCTAACAGTGAGGACAATTAACCCATGGAACAACTTGCCTCCAGAAATCGTGGGCGCTCCACCACTGGATGTGTTAAATTTATATTTTACCGACAAAGAAATAAATATTTATAAAATATAAATTTAACACAAAAATAGTTTCTCGCGAAAGCGATTGCCTGCGGAGGCTCCTGGATTGGGGCTGAAAGGCGGAAGTGGAAGCAGTATGCTCCGTCCCATATTTGGGTAGACTAGGCTGCCCTGATAGATAGGTCTCACCAGAAAAAACACTCCATCACTGGATGTTTTTAAGAAGAGTCTAGACTGTCACTTATCTGAAATAGGATAGGTTCTGCTTGAGCAGGGGGCTGGACTAGAAGACCTCAAATCTCCCTTCCAGCTCATTCATTCTATTCTAAATCTGTTTTACTGTTCTTGCCAGTCCTACACTTTTGATTATATGCCTGTAGGATTGTTGGTGTGAGAAGGTATTGTTCCATCTCTAACTCAGTCTTGTCTACACTAACTGGTAGTAGCTTGCCGGGATTTTAATCAGTGGTTTTCTTAAAACCAGAGCAGGAGTTCCCAGGATTTGAATCTTAAGATTTTACACTTGCAAAGCATCAGCCATGCAACTGAACTTCAGCCTTTCACACTGCACTTCATGGAACCTCACATAGTAATAAGCATTATATATGTCCTGCCTTAAGGGATTTAAATGCAGGTTAGATATTAAGGTCATTAAATGGCAAGAAAAGTTAGGAAAATCTTATTAAAACTGAATCATTGCTTCCTTCCCAATTGTTAGGCCATAGTTGATCACTTAACCTCTGTTTTGTGACATGTATCCGTACAGTGAAATTATTAATCAAAGGTGACAGTAGTGAGATGCTGTGTAGTATCTTGTATCTTTATAGAATTGAAGCATTCTTTAGTTACATTGGGAATTAGCTTGCACAACCTGCAAACCCAGTTCTAATTGTACCTGCCAGCTTGGCATTAAGTCTGGCCTTGGAGATGTATTTATGTTCTTACAATTATGGTTTAATACTAGGCAACTGATGTCTGCCCTGAAGAAGGTTGTGATGGCTAATTTTTTCTAAGTAGCATGATGTCTACTTTTTGCTAGGACAGCAGCAGACTGTATCAGGAATATTAGAATCGCAATCCACTTCAGTTCACAATAAGTGAATAGTTAAGAAGCCCCTGCTGTAGAGAAATTAGATTTTTCCAGACTGGCAATACCGTTGTCATAAATCTCCTGCCAGGTTCATTTTAGCAGTCGTTCTCTCTGAAAATCTCAAAATTGACATTACCCAGAAGCCAGAACAGACTTATACCTTTCATGCTGGATGGAAATGTAAGGAAACGTCTAAGTATCTTGGGAGCAATTTTGAACTTGGCTCCATAATTAGCCCTCAGTACTGGGTGGGCTGGAAGAAGTGGGGGGTTACCAGAGTCAATGCATGATACATTGACTGTCGTACCTTTAATAAGGAGTTGGTTTTGTAGCTTTAGGCAATGTTTTATACAGGTTCCATGTATGTCAGTACTGATGCTGCAAGGAAAAGGCAGCAACTGTGGAGCCCTGGGGGTAGGCATTTATTAGGCCCAGGGGAAATTAATTGTAATGCCTGCTGTATTTCTGAAGGCTCAGGAGAGAAAGGAGAGAATCAATTTCTGCCTGAGAAATTTTCCACCAAGGAGAATGTGGCTCATAAAATACTAAAATTTCGCCTCCCCTTCAATCGGTGAGTTGGGCTTTATGGTGAAGAACCTATAAACTATAAACTACCAAACCATATTCTGCAAGAGTGATCTCTATATGTTATGTTATATTAAGTGCTGCCATTTAACTCAATTGTGAGCAGGTCACAAATATCACCAAGCAAAATAAATAAATCCTCAAAAAATGAATAAACTCACCTATAAAATATTCAATATCAAAATTATATTAAAAATATAGAAAAATGTGCCTCCTCCACATTAAATTTTTCAAACATAGTCTGTCCTCCTCCTGTACATGATGGAATAACCAAGTCTTAACTGCTATCCTGAATCCCAGAAGGGAAAGAATAGGCCGAATCTCCATGGGGTAGGAATTCCAGAATATAAGAATAGTAATTGACCCTATTCAACTTGATCAGATGGACAGATGAATATGGGAGAAGATGGTCCTCAGATAGCCCAGTCCTCACTGACCCAAAGCCATTTTCCTGAGCGCTGCTCCCACTATCCATAGCTGGGTTACTTCCTCAGATCTTGACAACAACTGAGTGAGAGCTAAAGTCCAACTTCTGCAGCTTAGCCACGCCCACAATCCCATGAGCCCCCAGTCTTCACTCAGTTGCTGACAAAAACTGACGTGAATTTCTGAGCTAGTGATTTTCACTCTAGACATTCCTTTTTTTCTTCTTTAGGCTTTTTTTAGGCTTTTTAGTTATTTTTGATTGTCGTTTCTTCGTGTGGAGACAGGAGATCGTTCCTGCAGCTTCGTGGGGCGCACCTGGGGCTCCAGGCTGCCCGCGCTTCAGCGCTCGGCGCTTTTGGCGCCGCCGGTCTCCGTTCCCTTCAGGGCAGATCCGGCTTTGATTGAAGAGCCCGCGGAGGTTGCGCTAGGCTGAGGGCCGCCACTGCCATCACCTTTGGTCCTCCCCGATTTTGGCGGCTTCGGAGCAGCGTCACACCGACTTTCTCTTCCGCCGGAGCGATCTGACAGTGGCGAACAGTTGATATTTCCTAGGCACTGCGCAGAGACGTCGACCTCGCTGATCGGGCAGATTACGGCTTTTGGACAGATCTTCGGGCCGCCAATTTGAGTCCGCTGACTTGCACCCGCCATTTTGGATTTCGCGCTTTGAGCGCCCGCCAATTTTACGGACCTTTGGGCCACCATTTTGTGCCTACCTTCTCAGCTGGTGCCATTTTGGCTTTCACATCACTAGCGGCCGACAATGGACGGACCTTCGGGCCGCCATATGTGACTCAGTTCTCTTAGTGTCGCGTTTTGGACTTGGACACACTGGCAGCCACCATTTTGAGGGACCTTCGGGCCTTCATTTGGGGATTCTCCTCTTTTGCACCACCAGCTGTGTTGTGGTCTCCGAAAATTTGAATACACCACAGCGGCTGCCATATTGTCCAGGCCTTGTTTTAATGCTTCGGCTTACAGCTGACACAGGAGATTGATTACCTGCCGGTCTTCTATTGATCACAGTCACCTCATTAATGGCGGACTCTCCTCTCTCCTCCGAATTAGAGTCTGAGTCAAGTCCTCCACGTAAGCCTGTCATACGCTCCAAAGAGACCTCGGGGAAGTGGTCTGGATTGTCCAGCCACAAATCCCATAAGGACAAGGCATCATCAGCCCAAGACAAAGACGCATTGAGGCGCCACAAGGCTCTGGAGCAACAGTGCTCCAAAGCACAGAGGGCAGCTGCGACAGCCCTAGGCCTGGACACTTGCCATTTACAGTCCGCTTCTATTGTACCAGTGGACGCCTGCCCTGGGGCTGCTGGGTCCGGACCACTTCATTTGGTTCCGCCTGCCCCTGACCTGGCTGGGTCTGGACATTTATTGCTTCATTCGAAAGGGGTGTCCCTTTTTATGCCTGATGTCTCAGCGGTCGGCTCCTCTGCCTTGCACCGCCACTTGCCGGAACAACCTTCACCCCGACGGCTGCGGGCCTCCACGCCCCAGAGGTGTCATTGCCGGCTTCTCAACTGGATCTGCAGACGATGTTTTCTTCAGCCTTGCCATCCCTCCTAGCAGCGGGATTGCAGCAGGCTTCGCAGATCCCCTTTCAGGCACTGGCCAGACATGGGTCTCAAGAGCAGATGTCATCCCACCCACAGGCTTCACACAGACATGCAGATTCATCTGAGGACTCGGAACAAGTGGAAGACTGCCCCGAGGACATTGAGTTCTCAGAGGATGAGGGTCTTTTGCCTGATACTCAGCCTTCACTGGGTTGTTCCACCCTGCCTTATTCAAGTCTCTTCTTCATAAGGCTCGATTGATGACAAACTGGGGGTACCTGATAAGGCTCTTTCAGGCACACAGGCTTCAGTGGGTCCTCACAAGGCCCTCTTCAAAGTTTCAAAGCCGGACAAAGACTTCATCCCCTGCCCCCAGCTTTTCTCGGACATGATCCAGACTCTCTGGGGCCAACCTGGCTCCTTGACTACACCCAGCAACCAGGATAAGAAACTCTGCCCCCGAACTGGAGGACTTGCTAGCTCTTCCTTCAGTGGTTCAGCCAGTGGCAGCCCTGTCTTCCGCCTCTGTAATTTCCACGGATTCGTTGGATGGCCTCAACGCTGAGGACAAGTGGGCGGAATTGGCCTTTCGCAAGTCACACCAAGCGGTGGCTTGGGCAATTAGGACGGCTACAGCTACGTCCTTCTTCAATCGGGCGTCCCTCATCTGGCTGCGAAAACTATAAGAGAGGCTTCCCCCCGAGGATACTAGACTGCATCAGGACATAAATAAAATCATGGCAGCCACTGAATACTCGGCAGATGCTTCACTGAATTCTGTCAAATTTGCCTCAAGGGCCCTTGCCTGCACAGTTACGTCTAGGAGGCTATTTTGGCTATGCAATTGGAAGGCCGATCTTAAGGAAAAATGGAAGCTGGCTGCGGCACCATACAAAGCACCTAACTTATTTGGTGCAGCTTTAGAAGCAGTCCTTATTGAGGACAAGGATAAGAGAAAGGTGCCCAGATCGCCGATATGCCCCATATTCACACCAGCAGCCCTTTCGGCCCAGCTCAGGACCCAGCAGGTCCTCATCTCAGTGTTCCCAGTTTCAAGGCAGCGAATGTTATCATGACAGACAACAGTTCCGTGACCGCAGCATGAGCCAACAATCGTCCAAATGGCTGTTTCGAGGCTCCGGATACAAGCTGTTCCGGAGGGGCAAATGACTCCCGGGCTTCGGGTCCCATCGGTGGGAGGCTCCGCTTCCTCCACCAACAGTGGGCCCGGTCAACCTCGGACTCGTGGGTGTGGCGCATTACCTCGCTAGGACTCTCCATCGCGTTCACTGACTGTCCTCCCAGTCGCTTTCTGCGTTGCCCGGTCCCGGCCTCTCCGGAACTCAATCTCCTTATGACAACGGAGATTTTCCACCTTTTAAGAATCAGGGCCATAGAACCGGTGCCACTGGACCAGCACCGGACTGGCTTTTACTCGGTCCTCTTCCTCGTGCCCAAGACCTCGGGGGGCTGGAGGGATATACTAAATTTGAAACATCTGAATCTGTCAATTTGTTACTGCAGATTCAAAATGCACTCCCTCCGGTCGATACTGGCAGGTGTGAGACAAGGGGACCTTCTTCAGTCGGTCGACTTGCGAGAAGCCTACTTGCACGTCCCTATCCATCCCGACCACTGGAAGTAACTGAGGCTCGAATACGCGGCCCAGCACTTCCAGTATTGTGTGATGCCCTTCGGACTCTCATTGGCGCCTCGCACCTTTGCCAAGCTGGTGGCAGTGGTGGCGGCAACTCTCAGGCCCCTGCCTGTTCGGGTTCTATGTTATCTCGACGACATCTTGGTTCTTTTGTCATCTTCAAGCCAAGCGGTCAAGGACTTGGACCTTTCAAGATCACGGCTTCACGATCAACTTCGAAAAATGCCACCTGGTCCCATGCACCCGCCTCCTTCACTTGGGGGCGGTGATAGTCTCGGTCAGGGGCCAGGTGTTTTTATCTCCGGACAGAGTGCAGAGCATTCTCGAGCTGATTCAACAGGTCCTTGCACTGGAGAAGGTTCCCTTATTGCATCTATCATGTCTGCTGAGGAAAATGGTGTCTTGCCTCAACATCGTTCCGTGGGCACGCAGACACTCCCGATCCCTACAGTGGTTCCTGCTCCCTTTCCAACATGCGGGCAGATCCAACACGAGGCACAAGGTATACTTGCCTCCTCAGGTCCACCTTTCCCTCAGTTGGTGGACGTCTCCGCCGCTTCTCAAGGGTTGCGACTTCCTGGAGTCGGATAGACTGGTCCTCACCTCCGATACCAGCCTTCACGGATGGGGGGCGCACCTTCTCAATCTGGTGGCGCAGGGCCAGTGGTCGGAGGTCGAACATCACAACAGTATAAACCTTCTGGAGCTGTGGGCGACCAGATTGGCTCTTCTACATTTTTGTATGGCAGTGGAGGGTCATCACATCCTGATCCTCACAGACAATATCTCTGCCAAAGCGCATGTGAACCGAGAGGGGGGCACAAGGTCTTGAGCCTTGATGTTCGAAACAGAAGCGCTGTTCAGTTGGGCGGAGCGGCACCTTCTCTCGATAAGAGCGGATCACATCTCAGGGACAGGCAATGTCCGGGCCGACTGGCTCAGCCGGGAACAGATAGACCCAGCGGAGTGGCAACTCCATCCACTTCTTTTTCAGGAACTCATCTCGTTTCGGGACTTCTGTAATTGGCTTATTCGCGACCCAGGCCAACGCTCAGCTGCCGCGATTTGTGTCTCGTTACCCAACTCCGTTGGTGGAGGATCACGATGGTCTTCGATGCCGTTGGCCCAGCGGTCTCCTGTATGCATTCCCGCCGATACCGTTCCTGCCCCGTCTCATTCGGAAGTTGCTGTCCGAAAAAGCCAACCTACTTCTGGTAGCTCCCAACTGGCCGTGACGGCCGTGGTACACCGATCTCGTGGCACTCTCCGTAGACCGCCCGTGGGTGATTCCATCTCACCAGATATCTCTGTGCCAGGAGGCTGTCTGTCATCCAGAGCCTCAGTGGCTCCAGTTGGCCGTCTGGCATTTGAGCGGGTCATCCTAAAAAAGGACAACTTGTCCGATAAGTCATCGGTACCATCCAAGCGGCTAGATGCCCTTCTACTTCTCGTATCTACGAAGCCTCATGGAGAGCATTCTGCCTCTGGTGTTCCGGTCAACATGTAGACCCCACTTCTGTGACGGTTCAAGACATCCTAGAATTCCTCCAGGCGGGACTCAACAAAGGTCTGGCCCCTTCTACGTTGCGACATCAGATGGCAGCTTTGTCCACCGTGATTACATGTGCACCTTACCATTCTTTTTCGCACCATCCACGCATCCATGGTTTCCTGCAGGGCACCACAAATTTGCGCCCACCCACAGTACACCGTTACCTGACGTAGGATCTTCCCCTGGTCTTGCGGGCCCTAACGTCTCTCCCCTTTGAACCATTGGGGTCGGTTGCGCTCAAATACTTTTCTTTCAAGGTGGCCTTCCTCCTGGCTATCACCTCCACCAAGAGGGTGTCGGAGCTTGCTGCTCTATCTGTTAGGAAGGATCTTTGCATCTTTAGGGATAGCACAGTGATCTTGCGACTGGACCCTTCCTTTACACCCAAGGTGAACTCCTGGTTTCACCGGGCCCAGGAGCTCATCCTGCCGGACTTTTGCCCATCACCTCGGGACCACCGGGAGAAAGGGTGGCACACTCTTGATGTACGTCGAGCCCTCCGTCACTACATTCGTCAAACCGCTTGTTTTCGCAGGACTGAGGCACTTCTTGTTTCCTTCAACCCGGCCTCGATGGGCCTGAAGGTCTTGGCTTCCACGGTTGGCTGATGGATCAAAGCCTCTATTGCCTTGGCGTACGACTTGAACTCCAGACCGCTGCCTGTCAAGATTCTGCCGCACTCCACTCGTAGTGCGGCCACTACAGCGGCCTGGGTGACACAAGCGTCGGTGGTGGACATTTGCAGGGCAGCAACCTGGTCATCGTTTTCGCCTTTCATTCGCCACTACAAAATCGACTCTTATGCTTCAGCGAAGGCCTCGTTTGGTTGTCGAGTTCTACAGAGTGTTCATATGGACACGGACACTGGGGGCAGTCAGCCTCCCTCCCTAGGGGTTTGAGCTTGGGTATATCCCAGCTATGGATAGTGGGAGCAGCGTTCAGGAAAACGGATGTTGGCTTACCTGAACGTCCCTTTTCTGGGTGCTGCGACCACTATCCATCCCCTCCCTTTTGTTGGTCATGGCTTCCTGTCCTGATTCTTTTTTGTGTTCATTGTAGATGGGTGTGTTGCAGTTTGGAACGTTGCTGTTGAATTTACCTTTTGGGTTTCAGTCTTGTTGCACCTTAGTGACAGACTGGGGGCTCATGGGATTGTGGGCGTGGCTAAGCTGCAGAAGTTGGACTTTAGCTCTCACTCAATTGTTGTCAAGATCTGAGGAAGTAACCCAGCTATGGATAGTGGTCGCAGCACCCAGAAAAGGGACATTCAGGTAAGCCAACATCCGTTCTGTCTTAGAGAGATATGTTCTGAGTCTATTTCTCCCCATCCAACCCCAACAGTTTCTAGGTGCAAGATTAGCATTTCTGTTCAACTCAGGCCCAAGATGTATAACTAGATACTTGTAAAAGGCAGAGGGAATGACCTTGAGGAACTGGAGGAAGAACTCCTGCCCAAACAGTGGTCATATTAAAAAAAAAAGGGCACAGTCCAAGACAGAACAGTAAGGTACACGAATACCTCAGCCAAGCCCCTTCCTACTTTGCATGATGATAGAGAGGGAGCTGCATTTAGACTTGCAAGGTTCTGCTATTAAAACTTTACAGTGAAAACAGTATTGGCTATATTACTTTGGTTTCCTAATCTAATCTTTTTAGAAAGGCTGACAGTATAATCAGCATCTATTGCTATCAGGCCATTTTACAATATGTGACTTCCCCCAGCAGTTTTACGCAGATATTAAAAAATGTGGAGAGAACAGAAAGGTCTGAGGCATTCCACAATAGTAGTCCTCCATAATCAGATCTCTCCTACCCTCCTATCACTGATTGAAGTCATCCCTTTAGAAAGGACAACCACGACAAAATAATGCCTCCACTCCAGTTCATTTAGGCAGCCAGAAAGGCTACTGTGGTCAATGGAGTGGAAAGCCACTAAGACATCAAGAAAGAGACGTGAAACTTGACTGCCCAATGTCCAAATAATCCATTTTGTTTAGGGTCCTCTGGAATTGTAGGGCCATCATTTTCTCTACAATGTTCTCTGTAAAGGCAAGGTTGGAGACAAGTCCAGAGATGGGCGGCAATAGAAATCAATCAATCAATAGTTATGAGTCAAACAAAGGCTTCTTCAGTGGGGCCCTACTACAACCCCCTAAAGAGGTCACGGAAGCAATCCTTCACTCTAAGTGCTTAGAATGCAGTATGGCAGGCTACTTCTGTTGACTGCTGGCTAACTGCAATTTGGCAGTTCAAATCTCACCAGGCTCAAAGTTGACTCAGCCTTCCATCCTTTGGAGGTTGGTAAAATGAGGACCCAGATTGTTGGGAGAAATATGCTGACTCTGTAAGCAGCTTAGAGAGGGCTGTAAGGCATTATGAAGCAGTATATAAGTGCTACTTCTATTGCTATTATCACTTGAATCCAATCTCCTATCACCTCATAACCAATCATGGTATCCAACTGAAAGACGGCAAAGTTGATATTGCAATGTACCCTGTACACTTTCTATAAATATTTTTAAATGTTAATTCAATGTAAATTGAATCCAAATGTGGTTGTCTTAGCCCCACCAATTTTTTATTTTTTTAAATTTTGGGGGGAATGCAGCCCCCTATTTCCCATTCAGAGTCTATGACCGAAAAATGGTTGTATAACTACCTCTTTGAGAGGGATGCAAAGGAGGATAGGTCTGATTGAAGGGAGGGCAAATGTGGGTAGGAAAGACTAAAGTTCAGAAGATGACAGCCAGTTTTCTGTCAGAGCTGGGTAGCTGCTGTCAAACTCTTCCACTTCTCCTCTGGCCCAGTAACCTCCTTCAAATTAAAAAGGTTAGCACTGCATTTCTGTAGGGAAAGTACTCTTGATTGCTTCCTTGAAACCAGGGGACTCACTTCTTCCCGCTTGAGCATGAGTTATTATCCAGGAAGGTTAAATTTCTGCATAAGTGTTTTTTTTCCCCTCCACCAATGATAAGAAGCTTAAGCAAAAGCTAACAAAACCATAACGGTATGATCAAACAGCAGAACGTAAACTAATAGCACAAGAGCAACAATAAAATTAATAAAATAAATCAAGAAGGACTTAAATTACAAGCAATATAACTTGAGATTGTATAGAGGAGGACCCAGAGCAAAATAAAACAGAATATTTTTCAACCAGGTAATAAAACGCCAATGGGAGGATAAGTAAGCTTATTGGGAAAGGGAATTTCCCAGTCAGTTATCATTGCAGATGCACTGTACTGTACATGTAGTAGCTGTACTGCCAAAAGTGCTATGATAGGGATTTTCCCTCAAAGACCTACTGTAAGCAAGCAAGAAAGATCACGCTGAAGAAGGCCATGCTTTAAGTTGCATTGAGTCTAGTGGTCTAGTGGCTGGACAAAGCCAGCTGGGGGACACTCAGTCTCAGCCCTAGGAAGGAGGCAAGGGCAAACCACTTCCAAAATCTTGACCAAAAAATCTGTAGGGATTAGTCCAGGGAGTCAACACTGACTCAAAGATACAAAAAAAAAGTTTTTTAAATTGCTTGATATTAGTAATATTGTATCTATGCATGGACAAATTGTGTGCGCCAGTAACGCTTTGAGACATTCTCCATGAAGTACAGTTTCTAAATACTTTACAAAATCAAGCCCTATAAAGCTAGAGCTATTACCATGCAAAAATGTGGGTTACCTTAGTGTGTTGTTAAAACGGTAAAGCATACAAGTTTGTATGTTTACAAGCTGTAATTTTTAAACAGATTGGAAAACAAGATTATTTATTCTGCAGAACCCAGTTATAAAATATATTGATAAAAGTATGTGATTTAGATGTATGACAATGAGTTGATCTGCTGATTAAGCCGTTGTAAGGGTAACTTTTTAAAATCTGTGTCTTTACTTTATAAGCCTTTAACATATCTACCCTGAGTTCAGCTAAAGAAGCATAGATAAACTTTGCAACTAAATAGCCATTGCAGTGTTCGTTTCAATAACCTGGGAATTTTTCATGCTACCAGTCAAAATATAAAACAGAAGCTGCTTCCCAAGGCCATCAAGGAACTAAAATAAATCAAAAGTATGCCACATTAGTAAGGTTTTCAATCAATTTAAAATAGAAATAATTGATTGACTGGGAATTTTTTAGACTAGTAGTTGTGAACGTATAATTATGGATATTTATAGAGGCAGCCAAAATGTTCTAGACACTCAACAAAAAGTGAAACATAGCAGAGCCCCTTTCCTCATGCCAAAAAAAGGGGGAAAAGAGCAAGGAGGAAAACTGGCAAGCTCAGGTAGTAGTTTTTAAAATTATGAAAAGTTATTATCTCATTATTCTTAGAATGATAGTTAAGGAAGGTTTGGAGAATGGAGGAGTAAATGGCAGGCTGTCCTGGCCAAAGCAAAAGGATAGCCTTAGTGCCACTCATATCTCTCAAAGATAGATTAGGGCCGTGATGGCGAACCTATGGCACACATGCCAGAAGTGGCATTCAGAGCCATCTATCCAGGCAAGCGAACCATTGCACGTTGATATTCCGGGTTCTGGGGTGCACCAGCCAGCTGAAACTGAAAGAGCAGCCATTTTTGCACAGTGCCAAAAAGGTTCGCCAAGACTGGGTTAGTGTGTTTGGACTTAATTGGACCCTGTAGTGATTTCATTGCATTACGTAAAACATAAAATTAGAATCTACTCTTCATTGTTAATTATATGCTCTGTTTCAGATTTGTCCAGAACCAGTACTGAACCAGTCTAATTTAGAAAGATTCAAAAGGTGTCTCAATTAAACAAAGGGTTTGCTTCTTTGAATTATAGTCTTCTGATAATGTATGGGTAATTCAAAGGACATATAGGCATGCGGTCACTGGTTTCACATAACCACAACATAGCTTGGTTTGATTTACCCTGTTATTAAAATCCTGCAGTGGTGCTTTGTAAATTGTAGTAGGTAGCTTAGCAATGATGCGAGATCTCAACCTATTGTGGATTATTCAACTAATTAATTAAACATCATAGCTTTAAGGCAATGTGTGAAGCAGGTCAGGGTGACTTTGAAAATGGATATATTTTTCCCCAAGGAAAAGAAATGTGAGGAAAAGCCCACTGTTGGAATGGAGACAGGGATAAAGATTTTTAAGTGATCACTCTAACTTCTATCTGAGGAGCCATCTTTCCCCAATGACACAAATCTGCCTCACTGAACTAGTCTGCTAAGCAATTGAAGCAGGCGGGGTCAAGGAGAAGAGCCTTTTCTGCTGTGGCTCCATCCCTGTGGAACACTATACCACTGGTGGTGGTGACTGCCCCCTCCCTTTTGGCCTTCCTGAAAGGTATCAAAACGTGGCTTTGCTAGCTGGCCTGGAGCCCCAAGGGAGGCGCTCACCACTGAAGATGGCTGATGGGGTAAGAAGACCTCATCCCTACCCCATCTGTCTCTTAGTTCCAATTTTAGTACAGTTTTTAATAATATTTTAATCTATGTATTTCTAATGTTTTCATATTTTAATTATTTTTTGCTTGTTTTATAATTTGTAAGCCCGCTCAGACTCACCTTATAGGGGAGATGGGCAACATAAAAATGTAATAAATAAAATAGATAACTATTAATTACAGTCTATTGTTTTAGCAGATCTTCCCATATGCAGTACTCTGTGGAAGTAAAATAATTCATTGTACTTCCAATATTCAGTATTCTTTGTTAGTTGTGTCTGTCATGTATAGTAATGTTACTATTTTTTTTTTTTGATTCAGTAGGATGGTAGTATTTGGTGCTTAGACATTGGTTACAAATAGAAAAACAAATTATATTTGTTTCTTGGTTATGATCTGAATGATTATAATCTGTGGCATGAAGGTTTTGTCTGAATTTTGGTTTCAGACTTTTGTGTTGAATTGGGTAGCTTCTGAATAGGGGGGAAGTCTTATTTTCGTTGAAACAGGGTACATTTTAGCTATAGTATCAGAGTCTTGCAAGTCTGATTGTGCTGTACTTCCTCCCGTCACTTGTTATACTCCAGTGAATTAGAGAAGCATCTATCTGAGCCATTTCCAGATGTTATTTCATTCTTAAAAAATGAAAAAATTCATTCTTAAAAAAAATAAAAAATGAGAGAGAGAGAGAAAGAGAGAGAGAGAGAGAGAGAGGGAGAGAATGATAAGGCTGAACATGACAATTCTGGATAGCTTATAAAAAATAATATAAAATAATATAAAAAACATAAAACAAAGGAGAAAAACACATGGTGTCCTGAAGAACAAAACCATCCAGCTCAACATTTTTCACAATTCTCAATCTTAGTATTAAAATTGCCCCATTTCACTTAACGAGAGTGGGGTTATTAATATAGGTCTAAACTTGCAGCTTTTGCTTTTCACTAGTTGATGAATACTAATTCAGTTTTTGCTGGTGATATATGAAAGAAGGTATATTTATGACTTTACTGTGCCACCTGTTCTTTTGGTGAATCACTTCAAGATTGCCTTAAGTTTGAGCATTCATAAAAATACAATTACACCTGAGAACGTGAAGAATGGGGAGAATAGGATAGTATCCTTTATGGTGCTGCAGCATGGGTACAACGGCTTTGAGGTCTCCTAGAAGAAATCTATAGACTCCCTAGCTTGGAATGCCAGACTGATTGCCTAAGAAAGAACAGATCATAGTCTTGTCCTGCAACAGAAAGCCAAATTCCAGGCCATCTCTTCCTCCTGCCTTCTCCAATGGCTGGAATTGGCTTTCTTTAAAGAAAAGGACATGCTTGCTTCCACCTCCCTCTTCTCTATTTTGGTAGCGTCATACTTCAGATTGCCTTTCAGAGAGAGGAAAACTAGTCCCAGGAGACTCTTCCATCTCCATTAAATAAATTAATTGGTGAATAAAGAAAGGGAGCTCTGGGGAAGTACAGGTTTAAAAATACAAATAGGTGTATTTGTACTTTTTAAATTAAGGCATATTTCATGAGCAGAAAAAGAGAGCAAGGTTATCTGCCCTTTGTTACCAAAGGGAAAAAAGAAAGAATAGACTGATTCTACTCTGAGAAAATTGAAACTACATATTTAAATTCTGCTGAATAGGTGAACCAAAGGAGTCAGGATACACCAGGTTTGGTTGATTCAAGTTACAATAGGATGCTATTGCTGGGTGTTTTAACCTTCTTGAGAATAACGTATGTCACAATAAAGGGCTAAATGGGAACCACTCCTCCCGTTCAAACCTCTGTCTTGCAGGGTAAAAGGGGCTCATGCTTACTTTGCAAATTTAATAATAGCCTGGCTTTGCGGGCCACAGTAGGAAACATTGATTGAGCCCACAGAAGCATCACTAACTTGACTGTTGCTGCATGCAAGTGCAATTATTGTCCAGTAACATGATGATTTGTAGACAGGCATGCGAATGAGCAGTGAGGTATGTGCAATTTTGCGTGCCACTTTTGAGTTCTAAGAAGCCACATTTTCCTTGCTTTTATGCGACTTACTGCCTTTTAGAAAGGTCATTGAAAACTTGTCTTCTGGCACTTTGAGTGTTTAGGGAGCAATCAGGAATGACAACTACTTTCTGCCTTGAGATCCACTCCTCAGCCATATTCCTTCTACGCCTTGCCTGTTTTTCACATCTTTTAATTCTGTTACACTGCTCCACCCATATCTGTTCATAGCGCTAAATATGCACGATGCTTTTATATAGGCGTTTCGTTGCAAGTCTGTTTGCATAATTTGAGTTTTTCCTATTGTGGAAATATTTGCCGATGATACAGCTTTATTCTAGAAATACCCTCGTCCTCCTCTTTCTATTGACTGTTACACTCTAAATAAAAATATGAGGTATGGCGGTTTTAAAATTTGACCACTGACGTCGCAAAATGCATCCATTTCCAAGCTACTGACTGAATAATTGCTATTCAAAGATTGCCTGAAGAGGTGAAGGTCATGGAAGTATACAAGAGATGTCTGTCTGCTTCACAGAGGCCCATGTACAAGTGTGTGTCGTTTCCAACAGAGTATTTGACAACAACCACAATACATGATTAGGTCTGGCAACCCGAAATGTTAATGGAAGGGAAACAGGCATGAAGTGCAAGAGGTCACTGCTCAGTCTGTATCAACATGGCAACTCTGACTTGTCACTCCAAATTACCTCTCTCCCACCCATTAATAAATAAACCTCTTCTGATGTCTGGTATCAGAAGAGATTGCCTGAAAAAAGGAAAAATTACATGTGATGTCCCAGGAATTAATAGGAAGAGGAATTAGGATTGTCTACTTCGAGATGTTTAGTAAAGCAGCTGCTTCAATACAATAGTTTCAATACAATAGTTACAATTGTACTAAAGATTTTTGTATTATTGAAACGTCAGTACTTTTCTGAGATACGTGAGAATTTAAAATATACTAAACATATTTTACTGTAGGCAATATGTCCTTTTTGGGGGGGGGTCTTTTTCATTACATATTAACAGATCTCAAGTCAAAATAATTTCAAAAAAAATCCGGGGTGGGGGCTTCAGCTGTTACACTGAGACCAAAAATTCCACTGAATTATTCCAGGATGGACAGTATGTAGGGTAGATGAGCATGGTGAATGTTTTCTCTTTCTTTGGGTCCGATTGATACATATCACTAAGCCATAATGTGATTTGGCTTTTTGGCATAGCACAATGTAGGAAACTGTTTTGTGCAATAAGCTATAGTTAAATAACCCTAATAACATGCACAAATGCAATACTGTATTTTGTAGATGGATGGAGAGGTAGGTTTTGCTCTGTCTTTTGCTCTGAACCTTAGATTGAAGTTTGTTACACACTGGGAACTTAGACTACTGGCAGCTATTCCTTGGAGAAGGGCCAACAAAAAAATGAGTATGAATTGGAAGAAATCTCCAGCATTATTGAACAATGCAGTTGGGATTCATTTGGCAGACTAATTACTTTGTATTAAATGCAGTGAATAATCACTTTGGTTTTTCTATTTTATTATTTAGTGCCTGATTTCCTCCATTTTTAATATGATTAAAACGATCTTTCAAAGACTGCCAAAGCTGCTTTAAGAATCATTCACAAGGCTGTTGGCTATGTCTGTTAATCTCGCCCATCTGCCTTATCCTATCTAAAGAGACTTGCAATATGGCCAGACAAGGAGAGATGCAGTCAGAGGATGTGAGAGAGCTATTAGGAGCTGAATAGTAGCCTTAGGGGGAAAAAACATACCTGACCAGGCACTGTTGTAAAATCATGCTGACTACTCATTAGAAGCCTTGTTATACTCTGAAATACCACTGTATATTTCCCAGCATTCCCTTGCAGCCATGAGTTTAGCACCATGCTGTTTCTTTATTAAAACTACTGGAGCCTGAATTTCTAGAGCTGAAGGGCATGTTATTTATAAAAGGAAGTTGTGAATATTGGGCGGCTTCAGCCTTTGAGTACCTCCACAGTAACAGTCAAGCTCCAGAAAAAGTCAGAGTCTTATTAATACATTCGCATGTATCATCCAAAAAGGAATGAATAGGATTTGAGTAAAACGTGTTTGAGACAGTTCTAAGGCTGGGGCTTGTTACCACTTTGTAAGAATGCTGCATCCCTTTTCTTTCTACTACAGTAGTGTAGAGATTTCGTCCTGGAGGATTGGTTCCAAGAACAACATATCTTTGAAAATATCTCAGTGGAAGCATTGAGCTGCTTGCCCTGCTTGGACTTGCCAAACGTGGTGTTTTGTGTTGGGTGGAGGAACATGCTTGCTCCGAGCAGGATTTAGGTGGAAAGGTCAGGTATCACAGCAAGGCTTGCCAATAAAGAAATAATAAGATTTTACTGACAGCTTGTCATGGCAGACACCTCCACTTATGAATCTGCCAAGTTGATGCATGACACAAAGCTGGGCTCGCGAGGAGGGGAGCAAAATTCTGTAATTTTACCCACCCCCGAAAAAAAAAATCTCAATTTCTGTGACACCAGAATTGATGCAGAAGAAATCCTAATGATTTGAGATAGATGATGCTTATGTCTCTGGAGGTGGCATCCCAGGATAAGGATGGTATTAAAGAGCATTGCAAGCCTGGTGATACCAAGGAGTCTTTTAAAATTTAGCTACTTTTTCCACACAAACACAAGTTAATGTCTGAATGTGGGTGTCCTAACAAATATGTAATGTTGATTTCCTTTAAAGAAGGCTCAAGCTGTTGCCAGGGGGAGGTGTGAAGCTAACTCTTTCTTATTCACAATTGGAGGGGGAAGAGCGGCACACAAAATGTTGCTATGTCATCATTGTGGAATTAAGACAGTTATGGACTGTTTACATTTTTACAGTTTTAGAAAATGAATATTGAACCAACCTTTATAATTAATCCACCTATTTTTTTAAAATGCACCTGTCAAAAGCTGAAGCCTAGTCAAACCATAGTTTAGGGCTTTGTTTTAGTTCTTGGGTTTGTATTTTGCCCTTCCCACAAAGGTTATGGCAAATGTGTGTTATTTTGCTGATTGCTTGTAGCAACCCTGTATGAACAGTTACCATGTTTTTTTACACTATAAGATGCACTTCCCCCCCAAAAAAAAACTAGGTGGAAATGACTGTGCATCTTATAGAGTGAATATTGCAGTGAGGGGAGAGGGGTTGGTGTGGTGGCCACATTCGCCACCTCCACCTGTCACCGCTGCTGCCGTTTGCCACCGCCAAGGAACGCTGGAGCCTTTGCTGTTGAGCAGCTAATCAGCGGTTGGATTGGCCTCCCAGAATACCACCGATCAGCTGTTCTAGGCAGTGGGGATTGCCGCCGCCAATCGCCACAACCGAATGCCGACAGCAGCATTGGCGGCGATAGGTGGCGGCAATCCCCACCGCCTAGAACAACTGATCGGTGGTATTACAGGAGGCCGATCCAACCGCCAATCAGTGTTTGGCAGCAAAGGCTCTAGCATTCCCCGCCGGCGGCAGCAGCTCAGCTCAATTCACCAGTGGTGGGCGCAACGGAGCGGAGCCCTGACGAACCACATGCTGCTACTGCGATAATGTGCTGAAGCTGACCAGGCTGTTTGTTGCAAGGACAGATGAATACTGGATGGAAGCTGGGAGGCAGAGGCAGATTTTTTTTTCTTGTTTTCCTCCTCTAAAGCTAATGTGCATCTTATGATCCAGTGTATCTTATAGTGTGAAAAATACGGTAAATTGTGAGAATTATTTCCCCTAGAATAATTGTGCATTCTTGGGTAGTCTGTGCCAGGTCTACACATTTTCAGCTTTACCATGTCAGGAACAGCATGCCAAGCCTGTCCTGTCCTTCTTTGCAAACCTAGGAAAGCAGTTGTAGCAATTTAATGAATCCTTATCTTCCTTATATACTTGATGACCGGCCTTCTGCCTTGCTCAGCACATCACTGTGGGAGTCTGGCTTAAGAGATGATGGGGGATTTGGAAGTAAATGGTCTCTGTACTATTTTCAATAGCACTATCCAGATGGAATTTTGTCTCCCGTGGCCGAAAGCTGTATGTAATTGAGCAGGAAGGGCTCTGATCTTTAAAGAGCAGAGTTGTCGAAGCCTGTCTTGGGAGTCTGAAATGAGCAAATGGCAGAAGCCACCGCCAGGAAAAAAAAAAATTGTAGATCCCTCCTTCTCCCATCCTCTTACTTACCCTAGTCTTAACACCTGCTAATTTTCTGTGTGTTGTGTGCCTGCATGCATGTGCGCATACACATTCATGCAATTGCCCCTCTTTGGAAAATCTCTTTATTATTATTTAAGAGATGGTAAAGCTGCCCGTGCTTTTTTAAATAAACCATTAGGACCTAAAATTGCTGCCTTGCCTGAGGGAATGCTCCAAAGCAGCATGTATGAGGTTGGGATAAATAAAATGGAGAAAAAAAGCATTGGGTCAAGGTTGGGAGGATCTCATTGAAATAACCACCTTATTCCCATTCAGTTTAGCCAAGTTGCTTTTGTTGGAAGAAATGTCCGTTTGGGTTCAGTTCCAAGTGGGGAGAAACATGGAGGCTGCTTGGAAGGATGGTTTAATGGTGAAGCAGAACCACCAAGCATGTGTGGTTCTAGGTAGCTGACCACATGGAGTGGAGAGTGAGTGTTATACCATCTCTTGGGCTTTGAACTTGAGCTTCCTGTTCCTGTGGCAAGGGCATGTATTATATTAGCTGTCAGACTCCCAGGGGGCTATGCAGGGGTCACAGCTGAGGTTGTCTGAATTAAGGTTGGTTGAACCTTGGGCTGATGTAATGAAAGGTGAGCTCTGCTAATTAATTAATGTCTGGAGGTCATGTCTTAATCCCATCACCCTGGACCTGAGGTCTTTTGTTTTGTAGATAGGCTGGCCCAGTCCTCAGTGGGCACCAAAGATCTGCTGGGGGCAGGGAGCTAAGTTTCTGTCTCCCTTAAGATTTCTATTTCTCTTTTAGGGGAAATATTCTGCCTTTTTAATATTTCCTAAAACATTTCATTCTTCTAGAAGGGGTGAGGGCTAACTTTCTTCACTTTCATTTGCTCTCTATCTTTAAATCCCGCTAACTTTTATCACTTAATGATCCATATTCTTTTGTTGTCTCCTCCGTGTACCAAAAGGATATGGCCCAATAAGCAGTGTTTCTATAATTCTTCAGTATGGAACTGTGGATTTCTGGATGTTCCAAATGGATAAGGCACTGACTCTTTCTGAGCATCTGCATTTTGCTTCTTCACCACTGAAGGAACAAGTTCACTGTAACCAGACTGGGTACTATGAGATTTGAGAGCATGTATAACTCCTAGGTTTAAGTTCTTAAAGAATGAAATAATTCCTGTTGGCCATGGCCTTGCCATGTATGTTGTGATGTTTGAGGGTAAGAGAAGAAAACAATAAGGTTTATGGTTCAGCTAAAAATATACGTATATGTGAAGCATTTGGGGGAGAAATTTAGTAATTGTGTCCAGGGTGGATAAAAATCAATGATTTTTTAAAAAAAATTTAAAAAATCAGATTTTTTTTTTATTTAAATCGGATTTTTTTTTTATTTAAATCGGATTTTTTTTTATTTTTATCAAATTTATTTTAATAAAAAACTTTTGGGGTAAAAATCTATCGTAAGATAGTTTTCTATTTAAGATACATAAATAACTTAGTTTATTCAGCATGAAATGGAGCTTAGTTATGTAGCATGAGGCTGTATATTCTGCAACACTGGGACTATCGGTGAGTCAACAGTGGGTCAAAGGAGTAGCAGAGATGACAGTTGCTCTTTAAAAATTATGATTTAAATCGAGTTGATTTAAATCAAGCCTTTTTACTAGTGATTTAAATCATGATTTAAATTGCGATTTAAATCAACTCGATTTAAATCAAATCCACCCTGATTGTGTCTTCCCAAAACATTGTCTTTGCATAGTTTCTTTCCGATAGGGTGGTAACATGTTTTGATGCAAAGCATTAGGATCATATCAGAAAAAAATAAAACTTTAAAAAAGTACAGAACTTTGTATTATGTTGGATGTGGGGCATAACGAGCAGAAAGCAATCTTAAGCACTTTTGTATCATAAGATTATAGTGCCCTTCCTTCGGTTTATTGAAATGAAAATTGGGGTTGGGCAGAGGTTTCAGGGTTAGGGACTGCACTTTGACTAAGTGATCAGGAACAAGCAGTTCTAAGCAGTTTTTATAAAACTGCCATGTCAGGTTTCTCTCCCTTCCCCTCCCCAAATTCAATTGTCCCAGCTCGGCTACCAAAAGGAAGGAGGGGGAAATCTACTGCAGATAATAGCTCCGTGGATTCAAAGGGAGGACTGTATTTGGAGGCTTGCTGTGTGACTCAGCCGCAACCAGTTAAGTAGGCGAAGGAATAAGGAACCCTTGCTGTGTGTGTGTGTGTGTGTGGCATAGGGATGGGGATGGAGAGAATGGGTGGTGGTACAGCCTAACTCCATAGTCCAGACTGGCTCTCTAACCAGCTAGTTATCTCATCCCCACCATGCATGGACAGAATTCCTGAGGGTTAGTTCAGCATGCCCGTGAACCTTGGCTTCTGTGCCTACCCATTGACTCCCCTGTGGTTCCAAGGAAGCAGGAAAAACCAGAATGCATCCAAGTGAAGGCAGTCAGAGCTGCTGCAAGAGAATTTTATTCATTTGAAGGCTGCTGTTCTGCCCCTCCCAGCACCCAAACTCTGAGATTTGTCCTTCACAACCCTGGCGCCTAGAACTGGGCAAAAGGGGTATCCAAGCAACAGCTGAATGAGATTGCAGCTCTACAGTTTTTTTTATTAGCCTTCTGAAATGCCTTTTATTTCCCCTTTTTGTGCATGTGATGGCAAGAAGAGAAAATAAAACCCCAAATGTCGATGCATAAATAGAAAATAGGCAGTAAACAGGCAGTGATAAACTAGAGGTACAGGTGTTTGAGAAATGTGTTTGAGAAACGAGTGGACTTCCCACCTTAAAGGTGTCCTGGTTTCTGCAAGGCTGAATATTAGGAGGCATATACCGTCTTTCAATTTACCATCAGAGAAATAGGCTGCTTCTAGTTCAAAGCCCTCGTCTCATGCTTTCTCGCTTTAAATCTCCTCTCGGTCATGTAGCTCTGACTAGCCCATTTGTTCTTGCAGTGAGTAGATTATATTATTGTGCTACATCCACCCAAATAATATATGCGAGATATTCTATAAATGAACGCATATATTTTATTTATTGCCTCATGTTGCAGCACTGCACACTGGGAAAGGGTATTTGGATGAGTGAAGCAAAT
This sequence comes from Pituophis catenifer annectens, assembly GCF_029215685.1. NCBI lineage: Eukaryota > Metazoa > Chordata > Lepidosauria > Squamata > Colubridae > Pituophis > Pituophis catenifer. Next base: position 172,150,910 of record NW_027256882.1, read on the forward strand.
TTGAAATACTAATAACATTGCTTTGGCTCTGAAATCTTGCTTACGTTTTAATAATCTAGGCTGCATGCTAGAGTCTTTTTCTGTTTTTCAAACTGTAGCCTTTTGTGTCAATAGCATAGACTTCCAAGGACTTGAGTATGCTTCCCTTCCCCTTCCCCTTCTGTTCCAGCTTAAACAATTCAAATTGTGCTAATCACTAGGAATGTTATTGTTATTGCCTACCTGGTCTCTGCTGGACCTGTTTTGCTTAGCACCTGCAATTTGAAGGGAAAGGAGTTTCTCTGAGCATTTGTTTCCACAGTGTCCCTGCAGTTGGCTTCCTTATACCTGTGGCTGCTCCGTAGGTGTGTTTCTTAGAGCTTTTGCATCTGAAACCCCAGAAGTGGCTGCTGATTTCCACAATTGACAAGCTGTGGTAGCTAGCATTGTTGGCTATCCTCACCTTTTTGAATAGAGCATTGTGTTGCCACATATTCAGTGTATGTGTATCTGTGTTTGTTTCTTTAGTGACCAGCCTGCCTCTGGGCAAAGATGTAAGCTCTTCTTCTTTTGCTGCCGAAGCAACAGCTGGGGACGGGACGGGACATACAAATCTCCAAAAGCTTCCTCTGTGCTTCTGTTCAACTTCATGATGGCAAGGCAGAACAGGTTCTTTTGTAGCAAAAAGGGCAAGTTGGACACCAACAGAGCCTGAGACTTAGAATGGCTGTGCACAATTCTAGGAAGATAAGGAGGACAAGAAGTTTGAAAGCAATTGTATCATAAACATCATGTGTATGAGTAACCTTTTTCTGGGACATTTTTATATAAGAGAATCTATCATAGGCGCACATGAACGCACCTGTCCAGTCCAGAAAATGCTTGAAGTTCATATTTTTACTCCCCTTCCCTGCTTAGAATTGGTCTCCACTAGTGTATTCTAGTAATTTTCACCTTTTCCTTTTTTTTTTTTTTTTTTTTGCACAGCTGAGGCAAGATTTTTGGCAGCATTCATTTTGTTCCCTTTTTTCCCATCTGGCTTCTAGCCTTACCAAAGTGGCTTCAGGTTTGTCGAACGCTATGTGTAAAAAAGTGATGTGTGTGGTGGAACTGAGGTCTCTGCTGAGCCCAGAGGTCAGATCCAGGCCCAGAACTGTTTTTTTTTTTCCAAAACATTTCGTTTTTATGCCTTAGCAAAGGTTTAATAGAATCAGCTTGCAAAGTTATTGGTGTGAAGTAGCACACAAACATCACGCACATACCTCCTTAGTTGAATCTTTGTTGAAGTGTAAGAAAAAATATCCTTCTGGGTTCAGCTCCAAGTGGGGAAAAAGACACTGAAGACATGGAGACTGCTTGGAAAGATGGTTTAATGGTGGACAGGATCACATGGTTTGAGTTCCTGAACAGAAAAGGGGCGAGATGCAGCGAGTCCCCGGGTTTTATGCCCTCTCTGGCTTTGAACTTCCTGGGGCCCAGAAAAAGTATCCTGATTGGTTGTCAGACTCCCAGGGGATGGGGGTCTTAGCTAGCCTTGCTGGCTGATGTAATCTTCCCAGGTGCCATGTGGTGAGTTTCTGTTGCTAGATGGGTCCTATTGTGCTGCAGATGATGGTCCATTGACAAAGATTGAGTTTCTGCCTCTGTCCCATTGACAAAGGGTGGGGGCAGGAAGATGGGAGCTGCTTCGTCTTTAAAACATGCTTCTCCATTTCTCATGCAGGGAAATATAATATGCTGCCTTTTTAATATTTCCCAAAATATTTTATTCCTCTAGGAAAGGGGTGGGTGCTAACTTCTTATGGAAGTAAGCAGGTTAGAGGAAGATTTTGAAGACAGGTGATAACTGACAAAATTAATTTCTGTGTCTCCCATTCCTTCATATCTTGCCCTCACGTGTATTTCAAATTTTTAAGATTTTTAGAAATTCCTATCTTTATAAATGGGAAAAAATGGCCCTCAGCTTCTGTTATCCACCAGGAGCATAGTAGGTTGGATGGACAAATGCAGACAGAACTTTACTTAAGGACGAAACCTCCATGGCTTTGGCATTAGAATGATTGTTTTATTTTGCCCTAAAATAAAACAAGATGCCATTTTCATTATTAGAGTTGGATTAGCCGTGCTATTTTTCTTTTGATGGTGAGGTTTAGAATGAGGGTATCTATGAAGGTGAACTTTAAGGGAAAATATCAAAGGGGATATGTTGAATACACTTTGGGCAGCTGTAATCTAACTCCATTTTGTGTTTTTTACATTTCAGAATCCAGACTTTCATGGCTTCAATGAAGATCCTGTTGTTGATGTGCAGAATATGCGCGCTGCCTTCTTCTTTGGAATATCTATTTGTCTCGTACTGGGCACTACCTTCTTGTATTATCTGCCTGACCATAAGTAAGATTCAGAAGCTAAATTCAATTTTCATTTGTGCATTGCCTTGTAAGCCTTCGGGGTATTTTGTCTTGATGTTTTCAAACCCCGAGGCCAGTGGATCTTCACTTCCAAGTTTTCCATAATTCCATTTATTTCTTCCTCCTTCAAAGAAGAAGGAATTAACTTATTTTCCAAAGCACCAGAGGGCAGGACAAGAAACAATGGTTGGAAACTAATCAGAGAGAGAAGCACCTTGGAATTAAAGAGAAACTTCCTAACAGTGAGGACAATTAACCGATGGAACAACTTGCCTCCAGAAATCGTGGGCGCTCCACCACTGGATGTGTTAAATTTATATTTTACCAACAAAGAAATAAATATTTTATAAAATATAAATTTAACACAAAAATAGTTTCTCGCGAAAGCGATTGCCTGCGGAGGCTCCTGGATTGGGGCTGAAAGGCGGAAGTGGAAGCAGTATGCTCCGTCCCATATTTGGGTAGACTAGGCTGCCCTGATAGATAGGTCTCACCAGAAAAAACACTCCATCACTGGATGTTTTTAAGAAGAGTCTAGACAGTCACTTATCTGAAATAGGATAGGTTCTGCTTGAGCAGGGGGCTGGACTAGAAGACCTCAAAGGTCCCTTCCAGCTCATTCATTCTATTCTGGCTTGCCTATTAAGCGATGCATCCCTGCCTCTGCGCTGGCAAAATTCATTAGATTTTTTTAGTCTCATATTTGCCCGATATTTCCTTTCCTAGTACCACACTATCTTAAAAAGAGCAGGGCCATTAGAAAGAGGAGTGGGATAAAAATAACCTTGTGAGAATCCTCTTTAAGGATCACCTAAAGATATCCTAGAACATGAGATGACAGAGTACCAGCATTCCAGGGACTAGGAAATAGTTCTATTTTATCTTATGTCACCTGTATGAAAGGAAGGGGTCATCTTAGATGCTTTTAAACTTACGTTACAATTCCCCAGTGTACATTTTAGCTGCACTAGTGAGCTAAAGTATAAATGCTGACCTTCTCCTCTTATAAGTGTAGTCTCAGTAGTCTCAGAGGTATATTAACTAATGAATATGGGAGTCCTCTACCATTCTAGCTTGACAGCGTAGATTCTTTTTCATAAGCTTGGCACACCAGCAAAATGATAAACATGCACACAAATGTACAATATCAGTAGATTAGTGGAGAAGTGCACAGTTTATGGCCCCCCAGAGTTGTATGTGGCCCCCAGAAACTTTCAAAAGTTGGTAACACACGCTAATTCTAGTCCTAATTTCCAATATGAAAAAAGTAGAAAATTAGAGGAATTTTCTCTAATATAACTCATTCCTAGAGGAATAATATGACTTATATTTTAGGCACATGCGTGTCTCAGTGTATTCATAAATGAATTGAAATCATGTTTACCTTTTGCCTGGACCCTTCCATTAATTCTTGAATGTGTTCCAGCACAGCATTCCAGAAAATGTTATGTCCCTCTGTGTTAGGGGTTTTCTAGCTCTTTATCAGAAATGTTGCATAGATAAGGGTATAGGTATGGATATGGGTATCTATACTGTACAAAGTTTGTTACCTGTTTTTTTTTAATAACTATTTTTTCCAAAGCAACATTTGCATGAGTTTGAATGTGGAGAAAGTTGTATAATATAAGAATAGTAACCGACTCTAGCAGCTTAACCCCAACCCAACCTGATACCTTCCGGGTACATAGGAACTGTGAGAAATTTATTTCTCCCATCTCACAAACACACATATACAGACATACAGACACACACACACACACACACACACACACACACACAGAGGTACATGCAGAGAAAGAGAGGGAGGGGGAAAGAGAGAGAGATTGATTTGCATCATGTTTGGGAGCTTTCACTACCTTTTGTGTCCTTTTTTGGCTAGAAAGGGAACATGTGTGGAGGAGATCAGAGAGAAAGATTTAGCAGAGATGGAAGTTATTACAGAGGGGAGAAAAAAATCAAAAGCCTTGAATCTGCAGCTTGTGGTAGGTCTAAGTCCCTTTAGGGATATCAGTGGATTTGATGGACAGGAAGCTATCAAAGCAGATTCCCTCCCACCCGGCAAGAAGCAGACATCATGCTTTGATTTGAAACTAAGCCTGCTGCATTTGATACATGCATCTGATGACAAAAGAGTATTAGGTGTTTGGCACTCTGCCTGTAACTTTGCTGTTGTTCCCACCCCTGACATGGCTCCAGATGATCCCATCCCTATGAAATATTGTGGCATGAAATTGTATCTTTCACAGACAGGGCCTCGGTTTGGTGCCAGTTTTCACAGGTACTGAAGAAGGCAGTGGCTAGTATAAGCTTGGAGGGCATCTGTACCTTGTACATTTGCAAAGGCTTAATCAATGCATTAGCAACATGAGACCCCAGAGCTTTATGTGGCTCTCAAAATCCTTCTAGATTGTTCCTATAACTGCCCCTCCTTTTACAGTTGCCTAAAATGGATGAGATTGTTTCTCATTGTCTTGATTTGGCAGGCACTATCATTGCCTCACCTACTGCCATTCCTGCCCTCCGAAAATGCTTTAAAAGTTGCCCCACCCTTGTTTAACCAATTGAGATTCAATCAATAATTCAGTTAACTTCCCAGTGGAGTTTCTATTTCTATCCTCAGCAGAATGAAAACAGGGAACTTTTTATTTCAGATTCTGTTCTATGCCACACAAAGGTGACTGTTCTGGGATAAGGGAAGCAAAAATAAACCATCCATTAGGAATTGGGATACTTTCCTCATTAGTTTTGGTTTGGGGACAGCAAAATTTTGAAACCATGGAAAGGTATATTTTGAGCAGAATTTGAAAAACCCAATTTGGAGGCCTACCTTTCTTTTCTCCAGAGACCTTGAGCAGAAGAAGAAAAAGGAAGAATGTGTCTTGGCAGATGGAAAGTGCTAAAAACAAACAAGAATGTTAACAACAATATCATAAGAGGAAATGGAATGATTGATAAAGCTTGGATCAGCCAGAAATGAAATGAGACCATTTATATTGCTTTTTCTAGTTTTTACTTTTTTGAAATACAACAATTGCAAGAACTGGGATCCTTCCTTCCTTCCTTCCTTCCTTCCTTCCTTCCTTCCTTCCTTCCTTCCTTCCTTCCTTCCTTCCTCCCCTCCCCTCCCCTCCCCTCCCCTCCCCTTCCTCCCTTACACTTAAATTAGAAAATCTAGGATTACTCACACAAACAGTAGAAATTGAATAGATTAAGATGAACAGTACTTCATTTGCATCATGAAGATTAACAATTTGAGTAGGATGACACTTTTTCATCAATCAGACCAACCACCTGGCTCTTTTGCCTAATGATTACAATCATGACTAGAAATTCTGGGAGTTCTATTCCCAATGCATCTGAAAAGCAGCAAATTAGAGAAGGATGTTATAGGTTTGTATTTTTAATCTATTTCTACCACCATCTTTTTCCAAGATCAAGCAGTCCAAAAGAGACCATTGTAACCTGATTACATGGGCTATAGAGAAGAGAGAGGCATCTCTGTTAAATAGCTGCAAGTTCTGAAGCTACTAAAACAGAAACAGAGTCCCTGGCAGCAATACTGTTGCCACAATGTAAAAAAAGATGTTGAGACTCTAGAACAAGTGCAGAGAAGAGCAAACAAAGAGGATTAGTGGTCTGGAGGCTAAAACATATAAAGAAGGGTTGCTGGAATTGGGTATGTCTATTTTGATGAAAAGAAGGAATAAGGGTGACATGATAGCAGTGTTCCAATATCTCAGGAGCTGCCACAAAGAAGAGGGAGTCAAGCTATTCTCCAAAACACCTGAGGGTAGGATAAGAAGCAATGGGTGGAAACTAATCAAGAACAGAAGCAACCTAGAACTGAGGAGAAAATTCCTGACAGTTAGAACAATTAGAACAATTAACAGTTAGAACAATAAATCAGTGGAACAACTTGCCTCCAGAAGTTGTAAATGCTCCAACGCTGGAAGTTTTTAAGAAGAGATTGGATAACCATTTGTCTGAAGTGATGTAGGATATCCTGCCTAAGGTTGGACTAGAAGACCTCCAAAGTCCCTTCCAACTCTTGTTACTCTGTTCTGTTCTGTCCTGTCCTGTCCTGTCCTGTCCTGTCCTGTCCTATCCTATCCTATCCTATCCTATCCTATTCTGTCCTTTTGCATTTTTATGTGTAGGTAAACAGGCTCATGTGACTTTAGGATTAGCCATTTGTGCCAAGGATTAGGGATTCCTCTTGGTGTCTTAGATAATTCATAGCCTGACTTCGACTGAGAGTTCAAGATAGTTGGCACATCTGAATGTTATAGATGGATCCAGAGATTGTAAAGAATTTTTATAGAAACCAATCTGATAAGGAGGAAATATAAAAGTGGGTTTCTCTTGCTATGGAAACCAATATAAACAGAGGAGAATAGGGCATCATGAAAAGCTATCCAGCGAGGTAAAAAACAAAAAGTCTTAATTCCATTGGAACCGAGAGGTCCAAGAGATAGAAAGCATCTACTGAATACAAATAGGTTCAAGGCTACGTTTAGTTCCTAGTTAAATTCTGGAAAGACCCTGCTTTGAAATATCAATGCTTGTCCTCCCAATCTGAGCTATCTTGCTCAAGGGCCTTGACAATTTGTCTTTGTCTGACCTAGGGGAATCAACGGGAAAGGGGTACAGAAGCATAGGACGAAGATTGCCTCTCTTCCTGTATAATGATCAAATAGCCATCATTTTTTATCCCACTTGTGGATCAAATAGGATTCAGCATCTGTCAAGGGATAATTCACATAATGCTTTGGAGCATATATGAAGCAGTATTTCCCTTTGCAGAAAGAATTTCAATCTTTGGTGTGTTTTTTTTCATTTAGGGAAAAGACAAGTCAAGGGGGAAGGTAATTGAGTTACCGTGTAATTATGTGTAGCCTAATACTATGTATTTCAGCCTTGTGAGAAAGGCTGAAAGGACAAGAAATCCATGGTGGCTTGTGATCTCTCAACCACAACTAAGTGAATGAAAAGTAAGCTACAGGACTGAGTGTTGCTCGCTTTGAGGCAGGTTGTTCCTGCCCAACTAAATTGCAGTTCAATGGTATATCGTATGGTAGTCTTGCCATGACATGTGAACCAGGGGTGGGCTCCACTTACTTTTACTACTGGTTCACAGTGGGAGCACAAGTGCTTCTGCGCATGCGCAGATCACCCATGATGACGTCATGGCAGGTGGACAGAACCTCCCGCCAGTTTTACTACCAGTTCTATAGAACCAGACCGAATCGGGAGCAATCCACCACTGGTGTGAACTCAATATTATCTAGTCTTAATGCTATCCTGCATTATTTCTCAAACAAAATGACTGAGTGGGAAACTGGTTAAATGTGAAGCTAGAATGGCTGTCATATCTATATTTGGCAGCAGAAAGAGAAAGTATGCAGGCTTCCAGGCTTCTTCGGTTTGCTTAAACATGATTAAAACATTACAAGAATAATGTCTCCCCCAGCTCTCTTTACCCATCTAAATAAAATCACATCTAGAAGACCTTGGCCCTCTTCTGAGAGGCTTATAAACCTGTAATTTTTATCACTCTTCTGCCTCCCCGTTCACCTCTTAAGGAAGGAAAGGAAAGCTATAGAATGGTATTTGTCAACCCTGACCATTTCAAGATATGTGAACTTCAACTTCCAAAATTCCCAGCATAGCTGTCTGGAGAATTTTGGTGGCCAAAATCCAGACATCTTCAAATGGCCAGGATGAGATACATTGACATAGAAGGTAGGTTTAAAAGGTAGTGTTGAGGGAGGCAGAAAGCAACTAACTACACACATACACACTCTTAAAGAACTGTCCATCCTTTACCAAATACTGTACAAACAACTGCAAATCATTTTTCTACAACCCCTGAAGGCTGATACAATGCTCTTGACTGTTGTAAAGGAAGCTATAATTCTCAGGATGCCAAATGATGAGCACGATTAATGGATTCAACATGTTTGTGTCTCAAAGCAGTAAATTTGGAAATATGTACCGACAGGAACTAGAAGATGTACTTCGGCTTAGAGCATAGTCTTGGGGTTCAGCATCAACGACCAGCCTTGCCCCTTCAGTCTCTGAAAGCCCTCATAGTGCTCTGTATGAAAGCATCCCTCTCAAGCATATGTCAATTCTTCTTCCCATCTTCCTCCTCACACCGGAATCTTTTCAGTGTCTTTTCCAGTCTTGTGTCCTGCCTAGCTGGATGAAAGAATTTGTTTTCAGGCAAGATAACCTATTTAGAAGGGGCGTTGTGGAAATTTACTGGCGCTCAGAGGAGTTATTTTTGGGGGGGTGCACCAGCTGGTGCTAGGTGTGCGCATATATATATAGCCTATGGGATATAGATAGACCAGGGCCCAGAACTGGGAAGCATGTTGTTTTGGCTGGCAGGGAGGGGCCGGCTATAGCCCGTCTCCGCTGCTGACGCACACAGAACCTTCTGATCAGAAGCAGCTTGCACAGTTCCTGTCCCCATGCGATAGAGCACTGAAGACGAACCCTGTTAACAACCTGAGCTTTGCTCCCACCTTTTTGCACCGAGAAAGGAATTTGGGAGCTTTGGTGGCTGTTCCTCCCATCTTCGGAGTGGGTGTTCCTTCGGGAGCAGTACAAAGCCCACTTACTCAATCCTCTCTTCTTTAGCTCTTTTGCTTCCAATGCTTATTCAGGGTTTAGGTTCAGTTTGAGTGAAGGGAGATGCAGATTAGCAGGGAGTTCAGAGGGGCAGGCAGGGTTGCAGCTTGCCCTGCTGCAGGCAATACTCAAGGGTGCTTCCAGGTGTTGGGCATTTGGGCAAATCATCTTCCCTTTGTAATGAGGGAATTGGTACTGATTAAGTCAACCCGGAGTTGTGCTTGGTTTCGGTCCGGCGTGTAACATTGGTTCTGGCAGGTAATAAGTCTTGGTTAAACAAAACATAATTTAATATCGGATCACAGGGTGCATTTGATTATTCCTTTGCTTCAGCTACAAGGCACATTTGCACAACGCCGGCTTTACAAATCAATCTTCTATAGCTTTACTACTTCCAGATGTGATTCTCCTGGCCCAGCCTTAGCAGGTATGCTTAGACGAATTTGCAGAATCGATCCCAGATAGTCGATCTGAACACGCTCTATCTGCCATCTTGATGCCAAATTCCAGTTAAATATACTGTATGTCAAAGAAGTGCTTTTGGTTTGCTTTAAAAACAAAAAACAAAAAAACGCTACTTAGGTGTGCAGTCTTATTCACATGGTTGTGACCTGTGCTGAGCTATTTTTCTGACTGCAGATATACAATATTAAGCCAGCAGCAAGACTTCAGGGTTGATTCTTCGTAGACTTTCATCTTCTCCGATTGATGGAGACTTATTCTCTCTTCCTTCCCAACCCCACCTCCCATTGTCCCCATCCCACCTTTTCATCTTTTCTTGCTGCCTCTCTACAGCAAGCATCTTTGTGCCTTCTTCTACATTTTTTATTGTTCCGGCTTTGGCTTTGCTTTCATAGGATCGTTTTTCTCTTCTGCTGTTCTTTCCTGGACCATTCCTGTTTTTCCTCCCCCCCTTTTTTCCCCCCCCCTTCTGCTGCCACCTATTTCTCTGTGCTCTTATCCTTTTTAAATCCTGACCATTCCTGTTCCAAATCACTGCCCGGCTTCTTTATACAGCTTTTTAATCACTAAAGCAAATAATTAAGAGAAGCAAACTCTTATTTCCTATCCAGTTGTTTCCTGTAATTTATGTCTTATACCTACCCCGTACATATATACATATGTACTTCCTCATCGCCATCCAAATAACTTCTCCCAGTTGGGGATTAAGAGATGCGCTTGTTAAACCAGGTGTTTTTTTTTTTATAAAAAAAAGCATCTGAGAGAAGGGCTAGGCAGTTCCAAAAGAATTGCCTTTATTCTCCTTTTCTGTGAACCATCGTGCAGTTCTCTGCCGTCACTACTGACCATGGAGAGTCAGGTTCACCTGCTTGAAGTCAGAACTCGGAAAGCAATAATAAGGATGGAGGAAGCCAGTAAATTCGCCAAGCCAGATGATAGGTTTTAATGAATGCTGGGCAACGCTGAGCAAATTGCATGTGAGTTCATCAGATTTTAGTCTCAGTGGTGCAGAATGCTAAGTATTCTAATTGTGAAACGATGCAACAAAAGGAAAGACAAATGAGTTTTTGAGGCGAGGGTCCCCTGGCCCAAATGAGTTTAACCGTTTGCGGAGGGAGGTTGGGTGGTGAGCCAAACATATTGATGCTTCTGAGTGAAATGCTGTTCTATCTTTCCTGCCACAGTAAAGGCTAGGAACCTGACGGGAAATGATTCAGAGCCCGAGTTGCTTGGAAATGTAATAAGTAGCCTAGCATATTTGCTGCAGTAACTTGCATTTGTTTTTATGCATGAAGAATCCTTTCTTGTGACTGCTGCTTGCTGTGAAAACACACTAAAGGGCAGCAGGAAATGTTTTTTTGCCTACTTACAGCAACCACAGCGCTGCGGCTCTGTTGTGTATCTCTTCTTCAGGATCTCAGTCTCCCCCCTCTCTCCCTGACATGTAACCTTCTGAATTATGCAGGTGTCCGATTCAGATGATGAGAAGAATGTTGGGCCAACACAGGTAGTCCTCAACTGAGCCCCCAATGTTTTGTTGCTAAGTGAGACATTTGTTAAGCGAATTTTGCCCCATTTTACGACCTTTCTTGCCACAGTTGTCAAGTGAATCACTGCAGTTCTTAAATTAGTCACACGGTGGTTAAGTGAATCCGGCTATCCCATTGACTTTGCTTGTCGCAAAAGGTGATCACAGACTCTGCAACTGTCATAAATAGGAGTCAGTTGACAAGCGTCCGAATTTTGATCACACATGACCATGGGGATGTTGTAACGGTTGTAAGCGCGAAAAAAGGTCATAACTCGCTTTTTTCCAGTGCCGTTGTAACTTTGGCACTGTAGTAAGTCGAGGACTACCTGCAATCTGGCTTTTACCACAAAGGTCCCCTGATCCAGACACACAAATGGGATGAAGCTTGGCAAAAAGCTGCAGGAGATCCCTGTCTGGAGTCTCCGTGAGGAAGAAAGCTGGCTCCCTTCTGTGTTCTGGGGAGGCGCCTGATTGTGAGACGTAACTTATCTCTAATTAGTGAGGCCCTCGGGGAGCCAATAATGAACACCACTGCTGCAGCGAGCATCTCTGACTGCCTGGTTTAGGAGGCAGAGGAGGGGGGACCACAGGGAATTGAGCTACCAGCTTTTAGAGAGGGCAAGTCAAGGAAGAAAAAGATACAGACAAACCCATGCTGGGATGAGAGGTCTTCTGCTCTTCTGATACAATTATCTGAAATCACAGGAGCCTACGTTTCCTCACAGAACAGTCCACAGCCCACAGGAGGAGTTACGTTTCCTCAGAACAGCTTGGGAGAGGGGGGGAGGGAACCCTTCCGTTTTACAAATGGCAGACTGAGTCTTGGGGTCTGATCAGATTCTGCTGCTGGCAGAAGGCCGCTGTGGCCCCTGGTCTTGTGTGCCTTTGTCTAGCCCTCCAGCCCTTGGGCCGTGGCGGAGCCCTGCTCCATGTGCCGTGTCTCATTTGGCTTCCGTGTTTTCTGCATGTCTCCTGAACGTGAGATAGCACGCTTCATCAGTCCTTGGTACATATTTAATGTGCCATTTCAGTGCTCATAAGGGGCATCAAACATTCGCTCTGATTGGCAAGGGAGAAGAGGGGAGTAATCTGATCTTTTTAGTCTGCCCTTTGGAACGTCCTCCTGGAGGGCTTCTGTTTTCCTTTCCTTTTGAAGGCTGTTGCTGATGAACGATGCTCCCCACTCTACATTCCTTCATTCTTAACAAGCTTCTTCCCCTGGAAATGTTTTCCCTGCCACTTAAATGTCTTTCTGCCACCGTTCCTGATTCAGCTGCTCATCGGTCCGGCACCTTCTTTATCTCTGGAATTACCGCAGTCCCATTTATCTACCAGAGGGGCTCAGATGAAAGTTTGCAACCGGCCGTTAATATTTGGCTTAATGAGCTGACGAGGCAGATCTTCTGCCATTGCAGAATGAGGAATAATCATTAAAGTTGTCTGTAGGCCAAGGTTTGGCATTGCTGTTCTTCCAAAAATATTGGAAGAGTCAATTCCCCGACATCTTACGTCTTTTTCCAGCTTATTCAGGTGGTTAGAGCAGACTGATCTGTCTTGAGAAAGCGTATCCTTCAGAAGCAGTGCAGGATGGGTGGTAGATGCATATTAACATATATTTATATTGCGTAACTGATCAGCCCAATGCAAAATGCTGATGCGCTAATAATGCCCTTCTTTTGCTTCTGTCTTCTACAACAGTGGTCCCCAACCCCCGGTCCGCGGACCGGTGCCGGGCCGTGGAGTACCTGGCACCGGGCCGCGCAGCGGCCGGGGGACATAAACGCTGCAGCGCAAAGGCTCCTGGGCTGTGCGCAATGGGCCGTGCGCAAAAGCTCCTGGGCCGTGCCCCCACCCCTGCGCGCGCTCAGCGGGCCGCGGCGATAAAAAGGTTGGGGACCACTGTTCTACAATACCCAAAATGTTTCCCACAGTGCCCTCTGCTGGGAGTGGAGAGTTTATGCTTTCCCCCCTCATTCGATCTGGGTTATGTCTGACTGTCTATCCATCTTTCTCAACCCGGCACCTTCAAGCTGTGTTGGTCTGCAATTTTCCTAATTTTTTATGGGCAAGGTATAATGGGATTTGAAATCAGACACATCTGGAGAAAACAGGTTGGGGTTTGCACCAGCCTTTCCTTGGAGGGAGAGAGGCCTGTTTGCTTTGAAGGCAGGCAGAAGGATATAAAAGTAGCATGGTTTACATCTATATTGTTGACTGAAGTTCAGTCCTGCTATTCTGAGGTTTCCCTTTAAAGTGAAAAGTGTCAGTAGAAACCAACAAGTAGCATTCGAGATTATAGTAAAAACAGTTTAAGCATAAATTCACTCCTCCCTCCCAAGCGGCAAGAAGAGGCTTCAAACAGGATGCCCATTAAACACTCAATGCTTAAAAAGTAACAATGGAGGTGGGCTTGGACCAGTGATGAAATCCAATTTTTTTTTACTACCGGTTCTGTGGGTGTGGCTTGGTGGGCGTGGTGTGGCTTGATGGGCGTGGCAGGGGAAGGCTACTGCAAAATCTCCATTCCCTCCCCACTCCTGGGGGAAGGATATTACAAAATCTCCATTCCCACCCCACTCCAGGGGAAGAATACTGAAAAATCCCCATTCCCTCCCCACTCCTGGGGGAAGGATAATGCAAAATCTCCATTCCCACCCCACTCTGGGGCAGGCCAGAGGTGGTATTTGCCAGTTCTCCAAACTACTCAAAATTTCCACTACCGGTTCTCCAGAACCTGTCAGAACCTGCTGGATTTCACCCCTGGCTTGGATCTTCCTGTCTCTGAGCTTCCCAACTGCTTGATTAAACAAAATGTTTTTTATGCTCAAAATGGTTTTAAAAAAGTAGAAATGCCAATATTGGTAGCATGTGATTTGTGAGTTAACTAGAAAAAAATTAAATATATTGTAACTTGTTTGGAGTAGGAAGCCGAGTTTTGGTGGTGGTGGGGGGGAGAATGACCTTAAAGCAAATATTGACAAATATTTTGTTATGTAAATGAAGAAGCATTCATTAAGTCCTGGGAAGGGAGAGAATACAGGCAGTCCTTGACTTATAACCAGTGTCTGTTGTTAAATGAGACATTTTTTAAGTCTTCCCCCACTTTACGACCTTTCTTGCCATGGTTGTTAAGTGAATCATTAAGTATGAACCAGTTGCCAAGCATCTGAATTTTGATCACATGATCATGGGATGCTACAAAGGTGGCAACTGTGAAAAAGGGTCATGAGTCATTTTTTTCAGGGTCGTTGTAACTTTGAACGGTCACTAAATGAACTGTTGTAAGTTGAGGACTGCCTGTATTAAGAAGAGAGTCCAGTTGGCACCTCCGTGACTCTCTGGAATGTAAGAGGGAGGGGAGGAAAAGCCCAATTAGACGTGCAAAATTCTGTTGTTATAGCCTATCTTATATAAAGTAGAGTTCTGCTCTTTCTGTGAAGTCTGTTTCTGCCTTGAAAGGTTGATATTTGATATTTGAAGGTAGAGCAGCTGCCCCCTTTGCACTTTGCCCTTACGAATCCCCTGCAGCCCCATGGAGATCCTTTCAACTGGACAGGTAGTCCTTGGGTGGTTTTGTAACCATTCGTAGTCACAATGGCCCTGAAAATAGTGACCCGTGACCATTTTTCACATTTACGACCATAGCAGCATCCCCATGGTCATGTGATCAAAATTTGGATGCTTGGCAACGGGTTCATATTTTCAACGGTTACAGTTTCACGGGGTCACGTCATCCCCTTTTGCGACCTTCTGACAAGCCAGATTCACTTAGCAACCGTGTTACTAACTTAATAACTGCAGTGATTCGCTTAGCAACTGTAGCAAGAAAGGTTATAAAATGGGACAAAACTCACTTCACAACAGAAACTTTGGGCTCAGTTGTGGTCATAAGTCGACCATCTGAATTTCAGAGGCACAATTGCTAAAATAAATAATAGAGTTATCTGTCAATTTAAAGCATGTAACTTAGTGGTGAAATCCAATTTTTTTTTTTACTACCGTTTCTGTGGGTATGGCTTGGTGGGCATGGCAGGGGAAAGATACTGCAAAATCCCCATTCCCACCCCACTCTGGGACTAGCCAGGGGTGGTATTTACTGGTTCTCCGAACTACTCAAAATTTCCGCTACCGGTTCTCCAGAACCTGTCAGAACCTGCTGGATTTCACCCCTCATGTAACTGAAAAATAGTAGTGCAAGAAGCTTCAGGTGGTTAAAAACGAGTAGCAACCACTCCCCTCCCAAATGACTTTAAAATGAACATTTCAGCCTATTTTGCGTCATTGTCCCATCCATTGTTGCTTTTATGCACCTCCTCTCCCCCCCCCATGTTAACTGTTCCTGCCACCAAACGTTTGGTCATCCTTACGATTTGTCAGCAGGTCAAGGTTAAAACAAACCATGTTATGACACCGTGATTTATTCTGACCTTGCTTTGTTGACAAATCATAACATTCTGGTGCACAGGTAATGCTGAATTACAAAGTATGGTTTACAAGTCCCATTGGCTGGATCCACCATTGTGTAACACCAGAGCACATGAAAGCCAGCTGGGTAACTTTGGGCCAGTCATTCTAAGTAAGCCCAACACATCTCACAACATTGTTGTGAGAAAAATAGGAGGAGAAATAAATATTAGATATGTTTGCCACCTTGAGTTATTTGTAAATAATAATAATAATAATAATATGGGCAGGATAATAAACAAATAAATAAAATGCCCACAAAACCAGTTCCCCACCCTTTTCATAATGCCAACTGTTATCAAATCCTTCCTGCTAAACTGGGGCTGTCAAAGGAACAAGATATTATGTTTTCCAGCTTTATAAGCCATACTTAGCATGCTGTGAGCAAGTTGGGGCAAGGTAGAAGATGGAAGAGAACAGAATAATAGAGTTGGAAGGGATCCTGGAGGTCTTCTAGTCCAGCCCCCTGCTCAAGCAGTAGCAAGCCAGACAAGTGGCCATTCCGGACAAGTAACAGTCCAGTTTCTTCTTAAAAGACTCCGGTGATGAATCACCCACAACTTCTGAAAGCAAGCCATTCCACTGGTTAATTTTTCTCACTGTTAGGAAATTTCTCCTCAGTTTTAGGTTGCTTCTGTCCTTGATGAGTTTCCATCCGTTGTTTTGCCTTCAGGTGCTTTGGAAAATAGGTTGACCCCTTCTTCTTTGTGCCAGCCACTCAATTGGAACAGTGCTATCATATCACACCTAATCCTTCTTTTTCACATTTTTGAGTGCAACTTAAAAATTAAAAATTGAGTTCAACTTCTTTTCACATGGACTGACATGTTATCCACCAGTAAGAGATTTATGCCAGCCGCTTGGTATCTACACTCATCTTGGTGAGGAACCTAAGCAGGTCGAGCTGGGGAATCCCCTGAGGAAAGCGATTTAGTAGAGTTGGGTGGGTAATGAAGCTCTAGTGCAGAAGAGGATTTTACTGCAGAAAGGGGATGTATTAAAGTTGGAGCTAGGGGAAAAGGTAGAAGGTAGAAAGGGAGCAGAAGCAGGTGGGGGCCCTTTGCCTTTATGACATGAATCTCATTGTCTATTTGCTGGTTGCCTGAGAAGAGAGGAGCCTGCAACGACTAGAATTAGACACTTTTCCCATGACAAGGTTTTGAGCCATGTGCCAGTTGGACAAACCAGTTCATTT
Organism: Pituophis catenifer annectens; assembly: GCF_029215685.1. NCBI lineage: Eukaryota > Metazoa > Chordata > Lepidosauria > Squamata > Colubridae > Pituophis > Pituophis catenifer. The sequence goes on from NW_027256882.1 coordinate 172,167,588, forward strand.
TTAGTAGACTGAATTAACTGTGAACTCTGTGTAGGGTTTGTGTATTGGTATGCTTAAGAAGAGTTCTTTATTGGGTTGAGGAGACGAAAAGTGTTGAGAAGGAAAATGGACAGACCCTGGCTCAGAGTTGGCTTTGTTGTACTAGAGTAGTGTGATATCCAAGACAGAAACACATAAAGCATCCTCTCTCCCTCTCTCTGTTGGAGTTGCTTCACTTCCTGCTTTCCCAATTGAAGGAGAGAAGGAAGCAGCAGGCGTTTGTAAACTAGGCCAGGCCCCGTTACTGCTTTCTAATTCATGAAAGCAGATGGCTGGCTCTTTAGATTTTAGATTTATGCAATATATACCGTACATACAAATCGTGTGGCTCAAATTAGCCACTTGGGCATCTCATGTCAGACTCGCTCTCTCTGGTTGGACTTGATTAAAAGTTCAAGCAGGAAACTCAAGGATCAAGTGATCTGGAACGGTCCAAATATGGAATGGAAAATGCTTGGACAGATGGAATTCATGAAAATCCAACATGAGATCTCCCTTCCACTTCTGATTTTTTTTTTTTTTTTATCTTTCTGTGGGTGGCCCTTCCCCAAATCCTGCAAACTGGAACAGACTAGAACTGTGCAAAAAAAAAAAAAAAAAAAAAAGGAGATTGTATCTTCATTCCCGCCAGCTAAGCAGCAGGTTGATGACTTCTTGACGAAGCACTAATTAAGGCAAGCAGCTTTGCGCTTCATCTCGGCACAGTGTAATTAATGCTGTGGCTTTGATTGGGTTCATACTCTTAACTTCGTCTGCTGATGGCATGTCAAAGATGCTACGGACAAAACAGCTGGGAGTGCTGCTGAAAAGCACTGCTAGAGCATGCTGCGTAAGAGAGAGCACGGAAGAAAGCAGTCCTTGGGACTTGGATGGGTCAGGATAGGTGCTACGTGGCCTTTCTGTTCCTTTCGAGAGTCTTTATATCTTTTTGATCTGAGGACATGAGCACATTTGGCTTTAGTCTAGTAGTCAAGCTAAATTCTACGTCCCGGGCAGTTTTAGTTGAATCAAATTTCTTCAAGTCCTCAGAGTCATGAACGGTATTCGCTTTGTGGAATGGATTTCTTCACGTGGCTTGCCAATTCCATTTCTTTCTGGGAAATTCGAATGCAGCTTTTCCACTACTCTATTTTTCCTTCTTCCAAAGAAACACAAATTCTGTAATTTCTCCCTGTCATAACCATAACAACAAAAACACTGATTCCCTTTAAAAGAACACAGCTTGAGCAAATGATGTAATAAGCACATTTGCATCAGTATGAAATAAAGAACATTTCCATAATGCAATGCCTAATTTTTTTTTTTTAGAAACGTTCTAGCTTATCCCATTTCTCTGCTCACCAAGGCAGATTAATAATACCTAGCGGTTCTTGTTGCTGTTTTTCCCTGGAGTAGGATCAAAGGCCCGCTTGAATACAACATCTACATAACCGCTTCCGGACGACACTGCTTCATAATTCACTCAGAGCTGCTTTCTGTTTTCCCCTGTAGGATGCATCAGTGGGCTCGCCGGGAAGCTGAACGAAGAATTAAGCAACGAGCTGAACAAGGGGTACCCATCCTTTCCTCTAATTATTTTGACCCTAGCAAGATTGTGCTGCCTCCTGAAGAAGAAGAATGATCACTTTAATATTTACTTATATGTTGAGAATAAACCTCTAAGATATCTATCCTGGCCATCAGCATTTTGTATTTCTCTCTCTCTCTCTCTCTCTGGGGTTTGAGCAAAAGAGATTTAGCTACTTGGTCTTCTTACTGTATGGAGCAGGCCAGACATGGTTCCCTATGGAGGGGGAGTTATTTTTTTTGCCAGTGTAGTTTGTTGATCGAAAGGTCAGCTGTTCAGTGGTTCGAATCCCTACTGCCACATAATGGGGTGAGCTCCTGTTACTTGTCCCGGTTTCTGCCAACCTAGCAGGTCGAAAGCACGTAAAAAATGCAAGTAGAAAAATAGGGACCACCTTTGGTGGGAAGGTAACAGCGTTCCGTGCGCCTTTGGCATTTAGTCATGCCAGCCACATGACCACGGAGACGTCTTTGGCTTAGAAACGGAGATGAGCACCGCCCCCTAGAGTCAGGAACGACTAGCACAAATGTGCGAGGGGAACCTTTAGCTACTTTTAGTACTAGGTATCAATAGCTTACCTGCAGTGCTGGGGCAGGAACTGCATGCATGAGGCCTTCCATGGTGAGAAAAGAAATTAAGCCATAAAGCTGGCAGGCGCAGAATATTTCCAACAGATTCCAAACCTGAAAAAGGATGTAAACACCAGAGTTGAGAATTCTAGTTATATTTTCTTTGTGGAGGGAGGGGATAATGGAGGGATCCTTGCCAGGTTTCTCCTTAAAGCTATTGAGAATCTAGTCGAATTTGGCTGCACCATCCCATCCCTGGCATAATTGTACCCTGAGCAGATGGCTCTGCCTGGTGCCTTGCAGTGGAAGGCTATATATATATATCTATATATCACTGCCCATTTTTGCCGTAGCTCAACTCACTCCAGCCTACAGTGCTTACCTCTTCATAGCCGATCCAACATGAATATATTACTGGCAACAAGCCTGGAATCCAGTTCTCCAAGGTTCTGGCATTGTACCTTTTCCCTCATGTTGGAATTTGATAAATACTGCTTATTGGCCACACAAGGATGAAGGCATTGTGCGCAGTTATTGGTACTGCCATCAGTTTAATCCTTCTGGCAGGGCTATTAGGCCTTTAAGGAGCATGTTAAGCAGAAATCCAACAGCCGTGCTGTTTTATCACTTGCATTCTGTTGTTTCTGTTGGATTTTTATGTCAGCTGCACATGTTTTTGGAGAAACAAGAGCCTGGTTATGGAAGGAGAGGTGCAGTGAAAAGGACAGCTCCTTTTGAGGCACAGAAGAGTAAGAGATTTAGTCATTTCCCTTGAAAATGTTTGTGTTGTATTTATGTTTTAAAAATCAAGGGTGCTGTCATTCCCACCTTATATTGCTCTTCCATCACTTCTATTTTTAAGGTTAACTTTGAATAAGGAACCCTGTGTCCATTTTGGAACATGCTGTTGATGCTGATGATACTTACAACACAACTGCAAACTCCATTAACACACACACACACACACACACACACACACACATACCAGTGGTGGGTTCCTCCCGGTTCGGTCCGGTTCGACCGAGCCGGTAGCGGTGATGATATGACATCACTGAACCGGTTCTCCCCCCCCCGCCCTCCCACCCCCCCCCACGTTATTCTTACCTTTTATTTGGCCCCACCCCCAATCTATTGCTGCCTCCTGAGTCCCAGCTGATGACTAGAGGGAAAAAAACTGTTTAAACTCTTGCCGCGGGGCTTCAAAGGGCCGTCCTACAGTTGATCAGTGTTAAAAGCAAACAAATGAGTCGGGTCGTAAGTGCGAGGACTTGGTAGTAAGTGTGAGGACCTTCCAGAAATGACTGACCAGCTAGCCACGCCCACCTAGTCACATGACCTCCAAGCCACACCCACAAAATAAGCCACGCCAACAGAACCGGTAGTAAAAAAATTTAGAACCCATCCCTGACACACACACACACACACACACACACACACACACACCTACCTCCCTGCTGCCCCCACATACTGGATGCTGGTAATCAAGGCTTCTCAAGGGATTACCCTGAAAAAAATCTGGCCATTCTGTGCACAGCTTCTGTGCGCTGAGAACCAGGCGAAAGATCTTGTATCACACCAGAATTTTTTCAGGGCTGTGGCAGTCAATATAAAGGAGAGCCAGAGTGATTTAGGACCTAAAGGAATGGATGATATGGGGATGCTCAGGTTTTGGTTTATCATCACCCATGGAAGCTCACCGGCAGTTTAGGCCAGTCATTCTCTGCCCCACCTTTGTTGCTGTGAGGGAGGATAAGAGTGTTGCACATACCTCCTCCATTTCCTGACTGAAAGGTAGGATATAATTCCCATAAATAACATGCAAGACACCTTTGAGGTGCAATTCTATTGCCCTTTTTGCCACTGCAGCCTTTTGTGTTTGATTGTGTAGGGAAAAAAAATATCATTTTTGCCAGAATTTATGTTTTGCCGACAAAAAGGGAGACTAGTATAGATCTATTTCAAGCTATTTAGCTCCCCTCAGCTAGCCATACCCTTCTGGGATTCAAAACCGGGCTACTTGCATATTAGACAGATGTATTAACCTCTAAGCCACGGGCTCTCCTTTCTTTGTTGCAGGGGTGAAATGTAAAATTTGTTACTACCGGTTCTGTGGGCGTGACTTGGTGGTGGTGGGTTAATGTGACTGGGTAGGCGTGGCCACCTTTTTTTTTTTTTTTTTTAACTTTTCAAAGCATTTTTTTCTAATGCTTTGAAAAGCCTCTGCCAATCAGGCAACTCAGCTGGGATCGTCAGAGAGGTATTTTAAAAAATACCTCTCTGCCAATCAGGCAACTCAGCTGGGAGTTGCCAGAGACTTTTCAAAACATTTTTTTTACCACCTCTTCGGCCAAGAGGTTGCAGAAAAAAATGCTTTGAAAAGCCTCTGATGATCCCAGCTGAGCCGCGCGATCATCCGAGGCTTTTTTTTTTTAACTTTTAAAAGCATTTTTTCTTCAGAAGAGGTTGTAGAAAAAATGCTTTTAAAAGTAACAAAATAGCCTCTGATGATCATGCAGCTCAGATGGGCATGGTGGGGGGTGGGGGGTGGGGGCGCAGGGATTTTTGCTACCGGTTCTCCGAACCACCACTGCCATCGCTACCGGATCAGGTGATCCGGTCCGAACCGGGAGCATTTCACCCCTGCTATGTTGGCTATACCAGGGGAAAGATTAAATGTTTTTTATCTGGGCAACCTGGCCTACCCAATTATGGAATGGAGTATCTATACTAGTCTCCCTTTAGTTCTTTGTCAGTAAAACATATATTCAATACAAATATCGTTTATCGTGAATGCGACTGCCTGTGAAGGCTCCTGGATTGGGGCTGAAAGGTGAAAGTGGAAGCAATATGCTCCATCCCATAATTGGGTAGACCAGGTTGCCCTGATAAAAAACATTCATTTTTGCCAGAGATATGTAGCTGTATAACTTCTTTTGTCATCCTAGCTGGCCCTTCCTTTAATGCAGGGGTGTCAAACTGGTAGCCCACGGGCTGGATGCGTCACATGCAGGCCACACCCACCCCAGCTCCGTGAAGGGAAAAAATGCCACGATATATCATATGATGGCAATGTGACATGGCGAATTTGACACCCGTGCTTTAATGTAATGGAAGAGAGAGAGAGCCTTTTGCTATGCACTTTCTACCCCAGCTCCCTATCTTTTATTTTATTGAAGGGGTGAAAACAAAACAACAATAACAACAAAAAAAACCAGCAAGGATTTTGTATCATTCACAGGATTGAAATACAGGTAGTCCTTAATTTACAACCCTTTATTTAAAATTATTCAAAATTGTGACAGCACTGGAAAAAAAAATGATTTATATGACCTATCCTTCTACTTACAACTATAGGGCGCTTGGTAATTAGCATGTATTTACAATCGTTGCGTGTCCCAGGGTCATATAATTGTGATTTGTGACCTTTTCCAGGTAACGTCCGACAACCAAAATCAATGGGAAAAGCCAGATTCACATAACGACTGTGCAATTCATTTAACAACGATGGCCAAAAGACTATAAAGTCAGGCACAACCTTCTCAATGACCACTTCAGTAACACAAGTTCCATCCCCAATTGTGATGATAAGTCTACCTATAAGTAGCTGATTTCGAAAAGGAGCACAATTATTTAATGGTTTAGACCAGGGGTCTCCAACCTTGGCAACTTTAAGACTTGAGGACTTCAACTCCCAGAATTCCTCAGCCAGAGGTCCCAAAGCATTTCCTGCTGCACTCCCATAACTTTTATTCCTCCATAACTTTTATTCCTTCCCTCTCACCCTATTGGAGAAAATGAGGATGATAATAGAAGGCCTAATCATATATTATCAGATAACGAGGACTCCAATTCCCATCATTTCCGACCGCTGGCCATGCTAACTGGAGCTGAGGGAAGTTACCATCAACTTCTTTTATTTTTTCTATTCCTGTATTTCTTGTGTATTCTGCTTAAACCTCTTTTTTAGAATGCAGATGAGGCCAGTTTCAGACACTGGGGGCTGCTTCAGAAAAGAGTGTTGGAAATAAGGGGAAACAAAACATATTGGATAATCTTCCGCCAGCTGGTCCTGGTAAGCCTAGCTTCCTGCCAGTTGCTTTTCAAAAAGAAATGAGAAGAAACACCAACTTTTTGCCTCTTACTTATGGGAACGGTAGTTGCAGCCAGTCATCAAGCTTTACAGCTGGTCCTTGACTTAACGACCACAACGGAACCCCCAAAATTATTCTGTTAAGCGAGACATTTGCTCAGGGAGTTTTGCCCCATTTTACGACCTTTCTTGCCACAGTCATTAAGTGAATCGCTGCAGTTCTTAAGTTAGTAACACGGTTGTTAAGTGAATTTGGCTTCTCCAGTGACTTTGCTTGTCAGAAGGTTGCAAAAGGTTATCATATCCAGCAGTGGGTTTCACATTATGTTACTACAGGTTCACCCCGCACATGCACGCTTGCTTGAGCGCAGGCGAGCCCGGTTCCCATGTGCGCCTGCCTTCCGTGCCTGTGCCCAGCTACTGTGCATGCGCTTTGCGCGCGTGCGCACCTTCCACACATGCGCCCAGCCTCAAAAATGTGCCCAAATAGGATGGCATAGAGCCAGGGCGGGTGGGTGGGGGCAAGCCCAACTGTGATTTCCGCTACCGGAAATCGGGCGAACCAATCCAAACT